>NC_067400.1:380887658-381487658 GCF_016432865.1 Antechinus flavipes | reverse complement strand
AACAACCCTGTGGGTTAGGCAATACAAATATTAATGTCCCTGTTTTAGATATGAGGAAATCGAAGCTCAAAGTTCAAAGCTTAATAATTTATGTCCCAGGACCAGAAATTAAATATTCATATTTTTAATTCAACCAAATGTTCAATAAAAGTCTCCTATATGCAGGACACTATTACAGGTACTGAAAATACATTGTACAGAGGAAAGAGCACTGAAATTTCTGTCATTGGACCTGATTTGACATCTCTGTGACTTTGCATAAATCACTGAATACTCTGAGTTGGACGTCTGATTTTTAATCTATAAATTGAGGAAATAGAATAAATTGATCACTGAGATACTTTCCAGTTCTTGACAGTGATGCCAAATATTATGAAATAGACCTTGCCATTTATTTGATTCTACTTGAGTAAGAGGTGAGGGGAAGAGGAGAGAACAAGTAAAGGATAATATAGC
Organism: Antechinus flavipes; assembly: GCF_016432865.1. Lineage (NCBI taxonomy): Eukaryota > Metazoa > Chordata > Mammalia > Dasyuromorphia > Dasyuridae > Antechinus > Antechinus flavipes. The sequence continues at coordinate 381,487,202 of NC_067400.1, read as the reverse complement.
ATAAACCTATCTTTATAAATTATTATATGTATATAAATTGGTATATTTATCTGTGTGTATATAACAAGAAAAAAGAATCCACAAGCTTTCTAATCAGAGGATATGGAATAAGATCTCATTGATCTTATTTGATCATATGTGATATCTACTATCTGTGTTGGTTTGGGTGAATCAATTAACCTTACTAGGTTTAATTTATTTCATCCTTAAAATGAAGATGATTAGATAGTTTAAGAGATCCCATTTAGCCCTCAAACTGCAATCCAAATAAATATGGAGATTATACAAATTAATTCCATTGGAGAATATCTAATAACTGGAGAGAGACCACAACTTTATAAGGAGATAAGAGGTTAGCTGGCTCTGTGAAGGAATTTAAGCATTCTGTAAGACAGAGGGGAGGACCAAGTGTAATATATATGAGGAACAACTTGAAGGTAGAAAGAATGGCATGGGTGGAGAACATTAATAGATTGGCTTAGCTGTAAGGTGAACATATGAATGTAAAATATGATATAAGACAAAACCAGTAGTCAAAATCATATCATCAAGAACTTGAATGACTAGTCTAAGAATTTCTAAATTTTATCAACTTAATTTTTTATCAGATGTATGACACGACTAAATCTGTATTTTAGGAGTACTTGCTTGATAATTTTGTGGAAGACAGATTGGAGAAGGGGAGGTATTGGAAGCATAGAGACAAATGAAGAGAAGAAAAGTAGAGGCGATAGTCCAGATATAGGTAATGAGGATATGACCTGGGACAGATATGATATGAATGCAGAGAATGTGATGAATGGTCAAGGTGTTGTATAAGTGAAGACAACAAGCCATAGCAAGTAAATGAAATGGAATTAAAGTGACATAAAAGATTAAAGAGTAACTACAAAGGTGGGAACCTAATACAACAGAAAAATGAAGCATTTGTAGGAAAGATGGATTTGGAAGAAATAATAAGTTGTGTTTGGGATTTTTTAAGTTTCAGATGTTCATGGGACATCTGTTTTCCCTTGACCATCAGGAAATTAGTTTTATAGGAGATAGTTTCCTTGTAGAAAGCAAGGTCTCTTAAGAGAATCACACCTGAGTTGAGCCTTTAAGGGAAAGAGTGGTTCTAAGAGCAGGAATTGAGGAAGAAGACTGTAGATATCATAAAATGTGCAAAGATACACAGGCTGCTGACAAGATATACAATATGGAGAATAACAATGGTTTGGCTGCAATAATTCAGTTTGGCTAGAAAAAAGTGTGTGTGGTGGGGCAGAGTAAGTATGTAAAATAAGCCTGGAAAGTCAAAAACTATCTTGAGGAGAGCTTAAAATGTAAACAGATGCTTTTGCATCCTATCCTAGCGGTAATAGGAAGCCATTGAAGCTTCCTGAGTAAATGAGTTACCTGCTCAAAGGTATGCTTTAGTATTAACAGGTTGACAGCTGTATGGAAGACGAACTAGAGAAGAGAAAGGTTAGACACAAGGACATCAGTTAAGAGACTCTCCAAACAGCACACATAAATGAATAAAGACATGGTAACTTGAAGAAGAGAATACTGAAAACTGGAAGGCCTAAGACAGCCTTTCTTTTTTTTTTTTAATAACTTTTTATTGATAGAACCCATGCCAGGGTAATTTTTTACAGTATTATCCCTTGCATTCACTTCTGTTCTGATTTTTCCCCTCCCTCCCTCCACCCCCTCCCCCAGATGGCAAGCAGTCCTTTACATGTTGAATAGGTTACAGTATATCCTAGATACAATATATGTGTGCAGAACCAAACAGTTTTCTTATTGCACAGGGAGAATTGAATTCAGAAGGTAGAAATAACCCGGGAAGAAAAACAAAAATGCAAGCAGTTTATATTCATTTCCCAGTGTTCTTTCTTTGGGTGTAGCTGCTTCTGTCCATCTTTGATCAATTGAAACTGAATTAGCTCTCTTTATTGAAGAGATCCACTTCCATCAGAATACATCTTCAAGCAGTATCATTTTTGAGATATATAATGATCTCCTGGTTCTGCTCATTTCACTTAGCATCAGTTCATGTAAGTCTCGCCAGTCTTCTCTGTATTCATCCTGCTGGTCATTTCTTACATTCATATACCACAATTTATTCAGCCATTCTCCAATTGATGGGCATCCATTCATTTTCCAACTTCTAGCTACTACAAACAGGGCTGTCACAAACATTTTGGCACATACAGGTCCCTTTCCCTTCTTTAGTATCTCTTTGGGGTATAAGCCCAGTAGAAACACTGCTGGATCAAAGGGTATGCACAGTTTGATAACTTTTTGAGCATAGTTCCAAATTGCTCTAGGACAGCCTTTCCATATGAGGTGAGCCTTGAAGGATACCAGAGATTCTCAGAGGCAGGGATGATCAGGAAGGTATACAAACTCTGAAAAAAAATTTCACTATCAAAGATGGTATTTTGAAACTTGAGGATAGCCACTAAGACAGTATAGACAAAAAAAGGCTGCAATCTGACATATTTAGAGAGCTCAGTGGGGGCAATATAGGCACTGGTAGTCATGGAAGTTGGAACATTTTCAGATTTTTTCCTTCTGTACTTTCTGCACTTCTGGTTATTATACATTTGCTATGATTTCATACTTCTAATTTTTCAAGGTGAGTACCTTTGAAATTCATAGCCTGTGCCTGGACACCTCCCTCTGTGCCTGATCAAAAAGACCTTTTCTGGCAATCTTCAAAATGATCTTATGCTGGTAATTTGCTGCACTCCCAATATTTGCAGATTCTTCCAGTGCAGAACTAATTCAGAGACTGAATTTGCTAATTAGTTGTGGGTCCTGGGAGAAGGTCAGAAAGAAACATGTGTCCTCTCCACCATCTTGGCTCTGCCCCACCAAAGACCAATTTGTCTGTTATCCCAATATTTTTTGGTATCTCAATCTTCTATGATGGATGTGACAGTTTTGGGGGGTATTATTTCTAATTGATGCTATAGGTCTTCATAAAACTGATCAACTTTTGCTTCTTTGGCATTGGCAGTTAGAATATAGATTTGTATTACAATGATATTGAATGGTTTATCCTGCATTTCAATAGATATCATTGTTATTTTTGAGATCAGACCTGGGGCAAGGTGCAGTCTCCGCTGTGGAGGATTTACGAGGAGGAATCTATACTAGTGTTGGCTACTCTGCCCTAGTTGCAAACCAGTAGATCAGCAGAGAAGTTATAAAACATCCAACACAAACACAAAAGGTAAATAGTGAACCCCAAAATGTCAGAGTCTCACAGGACCTGACCACACCCACCCAGCACTGGGAGTGAGTCAGCATAATCCCAGTGCAGCTGCATCTGCTTCGCTGCTTGTAGAGGAAGCTTGGAAAACCTTTTTTTCCCTAAAAGCAGATCCCAACATTTTAAAAAATGAGTAAAAAAGCAAAGAGAACTCTAACCATAAATAGTTATGGTGAAAGAGAAGAACAGATTTCAAACACTGAGGAGACTAAAAGCAGATTGTATCCAGATGAAACCCCAAAAGGTGGTATAACACAAGGCTCTCCTAGAAGAAATTAAAAAGGAACTTAAAAGAGAACTAGAAGAAAAATGAGGAAAGGAAAGGAAAACTTTGCAAGAGGGTTTGGAACAGGCATATAACTCATTAAAAGATAGATTTGACAAAATTGAAAAAGAAAACAACTCCCTGAAAAACAGAATTTGTGAAATGGAAAAGAAAAATAACTCCTTAAAAAACAGGATTTGTGAAATGGAAAAAAATTCCATAGAACAAAACAATTCATTTAAAAACTCAATTGGAAAAATAAGAAAGAAGTAAATAAAAAGTAAACAGAGAAAATAATTCACTAAAAATCAGAACAAAACAAGTAGGGAAAACAACTGATCTGAAAATAGATCTAAGAGAGACAATCTAAGGATTATTGGACTCCTGAAAGCCATGATGTAAAAAAGAGACTAGACACTATTTTTCAGGAAATCATCAAAGAGAACTGCCCTGATGTCGTAGAATCAGAAGGTAAAATGACCATTGAAAGAATTCACCAAACACCTCCTGAAACCCAAAATTAAAACTCCAAGGAATATTGTAACTAAATTTCAGAACTATCATATCAAGGAAAAAATATTACAAGCAGCCAGAAAAAAAAAATTCAAATACTGAGGGGCCACAATAAGTATTACCCAGGATCTAGCAGCTTCCACCTTAAAGGATCTAAGGGCCTGTACTTTGATATTCTGAAAGGCAAAGGAACTTGGAATGCAGCCAAGAATAAACTACCCTGCTAAATTGAGCATTTTCTTCCAAGGAAGAAGATGAGCATTCAATGAAACAGGTGAATTCCATTTATTTCTGATGAAAAGACCAGAGCTAAACAAATATAGGACTCAAGAGAAACATAAAAAGGTAAAAAGAACTCTTGAGAACTGTATTTCTATTACGGGTATACATAGTGCATGTATAATTTCATTTTACTGTTATAAAAAAGGAACTAGAGGTGGAAAGGAAAAAGGGAAAAGTGGCGGTAAGAAGAGTGAAATCACATCCCCTGAAGAGGCAAAGAAAACCTATTGTATTTGAGGGAAAGAAAGGAGGGGGATGAACATTGTGTGGATCTTACTCTCATCAGATTTAGCTCAAAGAGAAAATATTAGATATATTTGCTTTACAGAGAAATATCACTTACCTTATTGAAAAGGGGGAGGGGAAAAGCAAAAAAGGAAGGGGTAGGCTAAATAGAAGGGAAAACAGAAATAGTAGGGGGAAGGTGTAAGAAAGAGGGAGGGACTCTAAAGGGGAAAGGATTCTATAGGGGGAGGGCTGCTTGAGGCAAGTGGTGCTCATAAGTTAAGTATTGGGGAAGGGAAAGGGTAAAAGGAAAGAGAAAAGTATAATCTGGGGATAATAAGATGGCAGGAAATACAGAATTAGTAATTTTAACCATAAATGTGAATAAGGTTTATAAACTCTCCCATAAAGTGGAAGTGGGTAGCAGACTGGATTAAAAGACAGAACCTTACAATAAATTGTTTACAAGAAACACATTTAAAGCAGAATGATACATACAGAGTAAAGGTAAAAGGCTAGAGCAAAATCTATTATGCTTCAGGGGAAGTAAAAAAAAGCAGGGGTAGCCATCCTTACCTCAGATCAAGCAAAAGCAAAAATTGATCTAATTAAAAGGGATAAGGAAGGAAATTATATCTTGCTAAAGGGTACTATAGATATTGAAGCATTATCAATATTAAACATATATGCACCAAGTGGTATGGGATCTAAATTTCTAAAGGATACGTTAAGAGAGCTGCAAGAAGAAATAGACAGCAAAACTATATTAATGGGGAATCTCAACCTTGCTCTCTCAGAACTAAATAAATCAAAACACAAAATAAATGAGAAAGAAGTTAAAGATGTAAATCAAATACTAGAAAAAATAGATATGATAGATCTTTGGAGAAAATTGAATGGATACAGAAAAGAGGACACTTCCTTTTTGGCAGTTTAAGGAACCTATACAAAAATTGACCATATATTAGGACATATGTAGAAAGACAGAAATAGTCAATGTATTTTTTTTTCCAATCACAATGCAATAAAAATTACATTCAATAAAAAGCCAGGGGAAAGTAGACCAAAAAGTAATTGGAAACTAAATAATCCCATTCTAAATAATTAATGGGTGAAACAGCAAATCATAGACACAATCAATAATTTCGTCCAAGAGAATGACAATAATGAGACAATATACCAAAATGTGTGGGATGCAGCCAAAGTGGTAATAAGGGGAAATTTTATAGCTCTAGATGCTTACTTGCATAAAAGAGAGAAAGAAAAGATCAATGAATTGGGCTTGGAACTAAAAACGCTAGAAAAAGAGCAAATTTAAAACCCCCAATTAAATGCCAAACTTGAAATTCTAAAAATAAAAGAAGAGATTAATAAAATTGAAAGTTAAAAAATTGAATTAATAAAATTGAATTGGTTTTATGAAAAAAGATAAACCTTTACTAAATTTGATTAGAAAAAGGAAAGAGGAAAATCAAATTGTTAGTTTTAAAAATAAAAAGGGAGAACTTTCCACCAATGAAGAGGAAATTAGAGCAATAATTAGACATTACTTTGCCCAACTTTATGCCAATAAATTTGCTAACCTAAGTGAAGTAAAGGAATACCTACAAAAATATACAATGCCCAGATTAATAGAGGAGGAAGTAAATTACTTAAATAGTCCCATTTTAGAAAAAGAAATAGAACAAGTAATTAATCAACTCCCTAAGAAAAAAATCCCCAGGAACAGATGTAGTTATATGTTAATTCTACCAAACATTTAAAGAACAATTAGCTCCAAGACTATATAATATATTTGAAAAAAATAGGGAATGAAGGACTCCTACCAAATTTCTTTTATGACACAGACATGGTACTGATACCTAAACCAGGTATGTTGGAAACAGAGAAAGAAAATTATACACCAATCTCCCTAATGAATATTGATGCAAAATCTTAAATAAAATATTAGCAAAAAGATTCCAGAAAAGTATCACCCAGATAATATACCATGACCAAGTAGGATTGATACCAGGAATTCAGGGCTAGTTCAATATTAGGAAAACAATTAGTATAATTGACTATCAAAAACCAAATTAACAAAAACCATCTGATTATCTCAATAGATGCAGAAAAGGCATTTGATAAAATCCAACACCCATTCCTATTAAAAACATTAGAGAATATAGGAACAAATGTTTTTTTTTCCTTAAAAAATTAGTAACATCTATTTAAAACCATCAGGAAGCATCATATGTAATGGGGACAAAGTGAAACCATTTCCAATAAGATCAAGGGTGAAACAAGGTTGCCTACTATCACCATTACTATTCAATATTGCATTAAAAATGCCAGCTTTGGCAATAAGAGATGAAAAAAAAGAGATTAAAGGAATTAGAGTAGGTAATAAGGAAACCAAATTATCACTCTTTGCAGATGATATGATGGTATATTTTAGAGAACCCTAGAGAATCAACTAAGAAGCTATTAGAAATAATCCACAACTTTAACAAAGTTGCAGGATACAAAATAAATCGACATAAATCATCAGCATTTTTATACATCACTAATAAAATTCAACAGCAAGAGATACAAAGAGAAATTCCAATAGTATATTGTCAGTAATATAAACTATTTGGGAATCTATCTGTCAAGGGAAAGTTAGGAACTATGTAAGCAAAACTACAAAACACTTTCCACACAAATAAAGTCAGATCTAAACAACTGGAAAAATATCAAGTGCTCTTGGATAGGTCGAACAAATATAATAAATATGACAATACTCCCTCAACTAATCTACTTATTTAGTGCTATACCAATCAAATTCCCAAGAAACTATTTTACTGACCTAGAAAAAATAGCAACAAAATTCATCTGGAAGAACAAAAGGTCAAGAAGTTCAAAGGAATTAATGAAGAGAAAAGCAAATGCAGGTCTAGCTGTACCAGATATAAAACTATACTACAAAGCAGCAATCATCAAAACCATTTGGTATTGGCTAAGAAATAGAGTAGTTGATCAGTGGAACAGGTTAGGTTCACTGGACAAAACAGTCAATAACTTTAATACTCTAGTGTTTGACAAGCCCAAAGACCCCAGCTTTTGGGATAAGAACTCAGTTTGACAAAAATTGCTGGGAAAATTGGAAACTAGTATAGCAGAAAGTAGACATATACGCACGCCTAACTCCATATACCAAGATAAGGTTGAAATGAGTTCCTGATCTAGACATAAAGAATGATATTATAAACAAATTAGAAGAACATAGAATAGTTTACCTCTCAGACATGTGGAGGAGGAACAAATTTGTGATCAAAGAACTAGAGATCATTATTGATCACAAAATAGATAATTTTGATTATATTAAGTTAAAAAGTTTTTGTACAAACAAAACTAATACAGACAAGATTAGAAGGGGAACAATAAACTGGGAAAACATTTTTACATTCAAAGGTTCTGATAAAGCCCTCATTTCCAAAATATAGAGAGAATTGACTCAAATTTATAAGAAATCAAGCCATTTTCCAATTGATAAATAGTCAAAGGATATGGACAGACAATCTTCAGATGAAGAAATTAAAACTATTTCTAGTCATATGAAAAGGTGTTACAAATCAGTATTGATGATAGTAAGGGCTTTGTCACATCTTTCATAGTATCTTGTTTGCTGATGTCAGTTAGGTATCTCGCCAACTATCTCAAATTCAACATATCCCAAATCAAGTTCTTCCTCTAATATCCAAAGTATATCTCCTCCATAACTTCACCATTCCTGTTGAGGACACCATACACCATATCTTCCAGCCATAACCCCTTTGTTGTTTTGTTTTGCTTTGTTTTATTGAGAGGGAGTTTTGGGGAGGCATTCAAGGTTTTATGACTTGCTTAGAGACACACAGCTAGTAAGAGTCAAGTGTCTGAGGCTGGATTTGAACTCAGGTCCTCCTGACTCCAATGCTCTGAGCCATTTAGCTACATCCATCAAGCCATGTTTTAAAATATTTCTTATCCCTGATACAAATATTCTCTGCATATAATCACTTTCCATGTCTTGATGACTTTGCCTACAAAATGTCTTTTCTGATCATACTTTCATTTCCAGTTCCATTGTCACCACCTCAGTTAAAGTCTTTGTTGCACTTTGCCTGGACTATTAGAGTCAGTTTCTAAAATAGTTTTCTTCCCTTCAGTTTTTCTCTTATAAAATCACACTGATTTATATGTATAAAAGCCTAATGTGTAATTGAATTCCATTTAACTCTAATTAAGGACCTACTAGTTATATCAGGTACAAAATAGAAAGGCAGAAGTAGAAATCGTCTGTGTCCTTTAGGAACACACATTCTAATGAGAGGATACAACTTGTGCATGAGTAAACAAACAAAAAAGAATAAACCGAGTTATAAAAAGATTCCAAGAAGATAGGAGTACTAACTAATAAGGTTATCAGCAAAGACCTTACATAGGAGGAGGCCACTGAGTTGTACTTAGAAAGAAGTTAGTGTCAAGATCTCCATTCCTAGATCACCCTTCTCTTTTTTACTATTAGGAGATACCCTGTTTTCTAGAGCTAAGACAGCAATCAAACTGTGCTACTAGTTGAGATCAGTTGTACTAACAAAAATGTAATTTTACTAGGGAGACAAGGCAGAAAGAAGTAATTTTGGGGTCTAGGACACTTTCAGGAAGAGGAAATCTATGTAATATATCCTACTGGAGCACTCATGATATTGAAGCAATAATTATAGGAAGAAGGTTTCATTAGAGAAGGAATAGGATTGCAAGGGAAGTAATTGTAAAAAGTCAACAAAGGCACAAGTCTCCTTAAGGAAATCATACTGCTTTAATTGCTGAAAACAAATTTAGAGCTATAGAACATACATCTAGAGATAATAGCTAGCATTTATGTAGATAAGAAATTGAAACAAACATAGATTTATTGACTTGCCTAGATTATAAAACTAGTAAGTGTGTGAAACAAGATTTGAAGTTAAGTCTTCTTGATCCTACGCCCAGTGATCTATCCACTGCAGCATTTGATTTTCTATAATATAAAAAGGTTGGAGATTAATGGTTCAAAATATTGAGTGTCATTGTAGATGTAGTTGGTTTGTCAATTTCCTATGTATAACTCCTTTTTTTGTTATAAGAGAGAATTCTATAGAGTAAATATTTTAGAAAATATGACAAAAAAACATTTTTTGAAAAAGTCACCATATAGGAGAATGTGAAGAAATATGAAAGGATAAACCTGCTTATGTTATCTTGGTATTAAGGGATTAGATATGAACTTTGTGTATGTAAGAACTGAAGTCTTTCTCAAATCATAGAAGTGAAAATGTATTCATAGAACCATAGGATCCACAGTCATAATTTGAGTTAGGCATTTGGGGCCACAGGAAATTAAAATTTATAAAGTACTTCACTTCTTCAGTCTTATGTCATGGGAACCTACATCCAGGATCACACCTACCAAGGATCTTGGTGTATCAGTTTCTCATCACTCTCAAATGAATTTATTCTTAAAACCTTAGTTGAAGGGACCTTTCATACTGTTTACTCTCGATGCATTCAGTACCTCTTTCCCAATTTGCCAAACTTGATTGTTATATCTCTAACAACACTAGTTCTCTTTATGGGTCAAAAATTAGCAGTAATAGCAACTTTGAAATTAAAGCCAACACTTTCCTTTTCCCTCAAGAGGTTAATTACAGCATTCTTGTTTAATGAGCATGGGTCAAGATGGTTTTCTTTGGGGACCATAGCTCTAAGAAAGTTAAAACAAATTTTAATTGATAGAATTGGGAATGAATTAACTGTGTAAAAATCAAAAAACTTTTATCTTCTGCTGCAAATGAACATCTACTTCAAGAAAGCAGGAGGAAGAAGTCCTAGCTATAGTTCATTCTTTCTGTTTAGAATGCTAACTTGACCTTAGAATCAATTGAGTCCTCTGAAGTTGAAACTTTTGAATGAAATGGTAGGATTCTTTCACCCCATGGATACCAAAGGCTCAAACTCAATGCCTATATTTGATCACAATTTAAATTTCACTTTTTTGTTCGACTGATTATATTAGAGGCAGAAGGATGAGGAAGACCAAAAACTATGAGAATGAGACCTTTGTAATTTTGAATAAGTTTAATTAATCTTTTTAAGATTCCATGAAATCATCTGTACAATGATCTTAAACTGGATCATCCTGAAGGATCAATCTTTAGGATTTTATGCTTCTGAGATTCCAAACTCTAAGTCATCAGTTCTATGAGGATTTGCTAACAGTTTTCCATTTGGGCCTCTGGTGATTAAGGTCAACCATTTAACTTTCAATTATTCATTCACCAAACCTCTACTATACCTTCACTATATTTGAGGGACTGTCTTAGGCACTGGTTAAAAAAGATAAAATACCAACAGTTTCATCTTTTTAGAAATATATTGTACTGGGGAAATGGACATAAATCAGTAAGTACAAAATAAAAAAAAAAATTTATTTTTTAGAAGAAGAAAGGAAGGAAGGAAGGAACGTCTACCAGATTACTGGAAACACAGTCACTGGTGATTCACTACTCAGTCAAGAGGTGTAAGCCATCATATATAGTCATTTGGATGAAGTTCATCCAGTTTGGATGAACTGATGTGACCTATCCTCTGACTTTTGAGAAAAGTGAATTAGATATTCCTTCACACAGAGGTAGCAACAAAGTGAGTGTTCAACATCCAGCTAGGAGAGTCTAGCACTCATTGGAAAATGGCTATTGGGCTGAAGAAAGGGGAAAGAGCCGTTTTTCACTTCCTGCTCTGACTGGGCTTTCCAACATCTATTGGGATCTTGGGATCAGGTAAGTAAGAGTAGATTAGCAGTAATAGGGAGCCAGAGAAACTTTTTTTGATCTAGTCAGATCTGTAATTTAAGAATACCAGTTTTTTGGGAGGAGGGGTACAACTAGGTGATGCAGTGGATAGAGCACCAGCCCTGAAGTCATGAGGATCTGAGTTCAAATCTGGCCTCAGACACTTAATATTTCCTCAATTGCCTCAGCCAATATATATAAAGATATTGATATATTGATATATATGTACATATATTAATATATATTGATATGTAATGATATATATATATATATATATCAGTTTGGCAGTTGCAGGGGAGAATGAACAATGCGCCACTGAAGATGAAGTATATGCTAATTACTTCTAGATTCCATCTAACCCAGGGAGTTCAAGAATTCAACAAATCAAGATTTGACCATGGCTTTCATATTGGAAAATGCATCTTTTCAATATAGCTTCCTTCCTATTGAAAGTGATATATGATTGCTATTGTGGGGTAGACTATATGTTTAAATGTAAGTATTTTTCTCACTTTATTGTGAAGAATATAGATCCTATATCAACCAGGCACTGTTTTTGTTTGTTTGTTTTTACTGATTTTTTTGCTGGAACCTATCTGGTATAAGGGTTGAACTATGGCACCAAGAATCAGAACACTTGATTTCCAGTCCTAAGTTTGACACTGACCAGCATTATGAGGTCCAAATGATTTCATTTAAATATCCTAAATTTTAATTACCTCATTTATAAAATGAAGGACTAACAAAATGATCTGTAACTAAAGTTCCTTCTATCAATAATGTTGTGTTACTGGATGGGATACGAGGCACCTACTATAATATGCTCAGGTGAGTTTTATAAGAAGTTGAAAGAGACCCAAAGGTTCTGTGGTGACAAAAAAAAAAAAACCTTAACAACAGATGTATCAATTGATTTCATTCTTGGTTAAGAAAAGGGAACAGTGCTAAAGTTGATAATGGACTCTCTGGATGTCTACAAAGTCTGAAAGGCAATTTTTATGATCAATCCCAAGGAGCATAAGCAAACCTTCCTCTACAGTACAAATCACAGTAATGAGATGTGTCAGAATTACTAAAGAATCCAAAAAATTTAAGCATTTTGCTTATTTAGTTTCTCTGAGTATTTACACTTAAGATAATGGGAAGGGGAATGATTGTAGACTTGCAAAAGTTTCCTCAATTCCTTTTAACAGGATGGTTCAGATTGTTAGCTCTTGAGACTCTCTAGTCAATCTAGTTTAATTGTGAATGATTTTCAAGTCTTGCTTCTTTCATAATCTCCAATTCTCTCTTTTAATAATATTCCCCTCTTTTTGGAGAGATGTTATTTTTCACTAAGTCAAGGACCTAGTACTTTTGTTCTTTACACAACCGAATATGACTTTCTCAAAATCTCTTAGATAGTAACTTTCAGAATTAGATTAGAAGTTGGGAGTCCTTATCCACAATTTAAGGTTGTTTCCTTTCTGCCACACTAATTAAACATTTTAATAGAAAGCTACCAAACATATGCTTTCACAAATAGATAACAGATAATAAGAATAAATGCATCTCATTTATGCAGCCTATGATTTTCTCACAGTAATACTATTAAGTAGACAGAATAAATATCATGATTCTCATTTTACAGTGAGGAAAATGAGGCTCACATATATCAAGCAATTATTCATAGATACAAGTTAAAATTCCATAACAAGGATTCAAATCTAGGTGTTCTGTTTTCAATTCCAATGGTCTTTTAATTAAATAATACTAGGGATTCAATAACTTTTTTCTGAATTTATTTCAATTAATTCATTTTCAAAGAATTAAAATATGATAATATATTCCAAGCACTTAATTTACTATTTCTTTATACCATCTAAACCAGAAAAACAACTTAATGATTTCATTTAATTATCCCATGTTCCCTATGTGGAAAGAGAAAGCTATTGTATATTACTATCCTTTCCATGCTGGTCTTATCTTCTCACACATAACACTGCATCTCCCATCCCATCTCCTTGGCTTTGTACTAGTCATCCTTAGTGCAGGAATGCAGATCTTTCTCTCCTTTGCTTCATATAATCACTCTCTTCATTAAAAATTATCTTTCCACTATGCCAATACAATTTAGAAAACATTCCAGAAAACTGTGTCTGTAAGAATCAGGAGTACTTCATCATCTACTTGTAATTTGTATGCTAATATAGTGAATTGGATACATGATCAGCTATATATGTGTCATGTATGTGGCCATGAGGCATGCTGAGAGGACCTCAGCTAAGAACCACTACCATCTTTTCTATGAAAATTATGGTATTTCCTCTTAATTTATTTCAGAAGATTCCTATTGCAGAGATAGACTCAATAAATAGTTTCAATTACATAGAATTTTAGGGTTGGAAGAAGACTAAGAAATTTATTTCTATTCCTGACAAGAAACTTGAATATTCCCTCATAATCCTTTAATGCAACAAGTGATTAAACATGTTATGTAGAAATCATAGAATTTCATGGACAAAAGCTCCCTATTTTCTTCTATGCCAACTATGAATGCCAAGTCTCTTTATATTTTATGCTAGAGGTAACAAGGAACTACTGAAGTTTGTTGATTAAGAGAATGACATGGTCAAGCTTGTTTCTAAAAAATATGAATGGATGGAAGGATGAAAGTAATTTACTAAATGCTTGTTTTCTAAATGTTGTGCTAAGCCTAATATTAAGCACTAGAGATATAAGTGAAAGCAAGCAAAATTGTCTATGACCTTGTATTATACAATATAAGCTTATATTGTAATGGGGAAGACAACACATACAGAGAAGAAAGAGTTGGAAAGGAATGCAAGGGAGACTGGCAGATAGTAGTCATGATATGACATGATTTGGAGACTGTCAAGGAAGTGTTACTGTGCATACAGTAGGTAAGATGAATCATCATCGATCAGAACTCATGTCTAAGGAATAGGAGTCTATGTTTAGATGGAAAAATAGGAGGAAGAGGCCACAATGCAGAAAGCATGGCTTAGACATTGCTAAGAAGTTCTTAGCATAGTGACTGGCACAGAGTAGGCAATTGTTAAATGTTTATTGACCGACTTCAGTAGTACAGTGAACCCAGAACAGAGTGAAAACTTTCCACAGTACAAGGGAATAGGAGTTGCTGCACTAAGATTGTGAAGATATGGCTTCTACATGGAGGAAGAGTCAAACAGGACTCTCAACTTGGAAAATAAGTTGACTGGAAAGAAAAGATGCTGTCAATAACCAAAATAGGGAAGTTTGGGAAAGGTATGGTTCAGGAGGAAAAACAGTGGATTTTGTTTTGGACATTTCGAGTTTGAAATAACAATGGGATCCAGATGGGATCTAACCAGGACAGTATTTTTGAAATACTAACTCCCTCCCTATGAATACAACTTCTCTTACTCTTATGAAGAAAGACAGAAAGAGAGACAGAGACAGAGACAGAGACAGAGAGAATGGAAGATAGATGATAGATAGATAGATAGATAATATTAATCTTAAGGTATCTTTAGCTTTTTTTTTTAATGCCACATCACACTGCTGACTCAACTGGTACATCTTAACTTTGGTTGGGAAGCAGTTTGGTGGGCTCTGAAAAAGTTCAAGATCTGGAATTAAAAGATTTTGGTTGAAGTACTAGCTTATTATATGTCCTAGTTGTGGGAATGTACAATGTGGATTAATATAAGTATCTCAAAAAATTGAATTGAGAAAAGCACTTTGTAAGCATTTAACTGATATATGACATTCCTATCTGTGAGGTTGTCAGTCTTCCAGACTGAGGGAAGCTAGAAAGGAGCCTTAAAATTTGACACAAAGTCATGGCAGCAAATGCTGTACCAGGGTGTTTGGCTTTAGAGTAATGAAGAATATGCATGTAGCACAATGGGTTCATCTTCTTAGTCTTACATAAAAAATAAAAATAAGGTTGAAAACATACAGAGTCTTTTCCAGTGACCAGATTAATAGTAATCAGAATGATTTGCCTAAAGGTTTCTCTCAAAGACTCTATGTCCCCAGCAAAAAGGCAAATCCTTTGACACTGTAGGCTCTTTCTTATACTTTTCATGTCCTTATAGTCTATCCCAGTGTTCTCATGTAGCAGGGGATCAACAAATAATTGGTTGACTAATTTTCTGTAACCAAACTTCAAATATCTCATATGTCCTAATCCCCCCCCCCACAGGTAAAGGGAAATGTATTCAGAAAACTGGACCCAAGTGACAGAATTTGTGCTGATTGGTTTCCCTGGAAGCTGGAGTCTACAGATCATGCTATTCATAGGGCTTCTGGTGATATATGTCGTGACAATTCTAGGGAACTTGCTCATCATTGTGCTTAGCTGGACTGATCATCGCCTGCAAACCCAGATGTATTTCTTCCTGAGAAATCTCTCTCTCCTGGAGCTGGGGTGGGTCTCTGTTGTGGTCCCCAAGATGATGGTCAGCATCATCACCAGGGACTACTCTATCTCCTTTGCTGCCTGCATCTTGCAGTCCTACCTCTATTTCCTCCTGGCCACCAGTGACTATTTCCTCTTAGCTGTTATGTCTTTAGATCGCTATCTGGCTATCTGTCGTCCATTACATTATGAGACTCTGATGAATGGTCCCATCTGTATCCGACTAGTGATAGCCTCCTGGATTTCTGGCTTCTTTTGGGTGCTCTGTCCTACCATCCTCATGGCTAGCTTACCTTTCTGTGGCCCCAATGTCATTGACCACTTTTTCTGTGACAGCTGGCCATTGATGCAACTCTCTTGTGGGGATACCCAACTTCTGAAGTTAGTGGCATTTATACTTTCCACAGCTGCTCTTCTAGGTTCTCTGGGACTGACTTCTGTATCCTATGTCTGCATCTTTGCTACTGTCTTCCGAGCTCCAACAGCCAAAGAAAAGAGGAAAGCATTTTCCACCTGTGCTTCACACCTTGTTGTGGTTGTCATTGCCTATGGAGGCTCCATCTTCCTCTACATTCGTACATCAGAGAGCCAGTCTATGTCACTAAAGAAAGGGGCCTCAGCCTTAGTATGTATCATTACTCCACTTCTGAATCCATTCATCTTTAGTCTCCGTAATGATAAGGTGAAGCAGGCCCTATGGGATGCCCTGAAGTGGCACAGGAACATAGGTGCCAGAAGATTATGAAGACCCTGAGAAAGGGTTTGGGAGACAGAGACTTTCAGGTAACAGACTATCATTGTCTCCTTCAGTCAAAGAAGAGCCTTAATCTTTAATCATTGGGGAAAAGACATCATTTAACAGCAATAAAAAGAGATTTTGATGATTTACTTATGTTTTCAACCACAAAGAATGCAAATACCTTTAATATAGTCACTTTTAAATTGGAGGGATTGCATTGTGGTTTTGTACAAAGAGCATTGAGTTAAAAATCCAACACTTGTCAATTATGATCAGTATAGCATAAGTCAAGTAAGTTTTCATCTGTGAACTTGTTTCTTCATTTATAAAATGAGCCAGTTGTGGATGGGGTCATCCTTGTGCTTTCCAAGACTAATATTTTGTCATTCTGCAATTCTGATATTAAAACTACATGTAGAATCATAACTAGAGACTTCGGTAAAGAAGTGGATTCCATACAGACAATAATTAAGATAAAGGATGCTGTCAGTACTCTGGTAGAGAAAAGTCAAAATAGCATTGAATTTAGAAATAAATCCATTCTTAATAGATAATCTCAATACTCCTATAAAGTTAATGATGGCTTCTTCAAATTAGAATTAAGACAGCATTGGGTGATTAAAAACAGCCCTAAATTTGAAATGAAAAATCTTTGAAGACTATGATCTATGAGACCATGGCCACTTAATCTTTTTGAGCCATAATTTCGTCATTCTTCAATTGAGGATAATATTGCATGTGTTACTCATTCATTCAAGATTATTATGGGGATCAAATAAAATAGTACATATATATGCATATATATGTAGATATATATAATTTACACACACACACACATACAGAGAGAGAGAGAGAGCACTTTGTAAACTTTAAAACCTTATATAAATACTAAAGGACTGCTTTGTCTTTATATACCTAGTACCTAACACTGTACCTTGTATAATAGCTGTAAAGAAAAATTTAGTGGACATTTAATACTTTCGCATTCTTATTATTTTCATTAATAAACATGTATTAAATTGAATTAAATCTAAGTAATTTGAGGGACTGAAGGTAATTTGAAGATTCACAAATGGAGAGTAGAATAAGAGAGTAGAATTGTAAATAAATGACTTGTTTCCATGTAGATTTTCTGAATCATTATATCCCTCCAGGACCAATAATTATCAGTGTCTACAAGGTATACGACAGCTAGCCTCATGTTGTATGAGATAACAGTTTCAATTCCTTATCATAATTTTGATAGAAATAATGGGCAAAAAAGTTTTACTATTTCATGAATCTTTCTTCTTAATAATTCAAATTATGTACTCTTGAAGAAACAAGTATGCAGAAACAAAATTGACTTTGTCAGTTTGGGAGTAATTGGCTCTCCCTCTACACTCTTTTTTGATTTCTGCTATTCTTAAAGCACATAAGAGTAATACATATAGTCTTGATCCTGAAATTCACTGCTCTTGATCAAAATCTGTCATTCTTGGATTCTCACAGTTACTGCCCAGACCTCCTTCTGGCACTATGCATGTAGGACACTATTTTATATTCATATTGAGCAGTAGTCAAGGTTTCAGAAGGCCTACATTCAATTCCTGTTCCTATTTCTTACTAGCTAAATGATCCTGAAAAAGTCATTTAATCTCTTATCTCTGAAATAAGGATAATAATTATATTGTCTATTTCACTCACTGGCTGTATCAAACGAGATAACTAAAAAGTGCTTTCTACACATGAATCATAACTACTGTGAAAGTCAATTGTCAGAAAATGATCTGCCTCCTGCTCTATCAAATACATGTTACTTTGAATTAAATTTTTTTGTACTCAGTCAAGATGAAACACTGCCTAAAATCCAATACTTATTCTGGGAAACTGATATTCCATTATTCTTGGAAATCACTGATTAGTATTAGAATTTATCCATAGTACCTGAAGTTTTCCCAACTTTTTGCAGTACTTAACAGTATCATGTACCTTGTGAATGATTACTACTACTGCTGTTGCTGCTGCTGCTACTTACTATTACTACTACTACCACCACCACTACTACTACTACTACTACTACTACTACTACTACTACTATTACTACTACTGCTACTATATCTACTGCTGCTGTTCCTCAAAATTCTCGTTTGCAAATTGTTCAGAAAGAGCATAAGGCTTTCATATAACTTTCTTTGCAATGGTGATGATGAGTATAGAGGCCTATATTATTATGTATGATTTTGAACCATCACTCTTTCCTGCATACATTAAATGTCACCTAAAGGTCTTGCGAATACCTTTTTGAAGAAATGGGAAATTGTGAAAATTTGATATTCATTGTACAATTTTGGAGGTTTATAGTCATAGATTCAGTGTAACTTGAATAATGGAGTGCACATACCCACTCACCCATGAACCTGTCATTAATAGCCTACATAATGAGAGGATGCTGCAGTGATTGAGAGATGACAATATAGTAGTCCCAATGTGACATCTCTGGCAACAGAATCCCTTTATAATCCCATTAATTTGAAGAAAAAAGAAGAAATTTTTAAGTAAACCATCAAAGGAGTTGTTTGGGTTATCTGTGAACAGACTAGCCATTATCCTAGAGCTATTGATGGAGGAGTAGCAGAAATCCAAGGAGGGAAAGGAAAATGTACAGCATTTCTCAAAACTGTTATAAAATACACAGTATGTGTTGGGCTTATCTCTTTTCAACAATAAGATGATTCAGGGCAATATGATAGTCTTGTGATGTAGAGAACCATCTGTATCCGAAGAGAGTACTATGGGGACTGAATGTGGATCACAATATAATGTGTTTACCTTTGTTATTATTGTTGTTTGATTGCTTGTTTTTTTTCTTTCTCATTTTTTCCCTTTTGATCTGATTTTTCTTGTGCAGCATGATAAATGAGGAAATATATTTAGAAGAATTGCACATATTTAGCCTACATTGGATTATTTGCTGTCTAAAGAGGAGAAGGGAAAGGAAGAAGAAAATTTTGGAATTCAAGGTTTTGCAAGAATGAATGTTGAAAACTATCTTTCCATGTAATTTGAAAAATAAAAGGCTATTCTTATGAAATAAAATAAAATATACAATATGGAATACCAAAAAGAGAAGTTACCACATATACTAGGGGAGAAAAAGAATAAGATTGTTGTATAAGGTTGTCTGTATTCAACTATTCAATACAAAACTAGAGATGAACCTGATGTGGAAAATGTTGCTAAGTTAATAGTGACTTTTACAATATGTTCTACCAGAAATATTCTTATGGATCATAATAAATATCAGTATTAGCCATAATGTAGCTATCTCTGGCAAGGTTAAGGTGTCATTGTCTCTGCAATGAATAGACAAAATAGCCCCTACCAGTAGCAACAGGAATTAGAGTTAGTCTCTTCCTTCTCAGCTTTATTATCTGGAAATTCACTGGAAATGGAAAGGTCTGTCTCCATTAATGCCATGTACCAATGATGTATTACCATAAAGAGCTGAGTAATGGCTTCTAGAAAAGATAAGAAGCTACGTGAATTGACAAAGTAGCTGCTGGGAAATGAAAGTAATGAAGAAAGTGAGTTTCCTGTAAGGGGCAGCTAATCTGCCCTTCTCACAGTGACAAATATCATCTTTCTGACTCAAGTATCTTCCAATTTCACTTCACTCTGGACTGAATTGCCACCAAACAGACATATAATCACAAGAAGAATGGAGCACCCCCTCCCCATTAGGGTGCTACTTTCAACTTAGTTTCATAACTATCATCCAATGAAGAAATCTGGTAGAGAAGCATATAGCCAACCTCACCAAATGCCAATGTAGAAACCCTAGCTGAAATAGAGGTGAACCATAAAGAAAAAAACAGAAATAGAAATAGAAAAAATAAAAGTCATTTTCCTGGTAAGTCAAATCGCTACCACTTTGACCATCACTCTCCCTCATACCCTGATGGGGATATTACCAGACTCTGAACACAAGAACCTTGAAAACTGCATTGCCCCCAAACTACCAGACATCATTGAGAAAGGACATTGTTGTGTGTAGGGGGCCCATTTCCCTCATTACCCCCAGCAACACTTGAAAGACAACTGTTAGCCAACAAGCAAATAAGAACAGAAATTTAGGGAATGGCAACACTTGCTCCATTCCCAGAAAAATTAGTCCTGCTTCCAGAATAATCCCTAAAACTATCGTGCAGTAGAGAAAATTTTGTGGGAAAGGTACCAGTCATCTCCAAAACTTCCAAACAAGTATGATACACAAAGCAAAGGAAACAACAAGACAACATAAGGGAGAAGAGGAAGCAACAAGTGCCAAGACAAGTCAAACCAACAGCACAGCTTTGACCATGATCTCTCTTCATGTCAACACTGAGACTCTGAGCCTAACAGGGATGGGAACAACAGTGCTTTCAACCACTGCCCTCAGTGATTATCCCTTTGGGATTGGGTGGGATCCCTTATAGATGTGCAGCCAAGCCACTATTCCTACATCTCAGCTACTGACGACTAAGAAAAGAAAAGTCTTGCCACCAAATTTGTGTTGAATTATCAAAAGATTCAACATCAGAAACTGATATGAATTCATCAGTGAAATTGATTTTAAAGAAGAGGCATTATCATCTACTTTGCTACTAAAATCTAAAGATCATAAAACTTTTACTTCTGATTTGCAACTGAAACTTTCCATATTTGTTGTCTCTGCAGTAGACTCCAAGCTCCTTAAGATCAGGATCTGTCTTACTTTTCCATATTTATCCCAAGTGCTTAACCCAGTGTTTTGCACATGGTAAAGGACCTAATAGATGCTTTTCTCATTCATGCATATTTGACATTGCCCTTCTCTAAAACAATTCAAGGTCCTTGAAGGCAAAGATCATTTTTCATTTTTCTTTGTATATCATATACTCAGCACAATGCTCTATGTACTGAACATTATTTAGCAAATCTTTCTGGATCAGAATAAACTGAATAGAACAGAATCTATAGGGAATAATACAATTTTAACAATAACAATAACAAATAATACAATTTAAGGGAATAACAATTAAGGGAGACTAGACAATAAGGGGAATCTGGGGAGTATACGGAGTACTATACCTACTTCTACTCATTCACATGAAGGATGGAGAGCCTATTGCTTTAAGTCCACAATGGCATATAATGAAGAGTTTTTATTCCTGATTCAGAGAATAGATATATAATCTGTGACTGTTCCTTAGCAGCTTACTGTATAGTTAAATGTCTTATAATTAACTGCTCAACTGGAAATGTGTGTGTGTAAAAGGCATTAATAGCTAAATTATAGATATCCATTAGAATTTTATCCTAATTCTATTTAAACTATGCTTCAGTGATCTTATTTCAAGTAAAGAGGATCAGGGAAATGATTAAAGGCTAAGCCTTTTATTATTGTGTTCTACATCTACATCTTTATTAATTATTCAGAAGTCTGTGTGTGTTTGTGTGCTTGAATGTATGTACATATGTTTATGTCACTTAAAGGTGAAAAAATTCTCACTGGACTCCAGTGAATAGAACCATATACCCCAAAGTGGTAAGAAAGATCTCATCAGCCATATATTCTTTCCACTCATGCTGATATGTGACCTTGAATTCATATGTTCTTCCTTTTGGGGATTTGTTCTTTTTAATCTTTGATGAGTGACAGTTGGAAACAAATTGAATTAAGTTATGACTTTATCATTTTTAAGACTGAACAATCACAAGTGGTCTAGGAACTGAAGTTTATTTGGGATTTCCTAGAAGCTGAACTCAGTGATCCAAGACAGATCTGAGATGTTATTTCGACCTTGCCCAATACTAGATTATCTCACCCTTAGACATCAGATCCTGCAAACAGATTAATTTCTTTGGGAAAATATTTCTGGTAGCCATTTTAAATTTGAGGTAACTCTTCCCTAGATATTCAGGTGGTAGAATATGCCCAAGTTTGAAAGGATGTATTTGATTTTTATTTTTTCTTGTAATTTGATATTTTTTCCAAAATCAAATGTAAAAACAATTTTAACTTTCTTTTTTTGAATTCTGAGTTCCAAATTCTCTTCTCCTTCCACTTTACCCCTCCATTGAGAAGGCAAGTAATCTGATATAGTTTATGCCTGTATAGTCATGAAAAACACATTTCCATGTAAGTCATTCTGTGAAAGATGACACAAACAAAAAAAGAAAAAAAGAGAGAAACCAAGAGAAAAGTATCTTTGATCTGCATTCAGACTCTACCACTTCTTTCTATGGAGATAGATAGCACTTTTCATCATAAGTCCTTTAGAAATGTTTTGGATAATTGTGTTGCTAATGATAGAATTTTTATTATTTTTTCTAGCTGACTCCAGTCCAAACCTGCCTTCATTCCTGAGCTCCACAGAAATCATTAATCATGGGTCTCACTAGAACAACAAGCAGGCCTGTATATTCTGTAACCATATCACCAGGTGACCACATTATCATAAAATATAAGATAGAAATCAACCACTAAGAAAGTAGCACCAAGATGCTGAACAGGACTGTGGACTGCTAACCTCAATAAATCTTTCCTTCAACATGGTACCTAAGCAGTTCCCCCTTATCCTTGAGTGAATCTATATAAGTTGTAATATCATTATCTTGTACTGATACCTGCCTAAGTGGGCTTTTCTGAATGCATTCTGGTAACCAGCTTTGCAATTCCATCAAGGCTTTAGGACTTTCCTATGTTAGCAAATTCTTTCTATAATCTCAAAATTTATATACCTTGTGATGTAATCACATTTTCCTCTATAAAAAAAATCCTATCTTGCTTTGTTGGTTTACTGACTCCTACAGGGAGCTTAGCTGCCCACTGAGTAAATAAATCTTATTAAAATATCTTTGCTTGGTTTGAAGATTGTCTGAGCTTGAATTCTTTCAGAGGCAATAACATAACATATATCTGATATCTCAACATTGAGAAAAGCTAACTTATTCACAGTACACCATCATACAATACTGTTGTTACTGTGTACAATGTTCTACTGGTTCAGCTCATTTCATTTAGCATCCATTTATTTATGTCTTGACAATTTTTTTCTGAGAATACCCCTTAAAGGGATTTAGTATTTCATTACAATCATATACAACAACTTGTTCATCCATTCTCTAATTGATCTAGTTTTCTATCACCATTAAAAGAACGGCCATAAATATTATTCTACACACAGGTGCTTTTGTTTTTGTTTTTGTTTTTCTTTCTTTGTGATACAGATCTAATAGTATCATTGTTTGGTCAAAGGCTATGCATGGTTTTTAGCCCTTTGAGCATAGTTCCAAATTACACTACACAATGATTTGAATCACTCTACAACTTGAACAATGTAAATTAGTGTTTTAATTATTTCAATTATTTTCTTAAAATATGTTCTCTTTGATCTGAATATAGCTATAATATTCCTGAGAGTTTTCATTTTGATATCTCTTTCAGGAGATAATCTGTAGATACTTTTGATTTCTTTTTTACCCTTGGGTTCTAGAATGTCAGGGCAATTTTCCTTAATAATTTCTTTTAAAAATATGTCTAAAGGTAATGATGAATATTAGAGAGAATGTGGGAAAACTGTGATACCAATACATTGTTGGTGGAATTGTGAATTGATTCAATAATTCTGGATTGCAATATGGAACTATGACCAAATGACTATCACACTGTGCATATACCCTTTGATCTAGCAATATCTCCACAGGCCTGTACCCCTAAGAAATCATAAAAAAGGAAAAAGGATCCACATGTACAAAAAATGTTTATAGCAGCCCTTTTTGTAGTGGCAAGAACTAGAAATTAAGTGAATGTCCATCAGTTGGAGAATGCTAAAATAAGTCATGGTGTATGAATGTTATGGAAAATTATTGTTCTATAAGAAATGATCAGAAGGATGATTTCAGAAAGGCCTGGAGAGACTTATATGAACCATGCTAAGTGGAAGGAGTAGAACCAAGATGACATTGTATACAACAATAACAAGATTATGTGATGATCAATTCTGATAAAATGGCTCTTTTCAACAGCATGGTGATTCAGGTCAGTTCCAATGGTTGGTGATAGAAAAAGCCATCTGCACCCAGAGAGAGGACTATGGAGACAGAGTGTTAATCACAACACAGTATTTTGACTGATTGTTGTTGTTGTTATTTGCTTGTATTTTGTTTTCTTTTTCATTTTTTCTTTTTTGATCTGATTTTTCTTGTACAGCATGATAATTATGGAAATATAGATAGATAGATATAATTGCACATATTTAACATATATTGGATTACTTGCCATCTAGGGAAAGGGGTGGAGGGAAGGAAAGGAGAAAATTTTGGAACACAAGGTTTTGCAAGGGTGAATGTTGAAAATTATCTATGCATATGTTTTGAAAATAAAGCTTTAATTTAAAAAATTTTTAAAAGAAAAAGAAAAATTATGTCTGGTTTTTTATGATCATGACTTTCAGGGAGCCTGAATAATTCTTCAATAATTCTTAAATTCTCTCTTCTTGATGTGCCTCTAGGTCACTTCTTTTTCCAATGAGATATTTCACATTTTTTCTGTGTTTTTTTTTTCATTCTTTTGACTTTGTTTTTTGATGTCTTATAAAGTCATTAGCTTGCCCTTGCCCAATTCTAATTTTTAAGAAATTATTTTCTTCAGTGAGCTTTTATACCTCCTTTTTTCATTTGACCAATTCTACTTCTCACGACATTTTTCTCTTCCTTGGTTTTTTGTGGCTTTTTTAACCATTTGATCGGTTCTGTTTTTAAATGCATTCTTTTCTTCAGTATTTTTTGTGTCTTCTTTACCAGGATGTTGACTCTTTTTTCATGATTTTCTTGCATCACTCTCATTTCTTTTACTTTATTTTAAAAATCCTTTTGAGCTCTTCTGTGGCTTGAGGCTTATTAACATTTTTTAGAGCTTTGGAAGTAGGGATTTTGACTTTGTTGTTTTCTTTTGAATTTGTGCTTTGATCTTCCCCATCACTAAACTAACTTTCTATAGCCAGGATCTTTTTCTGCTGTTTGCTCATCCTCCAGCTTATTTTTTGACTTTTAACCCTTTGATAAACTGAGATTCTGATTACTAAGTGGAGGGAGTACTGGCCCAAGCTTTAA
Organism: Antechinus flavipes; assembly: GCF_016432865.1. Classification (NCBI taxonomy): domain Eukaryota; kingdom Metazoa; phylum Chordata; class Mammalia; order Dasyuromorphia; family Dasyuridae; genus Antechinus; species Antechinus flavipes. The sequence goes on along the minus strand of NC_067400.1, from coordinate 381,461,555 downwards.
GTTTTGGTGCAGCTATTTCTGAGGTAATTCATGGGGCCTGTAAGAACTATGTGTATTTACTTCTGTCCTGTATTATGAACTAGGTTGTTAATGATCACAAGAACTCTCTTCAACCCTGGAGCTGTAATAAGGGTCCCTGCAGCTATAATCTCAAGTGCTAGTGCTCCTCCTCTCTCTGAAATTGAGATCCAAAACTTCAGCCTAGCTTCACATATAGACAATGAACATTCCTTGATGTTATAAGCTCTTATGTGCTAGTGCTCCTTCTCTCTCTGAGACTGAGACCCAGAACTTCAACCTAGCTCCACAAAAATCAATGAACAGATTCCTGCTCCCCCACGCAGTGCCATCAAAGACACCCTTATAAATCTTTTTCTGGCCAGTTGTTCAATTTACTTACTGTTTATGGGCTGAGAGGTCCTCACCACTGCTATCACTGATTCAATTACCTCATAGGCCTGCTTCCAATTTACAGGCTCCACTCTGTGCTGGCAACAGACATTTCCTGTAAACCCTCTAAATTATCTTGTGCTAGAAAATTGTTTCACTCTGTATTTTGTGAATTCTGCCACTATAGAATTTGAATTTATTGACTATAGAATTGACTAAATAATGACTATAGCATTATAGTCATTATTTAGATGTATTTGGAGGGCTTGGGGGAGAGCTCAGGTAAATCCTTGCCTTTACTCTTCCATCTTGGCTCTGCCTTGAGGGGATATATTTTTACCTCCATTTCTAGCTATAGCTTATGAGTGATGTTAATTAGTTCTAAATGAGCCTTCAAAGGATTAAATGATACAGAAAGAGAAAACAATTATGAATGATATCGTGAAGATAGGTTCTACTAGCATTTAGAACATTTAGACTTGGATTTAGAAAAAAAAACTATCATCCTTTTGAGAGACCTTTCCAATCATGACCCTGAGGAAGAGATATAGCTAGTCATATTCTGGGAAACTGTCCATTAATTGTACATTTGACTTAAGAAAGTAAGTCCAAAGCCTCACTATCCAGAGCCTCTCTATCCTGCTTTTTTTTTGGTTTACAACGTAATTTACTCATAATCTTATGAGAAAAAGTATATAAACATATTTCCCCCATTTTACACATTCAAACATTAAAGTATAGGAAGGTTAAGTAATTTGCTTTATCCTTTTAAAATAATGAAGAGGATGTGTTTAGGTAACATGAAATTGGCTTTATTTTACTCAGATGTAGAAATCTCAAAGCTTATTGTTCCCTTATCAGTCTTCCTTAGTTGTTACAGATAAGGAAATGCAGTATATAAGGACATCTATGTAATACATTAAGCAAGACAGAGACAGGGAGAACCTTGAGCACTATAAGGATAGAAAGAAAGAGAGAGAGTGAGATGGAGAGAAACTTGATAGATCATCAAGGACTGAGTTTTATTTTTAAGTCATTTGAATTTCTCCACAAGAATGTAGCATTTCCTATTATTTATCCAAGTCTGTTCAAAGAATATAGCATTAAAATAGTTATAAAGCTGCCACATCTTCAACTGTAATTTTTCCAATCTCTTTCAAGAAATTCTTCACTTCAAAATGTCAAAATCGAATATATTGATTATTTGATGTATATATGTCTCAGGTCACTTGGATACCTATACCATGATTTCTGAAGAACTGAATAAACATTTTGTTGCTAACCCCTAAGCAGAAAAGAGCTACATAATTTGATTTGAGAGATACTTACGAGAGAAATAGTATCCAAAATATCACCTCTAATCCAAAAGGCATTTTTCCAGATATCTCATTATTAGAAAGTTATTTCTTTAAGCTAAGAGTTATCCATTTCTGGGGTCCTAACTTAAATGGAAAAAAGGAATTACACTTGGACATGGAAACACATTATTTTACTTACACAGTATAAATGACTTTTAAGATCATTTTCTATTGTGATTGAAAGAAGTAACATAAATAAAGGTATTATATTCCTTTGGTAGAAATAATACAGGAAAACAGGTGGGATAAAAAATAATTTTCACATATTTAATAATTTACCCAGAGCCATTTTGAATTCATAGGACTCTGCCAGGTTAATTAATCACATGCTAACTTTGTCAGCTTTTGAAACTGTCCATGGTACTGGTTTTAAAACTGTTAAGAGTAGAATTAATTAATTGTGTTCATGATTACAGATTTGGAATCAATAAGAAAAGTATATATGCTGCTGGGTTTGAAGCCACTTAAGTAATGTTTTACTTATCTGGCATCAACATCATGAAACTGTGATGACAAAGTCGTGACAAAATTCCTAGTTCTTCTACAGAAATTTATTCTGTACAATACTTGTAAGTTATTGTCTTCACCTTGCTAAAAACTTTTCCTTTACTGACAATTGTCATGAATATGAATGTCCTATTTATGAGCAAGGTTTTAGTTCAGGAAAAGTATTCTTTGTCCACTATACTACTAGGCGAACAAGATTCCTTAGAAAGTTTGGAAACCACTCTGCATGTATTTATTTAAAGCCAAAGATATTTTGAATCTCATATCAAGCTAATAAAAATATTAGAGATTCCAGCTCCTAGTGAAAATGGTCCATGATCTAGATTTGTGTCTGAATTTCAAAGCTCAAAATCTTATCTTTATCCACCAGTATAAAAAAGAGAGAGAATGGGTGAGGAAAGGGATGAATTTATTAAATTTTCTGTATGAAAAGAATAATTTTTCTCTCAATTTAGGACTTGAATTGCCATTCAACTCATATTTCAAGCTATCAAGGATAACTGTCACTGAGGCGTGGTGAGGATTTTTCCCATTTAACTGACACATATTAAGTACACATACACTAAGGCAGAAACCTCTGAACTAAGCAAATAAATGACTTGAGATAGAATACAGTAGTGAAATGCTACATGTTTAAATTTTTTTCCCTCCCTGAAATAGACTCATCAAATCATTAGTTATCCTTAGAATTAAGAAGATAAAACTCCCAACTAATATCTAATAATCTGAAGAAATGAAAAGTGTCTCCTTTTAAAATTGTTTTTATGTGGGTATATGAAATATGTTGGAATGTTAAAGAATAATAAATTAAAACAATTGCTTCAAGCATTAATATAAGGGTTAATTATTAAGGTACCCTACAAGAAGTAATTAGGTAAGTGAATAGTCCCCAATTTGTGGTCCTTATTGATGTTACCTCCATGAATTTTGAAAGGGAACTAAGGAGAATAAACATGAGGATAATACCAATATCTTATTTAAATTAGACATATGAATGGATAAAATTCTTATTCACTTCTTAAATTAAGTTTCTGTTTCTATTCCAGGTCCTTTCTATGTCTACCTTTATTTTGGCAATGACACCATTAATCATATCAGAATAGTAGAATTGTAAAGTAGTAAGAGACCTAAGAAGTATTTTGGTCCAGCTTATGCCTAAAAAATAAATCCCAATAACTTAACTAAAAGTTTTCTTCTCATCTTTGCTTAAAGGCCTCTACTGAGGTTTTAGTTTTGAAAAAAAATCACCTGGAGCATCCTATTCCACTTATGGATATATCTAATTCATAGGAAGACTTAATTTATATTATATCTAAATATAATCCACAGATAACCACTAATATAAAAATAGTTCTATAGGCCTTTAAAATATATATATATTTAATATATAATATTTATATAATAAATATTTTTAGCAAAGATTTTCATAGGAGCAAAAAATTGGAAACACAGTAAAAGCCCCAGGTTTGGAAACAAATAAAGAAATTATAGAATATAAATGTGATGAAACATGGCTATTGTGTTAGCAATAATGAAAATTATTCATTAATAATAAATAAATAAAGCATGAATAAAGAGATAAAGAGAAGCATGGTTAGAGTTACATGAACTAGCACAAAATGAAAGAGAATAAAAATAAATGACAACAACAATTAAATGAAAAGACAAACAACCACAAACTAATAGAAAAAGAATGTTGTAAAATTGCAAAGAAAAAAATTTTACCCAAAAAAATTGTAAGGAAAAAAAAATCCTTCCCCACTCCTTTGCAGAGATGAAGGAATCATGAACAATGCATATATTGTAATATGTGTGTGAATCATTATTGCTGACTTTTTCTCTTATTTCTCTTTAAAAAAATCTTTATCATAATGTATGGCCCTCAGAGAAGGGAAGGGAAGGAATAAAGGAAGTAATTTAACCACTGTAAAAATGAATGATATCAATAAAATTTACGAATAGAAATTTACCTCTTCTTCTTTGTGGGTCTGTCCTTGGAAAACATGCTCAAACATGCAGTCATTTTTGCAATATCCTTCTTCTTTGCTGCTGCCAGAACAAATCTCATCCAACATTTAATCAGTCACCAAATTCTTTACTCTTCTCTTGTGATATTTCTCCTCTTTGTCTCATCTTTACAATTTCCACTGTCACTATTCCAACTGAGTCTAGATCCTGTGTTTTTGTAAAAATCCTTCTAAAAGCCTCCTACTTTCTTTCAATCTGCATTGTCCACAACAACCATAATAACTTTCCTCTAAAATTGCTTTTATTTTTTTAGTCCTCTGCTTTAAAACCTTTAAATTTTCTAGTCTATAAAATACAAGCTCATGATTCTAATTGAATACTAGACTGGCTTGGATAGTCAGTCTTGCTTTCAAGATACTCCATGCTCTGACCCTAAATTATATTTTCACTTTTGCCACTATTCCCAAATATATTCCACATGTTATCTACAATTCTCCCAAAATGCCTATATGCAATGTTGCTTATGTGCTTTTTCTCATGCAATACTTTCCACCGAGAAGCTCCATCTTAACTCTGCTTATTAAAATTAGGAACCCATTCCCAAGAACTGTAATAGCATTGGTTTTGTATTTCTTTTATGCCCTTTGTCACAGTCTGCTTTCTTTTATAGGATTGCTTCTGTACATATTTCACTGCCTAACAGGCTATGGTATCCATGAAGTTTATATCATTCCCAACTCCTTTTACCATGTTTTGCCCTTGATAGATGCTCAATAAATATGTTAATCTGAATGAATGGAACAGAATACAAGCATATAATCAGTTCTTATTTTTGGTTCCACTTCATCTTATTCAAAATCTCAAATTTTTTGAAGAACACAACATTCTAATTCTAAGAAATGTAATAAAGAAGCTTCTGGGTCACTGATTACAAGGTGGTCTCATGAGTGGATCCAAACATTATCATAGATAGCACAAGATGATCAGAAAACCCAAATTTCCCAAGAAATTTGATTTTGCTTTTGATCATATGGGTCTTGATACCCCAAATGCCCCTCCCTTATTTCTATTTAAATATTATGTTTCTTTCAATATCAGCTTAAAAGACTTTTCCTTCATGAAGCTGCCCATGACTCCTCTAGTTGTAAATGATATTCACCTTTACAGACTTCCTTTGGTACTTTATATTGGGCTTGTGAATTAATAATATGCTCTTTTTTATGTGAAGTGCATTATCTCCATTACTGGATTATTGATTCTTGACAACGAGGGAGATGCCTTTTGTTTTCTTTTATATCACCCTCATTATTGAGCACAATGGTTTGCACTTAAAAGTCATTAAGTGAATATTTCTAAAATAATGAAACGATGAATGACAATCATAGAATGCCTGGTTTACATTGGAGCTTGAAGCTTGATTCTTGCTCCCCAGGAATTCTCAATTCTTTCTAAAACATAAAGAGGATCAAAGGAAATCAGAAGGGAGAAAAATAAAGCTAAAGACTAAGTCAACCAGAAATAAGTTTAAAAAGTGAACATGGAGAAAGAGAAAACCTCCTATCTATTTCTGTAAATCAATTTACCACAGTAAAAAATAATGCATACAAAGAAAAATAGCAGAGAGAAGCAGTAATGCAGAGAAGACAAAGTATAAGAATTGAGACAACAATAAAATCCTCTTGAACCCAAAATAATTATACATGAATGCACAAAGCATGTATAACAAACAACATACAATAGAACTATCAAATGTAGATTAATTTTCTATCTAAGGTGTCACACATTAAGATTTGGTAGTATTGGAATCATGACAAGAATATGGCTATAAATTATTTGCTTGATTCAATTAAAACAAATATATAAAATAAAAGGGATAATGAGACTAAGAAGATATATTCCTATTTTAAAAAAATGAAAATCTCTAGGTGGGGTAATATTTGTGAGATTATATGAGGAACAGTGTATTCAATATGAACTTGAAGGAAAATTGCTAGCGCCACATTTCTCAAAAATCAGTCCATAATATTAATCTGTTCTACATTTTTATGAATGAATTGAAAGAATAGACATTATTATTATTATTAAATAAATTTCATGATTAAGCCAAATTTCAAAAAAATTTTATCAGCTATAATGAACTGAATTTAAATTAATTACATATCATATTGATATGCTGAAATATCATATTACTAACAGCACAAACCATTTTTAATATCCAGTCAATCACTCTTATTCCTGAGTCTGCCCTTGAAAACAAGTTCAAAAGATCAAATTTACAAGTGCAACTTAAGAGGTAGGAATGGCAAGAAAGCAGCTTGTCTGGAATTGATCTGGTGGTTTTGGAGAGCTAAATGCTCCATTTGAGTCAACAATGTAATAAAGCATCTATATCACAGAATCTTAGCTTATGCTATCTAGCTTTTTAGAGGTGTAGGGTTCAGGATTAGAGAATGAATATTATCTCTAACAATAATCTATCTTGGTTAGATTACACCTGGAATAACATGTTCAGTTCTGTGCACCATAATTTTAGCAAAGACATTAATAAGCTGCAGTATATATATATATATATATATAGACAATTAGAATAGTTAAGAACCATAAATTTATATTAAATAACAGTTTATTGAAGGAACTGGGGACATTTAGTATGAAAAATATAAAGGATTCATGTGAGTAAAATAACGGACCTTTGAGTATTTTTTAAAAATAGCACCTAGAAGAGAAGTTATATTTTGTCTAGTTGGCTATAGTGAAAAGAACTAAAAAGAAGAGCTAGAAGTAGCAAAGAAGTAAATGTAGGCTTGATAAAATTTCTAACACTTAAAATTTTCAAAAAACATAATGGTATTTCTGTGAACAAAGTGATGCCCTTTCAAGTAAGTCTTCAAGTGGTGGATGAGCGCTTGTTAGATATGATGTAGAAGAGATTCTTGATAATGAAAAGAATGAAAAGGCCAAGAAGCAGAGTTTCTGGGTTATTAATAATCAATTTATTAATTAAACTAGTTGATAATCACTATTTGAAGATCTGTGGTTTCTCTCAATAACAAAAGACAAAACCATGAAAATCTCTGATTGCTTAAATATTTTTGAAAAAGAAAGTAGCTCTGAAAGATGAAAATCAATCATGATTTGTCACAATTAATGACTGAAGTGGGTGTATTAATGAAAAAATGAGTTAAAAGTCTTCAGCTGTTCCAATTGAGAACATGACTTAATCATGTGATTCAATTGCCTCCAGCAATATGGACAAAGGAATCCATCTCTACCCAGAATACTCTGGTTTATTTTCTCCTTCATGAGCTAATTTATCCTAAATTCTAGTGGGAGGGAGGGAAGAGGAGAGAAGAGAAGGAGAGAAGGAGGACTTACTTGCTAAAGGCAAGAATTCATTTAGATTAATTTCTGTTTGTAAGATCTTCTAGTTGAGTTGGGGTTATTCCCCTTGAGCTCACACTTCATGTATCCAGAGTATTTAGGCAATCTCCTCTATCAGCAATGTCTTTCAGACATCTACTGATTTATTTACTGGAACTGGTTCATTTATGAGAAAATAAAGGCAAAAACTTAAGCCTAACTTAATAATTAATTATTAATATAATAGAAAATAGTAATTTGTCTCAATAAATTGTAGATTAAATTAGATGTGGTCTGAGATTCTTTCCAATAATATTATTCTTTAATTTTGTAATAACTATAAATGAAAGAAGTTACATGAAAAATCTGGATATTTTAAAAAATTGGGAGAAATTATTCCAAGAAAACAAAATATATGACTATGTAGCTTAAAAATTAATTCAATCATATAAGAAGCATAGTGTTCAGAACAAGGTGGAATATAGTCCCAAAAATGTTGTGTTCAATTCTATGCATAATTTATTTTCCATGAACCTTGAAAGAAAGCAGCCATTTCACCACAGAAATAATAATAGAATCAAAAAAAAAATGAGATATAAACTTCTAAGCTTTTTAAGTTTCCAGAGAGCAGATTTTAAAAGATTAAGAGAAATAATAAATAGAATATCATAACCTAAATTTAAAAAGAAGAAATGAGTACAAGAGGAAATAGATTTCAATAATTACATAGTAAGGCATCCAACCACAAACAAAAATTATTTCAACAAAGAAAAAAGGGAGAGAGACATTATAAAAAGGCTTTTGGTTAAAGATTCACTGATTAATTCAATTTTTAAAAGACATATAGAGGATAGAATTAAAATAGAATTAAAAGAAGTTACCTATAGAACAATATAGAACAATAAAATGGTACAATTATGTAATAATAATTAACTATCAAAAACTCTCTCATAAAGCATTAGAACTGGCAATAAAAGCAAAGAGTAATTTAAAAAAGGATTTTTAAAAGCTCTGTGTGAATAAACAAGTAAAAAAAAAAAAAGAAACGATAAAGCTCCTTTTGGAAATAGATGGTAATATTTTAATAGATGATAGAGTGAAGCCAGAGCTACTGAATGCTTATGTCATAAGCCCATTGAGGGCTAAAAAAACCAAAGTATCACAGAAAACATGATGGAGAGGTTCATAGTAATGGAGGGGAGGGGTGCAGGATATAAAGAGGTGGCAACATGTGTCCAATAAAGAATTCCAAAGAAGAGTAAGAGTAAAAAAAATGCCATCAAAGATATTTGTAACACATAAGAACTTTCTCATTTTAAAAGCAGTTAGAAGGAGTATATATAGACAGAGGTGTGAACTGATTATGAAGAGATGATTTTTTTTAAATTAAGGGATGAGAGAAGAATATATTGGGAGAAAGGGAAAGGTAGAATGGGGTTATCTCACATAAAAAAGTCAAGAAAAAGCTTTTACAGTAGAGGGATGTGGGATATATGTATATATACACACACACACACATATATGAAATGATAAGCAGGATGCTTTCAAAAAAAACTTGGAAAGAATTGAGGCAAAATGAGATGTACTGTACAAAGTAACAGCAATGTTGTAAGATGATCAACTATGAATGACTTACCTGTTAACAGCAATAGAAATGATCCAACTGAAGAACTTCTAATGAAAAATGCTATCCATACTAAGAAAAAATTGAAGCATACTTTCTTATTTTTCCTAAGGTTGTTTTGTCTCTTATTTTCTTTTTAGTTTATGCTTTAGTTTATGCTTTCTTTCACAACATGACTATCACAGAAATATTTTACATGACCAGATATGTATAACCTATATTGAATTGCTTGCTTTCTCAATAAGAGGGGAGGAAGAAAGGAAGAGAATTTGGAACTCAAAAGTTTTTAAAAAATAAATGAAAAAAATAGTTTTTACATGTAAGAAAAATAAAATATTAAATAAATTTAATTTAGAAATAAAATTTAAAATGTCATCAAGGATTTGAGTGACATGAAGAAAGAGGGAACATAAGTGGAAAGGCAAAATGTTCTGCTGGTACCCTTATGATATGGGAAGAAAATGCAGAAGATCTCCATCATGTTGGGTAAAAATCTTTTTGGTAATTTTTGGGAAGAACAACAGTACCATTGAATGGGCAGATATGGTTGCAATTTGCTGAACAGAACTCTAGGCTTCTGCAGCAGTTATGGCAACACCAAACTTATAGTCAATACTTAAAATTGACCTATACAAATCAATTACACCCTTCATGTTTAATATATAAAGTTTAAAGTATTTAAAGGATCCCAACTGTAAGAAAGTGAAAGTAAAATTCAACTGATCACATTGAGAAAGAATAGTGCATATTTTGGGAAAATTTGATTACCATGGCTATAGAAATGACTCTACTTCAAGTCATTTAGAGAGAAGTCCTTTCCCAGGCTGGCACACTCTCTTCAGGAGCTTGGAACCAGATCTGTCCTCAGTTCTCTAAATGGTCATGAGAAGAGACCTAGAAGAAGAAGAAAACATCAGTTAACATAAGTAAAATCATTTTCTATCAACTAGATGATCTATCTGCCTTTTCAAACTCATTGATTTTCAAACTCATTCAGACTTTGGAAAAATTTCAATGGACCTTCATTAAACATCTAGGGCATAGATGCTGGGAAGGCATGGTATTTTTTAAAGTGCAAAGTGAGCAAAACACCTTTGTGGTATGGCGCGAGGGTGGGGGGAGGGAGAATAGAGAGACACACACTAGACTTGGAGTCCAAAAAAAAAAAAAAAACATGATTTCTTTTCTTTTCTTTTGATCTCTTGGTAACTTCCTATGTTATGTTAAATAAGTCCTTTTCCTTGTCAGTCTCAATTTCTTTTTTCTAGGTCAAGAATCATATGGTCTCAGATCATCATTTTTATTTTCAATTATCAGGGTTAATGACACCAAAAAAATCAACGTTTCAATCATTATATATGAACAGTATTAAGATCTTGGATAACCAAGAGCATCTAGAATTCTGTCATCCAAGACTGGAATACAAGCATTCTGTATTGTATCTTCCAATCTAAGAGTTTTCAGTGATTGTAGTTTTCTGATGGCAATAATATTCACGTGTGTTTTTATGTGTAATAAAGCACAATTATGGTAGATCAACCATCTTCTTATTTTATGTGAGTTTATACAGAGTTAGCAATGGTTTTGAGTATATGAATATGAGATGTATGATACAAGACAGAAAAAGTAAAGAAAACGCTAATATGAAGGATCTGAATGATTAAGGTAAGAATTCCTACATTTTATCCACATGATATTTTTGAAGAGATATTTTATATAACCAGATCTGTGTTTTAGAAGTACCAATTTGATGATTTTGTGAAAGAAATATTGGAGAAAGGAGATACTAGAAGCAGAGGGAACAATTGGGAAACCATTTCAAAATGTAGACATAGGTAATAAGGGCCTAACCTACAATGGACATGACATGAGTGAAGAAAAGAGGATGAATATAAGCAACAAGAGAGAAAATGATTGAAAATGCAGGTGAAGTGACATAAAAGAGTAAAAATAACTATAAAGTTGGAAATCTGATGAAACAGAATGATGGTCCTCACAATGGAAGGAATGAAGAATTTGTAGTATTCAAGGGAGTTAGTAGTACTAAGAGCAGGGGAAAGAATGGAGATTGTAACTATCATAAAAAGCTGTGCAAAGACACAGAGGCAGAAGACAAGATATAATATGTGGGGAACAGCAATGGTCTAGCTGGAATAATCCAGTTTGGCTGGAACATGGTGGGCATTTTGGCAGGATAGTAAGCATGTGTAATAAGCCTGGGGAAATTAGCTTGAGGAGATTAAAATGCAAGAACAAACAAATAAACAAAAATACCCAATGCTTTTATGTTCTACCCTAGGGGAAATAGGGAGTCACTGAAGCTTCTTAAAGAAATCAATGACATGGTCAAATGTGTGTTTTAGTAAAATTAGGTGGGCAGCTGTAAGAAAAATACATGCAGAGAAAGAGGCTAAACACAAGGAAATCAATTAAAAGGCTCTCTAAGTAGTACAACAATAAATGAATGAACAAATAGAGAAACAAATAAATAGTAATTTGAAGAGAATATTAAAAACTGGGAGGTGTTGGATTGTCTTCCCATAGAAAGAGCTAATTGAGCTGTGTCTTGAAAGATATCAAAGATTTTTAGGGGCAGAGGTAAAAAAGGAGCATGTTAAAAGTATAGAGACTCTGAAAAGATTCAGAAACAAGAGGTGGAATATTAATTCTCAGGGACAGCTAGTAATCCAATGTGAGATAATATAACACATACAAAAGGTTACAATTTGAAATATCTAAATAGATAAGTGAGGGCAATGTGGGCACTAGTAGTCATGTAGGTTGGGGCATCTTCAGGCTTTTTCCTTCTGTAGTTTCTGTACTTCTGCATATAACACATTTGTTATCATTTTATAATTCTGAGTTTCCAAGTGAATACAAAATAGGTGCTTTATATATTAAATCCTTAATCATTGCTGTGTTGTGGCAGAAGAGCTTGCATAACTCACTGAAACTATAAGCTATGCCATGTTGCCTAGGGTTATCTAGATGGATAGATCACAGTAGAAATTTCTAAGAAAAGGTAATCTCCTAGAGAAGGAAATGGCAAAACACTCCAGTACCTCTGCCAAGAAAATTACAAGAACAGTATTAAAATGATAAAAGATATGATATGAAAGGATGACTCCTTCAGATGGAGAGGTGTCCAACATACTACTGGGGAAGACTCCAATACTAATGAAGCAAATGGGCCAAAGCCAAAAGGAAGTTCACTTGTAGATTTGCTGATAAAAAAGTCTATTATTATAAAGATCAAGATTACATAGAAACTTTCAATTGATCAAGAATGGACAGAAGCAGTTACACCCAAAGAAAGAACACTGGGAAATGAATATAAACTGCTTGCATTTTTGTTTTTCTTCCCGGGTTATTTATACCTTCTGAATCCAATTCTCCCTGTGCAACAAAAAAACTGTTCGGTTCTGCATACATATATTGTATCTAGGATATACTGTAACCTATTCAACATGTAAAGGACTGCTTGCCATCTGGGGGAGGGGGTGGAGGGAGGGAGAGGAAAAATCGGAACAGAAGTGAGTGCAAGGGATAATGCTGTAAACAATTACCCTGGTATGGGTTCTGTCAATAAAAAGTTATTTTAAAAAAAAAGATTACACAGAAACCTGTAATGTAAGATTTATGAATTAAGGTAAGCTGGATGTGGTCAAATAGAAGATAGAAAGATTGTACATAGACATCTTGTGTATATGGGATTATAATGAATGAATTTAATTCAGATGATCATTACATATATTACTGTGATCAAGAATCTTTTAGAAGAAATGGAAAAACCCTCACAGTTAATTAAAAAAAAAACAAGAAAAGCAAATCTGATATATCATTTCAAAAATGACAAACTAAACTATATATAAATCTATGGCAAATCATTCAGCATCACAGTAATACAAATCTATTGTCCAGCCATTGATGCCAAAGAGGCAAAATTGCTTAGTTCTATGAAGATCTATACCATCTTCTATAAATAACACCTAAACAATATGTCACACTTATAGTGAATATAATGCTCAAGTAGAAAATCAAAAGACAATTGGAATAGCAGACAAGTCTGGCTTTGGGGTACAAAATGAAGCAGGGAAGATTCTAATAGAATTTTGTCAAAATAATTCGCTTTCATAACAAACACTTTTTTTAACAACCCAAAGTGTTCATCTGGATATTACCAGCCAATATTGAAACCAGATTGATTATACTTGCTATGCAAAATTGAAGTTCTTACCATCGCTTAAAACAAGGCTACAGCTCAAATCAAGAAGTTTTTGCAAAATTCAGACTGAAATTAAATTAAGTAGGGGAGGAGCACCAGAACTTATAAGTGTGACCTTAAAAAATTTCTGTATAAATATGAAATGGAAGTGACTAAGAGATTTAAGGAATTAGATCTGATAAATAGATAATCTGACAAATTATGGACAGAGATTGGCAATATTGTACAGAAGGCAGCAAAAAACAAATCAAAAAAAATCTCAAAGAAAAAGAAGAAAGTAAAATAACTGTCTGATAAGGTTTTACAAATAGCTGAAGTAAGAAAGAAAAAAAATGGAAAGGAGAAAGGGAAAGATATTCCCTACTATATGTAAAATTTCAAAGAATAGCACAGAGAGACAAGATTTTATTAAATGAGCAATGCAAAAAGAAGGAAAAGAAGGAGGAGGAGAACATTAGAATGGGAAATCAAGAGATTTCTTCAAGAAAATTAGGGATATCAAGCAAGTGTTTCATGCAAAAAAAGGGATGTGATAAAAGACAAAAATGGTAGGGACTTATCAGAATTGAAGACATTAAAAAGAGGTGGCAGGAAAACATTGAAAGATCTTACAAGAAACATTTTAACTTCACTGATAACCACAAAAATGTGGCTACTGATCTAGAGTTAGATATACTGAAAAACAAAAAGGGGACGTAAGATTCACTACTAGCAAATAATTTAGTGAAGGTGACAGAATTGCAGCTGAGCTATTTAAAATTAAGAGATGAAGCTATTAATGTGTTGCACTCAATATATGCCAGCAAATTTTGAAAACTCCACACAATAGAGTACACAATATTGGAAAAGATAAGTTTATGGTCAAATCCTAAGGAAGAGAAATGCCAAATAACATGTTTATGTTAATGAACAGTTGTGCTCATTTCACCTGTCAACAAAATTATTTTTAATATTGTGCAAACAAGACTTTAGCAATGTGGGAAGCAAGAATTACCAGAAGACCAGGCTGGTTTTCAAAGTGTCAGAGAAATTAAAGCCCAAATTCAGAACATTTGCTGAATTATGGATAAAACAGGAGAGTTCCAGAAGAATGTATACTTCTGCTTGAGTGACTCTACTAAAGCCTTTGACTGTATGAATCACAACAAAATATGACAAATCCTCAAAAAAAAGGATAGCATCAAATCATCTTGCTGCTTCCTGAGTAACCTGTTTGTGGGCCAAGAAACAATAGTTAGAATGCACATGGAAAATTGGTTTAAAATTGGAAAGGAAGTATGATGAGGCTGTATATTTTCATTTTTTTCAAGGTTAAGTGACTTGCTCAGAGTCACACAGCTAATAAGTGCTAAATATCTAAGGTTGGATTTGAACTCAGGTCCTCCTGACTCCAGATATTGGCAACTGGTCTAATCACTTCCTGGCAAATAGAAGAAGAAGTAGAATCAAAGATCATTGTAGATTGTGATTACAGCCATGAAATTAAAAGATACTTGTTCTTTGAAAGGAAAGCTATGGCCAATCCGGACAGCATATTAAAAATCAGAGACATCATCTTTCCAACAAAGACCCATATGGTCAAAGTTATGATTTGCTGAGCACTGCAGAATTTCAATGAATTGTGGTACTGAAGAAAATTTTTAGAATCTTCAACAGCAAAGAGATCAAAACAGTTAATCCTTTAAAAATTAATTCAGATTATTCACTGAAAAATAAAATACTGAAACTGAAGCTTAAATACTTTAGTTAGTTACATAATGAGAAGACAGGATGTACTAGAAAAGATCCGGATGTTGAGAAAAATTTAAGGCAAAAGGAAAAATGGATGGCAGAGGATCAGATGGATAAATAATGTCATGGAAACAATATTGTTGTCATTTTTTGTCCTTCATTATTGAAGAGGACTATGACATCAGGGAGGTGATCAAGAAGGCAAGTATGAGTTGGCAGACTTTCAGAATAATAGAATATCAAAGGGTATCTCATGAATCATGAAGAGTTGAATATGACTGGATGTTTGAACAATAAGTTTTTTAGATATGAATTCTGCAATTCAATCAAGCTTACCACCTAGTGACTCTATTTACTAAATTATGTGGCAAATATCAAGCTCAAGAGAAAATTGAAGAAGACATGGCAGACTGGTAACTTGTTGGGCTTCTGTAATTTTATGAACAAACTTGTGATTCTTTTATATAATTCTTTCCTGTGACATACTCTTTCTTCACTCTGAAAAATAAATTGGATTACACAGAGTCAATATGTGTCAGAGACAGGACTTGAACTTATGTCTTTTGAACTTTGAGATTAACTAGTTTCTACGTAATACTATCTCTCTAACTTTCCTAATTTAAGAATTAACCTTGGTAGTACCTTATCTTTAGAACTGTCTAGTATTTTGCAAGCATTTGTTCACAATAATTAAAGAATCTTTTGATCTAAGATGAATACAGGATGCAATGAATATCTTAAAGCCTATCATTGGAATTTCAAAATACCAAGTCTAGTGCTCAATGAGGGAAGCAAATTACCATGACAACTGAGATGCCTATTCTCCTAAAACTTGGACTGGGCATGTGCAAAATGGTGCCAACATATCTGAAAAAGAGCACAAATGAAGTAAACAGAGGCAAGACACCCTGTATTTTTATTTTTCTGGTATGGGGCAGAAGGAGAGAAGCAATTCCTAACACATCATGAGATTTAAACAAAGTGGAGATTTATCTCAAGAAATTTTAAGTTCCTTATTTTTAGAGGAGATAATAATTATTAGCAATGTTGTACTATCCCATGGTGATCTAGAACTATATTGGTGTCAATCCAACGGAAACTCTGATTTCTCAATTTCTAATTGTCCCCACCCCCAGGATAAAGTCCTGGGAATTTCTGTTGTGATCAGCAGTTTTTACCTGCCCCAGTTACCAGACAGAGATAGCTCCAAGGACACTTGACACCCCCATTCTTCTTTTTTTTTTTTTCTTCCTTGAAGTTTTTTTTTTTTTTTTTAATAGCCTTTTATTTACAGGTTATATGTATGGGCAACTTTACAGCATTGACAATTGCCAAACCTCTTGTTCCAATTTTTCCCCTCCTTCCCCCCACCTTCTCCCCCAGATGGCAGGATGACCAGTAGATGTTAAATATATTAAAATATAAATTAGATACACAATAAATATACATGACCAAACCGTTATTTTGCTGTACAAAAAGAATCAGACTCTGAAATATTGTACAATTAGCCTGTGAAGGAAATCCAAAATGCAGGCAGGCAAAAATATAGGGATTGGGAATTCAATGTAATGGTTCTTAGTCATCTCCCAGAGTTCTTTCACTGGGTGTAGCTGGTTCAGTTCATTACTGCTCCATTGGAACTGATTTGGTTCATCTCATTGCTAAAGATGGCCAGGTCCATCAGAATTGGTCATCATATAATATTGTTGTTGAAGTATATAATGATCTCCTGGTACTGCTCGTTTCATTCAGCATCAGTTCATGTAAGTCTCTCTAGGCCTTTCTGAAATCATCCTGTTGGTCATTTTTTCCCGAACAATAATATTCCATAATATTCATATACCACAATTTACCCAGCCATTCTCCAATTGATGGGCATCCACCCAGGTCCAGCTTCTAGCCACTACAAACAGGGCTGCCACAAACATTTTGGCACATACAGGTCCCTTTCCTTTCTTTAGTATCTCTTTGGGATATAAGCCCAGTAGAAACACTGCTGGATCAAAGGGTATGCACAGTTTGATAACTTTTTGAGCATAGTTCCAAATTGCTCTCCAGAATGGTTGGATGTATTCACAATTCCACCAACACTGTATTAGTGTCCCTGTTTTCCCAGATCCCCTCCAACATTCCACATTATCTTTCCCTGTCATTCTAGCCAGTCTGAGAGGTGTGTAGTGGTATCTCAGAGTTGTCTAATTTGCATTTCTCTGATTAATAATGACTTGGAGCATCTTTTCATATGGCTAGAAATAGTTTCAATTTCTTCATCTGAGAATTGTCTGTTCTTTTCCTTTGACCATTTATCAATTGGAGAATGGCTTGATTTCTTATAAATTAGAGTCAATTCTCTACATATTTTGGAAATGAGGCCTTTATCAGAACCTTTGACTGTAAAAATATTTTTCCAGTTTATTGCTTCCCTTCTAATCTTGTCTGCATTAGTTTTGTTTGTACAAAAACTTTTCAGTTTGGTATAATCAAAATTTTCTATTTTGTGATCAGTAATGATCTCTAGTTCTTCTTTGGTCATAAATTCCTCCCTCTTCCATAGATCTGAGAGGTAAACTATCCTGTGTTCCTCTAATTTATTTATAATCTCATTCTTTATGCCTACGTGATGAACCCATTTTGATTTTATCTTGGTGTACAGTGTTAAGTGTGAGTCTATGCCTAGTTTCTGCCATACTAATTTCCAATTTTCCCAGCAGTTTTTGTCAAACAGTGAGTTCTTATCCCAAAAGCTGGGGATTTCTTGTATAGGAAACAGTTAGCAAGCTATTATAAGTAAAAGAGAGAGTACTTTAAAAGAAATGATATTAAATAAGACCAGAGAGATTCATATAAATCATTTTATTGAAGGCTTTAAAAGCTAGGCTGAGGATTTTGTATTTTATCCTGAAGGAAATAGGAAACAACTACAGATTTTTAGAAGAGAGTGACATTATGATGAAAGAGATGACAGATTCAAAGTACAGATTAAGGCCATATTCCTCTTGTGGATGGTCAATGTGGAAATTTCCTTGGCTATACATATTTATAACAGAAGTTTTGGTTTTTGTTTCTCTTTCAGTGGGATGAAGTGGATGAGAAGAAGAGAAGGCAGATTTTTGTTCCCTGAAAAAAATTTAAATTAATTTTAAGAGATAGGTTGAGGCTCAGTCATATCTATGTTTTATTTAAATATATATGTACATATAACATATATGTGTGTGTGTGTGTGTGTGTGTGTGTGTGTGTGTTTACCCACTTGATGATTTTATAGAGAATGACTCAGGGAAAAAACTTAAGAATAAGAGTATTATATTAAGTTAGTTAAACGTGATGAGTGCTTGAACTAAAGCACAAGTTATCTGAATAAAGAAAAGGGAATAGATGAGAAAAGATATTGGATGTTGTGAAGACAATATCAGTAATATACTGGAAATGTTTGGGAGAAGGAGTGTGAAATTAAAGAAAGAAACAATGATGGTGGTAGTGTCATGAATGCTAATAAAAAAGACTAGAAGGAGGAAGAGGAGGAGGAAAAAGAGAAGGAGGAGGAGAAAGGAAGCGGAAGACAAAGGAGGAGGAGAAGTAGGAGGAAGAAGAGGTGGAGAAAGAGAAGGAGGAGGAAGAGAAGGAAAACGAGAAGGAAGAGGAAGAGGACAAGAAGGATGAGGAGAAAGAAAAGGAGGAGGAGGAGGAAGAAGAGAAGGACAAGGTGGAGAAAGAAGAGGAGGAGAAGGAGGAAAAGCAGGTGGAGGAGGAGGAAGAGGAGTAGGGGGAGCAGAAGAAGGAAAACAAGGAGGAAGAGGAACCGCAACAAGAAAATATTGGATTTGTTTTGGATATGTTAAGTTTGAGATTCCATTGAAATATCCACATGAGAAAATCCATTGGGCCGTTGTTGATGTAGTACTAAAACCCAGGAGACAGGGTAAAGGTACATAAGTAGATTTAGAAGTTATCTATATAAACATCTATATAGAAATGATCTTTGAATCTATGAGAACTAATTAAATCACTAATATAGAAAATGTAGAGAAGACCCAGGAAAGGATCTTGAAGACTAAAGAGACAATGTTCTCTTACCCTGAATTGCAGGATGCCTCTATTTTGCTCCATTCTCTGGTGATCTGATACAGTTAAAATCTTAGGTTGGGAACAAGCTTATCTGTTGTGAAAGATCTTGCTGTCTATCCCCTTTACCATCTTTCTCTCCATGTCCTTCTGTGTCCCTGTTGATTTTACAAATATAGTGCAGCAGAATAGTCAGATGTTTGTTTAAGTGCTATAGCCATTTGCTAAAGGGATATTATTTTAAAGGGAAACTTCTTTTCTATGTAGATTACATAGATCAGGTACACTGATAAAAATGAAATTTCAAAGGTAGAAAAAAGGACAAGGAAAAGTAACTTTCAGAAATAGGAGACTTTCAAGGAAGATGTCCTATGCATTATGTCCTATTCGAGAACCCATAATATTAAATCAATAAGTATAGTGATGAGGGTATATTAGAAAATGGATATGATTACCAAAAAAAAGTAGAAAGATAAAAAAGAAACATGTCTCCTTAAAAAGTCATGCTGACATAATTACACTGAAAAGAACAGTTTAATGATATTAATAGCATACATTTACACTGAACTTTGAGGTTTAAAAATGTTCTACATATGTTATCTTACTGGGTTCTTACAATAATCATTGGGGTTGTGTTATTTTTATATTCATTTTATAGATAAGAAAATTGAGGCAGACATAAGTGTGCTAACTTGCCCAGAGTCATAAAATTAATAAGTGTCTGAGGCAAGATTTGAAGTTAGGTCTTTTGATTGCAGGTCTAGTGATCTATCCATTGCACTATTCAGTTTTCTATAATATAAAAAGTTTGGAAACTAATAGTTCAAAATATTACATGTCACCTCAGATATAGTTGCTTTGTCAATTGCTATTCATTATCATAAGGGAGTTCCATGGAAAAAATATTTTGGAAAAATGTGATTAAAAAAACGTTTTTTTAAAAAGTTACCATACAGAAAAGTATAAAGAATTACAAAAGGATATCTTGGTATTAAAGGATTAGTTATGAACTTAACAGATTTAAGTCCTGAAGCCTTTATAAGCAATAGTAAGACAAGCCAATTTTTTCTCCCCTAAGCTGAATATGCCTTATTATTGTACATCAATTTGGGGATAAATCTCAAATCATAAAAGCTAAGATGTATTCACAGAATCTTAGCATTCACAGCCATAATTAGAGTTGGGAATCTGGAGCCAGAAGAAATTAAAATGTAGAAGATACTGTACTCCTTCAGAGGCCCAGAAAAAAACAACCTCTAAAGTAATTTACAAGAATAGTTAAAATATAAAACTATAAGGACATTATTCTTCACCACCCACCCCTTATAGATAAATTTTTCTATCACAAACTCCTGCCAATGACTTTCCATTATTCCACAGTCTTCTCTCCTAGGCACCAACATCCCAGTATTGCATGGGTCCTGGAGTACCTTTTTCTCACCACCCTCAACTGAATTCATTTTTAAAATCTTAGTTAAGGGCACCTTTCATATTGCCTATTTTTAAAGCATTCCATGTCCCTTTCCCAGTTTGCCAAACTTGATTGTTATATATCTAACAGTACTAGTTCTCTATGGGTCAAAAAGATAGTAATGATAGCAACGTGAAAGTCAAAGTCAATACTTACTTTTTCTCTCAAGAGGTTAATTACAGCATTTTTGCTTAATGAGCATGGGTCAAGATGGTTTTCTTTGGGGATCATAGCTCTAAGAAAGTTAAAACAAATTTTAATTGATAGAATTGGGAATGAATTAGCTGTGTAAAGTTTAAAGAACTTCTTCTTCTTCAAATGAGCAACCCAATAGGAAGGATAAATCCTAGTTACAGCTCATTCTTTCTATTTAGAAAGCTCACTTGGCCCTAGGACCAGTTTGGTCCTCTTTGGTTGAAATTTGAATGATTTCAGGGAAAGAAATCCAGAGGAATAAAGTACAGGGATGGGTAAGTGAATCAGATTCCTTCAAGCCATGTATAGTGATAGCCTTTCAAACTCAGTGCCTATATTTGATCGAAATTCCCATTTCACTAAAGTTCAACTGACTGATGGACCTCTGAGACAGAAGGAAAAGGGAGATAGAAAACCATGAGCCGTGGGACCTGTGTGATTTTGATTAAATTACTTAATACCTTAGAGACTCCATGATGTTATTTGTACAATGAAGTTGAACTACATCATCCAGAAGGATCCTTCAATTTCTAGCATTTTATGCTTCTAAGATGCTAAACTTTAAGTCATCAGCTCTGTGAAGATATATTAAGAATTTTCCATTTGGATCCCTGGTAATTGGGGTTAACTATTTAACATTTATTTATTCATTCACCGTACCTCTGTTATGCTCCCTCTATATTTTAGGAAAAATTTTAGGCACTGATTATTCAGAAACACATTTCCAACAGTCATCCCTTGAGAAGCTTTTCAAAATGTATATAAGTAAGTACAAAATAACAAAGTAAATATAATGTAATTTTCTTAAGGTAGGAGTAGGAGGTAGTACTAACATCTAGGAAGATCAGAAAATGTCTTGGGTATCAGTGGCACTTGAACTGAACTGTGAAGGAAGCTAAGGATCCCAATAAGAGTAGATGAGGCAGGAAGGTATTCCAGGAAGGGGGAAAAGACTGAACAAAAACATGGAGACAAGCAATGAACTGTAATGGATGTGAGATGACAAGCAAGTCAGTTTTAGATAAATAAGATGAAATAAAATGAAACTACTCTTGACTGATTAGAGTCAAATTGTACAAGGCTTTGAACATCATATTCAAGTATTTGTATGTTATCCAGGAAGAAAGGAAAGAATGACTGAATGAACACATATAGAAATAAAGGATTCAGCATTAATCAAATATTTATTGTTTGCCATGAGCTGTACCAAGTACTAGGGATAAAATTTAAAAGAGAAATACTAGCAGCTCTCATAGTATCCATCTTCTAATTAGGAGAGAGAACACATAATGTGTATATATGAATTTTAAACTATGAGAACTAGAGCACATAATGTATATAGAGCTTTAAACTATGCAAAGTGCTTTGCATTTGTGATTTAAGTTTAATCTTAGAGTAATCTTAGCGTCTCCACTATACAAATAAAGAAAATGAGGCTGATAGAATGTAAGTGTCACCCTGCAAGCATCTAAGACAGCTTTAAAACTAAGATGCCCCTGACTCCAAGTCTGGCACTTTTTGCATGTCATCTAGTTGCTCATATAGGAGAATTCAGCTTCAGGGAAGATGGAAAGACCTGGTGGTCCCCAGGGTATAGATAGAGTACAGGTAGAAAGAACTAGTGTTCTACCATATTACTGGAAAGTTAGTCTTTTTAATTCATAATTAATATGAGCATATAAAATTAATATAATTTTAATTCATAATTAATATGAGCACTCATATACTCTTTTGGGGCTTGGTGAGGACACAATTGGAGAGATCTACCCTGTGATTCTTGAGGAAAAGGGACTGGATATAATAGAGTAGAACATGAGCTCTAACTCTTTCATAGTGAGGATGGAGTAAAAGGTGAGCATCTGATTTAAAAGGAGAGCCTAACACTCATTGGAAAATGGTTAATAGGCTAAAGAATGAGAAAGGAAGTATTCCTCTTGGCCTGTCCTGACTAAAATCTCCAGCATCTGTTGGAATTATCAAGTGGGCAAGAGTATTTTACATTGCACAATTGTTTTATTTTGTAACCCTGTTTTTCCTTTATGAATTTGGAAACATTAATCTAAGGCTCCCCCCATTTTTTTCAACTCCATCAGACAGCCAGAGAGGTCCATGGCACCAAAAGGGTAAGGATTCCTGCTGTTTAAAAATAAAGGAGTCCTAAGAAGAGTATTTCACTATGAAAGTAGAGAAATGGTAAATACCTATAATCTTGAAAGTGCTTTATATGGCAAGCTTTTCTCCTGCCACATTGATAGATTTCTCTAAAGTCAAATATTTACTTTAGTTGAGTCTCAATTCTGCTAATTAGGAAGACAAAGTTTAGAATTTTCAGCTTAACCATGTGCAATGTTCAACTGGATCATAGTTGGAAAGGCCCTCAAAAATCTAGTTCAATCTCTTCATTTTGTAAATTAAAAAATTAAAACCCAAGGCAAAGGTGTGAAGTGATAGGTGGTCAAAAAGATAAAGCAGTATGTGCGATTAGAACCTGAGGTTTGGGAGCAGTTTTTTATTTTATTTTTTTACTCCAAATCTAGTACTAGTACTATTGCTAAACTGTTGCAGAAAGAAGAAATCATCTACTTAAAATGCAGTTAGAGTTCATTATTTAAAGGAACTGTTAAGAATAATTTAAAAGAATAAAGAGCCAGAGAAACTTTTTGATTTAGTCAAATCTGTGCTTTAAGAATACCAATTTGGCAGTTTGTGAAGAATGCACCAGTAGGCCCCTGCAGAAGAAATGTGTGCTAATTACCTCAAGGCTCCATCAGCTCAGGTTCAAGAATTCTGAAAATCAAGACTTGACCATGGATTTCATATTACAAAAAAAGGCCTTTTTAATGTAGCTTCATTCCTTCTGGAAGTGATATGTGATTCTTGTTGGTGGGTATAATATATATTTGTATGTAGGCATCTTTCTTACTTTATAGTGAAAAATATGGGTGATGTATCAACCATTTTATTGCTCTTTTTGTGAAACCATCTGACATGAGTGAAGAGACACTAATCAGCATTGTGAGACCAGAGGATTTCATTCAACCACTTTAGCTTTAGCTTTCTCATTTCTAAAATGAAGGAGTAAGCTAAATTATCTATAAGGTCCTTCTCATCTCTACCATTCTGTAATCTTAAGATATACCAGGCACCTACTACAGTATCATACTCATGGTCAATGTTATTAAAAGTCGCACTCCGTTAAGATGATGGAATAATAGGCTAAAAAGGCTGGATGATAATAAAAAAAATTGCCAACAATGACTTAATTGATTTCATCCTCATCTTGGAAAAGGGGACAATGCTGGAGTGGAGAGTAGAATCTCTAGATGTCTGTCAAGTGTGGCAGAAATCTCTTTTGCCCAATTTCAAGAAAAATAAACAAGTCTTCCTGTACATGTTATAAAAGTACAAACCACAATAATGATATATGAAAAAATTAATAGACAATCCAAGGAAATTTTAGAGTTTTATTCATCTGGCTTTTCCAAACATCTATGCTTAAGATATGGGGAGAGGAAGAAGTTGAAGGCTTGCTAACATTGTCCTTGGCTTTCTCAGTTCCTTCTCACAGCCTCCTGTTGGTTCAAATTGTTTTTCCATCTTTCCTTAGCTCCTGAGGCTTCTATGCTGCATCCAGCTTAACTGTGACTTCCAGATTATGATTAATGTGCCTTGAACCTTTCATCTCTAGTTGTCTCTTTTAACAGTATTCTCTGCATTACTTATCACTGAACCAATGTCCAGTACCTTTGCTGGACCCATACTATTGGTACTTCTTTTTCAGGCATGACTTTCTCTTGGCTACTAAGTTTCAGAAATTCATTAGAAGTCAAGAACATATTCACAAAGCAGTGCTGTTTCCTCTATGCCATGCTGATTAAACCTTCTGATGGATAGATTTAAAATATATACTTTTACAAAGTAATAGAAAATGAGAATAATCATAGCTCCATTTCTACAGCTTTTATGGGTAACAAAGAGCTTTTCTTATTGAGATGTTACTAAATAGAGATTACAAATTCTATGATTTCCATTCTATCTTTTTTTTTAATTTAATGATTCCCATTTTACAGATAAGAAAATAGAAACTTACATACATTAAGCAATAGTTCACAGACACAAGCTAGTAAATGACAGAGTAAGGACTCAAATCTAGGTGTTTTAATTTCAATTCCAGGATTCTTTTAACTAAATGACACTAGGGACTCAATAATTTTTTGGTAAATTGAATTTAATAGGTTACCAATTTTCAAGGAATTAAAATATGATAAAAATTGCTCAATGTG
The DNA here is from genome assembly GCF_016432865.1 of Antechinus flavipes. NCBI lineage: Eukaryota > Metazoa > Chordata > Mammalia > Dasyuromorphia > Dasyuridae > Antechinus > Antechinus flavipes. The sequence goes on along the minus strand of NC_067400.1, from coordinate 381,436,381 downwards.
ATAAACATAAAATTTAAATTTTTCATATTCTCTGTGCATGAGAAAAACAATATCCAATACACATTAATTTCCATCCTATGCTGACTTTCTATCTCTGTCTTTCATATAACACTGCATTTCTTATGTCTACCTTTGCACTAATTATTCTCTATGCTTAGAATATTTCTTCCTCTCCTCTAATTTGTAGACTCCCTTAATTGCTATAAGATTTTCTTTCCACTATAACAATATAATTCAGAAGATACTTGTGATTCCAAGATTCAGGGGTGGAGATCACAATAATGTACAATGTCATTTCTGAACACCTACAATCATAAATTTACATGCCCAATATGTGGCTCAACATCTTTAAACAATAATACCTCAGTCATGTATTAGACTAATCAGAACTCTAATCCTTGTTTACTCTTTCTTCACCCAGAATGCAGTAGTATATCTTAGTGTGGGTTAGGAAGTAGGTTGATAAGCTCTAGAAATGCTTTGTATTTTAAGTCAGAAAATGTGAATTTATTTGATTCTTTACTTTAATATGTCCTAGTTGTTTGATTGTAAGTCTCTTTAGATAGTCAGCTTTTTCATCCATAAAATGGGATTAATAATGGCCTTACCATGTATCTAATGATATTATTCTGAGGAAAACACTTTGTAAACTTATGGGTCTTATATAAGCATGTCGCTACTATCTGTTGGGTTGACAGTCTACCAAACTGAATGGGACTGGGGAAGACATAAGTTTTTAACATAAAACTATAGGAGTAGGTGCTTTACCTGAGGTTTAGCTTTATTTTAAAGAAAGATATGCATGTAGCCCAATGATCTTGTCCTTTCTAGGTCTTCCTAAAAATATGGGAAAGATCCCACAGGGACTTTACCAACACCTAGATTAGAAATAATTAGAATGCTTTCCCAAAATTTTTCTTCCCCAATCCTATGTCTTCAGCTACTTGAAAACTGGAAACTCTGTCTTTGTATACACTTAATGCTTTCACATTCTTGCTTGGGGTCCTCCATATGATAGGTTAAAAATAAAAACATGATTATTACATATTACTTAACTTCAAATCATTTTTTTTCCTTATACAGATAGAGGGAAATGTATCCAGAGAATTGGACCCAGGTAACAGAATTTGTGTTGATGGGTTTCCCTGGTAGCTGGACCCTACAGCTCATGCTGTTTCTAGGACTTCTGGTGACATATGTAGTGACAGTCATGGGAAATTTGATCATCATTGTGCTCAGCTGGTCTGACCACCGCCTGCAAACTCAAATGTACTTTTTCCTGAGAAATCTCTCCCTCCTGGAGCTGGTATTGGTCTCTGTTGTTGTCCCTAAGATCCTGGTCAGCATCCTTACCAGGGACTACTCAATCTCCTTTGCTGGCTGCATCACACAATCCTATCTCTATTTTCTCCTGGGCACTACTGACTTTTTCCTCTTGGCAGTCATGTCTCTGGATCGCTATTTAGCCATCTGCCGTCCATTGCACTATGAGACCCTAATGAACCGTCCCATCTGTGTCCGGCTAGTAATGGCTTCTTGGATTGCTGGTTTCTTATGGGTGCTCTCTCCTACTATCCTCATGGCTAACTTGTCTTTCTGTGGCCCTAATGCCATTGACCACTTCTTCTGTGACAGCTGGCCACTTATGCGGCTCTCTTGTGGGAATACCCAACTTCTGGAGTTAGTGGCCTTTATACTTTCCACAGCTGTTCTTCTAGGTTCCTTGGCAGTGACTTCTGTCTCCTATGCCTGTATCCTTGCTACTGTCTTCCAGACTCCAACAGCCGCAGAACGAAAAAAAGCCTTTTTTACCTGTGCTTCACATCTTACTGTGGTTGTCATTGTTTATGGCAGCTCCATCTTCCTTTACATCCGCACATCAGAGGCTCAATCTATGCTTCTTAACAAAGGGGTCTCAGCTCTGGGATGCATCATCACCCCACTTCTGAATCCATTCATCTTCAGTCTCCGTAATGATAAGGTAAAGCAGGCCCTAGAAGATGCTTTAAGATGGCACAGGAATATAGGTGCCAGAAGGTTGTAAGGATCTTGGAAACTGGAGGAAGGGAGTGATGCAAAAAGTCCTAGGTAACTTGGTATTACTCTCTCTTGGAGTCAAAGAAGAGACTTCATCCATAAATAATGAAAAGATTCTTCATGATTTAGACCTGTATCATAAGATAAGGCAAATACCATCATTAGAGTCATCTTTAAATTGGAGGTATGGAATTGTGCTTGGAGTCCACACTCTGAGTTTGGAGTCAAAAGGCTTTTTTTTTCAGTCCTAGTTCTTCCACTTAATACATATGTGATATAAGGCCAAGTAACTTTCCACCTGAAACTGCTTCTTCATTTATAAAAATGAGGATGATGGTCCCTTCTAGATGTAAAATTCTGAAACTCCTCAATACTGATACAAGTCACATAAAGAACCTAACTAGAAATCATTACTTATGGGGTAGAGAATGACAACTCCATGCAAATAACAGTTGGGTGCAAAGTATTAGCACTGGGACAAAGCATATTCCAGATAGAATTGAATTTAGGAATCTTTTTCTCCAGAGATATTCTCAAGTGCCCCACACAGTTTATCATGATGAAGATATTATCCAGAACAAAGTGAGGTTCTGGTGGGCAGAGACAAGCTAGAAGATTAGAGGTAATCACTCAGCTGAATTCTCTCGACATTTACCTTCAAATAACTCTAAAATAATACTTGTAGTCAAATTCTGGAGCAGCAGAGGCAACAAAAGGTTGGACTGAGACTTTTTTTTTTTGGCTTAAAAAAACTTAAGAGATTGACATGAGAAATCTGTATCAACAGGGTAGAAGAGTTCACATAGTGGTGACAACAGTGGCCTCAACAGAAGTAGCTTTGGGAGTTCTCAGCCAAAAACAGTAAGTAGTTCATAGGTGGTCAGAGATTACAGGGGTCCCTTTCCTGGCCCAAGGAGCAAATGGTGCTGATTAGCAATTCTATTGTCTTTATGCAGTTCTGGAACATGGTTTCAGTGCAGAAAGGAGTGCTGATGATCAGTCAAAAGAGAACAGACACCTTCGTCACAGTACCAAAGCAGAAAGGAGTGCCAGTCCTTGAGACTACAAGGAACCAGAAACTCTTCCTAGAGAAAAACCAAAGTGCAAACCAGAAGAGCAGTGATCACACTTCTCCTAGTATCACATCACCTGGGAAGCTGCAAAAACTTACACTCCCCAGAACTAGCTCTGAAAACAGCAGTACAAAAAAAAAAAATGTGAACCTTGGGACAGTTCCTTCCCAAACCCAGGTGAGCAGAGTCCTATTTAACATAAAGTTCAAAGTCAAAAATAGGCTTGAAAATGAAAAAAAAAAATGATAAAAAGAATTTCCCAAGGTAACAAAGAAGACCAAGACATAAACTCAAAAAAGACAACAATATGAAAACAACTACCAAAAAAAAATCCTCAAAGCAAAAAGGCTGGTTAGGTCCAACGCCCACAAGAACTCTTGGAAGAATTAAAGAAAGAGATAAAATTGCTACAGGCAAAACTCCATAAAGAAATGAGAATGATACAAGAAACTTACAAAAAGAGGAACAATGACTTCACAAAAGAAGCATAAAAATACTGAAGAAAATGTCACTTTAAAAAACAGAATTGGCCAAGTTAATAAAGAAACTACAAAATCTCCTGAAGGAAATAATTCCTTAAAATTAGAATTGAGCACTTGGAAGCAAGTGCTTAATGTCTCTTAATGAGACATTAAGAAACAAACAAAAAAAAAGAAATTCAAAGGTATTGAAAAAATGGAAGCAAATGTACAATTTTTCATCAGAAAAATAACTGATCTGGAAAAAACTTTGAGAGAGAAGTTAAGAATTATTAGACTCCTTAAAAGTCATGATCAAATAAAGACCTTAGACATTATATTTTAATAAATTATCAAGGAAAATTGCTGAGATATCTTCATTCCAGAAGTCAAAAATTCACATTGAAAGAATTCAAAATGAAAATTTCCAGAAATATAGCCAAATCCCAGAGCTCTCAAGTTCAAGAGAAAATATTTCAAACAGCCAGAAAGAAACAATTCATATATTATCGAGTTATAGTCAGGATCACACAAGATATAGTGACTTCCACAATAAAGCAAAGGACTGGGAATATGATCTTCCAGGAGGCAAAAGAGCTAGGATTAAGACCAACAATAATCTACCCATAAAATTGAATATAATTCTTTGAGGGGGAAAACTATAGATAAAACAGAGGATTTTCAAGCATTCCTCGTAAAAATATTAAAGCTGCATAGAAAATTTGATTTTTAAACACAAGACTCAAGAGAAGCAGAAATGGGTAACCATGAAAGAGTAATAACAAGGGATTCAAAATTAAATTATTTACTTTCCTCTATAAAAAGATGCTATCTGAAAGAAGTCAAAGAAAAAGTAAAAGGACCTATATGTGCACAAAAATTTATAGCAGCTCTTGTGGCAAAGAATTGGACAACAAGAATCCTCTTGCTTATCAATTAAGGAAGGCTGAATTAGTGTGGTATATAATTGTAATGGAGTATTATTGTTCTATGGAAAATTGCAAGGGGGATGTGGTTTCAGAAAAAAACATGGCAAGATGCTTGTGAATTGTTGCAAAGATATGAGAAGAACAGGGAGATCACTGCATAGTTATAGCAAAGTTAAAATGATTATCAGCAGTGAAAGACTTGGCTACTTTGATCAATAAATATTATAGTGCAAGGCAAAATTTTATCTATCTTCTTCCAGAAATGGAACTGATGAACTGTGACTACAAATTGAAGTATAATTTTTTACTTTGTTTTTCATACTTGTTTTGAAATATAGACATATTTTTCATGATTTCACATGTATAATTGATATCATATTACTTGCCACCTTAGTGGGTGAGGGTGAGTTAGGAAGAAGACAGAATTTACAACTCAAAATTTAAAAATAATACTATGAATAAATGATTTTTTTAAAGAGGGGAGGATGTGTATGACAATGAAACTCTGAGAGTGGAGTTGGGCAAGCAAGTGAGATTGTTTAATTTCTCATATACAAGAAAAGAAATAGCATTGTGCCGAACTACAGATAGAGGACCTTAAACACCTAGAACTACAGTGTCTAACAAGGCATGGGGATGAATTTTTCTGAAGGATGAAAAGGAAACATGACTCTTCCCCCCCAGCTAAGGTATACCCACTGGATAAAACTCTTAATTGCCTCACTATGGTTATGGCTCTAAGCACATGCACAGTACATTTTTCTAAACATGTACATATCCATTACACAGATTGCAGATTCTAAAGTATACTACAGAGAAATCCATGTAATCTTTGTGTAGCTTCTGTTGCCCCATTTTAAAGTGAAAAGAGTGATTTAAAAGTGGATAATGTAATCTTCAAATTGGAAGAAGGGTAGCAGAAAAGGACCAGAATTTGAAATAAAGATCTACTGACAACTATGAGTGGTGTGACCATGGCCATTTAAACTTTCTAAACCTCACATCTATAATATGGGTGTGATCATTCATTTTCTGTTTACTTTACATAATTATTGTGAAAATCAAATAAAATAATGAATCTAAACTGCTTTGAACATTTTAATTAGGAACTAATTAGAGGCTCTAATTAGGAACTAATAGCCTAAACTAAATAATGACTGATAATAGAAAAAAATCAATAATTTCATTAAAGAATGCAACATATGAAAAAAATGCTCTAGAGCACTATTGATCAGAGAAATGCAAATTAAGACAACTCTGAGGTATCACTATATACCTCTCAGATTGATTAAGATGGCAGGAAAAGATAACGATAAATGTTGGAGAGGATGTGGGAAAACTGGGACACCTTGCTAGTGAAGTTGTAAAATGATCCAACCACTCTAGAGAGTAATTTGTGACTATGCCCAAAGAGCTATAAAACTGTACATACTCTTTAATCCAGCAGTGCTACTACTGCATCTGTATTCTAAAGAAATTATAAAGAAGGGAAAAGGACTCACATGTGCAAAAATGTTTGTAGCAGCCCTTTTGGGGAATGGCTGAACAAGTTATGGTATATGACTGTTATGGAGTATTATTGTTCTATAAAGAATGATCAACAAGATGATTTCAGAGAGAGCTGGAGAGACTTACATTACTGATGCTAAGTGGCATAAGAATAATCAGGAAATCATTATACACAGTAGCCACAAGATTATGGCATGATTATGGCATGGCTCTTTTCAACAATGAGGTGATTCAGGTCCATTCCAATAGACTTGTGATGGAGAGAGCCATCTGCATTCAGAGAAAAGACTGGAGGAATTCAGTGTGGATGATAACATAGTATTTTCACTTTTTTGTTGTTGTTTGCTTGCTTTTTCTTTTCTTACTTTTTTTTTTCTTTTTGGTCTGATTTTTCTTGTGTCCCATGATGAAAGTGGAAATATGTATAGAAGAATAGTACATGTTTAACATGCTAAATTACTTGCTATTTGGGGAGGATGGGGAGAAGGGAGGGAGAAAATTTTGAAATACAAGGTTGTACAAGGATGAATGTTGAAAATTATTTATGCACATATTTTTAAAATAAAAAGCTATTTTTAAAAAGATGATGACAACAATGACCATATTAAATGATAACACATCAAAATTTGTGGGATGAATCCAAACAGCAATTAGGAGAATATTTATCTTTAAATGCTTAACATCAGTTAAAAAAAGACAGAGTACAATACTGAACTGGGACTTCTCTGCTTTACTTTTCCACCATATCACCATAATAGATAAATTACCCCTAACCTCCTCCAGTCATCTCTTTTGTGGGAGATAAATTAGCATCAATCCCTACCTCTGTTCCTCTGAGTATTGTATATTATTTTTAACCTGTTGGCTTTCTTCATTGGAATGTAACAGTGTCTATTATCCAAGTCTGTTTAAAGCAATACAACATAAGGGAAGACTGAGTTTACAAAGTCACAACATTTTTAAATGCTATTTTTTTTGCCTCCACGTACAAGCTCCATGTTTCAAATAACCACTTTTATCAGTCATCTCTTCAACAGGTTCACCACAATTGCTACACAATGAAATGAAGTTATAGATTCTATTTCTGTAAGCCTTAAATCACTTGAATACAAGTATATGCTATAATGTCTGGGGTATTATTTCAATTTTTTTCCTGCTGAGCTGCAAGCAAAGTAGGTTTATATGATAAGATCTGAAAAATAGCAGATAAGGAAATTCTGTCCCAAAATGTCTTCTCTAATGCAAATGTTATTATATCAGATACTGAATTATTCAAAATTCATTTTTCATAGTTTTTATTTTTAATTTATGGAATAAAATGAGCATTTCATTTTTAATTACAATTACTCATCTTATCTTAAATGGAAAAAAGAAAAACATCTGTGTATAGAAATGCATTTTATTAGAATAGCATAAGTGATTTATCAGATAATCTTCTATTGTGATTGAAAAGTTCAGCATAAGTGAAAATCATTAGTTAATAATCATCATCATCATCATAATATTCTATTGTTTCAATTATGACCCAATTTGAGGTTTCTTGGAAAAGATATTTTCCCTAGCCTATTTTACAGATGAAGAAACTAATGCAAACAGTGTTAAGTGATTTATAGGGTCACACAGCTAAAAAGTATCTGAGACCAAAGTATTCATGATACTGTGTGTTAAGTCACTAAATAGCGAAAATATCCAATTCATCTGGTAAGAAGAGCATAGAACTGTGCTGACAAAGCTGTGAAAAAAAATTCTGCTTTTCTGCTTGACCTTAGGGAAATTTCTTCTGTGTCTATGAGTGAATTGTTGTCTTGAGTCTTTTCAGCTTCTTTACACTTTTCCTTTATTGCTCAGGGCTTTGATTCATGGTAGATAACCTTTTCCCAATATGGTTTACATGTATATTTTTGAAGCTATAGAAATTTGGAAGCTCATGTTAAGATTATAAAAGTACTAGAGATACAAATCCTTAGTGAGAAAAGCCACCATATATTTATCTAGGCTTATGCTTGAATTTCAGGATTCAAAAACCTTATCTATATTTTTTCAGAAGAAAATGAAACTGTAAGAAGAAAAAAGAGAACCTATTAAACTTTCTGTATATATAACTTTATCCTGTACACACATAATTTAAATGTGTGTATACATACATACATATATATGCTATAAATGTTATCCTAATTTAGAACACAAGTTTTCATTCAACTCTTTTCTTAACCTCTTATAAATAGAAGCCCTATCACTCAAATTTGGTGAGAACGTTTTCCCCTTTAACATATATTTACATACACATGTACTGATCACACAAATACATACATAGAGACCTCTACTCTGAGATAAGTAAATGACTTGATATAGAACACAGTAACGAAATAAGTTTTTTAAACATTCCTTTTGCTGTCTTTTGAAACAGAATTATTGAATCAGGATCCATTCATAGAATTAGAATAAAATTCAAAATTATATCAAATAATCCAAAGAAATGAATTTATCTTTTTTAATCCTTTTGTTCTAAGTCCATAGACTATATTAGTATGTTTAAAAAACAAAGGTTTGAAAACAACTGCTATTAGCCTTTGCCAAAGGATTGGCAGTAGGATCCTGTATCCAGAAACAACTAGGAAGGTGAATAGTCTCCAATTTTTGCTCCTTGCTGAACTAAGCTCCATAAATAGTACAAGATAATGAGAAAATTCCAAAACTCCCTTTCTCTATATTCTCCCATACTGCTCTCTATATCTAGAATACCATTTTCCCTACTTCTGTTAGAACTGCATCCCCTCTTTCAACACTCAATTCAAAAGATACTTCCACCATAAAAATTTCCCTGATTTTTTTAGTTAAAAATAGCATTTTCCTTCTAGAGCACATTTAGTAGTTTATATTGGTCTTGTCAATTAGTTATATTCTTTTTTGCATGACAATTGTGTACATGTCTTCTTTCTATTACTGAATTGTAAATTTTTAAGAAAAGATGTCATTTTAATATTTGGTATCATTCTCAGTAACTTGTGCTTAATAGTCAATAAGTGGGTGTTTTTGGAATGTTGGATATGTGAATAACAATTACAGCCTACTTTACATTGGGGTTAATTGCTTAATTCTTGTTGACCAAGAATTCTCAAACTCTTCTAAAATATAAAGAAGATAAAAAGGAATTGGAAGGTAGAGGAAAAAAATAAGTAAAAAGTTCACTAGAGATTAGATCAAAAAATAAACATGAGGAATGAGAAAGATAACTTCCTATGTACTCTATAATGATTTTACTCTAGTCATTAGAGAATAAGAGTAGTTGTAGACAGAAACAATCATTAAAAGGACCTGATATCTAAGAAGTGAAGCAGCAATAAAAACACATGTTCAAGATATTTGTATATAAACACACAAAGTATACTAGTGCTTTTGACAAATGAAGGTAAATTTGAAATCATAGATATCATCACCAGGATTTAGTGATGTAGGGCTCATGAAAAGAATATATTTATGCATGGACTTAACTCACTAAAAAGGAATTGGTAAGGGAAGGCTTATATGAACTAATGCAAAATAAAGTGAACAAAACTAGGAGAACAATACTCAATAAACAACTGTGAAAGACTTAGCTACTTTGATTAATAAAATGTTCTACAAGAATTCCATAAAACTCATAATGCAAAATACTATAGACAGAGAGAGAAATGATAGATTCTGGGTGCAGATTGAAGTGTGTTTTTTTATTATTCTTTCTTTTTTGCAGCATGGCTAATACAGAAATATGGTTTACATGGCTTCACATATATAACAATGTTGTAATATAATAATATTGTTTGTTTCTCAATAATTGGGGAAGAAGAAAATCTGGAATTCATAATGTGAAAAAGAATACTTGAAGGAATATATAAGATAAATTGAATAATGTGACTAGCGTTGACTGATTTTTTAAAGTTATTATTATGTGAAGAAAGTGAGTATTTCAAGAAGTGAAAGTGGTAAATTTGAATAAGAAACAATTGATCATGAACTTGGAGTAAGGTTGCTAACTATTTGCCTTAGGAACCTGTCCATGGTCCTGAGCTGGTCGACAATTTTTTACTTGACTTTCAAGGCATAAATGACGTTGTCAAATTCTCAAATCTGTGGGAATAGTTTAAAAAGATTAAGAGCCCAAGAATTTCTAGCAGCTGTAATAGTTTGAATTTAATAAAGATAATTGCAAAGAGTTACATTCAATTTTATGAAATTAAATTCACCAGCAGAATAAAGGGAAAACCTGACAAGAAAGTCATTTGTCTGAAAGTGATTTGGTAGTAATGGAGGACTGAATGCTCTCCATGAATCAATATTGTGATGTGGTAGCTAAAGATGTAGAAATCAATCTTAGGCTAAATGTTAAGATGAAAAAACTTGAACTAGGGAAGTGACAGTATCATCCTACACGTTCTAGTCTGATTTAAACATACCTAGAAGACCGTGTTCTATTCTGCAAAATTTGAAAACTGTGCCTAAAGAACATAATTAAAATATTGAAGAACTTGTCCATGCTATATAAGTATTCACTGAAGGAACTGAGAACATTTAGCATGAAGAATAATGATTTCACTTGGGTACAATAGCTGTCTGAAGATCCAGTACCTGGAAAAGATATTAGGCTTGTTTTATGTGACTCTAGTGGGCAGAACTCTGAACAATGACCAGAAGTAACAAAATGGTGACTAGTTATTTGGTTTAATCTCTAACATGTAAAGCTATCAAAAAATAACATGGTATTACTCTGGAGAATGTAGGTTTCTCTTCAATCCAAGTCTTCAAGAAAAGGATAGATAATTAGGTATTATAGGAATGGCATAGAGATTATTCTTATTCAGTTAGGATTAAACTAGATGGTAACTGAGGCTCTTTACTTTCAGAAAGATTCTCTGATTTTGAAAGATGATAGAAGGCTAGGGGAAAAAGTTACTATGAAAAAGATCTGACCATTTAGTAACTCTAAGCAAATACTCAATTAACTGTGTAAGGTAGATAATAAAAAAATTAATGTTAACTCAGAAGAAGCTTGGTATCCAGAAAGAAAGTCTCACTGTAGTCTCTGTTCATCAGACAATTTCTATAGTATTATGTTCCATTCTAGAAATAATTTATTCATTATCCTTGGAAGAAAACTATTCCACTCATAATAAATGATATAAGAGGAGTAACTAAGCATAGTCTGATAAATTTTAGGAGGATTGGTTTTAAAGGCTTTAAAAGCACTTTACTTTGCTTCTACCATCCCTTTTTTCAATTGCATGGATCAAGATGTCCCTATGCCAAGTGCCCCTTGATATCCTGCTTCGCCATGCCTCCTTTTTGTGTACTATGTTTCCTTTTGTAAGATAATCTTGTGAAGAGAACAGGCTATCTTTCTTTCTATTAACTTGATCCCTAGCACTTAGCTCAGTCCCTGGCACAACATAGGCACTTAAATGTTTGTTGAGTTGAATTGGATGGATAAGTTGTTGTAACAATTTTCAGATACTATTCTCTGAGCACCAGGCACATATTGATGGAGGTATAGATTTTATTGTAAGAGTCTTATTTTTACATATTTGTGCATCTAAAAATACATAAGAGAACATTTGCATAGATACTAACGTAAAACAAAAAGAGTTGAAATCTGACATAGGAGAACTGGAATCAAAGAGTATCCCTGACACTGGGGAATTGTCAAATGATTAAGATGTGTCTATTGTTTCTGAACATTAACCCTAAAATATATTTAACATATTATAATCATTTCTTTCAAGAGTCCTATATATGTTACTTTAAATTGTACTGGGCAATATAACCATATTTGAAAACATGGAAGATATATTCCAATTTTTACTAGTCTCTCTCTCTAAACTTGAAATGCTTGCATTTTAAGAACATGTTAAATTAAATAAAATTATTTCTAGCAGATCATGCTTAAAACAGGGTAATTCAATAGTAATAAAACAGGGTAATCAACAAACAATCATTTTAAAGACTGATTAGACAGACTCCCTCAAAGTTTTTACTATTTTTCCCCTTATTCCATAGGCTTGTTTACTTTGAGACTATATTGATAGTGTGTAGAATGGGTTGGGAGAATCAGGATAGCTGGACTTGGCCAATACAAAGTAGTCACAGAGCTCAGGTACTATGATTTTAAGGGAACACTGCCCATTAAAATAAATTCAAGGAACTGCCTGAGAAATATATGAGAAAGTGGACTGACTCTCCTTCTTTGACTTGGTGATGATGGGTGACCATGGATGGGTGTATATAGACATGTCTAAAATCTTTATGAGCTCTGGCAAGACAAGTTATCTTTTCTCTTCCTATTACTACCCCTATTTGTGTTTTGTCACTGCCAGACCCAAAACATAGAAGTCAACATGTACACACATAACTAACAAAATACCTTTGGCTTTGGGTCACAAAGGTAGCAGTTACAGCAATACCAAAGTCACAGCCAATACTCACCCTCTACCCCCAAGAGATTAATTACACTGTTCATGTTTAATGGGTCAAGGTCCCTTCGGGATTCCAACTCCAAAAAAATTTGAGGTAAATTTTAATTGATTGAATTGTGAATGTATTAGTAGTACAAAATTGGAGGGATTTGAACTGCTATTGTCACAAATGTTGCTGTGCTCAACATTATTTCGAAAGACAAGTCCTTTATCAGGTTGGAGCGCTCTTTTCAGAGTAATGGAGTTATCTACATTCTCTGATGTTGAAACTTCTATAATGGCCATGAGAAGAAACCCAGGAAAATGAGACAGCAGGCTGGGTAAGTGAATCAACTTGATAGTCCATCTGACTTTTCAAACTTAATCCCTCTCTTCAGTCCTAGTTCATACTTCAGCCAATCTCCTCGGTCTTAGTTCATCCTTCGGCCAAATTTTAATAGACTTCTCTGAGTTGTAAAGACCATGGAAGCATGGTATTTTTTTTCAAAGTACCAACTTAGCAATGTGGTACAATGAAGTAAATTTTAAAAACCAACACTGAATTGAAAGTCAAGGAGATATGACTTCTTTTTTTGGCTCTTCCATTAACTTCCAGTGTTATCTCAAGTAAATCACTTTCCCTCTCTGGGTTTAAATTTCTTCATTTATGAAAATATAATTGTTCACAATATGACCTTTAAGAATCTTTCTAGATTTAGAATTACATAATATCTGGTAAATGAGAGTGCTTTATTCATATTCCTCATTTATGGGGGCCAATAACATAGAAAGAACCAAAGCCTCAGCTTTATATTATACCTGAAAGACATGAAGAGTTTTCTGAAGTAGTCAAAGGTTTGGGGAATTTTATAATACAAGATTAGATGAACTGTTTCATATTTCTCCTTCTGGTTGGATTATGATTTCTGGAGGGAAATGATGTATATGTGTGTTAACCTCTCTGACCCTCAGTTTTCCTCTTCTATAAAATAGGGGATTTAGTTTTAATGATGTTCATGAGGTCAATATGGTAAAGGTAAAATGTATTGCCTCTGGAAATGGAGAACTCGATTTTAAATCTCACTTCTGATGCTTATAATCTGTGATCTCAAGCAAGTTCTAGGCTCTAGTTTCTTCATAAATAAAATAAAGGAATGAACAAGACAGGTTCTGCGGTCTCTTCTAACTCTAGAAGTAACCTGCTTCCTTCAGTGTTGAATGTTCTCTGATTCTGAAGAGTATTAAGCATTCACTGCAGTGCCATGAACTTTATAAATAGGAATCACCTGATATGATGATTTGAGAGTATACTGGGAAGATAGTCGATAAAAATTTGGTCAACAATGAGTTGTTCAACAATGAGCTCAATGAGTTCTGTTCTTAACTTAACTGAGGAGACACTGCATAATTGACAAAAAAAAAATACAGGCACTGGAGGTTCATCTAACCAGGGAGAACAAGCAATCCTCCTCCTGTGACCTGAGAAAGTATTATAAATTCCCAAATTAACTATAAAAAACATAAAAAAGACTACATCAAAAAACTGATAACACAGATGTATATAGAGAATCATTTTATATAAAATTCAGATCAGAATGATGAGAGATGGCCCTGGATACAGTGGGATACCTTGTCCTTTTAAAGTTAAGTTCCTTTTCAAGTCTCAGTTGACTGAAGCAATGCCTATTCAGTGATTAAGCCTAGGTAAAAATTGAGGCCCAAAAAATGGCCTCTTTCACCTAGTCCAAAAAAAAAAAAATCAATATGGGAGGGAACTCTCAGGGTTTCTGACCAGAATAGAAACAATTGCTTTTTAAATTCATTCTGAGTTAATCAGGGCCCTAACACTGAGCAACTGAGGTTTGGCCTGGGAGCTATTGTTGGCCAAGGGAGGAAAGCTAGAGTGATTTGGGTTTAAGACAAGGTCCTTAAGTATGACATCTAAGGAATAAACTACAAAGGGATGGAGAGAGAGAGAGAGAGAGAGAGAGAGAGAGAGAGAGAGGAGAGAGAGGGGAGAGAGGGGGGGGGGAGAGAGAGAGAGAGAGAGAGAGAGAGAGAGAGAGAGAGAGAGAGAGAGGAGAGAGAGAGAGAGAGAGAGAGAGAGAGAGAGAGAGAGAGAGAGAGAGAGAGAGAGAGAGAGGAGAGAGAGAGAGAGAGAGAGAGAGAGAGAGAGAGGAGAGAGAGAGGGGAGAGAGAGAGAGAGAGAGAGAGAGAGAGAGAGAGAGAGAGAGAGAGAAGAGAGAGAGAGAGAGAGAGAGAGAGAGAAAGAGAGAGAGAGAAAGGGAGAGAGATAAGAGAGAGAGAGAGAGAGAGAGAGAGAGAGAGAGAGAGAGAGAGAGAGAGAGAAAGGAGAGAGAGAGAGAAAAGAGAAGGGAGGAAGAACTTCCTCTAAATTATCAAGAGACTGTGCTAGCTTGAGAATATACTGTACATCTTTATTTTGTTTATTTTGTAAGTAACATATTATCAAAAATTTAAAAAATCATAGGAATAAATAATGTTTTCCTTAAAAATGATCATCAGTATTTACCTAAAACCTTTAGCAAACATTATCTGTAATGGAAATTAGGTAAAATCCTTCCCAATAGGATCAAGGGTGAAACAAGGATGCCCATTATCAGCACTATTATTCAATATTATGTAATATTTTACTGGAAATGTTAGCTATTACCATAAGACAAGAAAAAAATTGAAGTAATTAAAATGGAAAATGAAGAAGCAAAACTATAACTCTTTGCATACAATATAATGGTATATTTAGAAAATCCTAAAGAATTAACTTTAAAACTAGTTGAAATAATTAACTTGAGCAAAGTTATGGGATTTAAAATAAACCCACATAAATCACCAACATTTCTATACCAACCAAGTTCAACAAGGCAAGTTGAAAGAGAAATTCCATTTAAAATAATTTCAGATAACATAAAATATTTGGAGTCTATCTGCCAAGACAAACTTAGGAACTTTATATACATAATCACAAAACACTTTTCACACAATAAAGATAAATCTAAACAATGGCAGAAATAATAGTTGCACATGAGTTAAGTGGGAAACACTTGCAGAAACTAGGTATACACCAACATATCACAGCATATAAAAAGATAAGGCCAAAATGAGTACGTGATTTAGAAATAAAGGATTATGTCATGAGCAAATTAGGGAAC
The DNA here is from genome assembly GCF_016432865.1 of Antechinus flavipes. Classification (NCBI taxonomy): domain Eukaryota; kingdom Metazoa; phylum Chordata; class Mammalia; order Dasyuromorphia; family Dasyuridae; genus Antechinus; species Antechinus flavipes. The sequence goes on along the minus strand of NC_067400.1, from coordinate 381,420,780 downwards.
ATGGAAAATTTATGAGAAAATAAGAAATAGTATTATAAGATATAAAATGGATAATTTTGATTATATTAAATTAAGAAGGTTTTGTACAAACAAAACCAATGCAACCAAGATTAGAAGGAAAGCAAGAGAAAGGGTTTTAAAAAAGTTTTTCTGATAAAGGCTTCATTTTTCAAATATATAAAGAATTGAGTCAAATTTATAAGAATTCAAGTCATTCCTTAATTGATAAATGGTCAAATGATATAAATGGGCCATTTCCAAAAGAAGAAATCAAAGTTATTTGTCATTACTTGTATATCTGTCTATAGGAACAGTGTAGTTACCAGGTTGGTTTGGGAAAAGATAAAATTTCAGCCTAAAGTTCTGATAATGGGTCCTTTAACTATGAGTTTGGCTTGATATTAAAAGAAAATTTTATGTTTGTCTTCTCACAATTAAATAAAATATAAGGAAGAAAAATGGAGGTACTTTCCCAAAACTGTTTTTTGATAATCAAAAAGATTTCCCCAAAAGTTTATTAGAAAAGTACTAAAAATGTCACAAATCAGACACTTAAACTAACATATTTTAATGCTTTGTAACAGTGGATTGGATAAGTATCTGTCACCAAATGTCAATTCTTCTCCCATGCCCTTTTTTATTGCAGGTAACTAGAGATGAGGCAAGAAAACTGGACCCATGTAACAGAATTTGTGCTTCTGGGTTTCCCTAAGAGCTGGAGCCTACAGCTGATGTTGTTTCTGGGGCTCCTAGTGATATATGTGGTGACAGTCATGGGGAATTTGGTCATCATCATGCTCAGTTGGTCTGACCACCGCCTGCACACCCAGATGTATTTCTTCCTGAGAAATCTATCCCTATTGGAACTGATGCTGGTTTCTGTTGTGGTCCCCAAGATGCTAGTCAGTATCCTCACTAAGGATTATACTATCTCCTTTTCTGGCTGCATCATACAGTCCTACTTTTATTTCCTTCTGGGAACCACTGACTTCTTTCTCTTGGCTGTCATGTCTCTGGACCGCTATCTGGCCATATGTCGTCCATTACACTATGAGACACTGATGAGTGGTCCTATTTGTGTTCGGCTAGTGTTGGCATCCTGGCTTGCTGGATTTCTCTGGACCCTTTGTCCTACTATCCTCATGGCTAGTCTGCCTTTCTGTGGCCCAAATGGCATTGATCATTTCTTCTGTGATAGCTGGCCACTTATGGGGCTCTCCTGTGGGGATACTCAACTTCTTGAGTTGGTGGCTTTTGTGCTTTCCACAGCATTGCTACTGGGATCACTAGCATTGACTTCTAGCTCGTATGCCTTTATTCTTGCTACTGTCTTTCGTACCCCAAAAGGCACTGAGCGAAAGAAAGCTTTTTCTACCTGTGCATCACACCTCACCGTTGTGGTCATATTCTATGGCAGCTCCATCTTCCTGTATATCCGCACATCAGAGGCTCAGTCCATGCTCCTTAATAAAGGGGTCTCTGCCCTGAACTGCATCATTTCCCCACTCCTTAATCCTTTCATTTTTAGCCTCCGTAATGACAAAGTAAAGCAGGCCTTATGTGATGCCATAAGGTGGCACAAACTGACAAGTACCAAATTATGAAGACACTAGTAAAGAGAGAGAGCATATCTTTGAGAAGGAAGATGAGACTTCTAATGTAATAGATTACTTGCATCTCATTAATTCAAATAAGGACCTACATGAATATATACTGATAAAGACCCTTGATAACATAGGAGTGTTTTCATCCGTCTCATACACAGGGATAGCAAACACTATCAACAGAGTTATCTTTAAAATGGAAAGACTATAAAATAGTATAATGGAAAGAACACTGAACTTGAAATTAGAAGACTTGGATTTGAGTCTCAGTTCTTCCCCTTAGTTGCTTTATGATCTAAGGTAAGTTATTTCCCTTCTCTGGATATGAGTTTACTTCTTTATAAAATGAAAGAGTAAGTCCCACTAGATATTATATTATCATCTATATATGGCACAAAGTTGACAGTTTCAAAAACATGATATTAGAAGAACTAGGAAATCTTTCTGTGCTTCATTGTCCCATTTGTGAAATGAGAAGAATAACTCATAGGAAAGTAATGCCTTCATCTGAAAGGAAGTCAGTGTGGAGTAATTGAAAAAATATGAGACAATGACTCAGGATGGCCTGAGTCATTTCTAATTATGGACAAGTCATTTGACTTCTTGAACTCAATTTCTACCTCATCTACAAAATGGTAGACATAAGATCAATAATGCCAACCTCTCAGAGTTGTTATGAGCCTCAAATAAGAAAACATGTGAGTGGTTTGCAAATCTTACAAACTTTTAAGGAGAAAGCATTTGTTTTCATTTTTCAACTTGTAGCCCAGTGCCTTTCACATAGTAGGTACTTAAATGCTTATTGAATTTAATTAATTTATTAGCAATTATGGCAAATAAAAGCTCTTTAAATCTAAGAATGAATGCATGAATGAAATGAAGAGAGAGTAAAGAAAGAATAGAGGAAGAGAAGAAGGAAGGAAGGGAGGGAGGGAAGGAGGGAGGAACAAAAAAAGAAGGGAGGGAGGAAGGGAGGGAGGAAGGGAGGGAGGAAGGAAAGAGGAAGGGAAGAAGGAGGGAAGGAAAGAGGGAGGGAAGAAGGAAAGGAGGAAGGGAGGGAAGAAGGGAGGAAGGGGAAGGAAGGAAAGAAGGGAAGGAGGGAGGGAAAGAGGGAGGGAAGGAAAAAGGGAGGGAGGGAGGAAAGTCAGTCTTCAATCAAGAAAAGAGGCCCAAGGAGAGAGTTTGAAACTTAAGTGGATTTGCTTTCTTAGAGCCTACTATATAGATTCTGCAGGTCCAGTATAAAGAATAATGACCCAGCTGGGGGGAAAATACGATCATCCAAACTGCTTAGTGTGTCCCTTTGCAGTTCATGGCCTTGGGTCTTTCATATATTTCAACCCCATAGTTCATGAACACTCCTCCCCACTATCACCAATTTGTCTATTTCCACATAACTTATACACCAAATCAACATATCCAGAGATTCAAAATAGGAAAAAAAACTTGTAATCAAACACCACAGCCAAATAGTAAAAAGTCAGGTAGTAAGCATTCATGCCAACCAAATCTGCCAAGTCCCAAACCTTGAAGTAAGGCTGCAGGTCCAAAACTCTATTCATAAGTCCTATATCCTCAACACAGTGGGACAAAGATAAAGGAATGTAAACTCACTCTTTGGCGTGTAACTTATAGCCTGTTGTGCCTACTCAGAGAGGTCACTAGCAACCTGGTGCACTAAAGCTTCTTGTTTCTCTGCTGCTTTTTTCTCAGGTGGTTCCATGATTCTCCCTACACTGTTTCTCTCTTGGCGTCTTGTCAAAATGCTCCTATGTCAGCCTCTGGCCCCATAGCCTTGGTCACAGCTACAAATCATGGGTCTCTCTCCTAATCACCTTTCTTCTTCAGTCTTTGGCTTCCCTCTCCTGGCAGCCTGCACATCCAATATTTATGATATACTTCTCACACACATTGTCAACCAATACTTTTTGAACTCTCTATACCTAGAGCTTTGGTGACCCATCTTGGGAAGTTGATTTATCTTTCCTCTGGAATCTGTATACAGACTTTTAGAAGATGCAATTCATAGATCACCATCCCTCTCCCCACTGAATGAGGCTCTGAGCCCTAAATCATTGTGGTAACATAAAGTCCTGTATATGTAAAGTCCCATGTATGCACAGATCATCTCTAAGCTATAAAAGCACATAGTTCTATAATGCAAGTTACATGAAGAAAAAAGTGTCCCTTCCCAAGATACTTAAAGATGAGAGCTATATGTACAGGCTACAGAAAAGGACTAGCTTTTAGACTGCTGTGACCAGAGATGAGGGGGCAGCAGGTGACACAATGGATAAAGGATCTGGTCTGAAGCCAGCAACTTATCTTCCTGAGTTCAAATCTGACCTCAGATACTTATTATCTGTATGACCCTGAGCAAGTTACTTAACTTTGCCTCAATTTCCTCATTTGGAGAAGGAAATGGCAAATTGCTCCAAGATCTTTGCTAAGAAATCTTCATATTGGGTGACAAAAAATCAGACACAACTGAAAAATAATTGAACAACAAAAATCAGGAATGTGAGACTAAAGGAATAAATGGATATAAAGCTCTTGGCAAAACTAAAAGTGATATATAAATGCCAGTAATCATCATTATCTTTTTTCATGTTCTAAGACTTTCAATTTTCATTCCTTGAATTTCAACTGTACTCTTCCTGAACTTAAGAAATGTTTATAGAGCTATACAGGAATGTGCTAATAAATGTTTAATAATCTGGTTCTTAGGAAAAATTCATTCACATACATTATTAAATTCAATTCACATTATTCGCGCTTTCTAAAGTCTAAACAATCAAAAAAACAATAAATCAAATCTTGATTTCTAAAGTATAAATGCTCACATTGAAAATTTATTTATAACCATATAATAACGTACTGGCAGACAAAACAGAATCCTTGTTTTAGACACACCTACCCCAACCCAGCCATATACAAGCAGATCAGCAATTTTCTGTCTCCCTTCCCCTGAAATTCAACAAAATGCCCCAGTGACTGGCCAGTTGGAAATCCAAGTGGTTACATTCTCCTTGAAAGCAGTTTCCAATAATTTCTATTGGTTTCTTTTATAAGCATAAAGCAAAAAAGTAAAAAATTAAGGGAAGTTGTACTGAATCACAAGCTGTTATTCAATACAAATAAAAATGTTTTATTAAACATTGTTTGATAAGGATAAAATACATAACTCTTAGATATAAGTTTGTAACCTCTTATGATATTATTTGTCATTGTTATAAGCATAACAAAAATGTATTATGAAAATCTTAATTCAGTGGTTTGGATATAGAGGTTTATATACTTTGTTCAAACTATATCCCTCCAATGGCAATCTTTGTCTCAATTATTTAAGAGAGAGATCTACTGTGTATTTTGTCTGACAACAGTTGCCCTCTCTTGTACTTATAAGCACAATGATATGTGAACTGAAGAGATAAGGAGAGTTCTTGAATGGTTTTAATAATAATAGCAAAAGAGTGAGAAACAGTGCTACATAGATTTACAGAACATTAAATGATTTATACAAGCATGAGGCTCTGTACAGCCAGACCATTGCCAGGAAAATGGTAATAACTGACCTGAAATTTTCTCCTGTACAAACCACCCATGCACACATGCAAAGAACACCAATGTCAAAGCTTATTTATGATCTAAACTTCCAATTTTTGCTTTTAATCTGCCCAAACTAGTCTCAGTTTCTAAAAGCCATTGTAGCTATAGAAAATAGTTTAATATCCACTCAAAGCTTCTTATTTAATATTTTTTTACACTGGAATACTTAGTATCTATGAAATGATTCAAGACTACTTCCCTAGGCTCTAAGGGGAGAATGGAGCAAAGGGGATCTTAAAATTAGTTTGGGCCTTTATTGGCTTCTAACCTAGTTCATGGACTGAGATGCACCTGCTACATTGCTTTTTGGGGTTTAACATCCCATATCAACATCCTTGAGCATTTAGACATTCAACAATTTAGAAAATAATTCTTACTTTTACAAGAAATATTTTTCATCCTGGTTAACCCATCACTATGGATTCAAAGATAGTATCACTAAAACTTAGACACTCAATAATTAGAGGAATCTAAGGTGGAAGAGGAAACTAACTATGACAATTTTCAGATGTTCTTTTGGGTTTGGATCTGAACATTATAAACTAGCCAACATTTGGAGATTCTAAGCAAGACTGCCTATAAGCACCTGTTGGCATTTCTTCTTACATGGCAGAATGCTAATATGTCAACATAAATCCTTTGTGTCAACACCAAAGAAAAAGTAGGCAAGTCTATGCTCACAAGAAACGCCATTTCCCACAGTTAAATTTCAAGGCTTACAATGAAGGCGGATTACAATTATCTTTGAAGTGAACATGAATGCCAGCATATTCACAGTTGTAACATAATAAATGGCAATCATTAAATTATCCATATTTTGTACCCATTAAATTCATACAAAGTCTTTCTAAAAGCTTCAAGTTAATTTTTTTTCTTCCTAAGATTCTTATATTATCCTTTCTTCTCACATGATATCCCATCTCTCTTTCATAATATATTCCAGAGCAGAAACCAAGAGTAAAAATCAATAATCACAAAAAAGAACAAAACTGTAGCATTTAATCTAGAACATTATGGGATCACCCAAGACCAGAAAGATTCTTGCTAAGATGAAAAAAAATGACATTTCATCACAAAAGTTGTAAGGTTTACATAGTGTTTCTGAGCAGGAGAGAAATTATCAGCAAAATCACTCCATTCTTCAGTTTCAGTATCAACCTTTAGAAGCACAAAAATCTTCAAGTGAAAGCTATGGTCCAAGATTGAAAGCCTTGATGTTTATATATAGTGAAGTCTCTTTCAACAGGTTTTCAGCAATAGATGGATCAGATGTGGAGATTCTTGGCCTGAGAATAAAAGCTGTCAATACTCAATATCACTTTCTTAAAGCAACTGAAAAACTTATTACACTCAAAGGAGCAAAGGTAGTGGACTCGTTCATTATTTTTAACAATTTCTCAAGATTGTATACTTGGTATATTGGTGAATGGTAATTTTGGCTTTGTGTAAACAATTTATTATGGATTAATTTAATGTAAAATAGATCCTTCTAATAATTCTAAATATTTCTAGTTCTAATAGATTGCATTATTTTGTCTTTAAATATTTATTTCCTATAGATTCCTTTTAAGATTAAAAGAAGCTATTATATAAGGTACAATATAATCCAGTCCTATTACTTAGTTACTCAGCAGTTGGATAGAGTACTAAGCCTGGAATCAGGAAAACTCATATTTGCCAATTCAAAACTGACCTTAGCTGCTTACTAACTGTGTGATCCTCATCAAGTCATTTAATTATGTTTTCCCCAGTTTCTCCATCTAATAAAGCTGGAGAAGGAAATGGTAAAACATTCCAGTATCTTTGCACCCCTGCCCCAAAAAAACTCCAAAAATGAGGTCACAAAAATCAGAGACAGCTGGAATACAACCAAACAACAAAAAACATATTACTTAATATAGGAATTATATTGTCAGATATTGAGATTATCTATTTCATTCATTATTACATTTACATTTTTAATGTTTCTTTGTGTGTTGTCTCCCCCATTATATTGCAAATTCCTTGAGGGAAGAAACTGAGTTTCTTTTTATTAATGCTATTTTCAGCACTTAGCACAGTGCTTGGCACATGATAAGGGCTTAATAAATGTTACTCAATTTTTGGGGGATTGGATTTTCATTAGAGATGGTCAGACCTAGACTAATTTGACTCTGAAGCTGTTCACTTTTCAATTTCAGAGTTATACCTTAAGTGTTTTTATGGTTAGCAGTCAAAATCCTTGCCCAGCTAACATATTTATTCACAATCTTACAGGCACATCTTTAAAGTAAAACAAAACATTTCCAAAGAAATATTCCTTGGTCACTGTAGAGAAATATCAGCTCAAGTCTTGTTTTTTGAAAAATGTAGAGCTTAATTGAACCAGCTTTTAGTTTCTGACAGCCAACCACATTAAATATAGATGCTTTGTAAAACAATAAACCATGAATACTCTTTCCATACATGGGTTTATTTTGCACTCAGGTTTGGTTGCAAATATTCAAAACTTTAATTTCCAATTTAACCATCCATAGTATATTCAGATAAATTGTACTAGATTGTCTTGAAGAACTACATTAAAAAGATCTCATCTTGTTTTTTATAGAGTCATGATTTTACTCTCTCAAAGAGAGTTTGGAGTCTTTTTATTGTCCATTAGTTTCAGAAACAACAGACCGGACCTGGAAAAGGCTGCCAGTGTATATATATTTTTAGAGATAGATAATACAGAGAATTCAAGCAAGCCCTCCTATAATCTAAGTTTAGAAGTCATATGGGTGCTTCATGGAGTTTGTTAAATAGATTTTTCTTTATAGAATTCGTCTCAGAATCAGTCAAAATAGAAAAGAATATAGAAAATGAAAATAGAAAATGACCTCTTTAAAAAAAAAACAGGAGAGACACACAAATACTTTAGGCAAGAATAGAGTTAACAACTTTTCTTCACTTGATATATGTTTTGGATTTCCCAGTCAATACATAAAAATTGTCATGAGGAAAAAAGTTATAAATTTAGGATAAAAATCATAAAGATCTAGGAGGCATAGCAGGGAAAGATTAGTTGACAGTATTTCTTTCATTAGCCAACTAGTTTTTCCTTACAATAAATTTTTACATTGGTTTGCCTTATAAGCAATTATAGATATTTATCTATACATGTGTAAGTACATATGTGTGAATATATATTTATGTATATAAACATGTATTTTACATTTACATGAACACACACATATATACATATGTATAATATAAAGAAAAACAAGAACAATTATCTTGACTCACAAACTAAGTTCATTGTAATCATTTCATAACACAGTTCTCAGATACAAGTTTACAAGTATATATGATGATGATTTGATGATCCATCTCTAAAATCTTATGGAGGAGAATTGTGAAAAACTAAGTGGTTTTGTCTCATAAAATTAGAGCTTATTGAAGAAAAAGGAAATTTAAAGAAAATTTGATGAGAGTTTCAGTGTAGCAAAATCGTTTTCAAGATATTTAAGAACAAAAAGAGTGAGAGGAATAAAAAGAAACAAGCAAATTGGGTGTCAGGTAAAGTACTAAGCACTTTACAAATATTTCATTCGATCTCATTTAATCTTCACAGCAACCCTGTGAGGTAGGTACTGTTATATTTACATTTCAAAGTAGAGGAAATTGAAGCAGAAGTTAAGTGACTTGCCTAAAGTCACATAGCTAATAGGTATCTGAGACTGGATTGGAATTTACTGACTCCAGGTCCAGCTCTTAATGCCTTGTGCCACCTAGCTGTTCGAGAAGAAAAGGGATAAAACTCAGGTTAAGAATTTATAATAACTCTTTTCACTAACAAGGACAGAAGAGTTACTGAATTTAGATTTTCACATTATAAGTCAAAATGTACTTCTTTAGGCAAATAAAATGGCACTAAAATAAAGAAAAGAAAAATAACTCACACACACACACATATACATACATATATACTGAGAGGATCCATGGCTATAATTTGAAAAGTATCAAGAAATTCAATCTCAAAATATGTGAAGAAGAGCAAGGTATCAAAAGTGGATCTCAGACCTTATAATAACCCCTTTTCAATCCTTGCTGAGATATAGATCAAGATGTCTATAATGACTATATATATATATATATATATATATATATATATATTATATATATATATATATATATATATATATATATATATCTGCTTTAAACTTCAGGGATAACATCCCTTACCCATGATTGCAAGTTTTAGCCAGTCTAAAAGTTCATATCCGATGTTTTTTCCACATGTCTGAAATTGAACCATCCCATGAGCATAGAAAATGATGAGAAATGTAGTCTAGCTACTTCAGAGGCTTTTTCAATCTAAAAAACATCCTCCAGACACTGATTATTCTCAAATACATCTTCCCACTAAAAGCTGCTGATTCATTGTTCTTGTTTCCTCCATGTGAATATGTACTGCCTCCATAATTTCTTCATGGCTTCAATCACTTCCTTGTTTCTCAGGGTATAGATGGCAGGATTGAGCATGGGGGTGACCATAGTGTACAAAACAGAGACTGCTTTGTCCATAGGGAAAGTCCGAAAGGGCCGGGCATAAATATAGATACAAGGAACAAAGATCAGGGTCACTACAGCAATGTGGGAGGCACAGGTGGACAATGCTTTGCTCTGGCCCTCCCGGGAATGGCCCCGAAGCATAATAAGAAGAGCTGTGTAGGATCCCAGGAGTATCAGGAAGCACATCAAAGTGACCAGACCATTGTTGGAGACCATTAGCAGCTCCAGTACAAAAGTGTCCGTGCAAGCCAGCTTGATCAGCTGGGGCACATCACAGTAGAAGTTGTCTAATTTGTTGGGTCCACAAAATGGGAGCTGAACAGTCAGGGCAATTTGAACTATTGAGTGGACAAAGCCTCCCACCCAGGAGCCTGCCATAAAGAGTCCACAAACTCCCTGATTCATAATGAGTGGGTAGCGTAGTGGTTGGGAGATGGCAACATAGCGATCATACGCCATGACTGTGAGTAGAAAGATTTTGATGCCCCCAATGAAGTGGAAAAAAAAGAGTTGTGTAAGGCAGCCCCCAAAGGAGATGGTTGGGTTCCCAGAGAGCAGGTCGGCTAGCATCCGGGGAGAAGTGATAGAAGAGTAGCAGAAGTCAAGGAAGGAGAGGTTAGCTAGGAGAAAGTACATGGTTGTATGCAGGTGAGGGTCAGAGGATACAATGGCCACAATGAGCAGGTTCCCCATGACTGTCAACAAGTACACAATGAGAAACACCACAAAGAAGAAAACCCGGAGCGCCCATGCTTGGGAGAGACCCAAGAGGAGAAACCCTGTCACCTGAGTGTGATTGGCCAAATTCATCTGTTTTATGTAGCTCTGGAGGTGAACCTGTTGGGGAAATGTGCAAAAGCATCAGTGATTCTGCCACTAAGTTCAACCAGAGAGTTCCCCAGGAAGTCATGCTAAGTATCATTATTAACAATAATGCTGCCATCTCTAGTATTATTTGGCTCTCAAAGCAGGCAGGGAAACTGGTTTCTCCTTAAATCAAGAAGATTTGTCACTGCTGGTCTGGATGGAAGAGAATATTAATTCTCTATGAAAATATTCAATTCTCCCAAAATGGGATGGGCTCAGAATGCCTGCCCAGAATGGACTGAGCAAAAGGTGCTTGGGAAGAGATGTCACACAGGTGAATAAAGCAGATTCTGGGAGACTAGAATGAGTGTAGAGAATAGAGGTCATGGCTTCAAGATGAGTAATCAAAAGTGCCAGAAACAGGTTAGGAGTTCCAAAAAAGGTCATAGCAATAGAAACGGACAGCAAGGTAGGTAGGGAGAAAAGAAAAAAAAAAAAGCTTATACCATGGCAAAATGAGTGCAATTTCAAAGAAAGGACAGAAGATTAATGATGTGAAACTTGAATCCACAATAATAACAATGCATCAAAATTTCTGGGACTTTATCTCCTGGTGACATAATTTTTGACAAGGATTGTAATCTAAATTAGAGAAAGAACATTTAGTGTGATGGAAGCTATTATTCTTTTTGGTACATGTAAATACTTAATAAATGCTTTCTCTCTCTTTTTTTCTCTCTCTCTGTCTCCCCTTTTTCTCCCCTCTTTTCTCTCTCTCCCCTTTCTCTCTGTGTGTCTCTCTCTGTGTCTCTCTGTCTCTCTCTTTTTTTCCTTTTTTTTATTATAGCTTTTTTATTTACAAGATATATGCATGCGTAATTTTTCAGCATTAGCAATTGCAAGACCTTTTGTTCCAACTTTTCCCCTCCTTCTCCCCACCCCTTCCCCCAGATAGCAGGTTGACCAATACATGTTAAATATGTTAGAGTATAAGTTGAATACAATATATGTATACATGTCCATACAGTTATTTTGCTGTACAAAAAGAGTCGGACTTTGAAATAGTGTACAAATGGCTTGTGAAGGAAATAAAAAATGCAGGCAGACAAATAGTGGGATTGGGATTTCTATGTAGTGGTTCTTAGTCATCTCTCAGAGTTCACTGGGTGTAGCTGGTTCAATTCATTACTGCTCTATTGGAACTGATTTGGTTCATCTCATTGTTGAAGATGGCCAGGTCCATCAAAATTGATCATCATATAGTATTGTTGTTGAAGTATATAATGATCTCCTGGTTCTGCTCATTTCATTCAGCATCAGTTCATGTAAATCTCTCCAGGTCTTTCTGAAATCATCCTGCTGATCATTTCTTATCTCTCTCTTTTTCATCTTATTTGACCTCTGCAGTCCATAACACTTTTGGCTACCTTATTACCTACAGTTACTTTCTCCTCTGATTTTTTATAGCTTTTTTTTAAATAGCTTTTGTGTTGTATAGCTTTTGTAAATCAAAATAGCTTTTGTAAATCAAATAGCTTTTGTATGTATATATTTTCCAAATATATACATAGATAGTTGTCAACATTCACCTTTGCAAAACCTTGTGTTCCAAATTTTTCCTTTCCCTTCCCCCCAATCCCTCCTATAGGCAGCAAGCAATCCAATATAAGTTATACATGTGCAATTCTTCAAAATATGTTTCCATATTTGTCATGATACATACACTAAAAAAAGTCAGATCAGAAGGTGAAAGAAAAAAACAAGAAGCAAACAAACAAACAACAATGAAAATGGTAAAAAGAGTATGCTTTGATCCACATTCAGTCTCCATAGTTCTTGCTCTGGGTATGGATAGCACTTTCTATCACAAAGCTATTAAAATTGCCTTGAATCACTTCACTGTTGAAAAGAGCCAAGTCCATCACAGCTGATTATTACATAATCTTGTTATTGCTATGTTGTTGTTATGCTATAATATTCTTACAATATATTAAATATATATTCATGTATATTCCAATATATATTTAATATATATTCATAAACACTCTAAGTAGTTCATTGGCTTCAACAGATTGCTAAAGGGATCCATGACATTAAAAAATATCAAAACCCCTTGAATTAGGTGATCTCTAAGTTACTGCTTCTCTAACATCTTATATTGTATAAAATAGCAGTTGGTTTTTCTAGTGATAGACCAAGGTAACATGATGAAATAGTAGGAAGAGTACTGACTCTAGAGTCAGAGGACATAAGTCCAAAACCTATCTTTCACACTTAGTACTTTTGTGACTTTGGTCAAGTCCCTTAACTTCCCAAGGATTCAGTTTCCTCAAACTTAAAATGAGATTGAACTAGATGGCTTGGAAGCCCCTTACATCTCTATATCTACAATTCTATGATCCCATGGTTTCTATCATGCTAGTAGTTGAGTGGTTTGAAGATCACACCAGTGAGCAGCAGAAAGATCATGGCCCCCCAAGCCACATGAATATGTTGATGAGAATTTTGTGGATAGGAATGACATTCAACTAAAAAAATGATTGAAATAATTAATAATTTTAGCAGAGTAACCAGATGTAAAATAAACCCACATAAATCATCAGCATTTCTATATATTACCAACAAAACCCTGTAAAAAAATATAATAACAAGTACCCTCGTAAAAATAGTTGTAGAATGTGTAAAATACTTGGAAGTATACCTGTCAAGACAAATATAGGAAATAAATAAACATAAGTATGATATACTTTTTATACAAATAAAGTCAGAATAAATAATTGGAGAACTATTAATTGTTCATGGGTGGGCAGAGACAAAATAATAAAAGTGACAATTCAATCTAAATTTATTTATTTATTCAATGATATCCCAATTAAATTACCAAAAAGAATATTTTACTGAAGTAGAAAAAACAATAGCAAAATTCACTTAAAGAACAAATGGTCAAGAAAATCAAGGGATTTTGAAAAAAAATACATACATAATAGAAATATTTAGCAATATCTGATCTTAAACTTTATTATAAGGCAGTAATTATTAAAACTATCTAGTACTGGATAAGAAACAGAAAAGTGGAACAGTAGAACAGAGTAGATAAAATTCACAGTACTAAATGATTACAGCAACTTTGTAATTGACAATGTAAGCATTGGGGATAAGAATATACTATTTGGTTAAAAAAATGTTGGGAAAACAAAAAAGCAGTCTGGCAGAAATTGGGTACAGACCAATATCTTAACTATTAACCAAAATAAGGCAGATATTAGAACATGGAACATTACCTATCATATTTATAGATAGGAGAAGGATTTATGAATAAACAGAGATAGAAAGTATTTATTTTAAGATATAAAATGGATAACTTTGAATACATTAAATTAAAAAGGTTTTGTATGCATAAACTCAATATAACCAAGATTAAAAGGTAAGAGGAAAATTGGGGGGGGGGAGCAAGGGAATAGATAGTTTCTCAGATAAAGGTCTTATATCTCAAATATATAGAAAACTTTGTCAAATTCATAAGAATATGAGTCATCTCCTCATTGATAAAAGATCAAAGGATATGAAGAGGCAATTTTTTCAATGAAGAAATCAAAGCCATAGACTTATAGAGAAAAATATTCTAAATCATTATTGATTAGAGAAATGCAAATTAAAACAACTTTGAGTTATTACCTTACATCTATCAATTTGACTAAAAGTATAGAAAGGGAAAATGACAACTGTTGGGGGAATATGCAAAAATTAGGATGCATACCCTGCTGGTGGAACTGTGAACAAATTCAACCATTTTGTAAAGCAATCTGGAATTATGCCCCCAAAGTTGCAACTGTGTACACTCTTTGACTCAGCAATACCATTATTTGGTCTGTTTCCCTAGGTGATCAAAGGCAAAGAAAAATAATCTCTGTATTCCAAAATATTTATAGCAACTGTCTTTATGGTAGCAAAAAACTAGAAATTAAAGGGATGGCCATCAACTGGGAATGGCTAAACAAGTTATAGAACATGATTGTGATCAAATACTACTCTATTGTAAGAAATGATGAGATGGTTAATCTTAGGGAAACATGGAAAGATTTGCATGAAATAATGAAAAATGAAATGAGCAGATTTGAGAGAATGCTGTATACAGTAACAGCAATAGTATTTTAAGAACAACTTTGAGCAAATAAGTTATTTAGCCAATTATAAATACTGAAATTAACTATAAAGGACATATGAAGGAAGATACTATCTGCATCTAAAGAAAGAACATATAATAGAAGTATGTATAGAATGACTATATAAATGTGTATTTTTATATATACACATATATGTGTGTATGTGTGTATACATATTTGTGTCTAATGGTCTCTAGGTACAGAAGGGAGAAGGAAAGAAAAAAAATTTACAACTTTATTATATATTTTTAAATAATAGCAAGTTGTGATATGGTGCAGTCCTTAGGAAGAATGTAGCAATAACCACAAGACCAATTGGCCTTGGGAGTGATGTAATTAGGAATGATGTATTTTTTCCCTTAGGTTATCCTGCCCTAGTTTACTCTATAATCACCAGAATGCGGAGCTCCAACCCCCCCCCCCAAAAAAAAAAAAAGATTGCTAGCATATTGGTGTAGCAATAACAGGGTTTCTGAGACTAATGAGTAGCCTTTGCTGACACAGGTGTTGCAGATTGGGAATGAGATAAATTAGAGGCAGAGGGAAGAGGGGAGAGGACAGACAAGGTAACGGCCTCTCAATCAGAGAGCTCAGAGAACAGCAACTGCCTCTCAGCCTCTTTGTATCATCCTCTCACAAGAGGAGATCCATTCTGGGTTGGATCTCCAAGCAGCCACTGTGAGGTGGCCCTGATAGCACAGCAATTCCCAATATTTAATAATTAGCCCTCAAATGGCATGATAACAGGGCCCTTGACCTTCATGGTAACTTTTCTTTGGATTCTCTCCAACTTATTAATGTGATAAGTTACTAAAATATGGCAACCAGAAATAAACATGATTCTTTAGATATGATCTGAATGGGGCAGAATATAGCAAGATTGATCAAAATGCCGGATATCATGCTTCTTTTAATGTAGCCCAAGGGGAGATCAGTCAGTGACTGGTCTTCTGGCTATTCCACAAACAAGATACTCCACTCTTGGTTCTGGGCATTTCCACTGACTGTCCACAATGCCTGGAACACTTTTTCTCCTCAACTATAGCCACTGGCTTCCTTTAAGTTCCAAGTAAAATCCCATCTTTTAGAAGAAGACTTTCCAAGTCTCTCTTAATTATTTCCCATTTGTTTGTACATATTTGCTTGCTTTCCCCCCCACCATTAGATTGTAAACTCATTAAAAATAAGAATTGATTTTTTGCCTCTTTTTAGTATCCCCAGCACTGTACCTGAGGCAAAGTAAGTAATTATTAAATTTTATTGATTGATCTTTTTGATTGTCATGTCATACTATTAACTCATTTTGATTCCACAAAAAAATCCAGGATCTTTTATAAACTTAGGCCCACATTTTCACTTTTTCAGTTCAGTTCAATTCAAAAAGCATTTATTAAATGCATATTATGTGTCAGGTCCTTTGATTGATACTCAGGATACAAAAACAATAGTGTGTGACCTCAAGAAGCTTATATTCTAACTTTTGCCCATTGCTTTCCTTAGGAGGGAATGAGTATAGCCCAGGGGAGGTTTGCAATTGCTTCTCAAACTTTCCCACTAACCACCTCACTATTTACTCTTGATTGGATCACACAACCATGAGTATGCTTGACCCTCAGGCAGAATCAGATTAAAACACAATTGGGAAACATTTAACAATATAAATAAAAACATAATACATCATGGTATTAATGTATCATTAATTGTCACTTAATTGTTATAATCTGATTATATAATATATTATAATTCTGATACATTTTAATATATTATATAATATGTAAATATACAATATAACATTAATGTCATATATAACTATAAGTAATTAAATAATTAATCATGGATAGTGTTGTTTTCTGGAAGTTGTGTTTTCTGGAAACAAAGGGATCCACCTCTATTTGAGTTCATTCTCACTGTATGCTCTAACACAACAGTCCATTCTAGTAATTATATATTCTACTTTTCCCTACTTGTTAGGAAATTGACTTGCATGTTCATTTTGTAGTATTACTGACATCCCCCATCACAATTTCATAGAATTATAGACTTCATCTATTCCAATACATTGCCCCCCTCCCAAAAAATATCCTTTGTACCATAGGTCTATTGAGGGAGCTGGATGACCCAAGGGATAAATCACTGTACTTGGAATCAAGAAGACCTGAATTCAAATCCTGTCTCACACACGTATGATCTGTGTGTATTTGGGAAAGTCACCTGATCTTTGCCTCAGTTCTTCAAATGTAAAATGGGATTAATAATTGCATGTACCTCCCAGAGTTATCGTGAGGATCAAATGAGACAATATTTATAAAGTACTTAGCACAATGCCTGAAACATAATAGGCACTATATATATATTAAATGCCATTATTATTACTCTAAAGTGGCCAACCAGTTTGTGCCTGAAGACCTCTAATAAGAGGAAAACTAGTACTTCCAGAAGCCACCCATTCCACTTTGCTAATAACCTGAAATGTGAAGAAGTTTCTCCTGACATTAAACCTCAGCTTGCCTTCTTTGCAGCTCCCTCTCATTCCTCTTAGTTATCCCATCTGGTGCCAAAGAGGACAAGTTTAGTTTCATTTCTACATAACAATTTTCCAAATATTTGAAAACCCAGGATTTCAGTTCTCTGGTTTCTTCACTCAATTTTCTTATAGCATTTATTAAGCCCTTATTCATGCCTTCCCTTGGACATTGTTATGTTTATCCATGCCCTTCCTAAAAGGTAACACTCAGAACAGAAAACAATATTCCAGATACAGGCAGAATATGGCAGAGTATAATTAAATGATATTTTTCCCATTTCAGGAAATTCTTCTTCCCTTAATATAGCCCAACATCACATTGGTATTGTTTTACTTACTATATCACAAAGGTAATCATGCTCTCAGTGCATCCAACTTCTCAGATCATTCTGAGACAAACTACTAATTATGCCTCCCACATTTTGTATTTGTGAAATCAATTCCTAGAAACACAGTATGAAACTATCTTTGTCTCTATTAAATCATCTCTCTTTAGATTCATCCCAGTTTTTTAATTGTGTCAAAATTTCCTTGGATCCTGACATTTTTAATAGAAATACTTCTTAATTTACCATCCAATCATTTGCAAATTTGTTAAGCATTCCATTTTTCTTTAAACCAAATTATTAATTGACATGGTAAATATCATGAAACCAAACAGATTTTTTGAGAATATTATATATGAACTTCTAACCTGATATTGAATCATCAATAACTATTTTAAGGGTCTGACCAGTCAATTGATTGTAAATACATTTAATTTTATTCCTGTCTAGCTTATAATTTGCCATCTTTTCCACAGAATAGCATGTGAAATAAAAAATTTTGGGATAAAAAATAAATTTTGCAAACTACACATAAAAGATTCTTATCTACCAGTTTAACCTGTCAGAAAAACACTATGATTAGCCTAAAATGACCTTTTAATAAAGCTATACTGCTTTTTCAGATCATCATTTCATTTTCTAAATATACTTTAATCAAATTTGTAATAATTCATTTTAGAATGTTAACAGGAATTGTAGTCATTTACATTTGCTTGTAATTTACTATTATCTTCTTTTCCTTTTTTTTGAAAAATTGGAAATTTTCCCTCCTACAATCAGTATTATCTCTCCAGTGCTCCTTTATCTCATAGCATTTCCAGATTCATAAGATATCTGCTATTTTTATTTTCCTCTACAATTCTGTTATACTTCCCTCTTACTCTTCCACTGATTTCCTTTCCTCCTTCTTTTCTTTTTTCTTTACACTACAGTTCTAACATGGGGCTACTTTCCCCAATGCACATCCTCTCAGTAAATATATATCAAGAATTTATCTTTAAAGTAAATTTGTATCTAATCATAAGGACTTCACATTTATATAACCCTCTGAATTCAAATCCTTTTATCTAATTAGCTCATGAGGTCTTCCTAATAATCTTGTGCAATAATTAGTGTAAATATTATTATCTTCATTTAAAGAAGGGGCAATTGACAAGCAGAATTGGTACTAAAATTCAGGTTTTCCAATTTTCAGTTTGGTATATTCTCCATAAAATCATAATATTCTCTATATATAATGATAATTATGAATTGGAATTAATTTCACGTGTAGTTACATTGAGATAATTTTGTTAAATGACTGAAATCAAATGATTTTCCCCTCATTTGCTAACCTTAATACAATAGAAAGAACATTAAGCTCTGGATTAAAAAGCTCATGATTCAAATCTTACTTCTTGATACTTGTGTGATCTTCATTTGTGCCTACTATAGTGCTAATACATATAATATAGAATATAGGACATTTAACATAGAATATATAGTCCATGGTTAATAAATGCTAATTGACTAAAAGATTCCAAGCCATAGTTTCCTTAATTAGAAAATGGGTGGACATAAGAAGGATTTTTGACTTTTGAGACTTTAGAGACTACCAGATTTAGATCATCTGATCCAGCCTGTCTCATTTTATGGATGAGGAATGAGGTCCATAAATGTTGTTATTTGCTGGACATCACAGTATGAGTAAATAATAAAGTTTTTTATTTTAGATCCAATTTCCATTGTACAGTGATGGTTAGTGTGGGACCTTCAGCAGAGTTTCTCTGAGATTTAGTTTCAAGGCCTAAGTGTTCAATGCCTAGATCTACTATCCAATAATCAATCAGAAAGATTTCCTGATGGACAAAGACATTGGGTTTCATGAATGGGTTCTATGAAAAAAAGCACTACACCAATTACCACTTAGGAAAATTATTAATGTTCTAACGAGAAACAGTAGAGGAAAATATCTCATAGATGACAATTGGGACTTTATCTAATCTAGCTTTTCTGCTTCTTTCTTTTATTTCTTTCTAGCCCATTGATAATAATTCTGCTTTCTTCTTTTTCTGTCTTCTTGCTTCCTTCTTTTTTTCTTTCTAGACCATTTATAATAATTCTACAGTTTCAATCTCTTTTCTTAGTATCAATCCACTCACAAAATTCTAAAATCTCAGAGGTTTGTCTATCCAAACTACACCTAAAGGAAAATCTCTGCCCCATCTCCCACCCCTAACATTTCCAACAAGGGACCACCAATTTCAAATGAAGACATGAAATGAATATCAGAATACTAGAAAAAGCATTTCCCTTTTTAAACAAAACTAATTGTTAGGAAATTTTTCCTGAAAAGAACCAAAATACTGCCTCTTCAAAACTTCCATTTAGCACTTCAAATTCTGCCTGTTACATTTCTCTCTTTCTCCTCCATTAATTTCTTGCTCCTTTCTTCCTTCCATCTTCAGAGTGAAATAGCACAGGTTTCCTGCAGGTGACAATCTGTCAGATATTTAAAGATATCATCACTCACACACACACCACCACCACCACCACCATCACCATCACCACTATAGATTATCATCTCCTTGCTTTATTATTGTGCAGTCTTTTTAATCGTGTTAAACTCTTCTTGGCCCTATTCTTGGTAAAAATGCTAGGGTAGTTTTCCATTTCCTTCTCCAGCTCATTTTTTTTTTTTTCAGTTTCTCTGAAGTGAACTTTTTTTTCTTTTTTTATTTATTTTTTCCAGCTCATTTTACAGATGAAGCAAACAGGGTTAAGTGACTTGTTCAGCATCACATAGCTACTAGATGTATGAGGCCAGATTTGAACTCACAAAGATGAATCTCCCTGACTCTAGACCAGCATTCTATCTATTATACCACCTAACTGCCCTTGATCTTGTGTATGTATCCTTAATTCTTTCAACAGAGCTTCACATAAAATGGATTTATGTTCCTTTATTATCCAAGATGTCCTTCTCTGGATTCACTCCAGTTTACAAATAATTTTCCTAAGAGGTAACATCTAAAGCTCAAATAATAATCCTTCTGTATTCTGATTAGGGCAACAAACAACAGGACTAGCAGCTACCTTCCTTCCTGTCAGCTTCTTATAATAAGGCAGAATTGAATTAGCTTTTCTGGCTACCATATTACAATATAGACTTCTGTGGCATTTCATTTCTTTTCCTCCCCTCCATGATTTTCCTGCCTTCTCTTTTTCCATCTCCCACATTCTCTACATTTACATATAATAGAGAAGAATGGGGAAGACATTCCAAGCAAAGAAAGAGCTGTTAGATCTGTATAAATTTCCTCACCACCTCCAGTGCTGCTAGGATTGGACAAGTGGAAGAACTATGCCTAGAATTCAGTTCACAGTGTTCTTGCTGCAGAGGGGATCTATGAAGACTTTCCAGCTAGGCTAAGGGAGTCGGGGCATAGGGGAACCAGCATAGGCTTTGTCTTGTCAAACACTACCTTCAAAACCCAATTCTGTGAGTCCTTCCCTGTGAATTCTTAGGCAAGTTACAACACTCACTATACTTGTTTCCTCATCTATAAAAAGAGGAGATTGTACCAGATTAAAAAATAAGGTCTCCTCCAGTTCTCAACGCTCTTAAGTATATTAAGATCCCAGCCTTTACATGAGAAAGGGAGAACAAGAAAAAGAGGAAGAACTCAAGACCTTAAAACTTAATTCCACATTTGTTATATTATTATGTGCAAGACTTCTACAAGGACTACGAGGAGGATGGTACACAAAGATGAAGGAGATGTAGTCCCTGAAATCAACTCCAAGGAAAAGTGGAAACAATCCTTGGTTTGAAATAATATCCACCTCTTTCTTCTTGCCTTGCCATCAGACACCACATAGGACTAGACCTTGGCAAAATGGTGAACTAAATTGGACAAAATTTTCCTGAAATGCTTTCTCCTCTACTTTAGCTCTTTGCAATGTTGCTTGCTTGCTTTTTACCTTGCTGGCAACTCCACTCTTTCCTCCCCCAACCCTCAGCTCAGCTCCTGGTAACTTCCCATCTTTCCTATCTCCTCTAACTCATATCCAAACCTCCTTTCCAAAAAAGTTGCAATTAATTCATCCATATTGCTATGCAAAGGACTACTAACAATTTGCTTTGCTATCCCCTGCTTTGGAATGTTTGCCTTTCAAGACAAGATGTATTGAAAAGAGCCAATCACTTGGCCCCAGAAGACCTGGGTTTGAGACCCTGATCTACCATCTATCCGTTTCGTGATATGTCACATTACAGAGAGAACTCTGATCTTCTGTTCTTTTCTCTTAAAATGAGGGATTAGACAAATATTTATAAGGTTCCTTTTGTCTCTAATCTTTTCTAAGAATAGGAAAACATATATGGATTGCATCCAAATGAAAACTTGCCATGAGCTTTTCTAATTGCTAATCCTTCTGCAAGTAGCTCAGGTATTATTATACCCATGTTACAGATGATGAAACCTAGTTTCAGAGAAACTCTGCTAAAGGTCACACTAGCTAGCTTAGTATACTAAGTACCATGATACAATGAAAATTGGATCTAAAGTCAAAAGCTTTAATATTTATTAATAATGTGATGTGGATCAGATAATCTAAATCTAGTAGTCTCTAAACCAATGACTCTGTGCTAAATTCAGAACTCTTCATACCATATATGTAAGAATATGGGAATTTCAAAGGTGATTCTTAACACATATCCATCTCCATTTAGCCCTTCTCTTCCCCAACAGCTCTTCTCAAGAGATTTCAGGAATCACTGAGAGAATGTGCAAGAAGAGGATTAGGAGGAAGATTGGGGGTAGATGTGGGGCAGAACTCTTTGAATAAAATTATTTATGTGGCCACTGTTCTAATATCCTTCTCATGATAAGACTTGATCCTTTTTTCCTATCCTTTTCTCAGCAGGCCAGACTTGCCAGCTATGTTTAATTTAGATACTATTACATCTTTTAAGTTTATGTAGGGATTTCTCATTACACTGCAGAACTAGGCAAAAAAGCATATTTAAATAGCATAAATAAAGAAAATATAGCAAACCATTCAAAATAAATTCTTTTGTCCATTCCAATTATTTGTTTTCCAGTCTTACTTATTTTTCCTGAAGTCAGGGTTCTAATTTTAATCTATGTCTTATAAAATATCAACAATGTTCATTGCCTGAAGCAGCTGAATGTTGAATGAATTATTACTATAACTTCTGTTGTGTTCATGTTAATAACATTATCATTATGATACAAAAGTGAAAATATGCATTTATATAAGCCTTTAAAGTTTGAAAAGTGGTCATCTGATTTTATTCATTATCTCACTTAAGCCCTACAACTCTGTAAAGTGGGTACCATTATTATCTCTATTTTACAGATGAGGAGACAGACACAGAGATTAAGGGATTTGCCTATACCACACAGCTATTAATCTTCCTAACGCCAAGTCCCCTACTCTACATTCTGCATCAGACAAAAAGAGGAAAGAGAACAAAAATTAAAAATAAAAGACGGGAGAAATATAAACCCAAGTTGGAAGAAAAGCTTATCTGGAAAGTACTTGTTACAAATCCTAATCTCCAACTTTCTGAGGGGTTCTGGAGATGCCATATTCCAGGTTAAAAATGACCTGAATTCTCATCAACCCAAAGAGCTAGATTTGTTCTGAAAAAGGTACTGGTCAGAAGACCTAGCTTTGAGTTCCTGTATTTCTCATTCATTGAGACTATGACTGTAGCAAGTTGATTTACCTCTCTGAATCTCACTTTTCCCCATCTGTATAATGGTGCTAATAATACACCACATAGTTTAGAGTACTGTTTTATGGCAAACAATTTTTTAAATTATAAAATATTATACAAATGTAAACTATTATTCCTACTGTCACAATGATTACTATCATTATTATTAACAATCACCCCTTACTAGTTCCTATTATTTCTTTGGAAATTACTTTTATATTTGCTCTCAGTTCCTCCCGGATCAAACTTTTTCCATATTCTACATCTCACAGTCAGAATCACAGACTATCACAGCTACAAAGCATCTCTTCTTGTATAAATTACCTGATTTTTTTAATCAGGTAATTTATGAAATTCCCAAAAAAGGTTCTCATTGTCTTGAATACTTTCAATGATGGGGAGCTCTTTATCTCTTGAGGTATCCAATTTACTTTTGGATAACTCTAATTTTGTTTCACTTATAAAGGGACAGAATTCAGTTTTTCTGTAGTTTCCACTACTTTCTCCTAATTCTTGCAAGTTAGGAACAAATGGCATAAAATAAACTTTTTCCATAAAATAGAATGTCAAATATTGGCAAATAAGTGGAGGTAATGAACTCGGAGTCAAAAGAATTTAAGTTTGCATCCACCTTCAGGCATTTATAAGGCTGTGTGGCCATGAACAAATCACCTAATCATTTTTCTCAGTCTCAGTTATCTCTGTAAAATAGGCATCATAAAAGCATTTACCCCACATGATTGTTGTGAGAATCAATAAAATACCACTTGTAAAATGCTATGCAAATATTAGCTATTATTATTAAGCAGTTATAAAGCAGTTATCTGCCTCATTCCCATCCCCAGTCTTTACAAAGCATGGTCTTTAATTCTATTTAAATGTTATAAGGATTGTCAGAAACTCACCAGTCATGGAATTTAACCTCAGAATTCCCTGTGAGATCTATATAGTCTTGCCCTTTAGTCCATTTCAGGGAACCCAGAGGGACCCAGATAGTTGACTGTGGCTGTACATCAGGTGCTAGAAAATAAGCCACTTTGCCCCATAAAGGAACTAAGTTTGGCACAAAAACATATATTATAATCAGTGCCTGCTAGAAAACAGGTGGTGAGGTTTAGAAGTGATAAAATCGGGAAGACAAGCTGGAGGCAGTTCCCCAGCATTGACTGCCATAAGATATCCCAGTTTAGCTTGAGGTCAAAGAATAATAGCTGACATTTATATAGTACTTTAAAATTTCCAAACCATTTTTACAAATCATTGCAACTCTAACAGGAAGAGGGTTTAATTATTATTATCCCCATTTTACAAATAAGGAAAATGAGTTTTAGAGACAGTAAAGGACTTACCCAGGTTTATAAAACAAGTAAATATCAGAAGCAGACTCCCAACCCAGGCAGGTCTCTCTTAATATGAAGTCCAGCCCTGCTCTATAGGCATACTACCGCTCATGTCAAAACCTCACAAAGATATGTTGTAATGAATTAAAATGACAAGCAGAAATCCACAGAGCAGGATTCTAGCTCTGTCTCTGTCACTAACTTTTTCGGTGATATAATTTGCAGCGTAATGATAACACTAAAGTATCTAGGGACACCCATTTCCCCAAGGGTGGAAAAGGCCCTGGTCTGGAGCATCCTAACTAGAGCAATTACCAACATTTTTAAATGCCCCAAACTATGTCTAGGGCCCCTTTGGAACAATACCCCTTATTTAGCTCTAGTATTGAGGAAGTAATCCTTCTCTGCTTTGATTTCCCAGTGAATTTGTATGTGACCTCAACCCCTCTTGGAGTTTCAAATTAGTTTAGGTATCATAGAATGTTAGCATTAGAAGAAATTTTAGAGATCCTAAACTTGGAGTCACAGATATGAGTTCAAATTTCACCTTTGCTTAACTACTCTCCACATCAGTTTCCTTCTCTGCATAAAGAAAAGTTAGATTAACTAGGTTAGACTAAAAATTACACTAAATCTTTGATCTCCCTCAGAATGGTTCTATATATGATCCAAAAACCATATTAAATGAGTTTATATATCACAGACATTTGGTGTTGCTAAGCTAGGAGTATAGGGACTGAATTGAAACTCCAGCTCTAATGCTTATGACTTATGTGATCTTAATAAAGTCACATCATTGAAGTCTATGTATCTCAGGCTTTTATCCTATTAAATGAGGATCCTTCAAGTTTTAAGGTCCTTTCTAGCTCATTTCTCTCTAGGATAAACAGAATTTTCTTCTATTTTAAGATAAATTATCTTTGATCTTTTAATTGTATTAGCCTCAACATGAGCCAGTGGCATTATTACACTGTTGTCACTATTGTTTGAAACAAAAAAGAAAACAATTATATTTTCCTGATGTTTCATAAGCCCTTGTTGAATATGTGATTTGTAGACACTGAATCTGTATTGAATCTTAATTCTACTGTTTGATAGCTATGTGACTGTGAGCAGTTCTGTGAACTATTAAGTAGACATGGCAACTGCAGGACCTCAATTCCAGAATTCTTTTAACAATGAGAATAAAATGTATTAAATGCTTTCTAAACATAAAGTGTTTTCAAGGATAAATTTCATTATATTGTACATTAAAACACTAAAGTATAAATGTCAATTACTGTAATTGTCACTTTACCTTTCTAGCTCTCAGTTTTCTTATTTGTATAATGAAAGTATTGACCTGTATCAGAAGTTCCTATATTTTGTGGGTGTGTGGACCCTTTTAGTAGTCCAGTAAAGCCTATAGACGTTCTCAGAATCACATTCTTAAATGACTAAGGTAGAATACATAAAATTCCAAAGGATGCCAATCATATTGAATACAATCATAAAAAATATTTTTAAAAAACAAATTTACAGATCGCAGGTTAAGAAGCCCTAGTCTTAAGATGATCTCTAAATTCCTTGCAGTTTTAAGTACTATTATTTTATATTCAGAACAACCATAGCTAGTGATGTGCAGTGTATTCTAATTATGGAAAAGTATGACAGTATGACTCTTTTGAAACCCAGAAAAGGGATTTTATTTTTCTAAAAGTCATGTGAATAGTAAATAGCAAAACCAGAATTAGAACACAAATTTCCTTATTCCAAACTCAAAGTTCTTTCCACTAGACCTCATTCAGACCATGTCCTGTTCTTATTAAGTGTTGTTGTTGTTCAGTCATTTTTGTTATGTCCAACCCTTTGCGATCCCTTTTGTGGTTTTAGTGAAAAGATGTTGGAATGATTTGCCTTTTCCTTCAGCTGATTTTACAGATCAGGAAATTGAGGCAAACAGAGTTAGGTGACTTGCCCAGGATCACACAGTGAGTATCTGAGAACAGATTTGAAGTCATGAGGTCATGAGACTTCCTGATTCCAAGTCTGGTGCTCTATCTACTGTGCCAACTAGTGCCATTCTTATTAAGTTATTAAGTATATTTCTTCCTATTATTTGAATATACTTCTACATCTATGAATCAAAATTTGATCCAATTTTGCATAATTTCCCTTCCCAATACTAAAAGTAGGAGATTTATTTGATAGTTAAAGTTGGAAAGGATCATCTATTCCAATACTCTCAATTTTAAAGATGAGGAAATTAGGGTCCAGAGGAGTAAAGGGATTTATCCAAGATCATTCCTTTAGATAATAGCAGAGCAAGTTTCAAGGTTAGGTGTCTTAAATCCTAGCCCAGTTTCTTTTTACCCAATAGTATTCATGTCTCTTACCTTCAGATGAATGAAAAGGAAAATTTTTTTCTAAATCTATCCACCCAAAGAAATAGAAAATGAGTGATGCCCATCAATTAGGAAATGGCTGAATAATTTATGGTATATGAAAGTAATGGAATATTACTGTTCCATAAAATGATGAACAAGCTGATTTTAGAAAGTCCTGGAAAGATTTACATGAACTGATGCTGAACAAAACAAGTAGAACCAGGAATACATTGTACACTGTAACAGCAAGATTGTGTGATGACCAACTTTGAAATTCAGATTTGGTTCTTCTCAGTACTTCAATGATCAAAGGCAATCCCAATAAACTTTGTACAGAAAAATCTGTCTGCATCCAGAGAGAGAACTATGATGACTGAATGTAAAACAGCACATGCTATGTTCACTTTTTTCTTTTTCTTTTGTTTTTTATTCTTTCATGGTTTTTCCTTTTTGTTCTGAAATGTATATTTTTACTTTTAAAAATTAAAAAAATTAATGTGCATGTATAAACAAAAAAAATAAAACAATAAAAAAATCTATCCACAAAATATTCACTGGTCACTCACTTGCAATTTCCCTTCCTTAGATATTTCTATAGTTAATCATTCATATTTAAGTTCAAAATTAAACTTTCCAAAGCACACATCCACTGGACTTCTGGATTTGGGAATAAATGGCTTTTGTAAAGTGATTATCAACATGGTAATAGTAAGATATAGAAATATCTACATAGAAACAAGAAATCTTTGACATATATTTTAATGGCCATTGAGGAAAGGCATGCTTAGAGCAAGTCATAAAATGACTTATAAATCTATCTTGCAATAGCTATTGTGTCATTCATTAGCCATGCTTCCTTTCTGAGTCTTAGTTTCCTCAATAGTAGAATAAAGGATTGGACTAAGTGCTCTCTAAAGTTTCTTCAATAACTACTATTCTATATTTCTAGAAATATTATAAAGGTCCTAGGGTAGTACAGAGGATATGGTGCTGGTCTTAAAATCAGAAAGACCTAAGTTCAAATTGTCTTAGGCAAATGTGTAACTGTGTACTTAACCTCTTTTCAATCAGTTTCCTCATCTGAAGGTTGTTGGGAAGACCAAATGAGATAAAAGGTACATCTCTTGGCTCTTAAAATATTATCTAAATGCTAGGTATTATTTATGAGCCTTTCTTTTAATAATAACTTTTTCTGCTTTTCTGTATCGTATATCTTCATCCAATGGCTCAGCAACTTACAGAATATTTGCCAAATGTGGTATGAGGATAATTTTGAGAAGCACTGAGTCAATATAAGAAGAGTGTCCTGAGCAAATAGTGAAGTAGACCAAGAATGCATTTTGAAGCTTCCCATGATAATATTAATGTATCTTGTTAGTATTATTATTATTACTGTTATCTCCAATTCCTCCCTTCTGTTGGTCCCATTCCCTAAGTCCCTGCTAAGATAGTTGCTAGTCTCTAAGAATGGGAGGATAACTAATGGAGTAGCAAGGTTGTATGGTGAATAGAACACTGAACCTGAACTAAGGAACAGCTGAGTTCAAATCTTGCCTCAAACACATTGCCACTATATTATAGGAGTTTGTGAAAATAAAATGAGACAATATATTATTACAGCACTCTAATTTTAGGTATGTCTTCTCATGACATTTTTATTTGATATTGTTAAGCAACTTGAATGTGTGATACATTGTATCTATGGATAGTACTCAGGGATACCAAGATTTCTAAATGAAAATATTCCATTAAGGAAGGAAGAGATTACAAAATAGGACAAAGAAGATAATAGATAAAGTTCTTTAAGAAAATCTACCAAGAAAGAGATCACTTTTAGTTGTGGTATGTAAAGATAGTATGGGGAAGGCTAAAAAACATAGCTTAGACACAAGTTCAATCAGAATTTCTGGAAAGAAATAAGCCAAAGAAAATTTTAAGTGAGTTTATAAGCAAAATATATAGTAGAAGAAAGAATTAGAAAAGAATTTATAGTTTGGGAGGAAAGAATTAGAAAACAAAAAATAATTTCAAACAAGAGATATAAAAGCTTATGCAAGCACCAAACTCTTTGAAATGGATCAAAAAAGTTAATAACTCCATGAGCAAACAAAAAAAATATTAAAACAAAGTCCAAAGATAAAGAAGTAGAAAAAAATGTAAGCTATTTCTTATCAAAAACAAATGATCTCAAAAAATGTTCAAGGAATAAGTGGAAAGCATGAAAGCCACCTCTTAAAGCAAAAGAGAAAGCCTAGACATCACATTTTTAAAAATCATGAAAGAAAACTGTCTAGCTCTATCAGAACAAGAGGACAAATTGAAAATAGAATCTACTAGTCACTTCCTGAAAGAAACTTTGAGGGAGCAACAAGATGTCACAGTGTATAGAGCACCAGCCTTGGAGTCAGGAGGATCTGAGTTCAAATCCAGCCTCAGACACTTAATACTTACTATGTGCCCCTGGGCAAATCATTTAACCCTAATTGCAAGAGAAAAAGAGAGAAAGAAAGAGAAAAAGAAAAAGAGGAAGAAAAAAAAGGAGAGAAGGAAAGAGAGAGAGAAGGAAGGAGAGAAGGAAAGAAAGACTCCCAAATTAAAACTCTCAGGAATATTATAAATAAAATCCAGGTTTAAAAAAATCCCCCAAATAACCAGGAAGAAAGAGATCTAGTGCAAGAGCTCACAATGATCACCACATAAGACTTGGCCATTAATGCAATAAAGAAGTAGAGATCTAGGAGTACAGTATTCCCAAATGGCAACATATAAGTTTGCAACCAGAAAATC
The DNA here is from genome assembly GCF_016432865.1 of Antechinus flavipes. NCBI lineage: Eukaryota > Metazoa > Chordata > Mammalia > Dasyuromorphia > Dasyuridae > Antechinus > Antechinus flavipes. The sequence goes on along the minus strand of NC_067400.1, from coordinate 381,390,993 downwards.
TGAATATAAGTGGGTCTTTGATGAAATAGAGGATTTATGAGAATTCCAATGAAAAAACTGAAGCTAAGTAAAAACTTTGAAATACAAACACAAGTCAAGAAACACATAAACTCTAAAAGATAAATGTAAGTGGACAATAAAGCTCCAGACAAAAATGAAATATTTACATACTAATAAAATATTATAAATGTGTCCCCTCAAAACCCTAATTTCATCAGAGTTCCCAGAAGGAGTGAAAAAAGATAGTGCCTGAAAGTGATTCTTGTGTTTTAATGATCTTAAAAGAAAAAAGGAAATATCTTTCTTAAACAAAGTACTATAATAGAAGACTATGCAAACAAGGAGAAAGGAATGGAGGGAATAAGAGAAACCTGAACCTTTTACATAGTTTTACATAGCTTGGTCAAAGGAAAGTTGAATCCATATATAGATTTGAATGTAGACATACATTTAAGTAAAAAAGGGAAACAGAGGGAATGAGAAGAGGAAGAAAAAAAAAAGAAGAAATAATTTCAGGGAGGGATTAATCAGAAGCAAAACAATCTCTAAACTTAGAGAATGGGTCACAAAGAAGAATTTAAATAGAAAGAAAAAAGTATTGAGCTTGTTTGAATATTGAGTATCTCATGGATCAATTACTCTATCTTATCCAGATGTTTTATGCTTTGCTGGTTTATTTATGACTTATCCAGGTCCCTTTTTATAGAATGAATTATTTAAATACTTAATATGTTCCACTAACTTAGGAACTTTATAATTTTGTAAATATTTATCCAGTTCATATAGATTGTCAATTTCATTAAGGCAATGTTTTCTAATAATTTATTTTGTTTCCTTTATTTATTAATAATTCTTTTTTTTAATACTGTAATTTGTTGCTGTTATTTTTTCCTTAATGGCTTGTTTTGTTGATTTAAAATAGTTTTTAGTTTTATTGTCCATTTTTAAAATTTTTGCTTTTAGTTTTCTTAATTTCTTTTTTTTGATTTTCAGAATTTCTACATTAGTATTTAATTGATGCATTAGTACCCTTAGCAAAGGGAAGCTGTGCTCAACCAAATCAATCCTATATCTTTATTAATGCCCCTCCTTTGTTATGGTTAAATAAGCCTCCTCTTATTAAATGTACAAATGCATCATTTTATCCCAAACTCAAACTTGAGATACCAAGCTAGCCAGAATCAGGTCTGGCATGACTAGCTAGTTTTCCCCTAACAAGAACACACTCATTCTCTTATAGTGATTAGCCAAGGGCTAGAGTTATCACCCCCAAAAAGACAATTCACAAAAAGCTATCAGACTCTTTTGGGCTAAGAAAAAGATTATTCTTTTGTTTATTTTTTTCTTGGAAGGGACTCAGAGTCAATAGCTCCAGAGAACACTCTGATTCAAGATTAGACCATTCCTTTTAACTACCATTAAATCCTTGATTGTAAACATGTATCCATGGATAAAATTTTTGTGAAATTCACATTCAAGTGAAAAAAAAATTTTCAAGAACTTTATCAGTAAAACTCAAGTGCTATAAGAAGAGTACAAAAATAAGGCTTTCTTCAGCTTCCATAATGCTTCCTATGTTGTCATGTAAATGAATGTAGAGTCAAGAATAAATGACTAAGTGAAGCTGAAAGGACCATCAGTCTCCATCTCTATTCTGACCTACTTCCTTTATTATATATACTTGCCAGTAACAATCACTGACTTTTCTGACTAGTCTTGTGAAATTAATTATAATTATAACAAATCAAGAATTTATCAGTGCCTCTTCTTTTTAGGGACAGTGCTCCCACAAATTCCTAGGGAGTTGAAGTCTCCTGTCACAACTATATAAGACAAGTCTATGTTCTTTTTCCCATATTCTTCATAAATTTTCTCCTTTCCAGATAATCAGTAGAATATTCTCATGAAAATATTATTTCTGTTTCTTTCTCCATTTATCTTTATTCAAATGTTCTCCATCATATTCCCCTTTTAATTCCTGAACTTATTCAATTAAGCATATCTTCTTAAGATATAGTCATATATTTATATGTGTATGTGTTTATTTTTATATATAGTGTTCCTTCTAAATAAAACACAGCTTCCAGGGCCCGTATTGAAATCATTTCACCAAATCTCAGCAATAACAGTAGACCAATATTTACTTTCTATAAAACATCTAAGTTATTTTGTTTATTAAATACATGTCTTCCAAGCTCTGGGGCTGGCTTTCTACTTCATTTTATTATTTAGTTGTTTCAGTTATGTGATGTTTCTGACTTCTTAACTTGATTCACCTTCAAATACTTCAAATCTTCAAAAAAGGTCACATTTTTTCTTCTTTGAAGATTGTTAGGCTTGGAAGAACTAAGATGTAAAGAATTCCTTCATTACTTTGCCATTTACATGAATTTCATATCCTTTTCTTTTCTCATTCCCACTGTGACTCTCCAGTAAGATAAATAATGGAGTGTGTGTTCTTTATTAGTGGTAGCACAATAAAACATTACATATGTACTATATATGGAGTCTAGATGCAGAAATCTTCATAAATACCTCCATAGTATTTCTGTTGGTTTGCCTTGCTCAGTCCAACTCTTACACTCTTACACTCATAGGTCTAAGTTTCAAGAGATATAACCACTTCAATATTTTAAAACTTGCTCAGGATCCTAAAAGTAAACCTGTTAAAAGGAAATACACTTCCCCTACTAACCAATATAGTTCCTGAGACCTGTCTAATGCATTTTCTAACTAGACAATCAACCATTCACAATAAAGATTAATTTAGAACTTGAACATTTACTTAATAAGATAAAATCATTAATAACATTAGAAACACATTAAAATAAAAAATAAATTGTATCACAATATACACATAAACCCAAGTCACACTTCCCCACCAATGAACTAAATAGACATGGTAAAGAGTGAAGACACAAACTTAACAAGAAAATACATAAGGGAAGAAAACTCATACTTAGGGTGTCACAATTCTAGATTGTGGGTAGGAGAGATAAAGGATTTCAAAAAAGAAGAAATCCTTTTTTTTCTTTAAAGAAATGTGGAGGACAGCCTGTATCCAGACATGAAAATGGAAAATGGAATGTTATATGTGGGGAACAGTAAGAATGTCAGCTTGCTTTTGTAGGAAATCTTGACCAAGTCTTTCTAGAACTCTGATTAATATGCATTTGCTGTTACCTCAGTGCTCCTTAATCTTAGTTACTTCCCCTCTGCTGATTTCAAATTTATCCCATATAGCTCTTCTTTCTACATAGTTGTTATAAGTATTATCTCCCTTTCATAGGCTCCTGTCTTGATTCATAGACTTTGTTTTGACAATTACCAAAGCAACCACAAGCTAATGCAGCTTCTAATTTCTGGGGATAAAAGCATTTGACAGGAGAAGGACCATTGCTCCTGTGACCTGAAAAGACCTTCAAATCATTTAGGCTGTTGTTAGCAGCTCTTGAAATGAACTTCACTGAAGGAAACGGAGTAAGGCAATTGGCTTACAGCTAGTTTTACATCAAATATCTTGATTTTGATTTAGATATTTTCTATAATTCTCAGTAAATGTAAAACTCAGAATGTTCATTGTAAACTGAATATGGATAGATTGGAGCCAAATTAATCTTTCCCTAAAGGTAATATGGAATCACTAAATGTTTAAGTAATCAATCATTCAATCAATAAATGCTTATTAAGCATCTTCTATATGCCTGATATTACTAGTTTATGGAAATACAAAGCAAAAATGACAGTCATTGCTTTCTAAGAGTTTATATTTCATTGGAGGAAACTGTAGATCATGCATAATCAGACCTGTACTTTAAAAATATCAATTTGACAGGTTTGTGGAAAAGGAATCAGGAAGAAGTGAAACAGAAAAATAACTAATTTTCTGTAATTATAAGGATTCTTCCAATCAGATTGGATAAGTTTTAAAAAGTAAAAAGGGGGAAATACATAGAAACAAAGCTTGAGGTGGAAATGAGATGAAAAATAAAATTTGAGTTATTGTTTACTTTATTAGCAAGAAATGTAAAAGCAAAATATACACCAACTAAGAAAATATTTTCCTTTCTGTGAGTTTCCTCAATGCATTCTTCACCTCTTTATTTCTCAGACTATAGATCAGGGGGTTCAGCATGGGAATTACTGTAGTATAAAATACCGAGGACACTTTTTCCTGGGCCAGCTTGCTATTGGAAGCAGGTTTGAGATACATGAACATAAGGGATCCATAAAACACAGTGACAGCCATGAGATGGGAACTGCAAGTACTAAAGGCTTTTGACCTGCCCTCTTTAGAGTTGATGCGCAGGATGCTAGAGAGAATGAAAGCATAAGAAATTATGATTGTAAGGCTGGTTGCTACCATGTTGAATCCACCAATAATAAAAATCAAGAGCTCATCTAGATAAGTACTAGAGCAGGAGAGTCTGATGAGGGGAACAATGTCACAGAAGTAATGACTGATTACGTTTGACCCACAGAATGGCAGCCTCAATATACATCCTGTGTGTATCACTGCATCAGTGAAGCCAACAGAGAACACAGCAAGAACAAGCAAGGAGCAGGTCCGAGGGGACATGATGATGTTGTACAATAGGGGGCTACAGATGGCAACATAGCGATCATAAGCCATGGCTGCCAGCATATAGCACTCAGAAATAACAAAAATGCAGAAGAAAAAGAGTTGAGTCATGCACCTAGTATAAGAGATAGTTTTATCTCTGAATAAGAATCCCACTAGCATTTGGGGGGTAATGACAGAGGAATAACAGACATCTAAAATAGACAAACTGCTGAGGAAATAGTACATGGGAGTATGGAGATGAGAACTAAGTCTAATCAGTATGATCATGCCCAGATTCCCCACCACTGTGACCACATAGATGCCTAAGAACATGAAGAAGAGGGGCAACTGAAGTTCTGGCTCATCTGTTAGTCCTACAAGAATAAACACAGTTACTTCAGACTGGTTTCCTCTTCCCATTTTCTATGAAGAAACCTGTAGAAATGAGGAGAAAGAATAACATTAGAGAGGTACAGAACTCTTCCTCTTTTTCTTAGTTGCCTTTCCTCAAAGGAAGGTAAAAATGACTGGAAAACTAGGAATTCTGACCTCTCTGATCCTGCCACTCCCCTACCCCACCCCTGGCCCATGCCTAATAATTTTCATTTAGGTAGAATTGGCCTTAGAAACAAAGAGACAAAAATTGCTAGAAAAAAATGAGAAAATGATCAGCAAAAAGTAAATATAAACCATCATCTCCCACAATTATACCAAGATAAGTTCTAAATAGGTAGGTGACTTAGACATAAATCATGATGTATAAATAAATTAGAAAGCAATAAATTACATTTCAGAACTATGGATAGAAGATTTCATGACAATGAAGAGATCATAGAAAATAAAATGGACAATTTTGATTTAACAAAATTTAAAAGTTTTTGCACAAATAAAACCAATGCAGTTAAAATTATGAAGAACACAAATAACCAGGAAGAAAATCTGTATAGTAAGTTTCTCTGATTAAGTTCTCATAGTCAAGATACATGATGAATTAATTTAAATATATAGAAATAAAAGTTATCTTCTAATTAATAAAAGATGAAGGGATATGAATAAGTAGTTTAAGAAGAAATTTCTGTTAACAATAACCATATAAAATTTCCCAAATCATTATTAATTACAGAAATAAAAGTAAAAGCAATTCTGAGGTTCCACTCCACACTCATGAGATTGGCAGTTGGCAAAAAAAAAAAAAGAGGAAAATGATATATATTGAAGGGGTTGTGAGAAAACCTTAATGTGCTGTTGATGGAATTGTTAAATAGTCCAACCATTATGGAAAGCAATTTGTTCCTTCATCCGAAAAGTTACTAAACTGTGCATATCCTATTACCAGAGATCTTACTACTAGGTCTTTCTCCCAAAGACATCAAGAAATGAGGAACGGGTCTTATATGTATAAATTTATTTTACCAACTCTATTGTACTAACAAAGAATTATAAACTATGAAGGTGCCTATCAACTGAGAAATGGCTGAAGAAATTATGGTTTATGAATGTAAATATGATACTATTATACTATAGGAAATGAAGGGAATACTTTAAGAGAAAATTGGAACATCTTAAATGCTAAGTAAAATGAGCAAAAATAACAATGTACACACAACACAATAACATTGTAATAATAAATAGATTTGAAAGCCTTCAAAAAAAAGTCTGATTAATATAATAATCACCATGATTTCAGATGATCAGAGATGAAGTATACCACCCAACTCCTGACAGAGAAGTGATAGATTTAAGATACAGAATGAGTTTCTTTTTTGGACATAGCTAATGTAGAAATTAGTTTTGTTTCACTTTACATATTTTTCATGTGGTTTTGTTTATTTTTTTCAATGTAAGAGAAAAGAGGTGGAAAACAGAGAAAACAGATTTTTGTTTATTAAAAAATCTTTTTAAATTTTAATAAAAGAAATGAAGGGACTCCCTGTGTGGTGTGATTTTAGGGACCCAGAAAGATCTTCTTGTCTCCATCTCATATTTTTCCTTCTATTTTACGAGAGTAGAAATCCCTTTGCCAGAAGACAAATGAGAACAAGTGAGATTAAATATCGATAAAGTTTAGCAGTCTTTTATTAATTAGAAAATAACTTTTATTTCTATATATTTAAATTAATTCATCATGTATCTTGACTATGAGAACTTAATCAGAGAAACTTACTATACAGATTTTCTTCCTGGTTATTTGTGTTCTTCATAATTTTAACTGCATTGGTTTTATTTGTGCAAAAACTTTTAAATTTTGTTAAATCAAAATTGTCCATTTTATTTTCTATGACTGCTAAAGAAGTCTCAATGACTTCCCTCACCTAAACCTTTCTTTCTGAATGCACTGGTCACACAGTTTCACAGTGTAGGCACTAAAATAGCGTTTATCAATGCCAAGTAACTAGTTTGAGAATGTATTACTATCTACATCCTACAAGTCTTTATAACTAAGCAGGAGCAGGAGAGTTGGGGGAAAGGTGGTACCCATGAGATTGTCTTCAAGAAAGAACTAAGACTTGTTAGCAGGGTAGACAGCAACATTATAGAGAGCACTGCAGGATTCAGATGAGTGGTAGCTTGGCATTAAAGCCCAGGTAAAGATTGACCAGAATACCAACTACTCCAAATAGACAATTTCACATAGAGAAGAGGCAGAAGTCACCTTTTCCAGCTCAAAGTTCTCTGAGTCCAGACTGTGTCTATCCTGTGCCCTTAATCCAGTGCTTTCTTAGCACAGATCCTTCTCTACCTGAAAAGCCAAGAAATCCATATTTTCTTCTAAATTCCACTCTGCTTCTATCTTCTAATATGGGGAAAGGATACAGTGTAAATTAATTCAGAAATAATAATGATAATTTATATTTGTATTGTGCTTTGAAGTTTGCAAAGTATTTTGCATGCATTGTTTCATTTGAATCTCACAGAATTCCAGTGATGTGCAGGTATTAATAGACTCATTTTACATATCTGGCAACTGAGGCTTAGTAATGCTAAGTGATTTGCCCATAGTCATATAACCGGTATCAGAGAGAGGACTTGAACTCAGGTCTGACTCCAGCCCTCTTTTCCCGAACACAATGTTGTAATTTCTCTTTTGTCCTTATTGCATATTGCATTACGCATAATTATGACTCTCCCCTTATAAAATATAAACTCCCTAAGGGAAGTGACTTATTTGGGAGGGGGAGGCAAGGAAGAGGTAATAGTTATATTTACAGCAACTAACACATCCCCTTAGTTCATAGTATTCAATGAATGCCTATTGATATAAATGAAAAGAACACAAATCCCTCAGTATTGATCATACCCAAACTCAGCCCAAAAGAAGAAATGAAAAATCTACCTCACTCCTTTTTTAGCAGGGTTGGGGAGTTATAAATGTAGAACATTGCATGTGCAATTAGACACAACTTTATTGATTAGTTTTTGATTAGTATGATTGATTATATTCATTTTGCTGAACTGCTTCCCAATCCCCTTTCTTGTCTATTCTTTGTTATAGGCAACTATTATAAGTGAATTAATAAAGGTACTGAGCAGAGGCCCTGTCTTAGAATCAGAAAGGACCTGCAATCAAGTCTAAGAAATACTGTATAACTTGGAAAAAACCACCTATTTAACCTGAGAGTATCCACATATATATAAAAATAAACTAGATAATTGATGATCAAAATTCCATGAAAAGTCCAAGACAGAAAACTGTAGGAGTAAATATGCTGTGAGAAACAGAGAAAATTGATATAAAACATTTTGTGACTATAAAGCACTATGCAAATCTATTATTATAATGTGTTAGAGGATAATGCAAAGTTCATTGTATACAATTTAAGAATAGGAAACTCACCTTCCTCTACCCTGGTGTGGTAGTAGAAATCTCTCTCCTTCTATCTTTTGTTCTAATCACTCAGCAATCTCAAATTGTTCTTCATTGGTAAGCAAAAGCCTCATTTGTTGTTGGAATCCCGTCTTCTCCAAAAATGCCTAAACACCTCTTTAACCACAATAGCATCTTCCTGAGACATGCTATAGTGAGCTCATGAATTTAATATTCTGTCTGGTCATTTTAGGTCTATAAATACTGAATCAGTTGGTCCCTAAGGTGTTTTCCATCTCCTGAGAACAAGCTGTGTTTGTGTAAAACAATGATTTCCCAAGCATTTTTTTTTCAATGAGACAACCTCCTGTGAAAATGAGCAAAGCCAGAGATGTCATACTGCCATCTAGTCCAGAATTATAAATTGGTTTTATATTCAGCATCAGTGATTCAGAATAAATGAGGCAAAGAAATTCTTATTGACTGAAATTTATAAAATCTAGACAAGAAAAATTTCTGCTTTTTTTTAAAGGCAGGAGAAAGTCTTCCCCATACAATCCCACTACTGTATTTTTCTTCCCCTCCCCATAATGATATAGAATAGTTGGCTTGTACCTAGGTCAAATGATTATGGATTATAAAATCTAATCCTCTTATTGTACAGAATACTAGTTGACTGAAGTTACTCATTTGAACCTTTGTCATCTAACTCCTAAGCCAGGGCTTTTTCTACTATTCCATAGTTTATGCCCCAGCTTGGGAGCTCAGGATTTTTTTAATCAGTGAGTGAAAGTGTTGTTGGCAATTATATGTGTGAATGACCAGATGACTTCTCAAAGACAAGATGATACAGTGAAAAAAGAACAGGCTTTATTTTCAGAGAACCTGGGTTCAAATTCTTCCTTTTCGATGACTATCACTGAGCTTGCTCAAGTTTACCTATCGTGAGTCATACACAAAATGGATTACATAACATTTGAAGTACCTTTCAGCTCTTTCTTGAAAATCAATGATCCCATAATTCAAAGGATTCTATATGTTGCCAGTTCTAGAGAACTGCTATTCCACAATCTATCAAAGATGATTCTACTTCCTGTATCCTATTTCCTCATAAGTCTACACTTCTAAAAAAAAAAAAAAAAAAAAAAAAAAAGGTTATTAGATGGTACTAAATTCAAAGAGGTCCTTCACCAAAATTCTGACTACCAGATCAAATTTATGGACACAACCAACTCACAAAGCCATCTAATAAGGTGCAGGAGTGTTGTAATCAATGTTCATACAAGAAGCACCTTTATACATTAATGAAAGTACAAGGCTTTTAAACATTGGAATAAGCTCTGGACACTGTGCAGGTATGAATGCTGCCTACTGACTTTCTTAGCTCTCATTTATTATGCTCTAAGGATCAAAAGATTTTCTTTCCATCCACTTTACACTTCTATATGTGTTGTCTCTTTCAAATAAAAGGTGAGCTTCTTGAAAGCATAAACTGCCTTATCTTTATTCATATTTTGACTACTTAGCAAAGTGATTGACATTTAATAAATGCTTACTGAATACTTTTTTCATTCCTTTATTCTTATATTCATGGTAGGTTATCTTAGTGATTTGCTTACCTCAGAACAATTCTTCAATCCTATCCAGTGCTAGGGTACCATGGATATCTATTACCTAGATGGTAGAGATTAATTCTGGAAATATATGTTATGCATAATATTTTGGGCAAATCATAGCTAAGAAGACTAAAAGTGACTTTGGCATTCCCAAACTAAATTATCCATGTTACTATTCCCCATCATTAACATAGACAATTAAACTGACTGTAGTTAAAATAATTTGTAGATATTCATAGCAGGAATTCCTCCCACAGGGTACATAAATATATGAATGATTTACTATTTATCTTATCTGAACTTGTGTAAAATGTATGCAATGTAAGCAAAGGTACCAGGAAGTTCCTGAACTACATTGCCAAATGAGTAGAAGTATTATCCAGTTTCCATCAGAGACATGTGAATATCTGAAAAGAAAAGAGGTGGAAAAATTAAGGCAAAGAGTAACCTGGAGAAACTGTAGGGATGAAGTTTTCCTTAACGTCTTCAGGGATCAGTTTTTCCTTAGAATCTGGGAATCACAAAACTCTATTTTCTTGGAGATAGCACAAGACTGTGCTATATTTATATGTCAAAATCCTCAGGTGATTTGCTAGTTGCAGGTTGGTATTGCTAGTAAGGAATAAGTACTATTCCTTATGGTACAGTAAACTGCTCTACCTCAGTGCTTTGAAGAGATTCAGTGCTGCTACCAGGCAGTGACTCAGGGCAAAAAAGTAAGAACTAACAAGTTGATGATAAAGAAAATAAATAGATAGATGGTATAGATTTTCTTGTTCATTTTTTCAGTCACATTCAACTCTTTGTGAATTTTTCTTGGCACAACATACATACATGCAAACATACATGTGTATGTATGTACAAATTGTATTCATATTTAGAGGTGTATATACACACGTGTGTATGCATTATATTCATGTAGATGTTGATATACAGTCTCAATTTCAAAATTTGACATTGGTCTCTTACATGTGTCCAGATAATCATTCTAGAACTGCAGCTCTAGGCCAGTAGCCAAAAACATCTTCCTGTTTCTGTTACCTAGGACCTCCATTGTCTCTGCTTCTGTATTTCCACCCAAGTAACTTGAAGAGAAGTTGAGAGTAAAGTGAAGGAGAGCCTCAAGGTTGCTCCTTTTTTCTTATACTGCCAGAGTGTTCTCAGTATTTTAAGTGCTACTCTACTCTACCATCATCCCTAGCCTCTTCAACTATATTCTCATTTCATTCCCCTAGGAAATCAGTGAGTCAACAAAGCATTTATTAAGCATATACTTTATTCCAGTTGTACCTTGATCTTTTCTCCAGAGTTCTGACCTTGTCTCTCTTTAGTTCCCTAGATACAATGCCTCAACAGGAAAATCATCTCTTTTTCCACTAAGAAACAATGCATCTTATTTTAGTCCTTTAAATCAATTAACAAACACATATTTTTATTAAAGCTTTTTATTTTCAAAATAAATTTTCAACATTCACCCTTGCAAAACCTTGTATTCCAAGTTTTTTTTCCTCTTTTCCCCCCAAATGGCAAGTAATCCAATATATGTTAAATATATGCAATTCTTTTATACATATTTCCACAATTATCATGATGCACAAGAAAAATCAGATCAAAAAGGAAAAAAATGAAAAAGAAAACAAAATGCAAGCAAACAATAAAAAAGACAAAAATTCTACATTGTGATCCACACTCTGTTCCCACAGTCCTCTCTCTGGGTGCAAATGGCTCTCTTCATCACAAGACCATTGAACTGTCCTAATTAACCTCATTATTAAGAAGAGGCCCCTCCATTAGAACTAGTCATCACATAATCTTGTTGTTGTTGTGTACGATGATCTCCTGGTTCTGCTCATTTCACTCAGCATTAGTTCATGTAAGTCTCTCCAGGCCTCTCTGAAATCATCCTGCTGGTCATTTCTTATAGAACTATATAGACATTTTTGCACAAGTGGGTCTTTTTCCCTCTTTCATGATCTCTTTGGGATACAGCCCCAGTAGAAACACTGCTGGATCAAATGATATGCACAGTTTGAAAGCCCTTTGGGCATAGTTCCAAATTGAACAAGCATTTATTAAACACCTACTATGTGCAAGATATTAAGGCTATGTAAATGAAAAAGAAAAAGACCTTGAACAAAGGAAATGACCCAGCTCAACAGAGCTGTTTCTCAGAGACATGTAGTGCTATTCATACACAAGAAATCAATTAATTTTAAAAGTGTGCATACAGCCTGTTCTTGAAAATATTGCTACCTCCTCTAAGTTGCCATATTCCACTTCAGGATGTCTAATAGTTGAGGAAATGTGGGGAGAAGATGTGGGCTTTCCTAACATCAAAGTAAAATAAGCATCTACAATTTGTACCCATTGTTAGTACTGTGGGGTCAAACAGAACAAAACCAATGTAAGAAGAGCTGTATACCTGAAGACAGCTTAATTATGACTTTACCTATTCTCACCAAGTCATCTCTTTTTTAGGATAAATATCTTCATGGAGAGAGCCATCTGTATCCAGAAAGAAGACTGTCGAGACTAAATATAGATCACAGTATTTTCATCTTTATTGTTGTTTACTAGCTTTTTATTTTTTCACATTTTTTCCTTTTGATATCTTTCTTGTGCAGCATGATAAATGTTTTTATTAATTTAATTAATATTAATAAATATAATTAATATCCTATGTGTTATTTTATTATTAAACATAGAAATATGTTTAGAAGAATTGTACTTGTTTAACATATATTGGATTACTTGCTGTCTAGGGGAGGGGAGAAGGGAGGGAAATTTTGAAATACAAGGTTTTGCAAGGGTGAATATTGAAAACTATCTGCATAAATTTTAAAAATAAGAAGGCAATTTTTTTTATTTTAAAAGAAAGAAAAAAATTAATTTTCTCAGTTCCTTCTATTAATCCTCATCTGGTATAATTTCAAGAGCCTTCGTCATCCTAGCCATTCTTTGCTGGATACTCATCAGCTAACTAAAGTGCTTCCTAATATATCCATAATTGAATACCCCTAAAACTCTGCAAAATGGCCAAAGCGCCTATTAGTCTAGAGGCAAAGAATCAGAATTATAAGTCAGGAAATCTGAGTTCAAATCCTTACTTCACTATTTAATAGATATTTGAGTCATTAACTCCCCCTCTCTGAACCTTGATCTTCTCATCTATAAAATGGAGACTGAAGATTAAGTGATTGCTAGGTCTTTTCCACTTCTAAATCCTGTGATCTCCCTTATCTTGTCTAAGTAATAAGATGGGAATGGGACAGAAATGTATGCCTTTTAATGCCTAGGAATTAAGAAACAAGCAAGAGATCCAATTCTTAGAACTCAAAGAAGAAAAGAAGGGAAAAGCTAGCTCTATACATTCAGATCTATGTCCTTGGATAGTCATCTAGAAGGCCCTATTTTTGTTATTACCCATTCTACCTAAGCCCACTAGGCAATCAAAACCACTCTATCCCATCAGGACTCTCCACCCTTTCTACAAAGCCATCAACAATGACTTGGAGTTAAGGAAGTCCTAGTCATATTTCTCTCCCGTACAACTGATAGTTGTACTTAAAGCAAGGGAGAGGAGAAGGGAACATTAGATTCCCAAATGTTACTCTACAGAAATATAGTTTTAGATGGCACTTAGGTTTGATAGCATCACTCATTTTACTAAGCTTTGGGTGTGAAATAAATTCATTGGCTTTTATATGACTTCACCTAGGAGCCTATTCCATATAACGTTGCTTCTAGGGAATATATATCAATACTGACTAACCTTTGAAGCATAATTCTTTTTTAAATTGAGGACTATCTGTGTGCATATAATCAGATAGTGACAAGTTTTCTGTGAACCCACCTAATTCCAATTTACTATGTCCAAATCTGCATCACAGCCAAGGTAAAATGACTGGACTGATTTGCTCCCTTACACATATTTCCTCAGGATACACTCTTGGAATGTCTACTTTAAAAGCTTTTCTCGTCATTCATTTTAACCTGATCTCACCTACATAAAAATCCCTGTCTGTCCTTAGGGATTCCCCGTTAAATGGGACTCTGGGCCAGATAATAATGGTACACTGAAAGCACACTCCCTGGTACCTAATTAAGAAAGGTTTTTGTAAAAATTAATGGGAGAGAGCAAGCCAACATGCAAAGTAGGCTCAGCTTTACCCCTCAAAGACACAAGATTATCTTTATGGACTGGAAGAGCTGAGTGTCCAAGAGTTTGCAGAAATAGATAAACTGACTTGGAAATATTTTATGGAAATATTTCCCAACCCTGGTTAATAGAGGCCCCCACTTTTGTTTTAACACATTAAGCTTTAGAATCATAGTTTGTCACAAGAGGACCTGGTCAGAGTCCTGAGGGAGAAAAATCCTGAATTAGAAAAATGATTGTTCAGTAATTCTCTGACTCATGTTGAAGAGAAAAACTTTTAATTGTACCCATTGGGACGATTCAGCTATTTGCACAGGCATGCTGTGAGTATTAATGTTGCAATATCAATATCTCTACTTCCAAGCTTATTTTCATGTATAAACTGTCTCAAATGGTTTCAGATCCACACAAGAAAAAATCATCTTTAATGATGTTTCTTCTAATTGATTGTTTTGTTTTGTTTGGAGAGAAAGTAGCCTCCAAAGCCTCCCTCCTTCTACAGATGGGAAGAGTCACTGTCTTGACTGTATCACCTGGCCAAATCAGACCAATCTACATTCTACAATCTACAGGTAAACCAACCCGTTTTTTTGTTTTTTTGTTTTGTTTTGTTTTGTTTTTTGGGGGGGTGAGGAAGAAAATAGAACCAGTAATAAGGCTAGACATCCTCTAAATCACAAAACATCAGAACTTGAAGGGACCTCAGAATTTATCTACTCCTATCCTTAACTGATCAAGAATCTATTCTAAAGCCACCCATATCAAGTGTCAATTGAACTTCTACAAGATGGCTTCCAGTGAAAAGAAACCTTGTTGAGGGAATTCTCTAAGTTCCTTGAGAGTACATGAAGAATCCTTCCTGCCTGTGATCCAAAGACTAGAGGTCAAATAAAGTAAATAGCCAAACTGAAAGAAAAAGAAAGTTTTCAGAGTACTAAGGAGAATTGCTTAATGATTGCAGTTTTGCTCCACAGCCTTGATTTATATAACTTTTCAAACCCACTTAGTGTAAAGAACCAATTAGAAGTATTCTCTTTGGATTTACATGAACCAGTAGTGTATTGTTCTGTTGTACAAGGAAAACTGATTTCCAGACTTCCTAGAATGGGATGTTCAGCAGTTTATTATGTAGCCTTTTTAGTGAGCTGTTAATGTTGCCATCCTAGCTTGTGATTCTTGCAGCTAGTTAACTGGAAGGCCTCTGCCAGAGGAAAGAACAAAATTGTTATTTTAGTCACTCAAAATGTTTCCTAGAATGATGCTTCTTTTCTTCTTCCACAGCCCACTATTTCCATTCTATTTTAATAGGACTGTTAAATATTTACTAAAACTTCCCTATGAGTTTTTCCTAACATCAAATATAGATCCATAATTCTGCATTTTCCATGTTTTGATTCCATGTGTCCCTTATGGAGCCATCAATCTAATCCTTCATTCACATGATAGTTTATCAAACACATTTATTCCTCTTAGTTCTGGAACTTTCATGCTAGGACCTGAACGTCCTCCCTGATTATGTATCACAATGGCCCATTATTTCGACTGGCCACTAATTATATTTCATCTTCCTCCTTGCCCATTTTGTCATAAACACAGCCAATGTTATGTTTGAAAATTAAGACAAACTGGTTAACAATAGTCAGAGAATGAAAATGTATTAGTTAAGGTAGCAGTAATCAATAAATTGGGTCAATGGACTATCTCAATGACCACACAACCCAAAGCAGGGTTCATTAGACTTAGTATAGTTTTGGGAAGTACAAAGTTGGATAGGTGGGAAGGATCATGCAATTGTTTGCAGGACAGACTTGGGGAACAACATCATTGGTGATTCATTTTGGTTTGAGGGGAAAGGTATTTGAGGTATTCAGAGTTAAATAACTTGCCCAGGGTCACATAACTAGCAACTGTATCAGGCTGGATTTGAACTCAGTCTCTTCTGACTCCAATATCAGTGCTCCACTGTATCACCTAGCTGCCCCTAAGGATTGGTTATTTTAAAGAAAATGGGTTAGCGCTCACATGGGACTAGTAAGACTCCCTGAGAGGTAAGGAATAATCATTGTTTTATGGGACTCGTGCATATCTTGCAAACCTTGTTAGCAGACTTGAGTTAGCAGACTCTCGTTGAGACATATAAAGGTTTTGCTAAGAAAATAACCTCCTAATTGTAGAAGGACAACTAAGGACACTTGCAGAAATATACCAAATCAGCTTGTAGGTCTTTAAAGGTCTTGTCTTTAAAGGCAAGGTATGGTAGTTAACATCAGAGGGAAAGCTAAATTTCTAACATCAATTCTAGGATGTAGCTAGGTAGCTTTTAGAGATGCAGATTCAGTTGTAAAACTAATACAGTATAAAATCAATTATGTTATGGAATATTAATTAATCCATGAGTCCTTTGTAGTTGTCTTGGATTTTTGTGTGGCTAAGAACAGCTGAGTTATTCATAGTTGATCATCACATAGTGTTGCTGGTATTTTGTACAATATTTTTCGGGTTCCACTCATTTCACTTTGTATCAGTTCATAAAGTCTTTACAGGTTTTTCTGAAATCTTCCTGTTCATCATTTCTTATTAAACAATAGTATTATCTTACATTCTTATACCACAGCTTGTTCAGACATTCCCCAATTGATGGGCATTTCCTTGGTTTCCAATAATTTGCCAAAAATCCCTTTTTTTTTAATGATATGCATGGGATACAAATCCAATAGTAATATCCCTGGATCAAAGGGTATGCCTAGTTTGATTACTCTTTGAATATAGTTCTAAATTACTCTCCAGCATGTTGAATCAATTCACAACTCCACCAATAATTCATTAATGTTTCAATTTTCCCACATCCTCTGCAACATTTATCACTTTCCTTTTTTTTCCATATTAGCCAATCTGATAGGTATGAGGTAGTATCTCAGGGTCTTTTTTTTTTTTTAGTTTGCACTTTTCTAATCAAAATGATTTATGTAAACTATAGAAAGTTTTTATTTCTTCATCTGACTCCTATTACATTGTTTCCAGTTATTGTAAATGGAATTTCTCTATCTCTAGCTTCTAGGTTTTGTTGATTATATAAAGAAATGCTGATGATTTTATGTGCTGCAACTTTGCTATACTTGTTACTTATTTCAAGTAATTTTTAACTGATGCTCTAGGATTCCCTAACTTTACCATCATATCATCTTTTTTGGTTTTCTCATTGTCTATTCTCATTACTTTGATTTTTTTTCTTCCTTCACTGTTAAAGCTAACATATCTAGTACTATGTTGAATAATAGTGGTAATAAAAGGCATCTTTACTTCACTTCTGAACTTATTAGGAAGGCTTCTAGTTTATCCTCATCATGAATAATGCTTGCTGATGATTTTAGATCAATACTGTTTATCATTTTAAGGCAAACTCCATTTATTCCTATGTTCTTTAGTGTTTTTAATAGAAATGGGTGTTATTTTTCATCAAAGCTTTGTCAGCATCTATTGAGATAATCATAAGACTTTTGTTAGTTTGTGTTATTGATGTAGTCAATTATGCTGATAGTTTTCCTAATATTGAACCAATTTTGCATTCCTGATATAAATCCTACCTGCTCATAGTGTATGCTCCTTGTGATATATTATTCTAATATCTTAGAATTTTAAGTGGAATTTCTCTTTTTATCTCTTCCTGCTTCACTTTGTGGGTAATATATAGAAATGTTGATGTTTTATGATGGTTTGTTTTATATCCTGAAACTTTGCCAAAACTATTAATTATTTAGACTTTTTAGTTGATTCTCTAGGATTTTCCAAGTATATCATCATATTGCCTGTGAAGAGTAATACTTTTCCCTTCATTATCTATTCTAGTGTCTTCCATTTCTTTTTATTCTTTCATTGCTATAGCTAGTATTTCTAATACAATACTGAACAAAAATGATAATAAGGGGCATCCTTATTTCATTCCTGATCTTATTTTAAAAGCTTCTAACTTATACACATTACAGATAGTGCTTGCTGATGGTTTTAGATAAATACTACTTATCATTTTAAGGAGAACTCCTTTTATTCCAATATTTTCTGGTGTTTTTAATAGGAATGAAAGTTGTATTTTGTCAAAAGCTTTTTTCTGCATCAATTGAAATAATCTTATGATTTTTGTTAGTTTTGTTATTGAAATGGTCAGTTATACTGATAGTTTTCCCAATACTGATCCAGCTCTACATTCCTATTATAAATTTTACTTGGCCATAGTGTATGATTTTTAGTATTTCTGTAATCTCTTTGTTAGTTTTTTTTATTTTTTGCATCAATATTCATTAGTGAAATTAGTCTAAAATTTTCTTTATTTTTGTTCTTCTTGACTTGACTGTATATCAGCAACATATTTGTGTTATAGAAGATTAAATAAATTCAGTCAGGTGAACAAAAGATTGATGATTTCATAATCCCTCTGATATTTGCTGTTAAACCAAATAAATTAAATAATTTCAGGCAAGAGAGGGTAAAATATTTGGAGAATTCTAAGGATCTCTTCAAAAAATTGAACTGAGATGATCAAAGTTTCTTTTGATAGAAAGTTGGTGGGAGAGGAAGGAGAAGGAAGAACATATGATCTCTTAATTAAAGCAACTACAAAGAAAAAGTTTCAAAGTTGTTTAAGATTTGACATATCAATGGAATGAGTGTCCTGAGACCTGGTTGAAAGGGACAAGACTGACTTGGACAATAAAGAAACAAATTTTCAGTCTCAGGCTTCATTATCCTGTCATCAACATTCTCTTCCCCTCCCAATCAGTTTGCTGTGGGCTCAGAGAAGATACACATTAATATTTGCCTCAGATAAATATAATTAGGAAGATAATCTAATGGGGAGAAGATGAATTATATAACGAATCCTAAGTAAAAAGAAATGGTTTTGAATTATCTGTATCATTTCCCTCCTCCATTAAAGTAGATAATTGAGACTGTTAAGCAGAGATTGGAAAATGTGCCCCTGACCTGTGTTCCTTTTCAGAGTGATGTACCAGACTTTTCTCCCTTTATCCTTACCCACAGGATCATTCCTTGCCTTCAAAGTGATTCAGAGATTATCAACAGGGCACTTCAAGACTTGGCATCAAGCCAGTCCAGAAAAAATGCAGAGTAAATGACAAGAGGAAGGAAGTTGGAGAAATCTGAGATGATCAGAGGATAATTCATGGAGAGCAAAAAGCTACAGGACTAAAGTCAAAGGGAAAGGGGAGTCTGACCAATTAAGAATGTTGATGATTGTGGAGGGAACTGAAAGGTCAAAAATCATAATCTATAACTAGAAATTATGTTATAGTTCAACCTACTAAAAAACTATCAAACTAACAATCTATAAATCAAAAAATACAAATTATTTAGGAATAAATTCTCAAACTAAAAAGAACTGCTAGAAAAACTTAAAGGTCATTTAGAAAAAATTAGGCTCAGATCAACATTTTATCCCAAATTCCAAAATAAATTGAAAATGGAGATACAATCTGAATATTAAAGATCATATTGCAAAAAAAATTAAAAGAGCAGATTATATAACTTTTACAACTATAAGTAGGAGATTCATTATTTTGAAATCTTTTTATTAAAGGTTTTTATTTTCAAAATACATGCATAGTTAACTCACCCTTGCAAAACCTTGTTTTCCAATTTTTTCTTTCCCTTCCCCCTACTACCTCCCCCAGATGGCAAGTTATCCAATAGATATTAAACATGTGCATTTTTTTTCTACATATATTTCCAAAATTATCATGCTGCACAAGAAAAAATCAGATCAAAAAGGGAAAACATGAGAAAGAAAACTAAATGCAAGCAAACAACAACAAAAAGAGTGAAAATGCCAAATTATGATGCACACTCAGTCCCCACAGTGCTCTCTCTGGGTGCAGATGGCTCTCTTCATCACAAGACCATTGGAACTGGCCTGAATCATCTCATTGTTGAAAAGAATCATACTTGTCAGAATTGATCATCATATAATCTTGTTGTTATGTACAATGATTTCCTAGTTCTACTCACTTCACTCAGCATCAGTTCATGTAAGTCTCTCCAGGCCTATTTGAAATCATCCTGCTGGTCATTTCTTATAGAACAATAATACTGTATAGCATTCATATACCATAACTTATTCAGTCATTCTATAATTAATGGGCATCCATTCAATTTCCAGTTTCTAACCACAACAAAAAGGGTTGCCACACACATTTTTGCCCAAATGAGTCCTTTTCCCTTTTTTAAGATCCTTTGGGATAGAAACCCAGTAGAAACAATGCTGAATCAAAGGGTATGCACAGTTTGATAGCCCTGTAGGCATAGTTCCAAATTGCTCTCCAGAATAGTTGGATCAGTTCACAACACCACCAACAAATGTATCAGTGTCCCAGTTTTCCCACATCCCTCCAACATTCATCATTATCTTCTCCTGTCATCTTAGTCAATAGGAGATTGATTAATCTGTAACCAAACAAGGAAAAGGCATGAATATAGGAAATAAAATAGATCGTTTTGATTATATAATGTTGAAAATGTTTAGTTCTACTTCAACAACAATACTATATGATGATCAATTCTGACGGACATGGCTCTCTTCAACAATGAAATGAACCAAATCGGTTCCAATTGTTCAATAATGAAGAACACCAGCTATACTCAGCGAAAGAACTATGGGAAATGAGTGTGGACCACAACATAGCATTTCCACTCCTTCTGTTATTGTTTGCTTGCATTTTTGCTTTCCTTCTCAGGTTATTTTTACCTTATTTCTAAATCCAATTTTTCTTGTGCAGCAAGATAACTGTATAAACATGTATACATATATTGTATTTAACATATACTTTAACATATTTAACTTAAAGAGGACTACCTGCCATCTGGGGGAGGGAGTGGGGGGAAGGAGGGGAAAAGTTGGAATAGAAGATTTTGCAAGGGTCAATGCTGAAAAATTACCCATGTACATGTCTTGTAAATAAAAAGCCATAATAAAAAAAACTTTTTAAAAATATAAAAAAGAAAATGTTTAGTTCTACCAGAATTAATGGAATGATGATATGATGATAAGGTTTGGTATCCAAAATATAGACAACTAATAGAAACATATATATATAACCTGACCAAAAGTAATTTTATAATAGGTAAGTCGTCAGAAAATAGTTTTCAAAAAAGAGTATGTCAAATTATAAGCAATTATATGTTTGAATGCTCCAAATTACAAATAATAAAGAGAAACTTAGATCAACATAACTTTGAGGTTTTATCTCATACCCAGAAAATTGTCAAAATTGACAAAAGGTAAGGAACAATAAAAGTTGAAAGGGTGGTGAAAAAACAGGTATACTAATGCATAGTTGATAGAACTGTGAGTGAATATTACCACTCTGGAAAGCAAATTGAAATTAAATAAAGTAGTTAAAATGTCCATATACTTCCATATAGTATATATTCATAAATATGTGTGTGTATAAATATATATATATATAATATATGTCTATATATGTATTGTACATATGTGTATATGTGTGTATACATGTGCACCACAATATAATATATAATACAGATATTCCAAAAGCTATCAAAGCTTTGTGGCTTTGTATATATGTGTATATACACATGGACACACAGATACCATACTCTTGGGAGGGGATATATGCTGCCTGTAGTAAACTCTCTGGATCAATAGGTATGGACTTTTAATCACTTTTTAAAGTAGAATTTCAAATTGTCTTCAGAATGTTGTATGTATTCATAGCTCCACCAATAATAGTATCTTATTGGATCTAAATTCCCTCAGCCCTTCAAACATTAACAGTTATAACTTTTATATCACACACACACAGACACATACAAGTTCTGCCACCACTGTCATCAAGCTACTACTCTAATCCTTTTCATCGTTTTAATATATCCACTTGGGACTAATTTAATAGTAAAATTGCCATTACATTATTATGACTTCAGCCTTTATTTCATGAGTGTTCCAGTGGGCAGCCTGTTGGTCTTCTCCCCTTATGGGTGAGTTGCTACTTCACCCAGCCCATTAGTAATATTTTATGTCACCAACTTGATTCTGTGTTTTCATGAGTCTGCATAGCAAACATTTATCTCACATGTAAACTCATGATCAAAATCAGATCATAATCAAGTCATATAGTTTCAGTGGATTCTACTCTAACCAGTAATATTCACTGTTTACATAATTGCAAGACATGTGAAATTATCTACATACACCATGTGGTTGATTAGCTTTCTTCTCTTTATATTAACATTAGACTTTGAGTCTTGAATTTCAGGAAGGATATAGCATATTATCATTTTATTATCTTTCAAACCAAACCATCAATAATCAGACTAATAAGAGCAACAAGCATCAAGAGCAAATAGCATCATAAGAAGTAACATTACCAAGGAGTTAGAAAGACTTAAATAAATCTCAACAATCAAAATAAGAATTTACTGCTTCCTTCGTGTGATATCATATTGAAAAGGTTCCAAAAGATCTAGGTATTCTTGTTCTATATTCAGATTTCTAGGAAATAAATTAAAAATCCATATGTGAGCCACAATGCACATAGCATAGCTAAACTGCTGCAGATGACAATCAAGAGTCATAGTTTAATGCTGGTCCAAATAACTTTTTCTTAACACCTAAAAGGTACTCCAATTTATATTTTCATTATCTTTTAGATATTCTCAGTCTTTTTATTTGTTTCTAAGAGATGCTCTGTGTTCTCTAATTGTTTTGATGGTATGTAAACATAAACATAGGTGTGAGTATATATATAAATATATATACATAAATGAATTATTATACATAAAACATGTTCCAAAAGTCTTGGTACATTTCTTGGTATCAAAGCATACATGAAAATACATATAAGCAAACACATATAATATGCAAACTTATGTCACATGTAATCATATATATATATATGCATATACACACAGATACACAAACAACTTTAAGGCATAAGTGGCATTGTATAGTCATTTTCCCCTTATATTTGATCCCTTTACTTAAGCTGATCATATATACTCAGACAGCAAGAGAGGTTCTCCTAAACCTAAATACTTATAATAAACAATTACAATAAAGGATTATATAATTTAAAATAAAAGATCATAGAAATAGTTATTCAATCAAGAGAAAGAATAAAATAACATCTGAAAAGAAATTAATGATTTACAAAGCTCTTTAAATATGTCATGTCATTCAGGCCCCATGGCAAATTTATAAGACAAATAATCAAGCAAACCAAAACTGAGATCCTGGTAGACTAAGTAATTTTAACCCAAGTCAAACAGCCAAGTCTCAGAGACAAAGTCTGTGCCCAAATTTCTTCTGAGTCAAATACAATGTTCCTTTTACTACCTTGTTAATTTCCTCTCTAAAATCTAGTAATTCCTGATTTTTATTTCTTTACTAAGCACCAAAGTTAATGTAACAAGTACTCATTCAATCAAATGAACAAGACTAAAGTTCATGAAAGGAAAGCAAAATAAAAAGGGGGCAGGGAAAAGTAGAGGCTATAATGTATTGGAAAAGCTCTTCTGGAAAAAATGAAAATATATCTTTCCCAAGGTGTTCATGGACTGTCCTTTGTAATTCCAATTTGTGAAGGGAATATGTGATAGAGACTCTAGGTGATCAGTGAATTCTTTCAATGGCTATTTTACCTTCTGATTCTAGGATATCAGGGCAGTTTTCCTTTATTTCCTGAAAGATAATGTTTAAACTCTTTTTTTCATCATGGCTTTCAGGAAGTCCAATAATCCTTAGATTGTCTCTCTTAGATTTATTTCCTTTCCCCATTTTTCTTCTAAGTCTCTTTTAAGATCCTTTTAAAAATCTTCCAAGAAAGCCTTATGAAACAGGAACAAATTCATATCTCCCTTTGGGGCTTCATCTGGAGTTGATTCAGAAGATTCCCTGATGTGTGGATGGTGCAGTGCTTTGGTTCCCCACCCCAGCTTCTTGCCCCAGGGTCCCTACACTATGTCCTGGGCTTGGGAAAATTGTCCCCTGCCTGATTGAAACAGACCAGTTCTGAAGTTCTTCCAAAGTATCTTCTTCTGGAAAATGTGTTGTACTCCAAATATTAGTGGATTCTGTCATTCCAAAACAAGTTCAGAGACCTAATCTGCTGTTGGTTTTGTAATACCAGAGAAACTGAAGCAAGAAGAGATTTTTTTTTTTAATCTTTAATGTGTAGAGTTTAAGCTAGCTTACCAAAATGGAAATATACTTCTAAAGCATTCAATCTAGAGCAACTGAGACACACTATATAAGATTTTTAGCAAGCAAAATACAGAAACGAGAATGCAATTAGTCTTGCAGCTGTTGTTATACTTCAAAGAGAGGGCAGGAAGAGAGGAATTCACTTGGTATTCACAGCTTGGAGGTTGTAGCTCACACCTTGTCAGACAGAGAAGTAGGACCATTCTTGGATAGATAGGGGTTATAAGGAGGGCATAATTGCAGGACACAAGATTGTCCTTGACAATAATTCTATTCCCAGGATAGTTTTTGGACAGGGATGAAGTCAAACAGGCAAGCACCTGGAGAATGTGCTTTTCTATCCTTCATTGTGTCGCCCTGATATGTTAAGAGGAGTCAGAGTCTCATGGTTTAAAGTTTTCTTTTTAAACTCAATTTTTCCAATGAAATGAAATGAAAAAGGGGAGGAGGGTGCATTGGCCTGCTATCCAGGGCCCAACACTTTGAGAGAAGGTCAGAAAAGGTCACAGAAAGCTATGTCTGCTCTCCACCATCTTTACTCCACCCTCCAAACTGCTTTGTAAGTGAGACAGAGAGAAAGAGAGAAGAAGGAGGGATGAAGAGAAGGAAGGAGGGAGGGAGGGAAGGAGGGAAAGAGAGAATAAAACAAAGTATTATCTTTTTTAAAAATTAATTAAAGCTTTTTATTTTTCAGAACATATGCATGGATAATTCTGCATCATTAGTCCTTGCAAAACCTTGTGTTCCAGTTTTCCCCCTCTTCTCTCACTCTCCTTCCCTAGACGGCAAGAAGTCCAATATATGTTAAATATGGTAAAAATGTATGTTAAATCCAATATGTATATACATATTTATACAATTATCTTGCTGTACAAGAAAAAATCAAATCAAAACAGAAAAAAATGATAAAGAAAATAAAATGTAAGCAAACAACAACAAAAAGAATAAAAATGCCATGTTGTGAACCACACTCTATTCCCACAGTCCTTCCTCTGGGTATAAAGGGCTCTTTTGATCACAAGACTATTGGAACTGAATCATCTCGTTGTTGAAGAGAGCCCTGTCCATCAGAATCGATCATTGTATAATGTTGCCATGAACAATTATCTCCAGGTTCTGCTCATTTCACTTAGCATCAGTTCTTGCAAGTCTTTCTCTCCAGGCCTTTCTGAAATCATCCAAACAAAGTATTCTCAAATGAAGAATTGCAAACTATTAACAACCTTATAGAAATCATATAAACCATACCAACAAATTATTTCAAATCATTAAGAATAGAAATACTAAAAAGAAACCAGAGGTTTTACCTCAAACTCAACAAATTGGCAAAGATGGTGAAAAAATATAAATTTTTAATGTGTGAGATGTTGAGGGAATTCAGATATGTCGATGCATTATTGATGAAGCCTTGAATATGTCCAATCATTCTAAATGTCATTTGTAAATTTACTTTTTTAAAAGAGTGACTAAATATCCATATCCTTTGATACAGAAATCCTATTGCTAAGCATATATCCCAAATAGTTCAATAATAGGTAGAAAATGTAATAGAATAGAGGCAGCTACATGGCTTAATGGTAGAGTGCTGCCTCCAGAAACAAGAAGACCTGAATTCAAATTTGATTTCAGACATTGATGAACTGTGTGATTTTGGACAAGTCATTTAATTTCTATCCACTGGAGAAGGAAATGGCAATTATTCTAGTATCTTTGCCAAGAAAACCAAAAAAACTTTGCCAAGTGTGGTCCACATAGTCATGAAGAGTCACACATGACTCAACAACCATGGCAAAATGGAATATCATTTCATTTTCATAAATGACAAATATAAAAACTTTTAATATACTTCTGTAGCTTTATATGAACTCAGGTGGAAGCAGAACCAAAAGAATAATTTACATAATAAATACAACAATATACAGGAAAACCACACTGAAAAACATCAAAACCTTCCCAATAACTGATGAATCAGGACTTGAAGAGGGTCACAGTCAGTGGGGAAACTCTGGGTAAGATATAAGACCCTTCAGCCCAGAGGGAACCTGCTGACAATGTCTGGTTCAGCTCCCCATCTCCTCTAAGGGCTCTGGGCCTTCCTGAGAAGTCAGAGGGTGATGACAACCTGTGCTGATTTTGAAGCAGAGTGATAACTGATGGCAAACTACATACGAAGCAAGTTGTTTATGGGGTCCCACTTGCTCAGTATTGTTTTTGTTACATTATATAAAGGGGAAAGTCTTTGGAATAAATGGACTCCATTTTTCCACCATCTTTGGGAGTCCCATCTCATTACTTCTCCACTAGGAAAGTATATTTTAATCACCCCAGTGTGGGGGCTTTAGAAAGCAAGATTCAATATTTTAATCATTTGAACTTGGGGGCTCTAAAAAGCAGGACACAACAAGGACTTCTGAAAACTAACAATGAATCTCTAAGATCTATTAAAAATTGAAGCAAAAATATATAGAGTCATTCCTCAATAAATAAGTGGTTAAATAATATGAATAGGCAGTTCTCAAATGAAGAAACACATGCTTTCCCCAACCACATTTCTTAATTAACCAAATCAGTAATAATTAGAGAAGTGTAATGTTTGATTTAGGTAGTAGGTTGTCAGTGGATAGACTGCTTGGCCAAGAGTCAGGAAAACTACTCTTCCTGAGTTCAAATCCATCTCTGTGATCATGAACAGTTTACCCTGTTTGTGGCAGTTTCCTCATCTCTAAAATAAATTGAAGTTGAAATGGCAAATCACTCTAGTATTTATGCAAAGAAAACTCCAAATGGGGTCGCAAAGAGTCAGACATAACTGAAAAACAAAACAACAATAAAATGCTTGGTTTATTAGTGACATGACAAGTTAGTTTTGGGGACTAGTTCTTCACAAAATTAAGCTGCCAGAAAATCCATCCCTGGGCCTCTTATTCCAAGTAATTTTTCCAAATTGTGTGAGTACCAACTAGTGAGTATTGAAACTCACAAACTTAGAGAAAGGGAAGGTTCTCCTATCAGATCTTTGGAGAAGAGAAGAATTAAACAAGAAATAGAGAATATTATGAAATGCAAAATGAATAATTTTGATTACAAAAAGTTTAAAAGATTTCGTACAAAACCAATACAGCAAAAATTAGAAGGCAGACAGAAATCTGGTAAAAAAACTTTAAAGCCAGTGTTTCTGATAAAGACCTAAAATATACAGACAACTAAGTCAAGAATATAAGAATGCAAATCATTTCCGAATTGATATATGGTCATAAGATATGATCAGACAATTTTTATATTTTTTTAAAATGCTCTAAATCACTATTAATTAGAGAAATGCAAATTAAAACTACTCTGAGGAACCACCTCACACCTATCAGATTGGCTAAGATGATAGGAAAAGATAGTGCTGAAGATTGGAGGGGATGTGGGAAAACAGGAACACTAATTCATTATTAGTGGAAATGTGAACTGATCCAACCATTCTGGAGAGCAATTTAGAACTATGCCCCAAGGGCTATCAAACTATGCTTACTCTTTGAATCCAGCAGTGTCTGTACTGGGTTCACATCCCAAAGAGCTCATAAAAAAGGGAGAAAGGACCCATATGTACAAGAATGTAACAGCTCTTTTTCTAGTGACAAAGATTTGGAAATTAAATGGATGCCCATTAATTGGGGAATGACTGAATAAATTATGGTATAATGGATTTAATGGAATATTATTGTCCTATAGAAAATGATGAACAGACTTATTTAGAAACTTTTAGAAAAGCCTGGAAAGATTTGCAGAACTGATGCTAAGTGAAGGGAGCAGAACCAGGAAAACATTGTATACAACAACAATGTGACTATGTGATAATCAACTATGATAGACTTGCTTCTCAGCAATTCAGAAATCCAAGGCAATCCCAATAAACTTTGAAGAGAAAATAGCATCTGCAACCAGAAAGAGTTCTATAGAGACTGGATATGGATCAATGCACACTATTTTCATTTTTTTCCTTTCTCTTGGTTTTTCCCTTTTATTCTGAGTTTTCTCTTCCAACATGATTCATATGGAAATGTGTAAAAAATGAACATATATTTATAACTTAAAATTTTAATTTTTCATTTTAAAAAATGAATGTTGAAAACTATCTTTACATATAATTGAAAAAATAAAGTACTATTGAATTAAAAAAAAGAGATACTCACTGAATTGTAGCCTAATATATTCTGCTTCATTCATTCATTCACCTAAGAGTAGTAGAAATGAGTGACTAACAGAGACAAAAGAAACAAAAATGCAATTATTTAAGGCTAAATAATGGCCCAGGTAGAGAAACGAGGATTCCATGCCCCTCCCAGAGACCCACAGAAATTCTTCCCTCAATAACCATCAAATCAGAATGAGTGCAAGTTCCTCAGAGGGAACCTTATATATGCTCACTTGGTTCAGGCTCAGTAGCATATTGAATGGTCTTTCTTCTACCTAAGTGGACAAAACACAAAATATCTGTGCATATTTTGAATTTGAGCCAGAACTCCTCTACTATACATCAGCTTTTGTTTATTAAGCAAGCAGGCTCACCAAGTTCTCCAGAAGGGTTTGTAGAAAGTGGAGAATGCTGCACAAACTCTATGGAACTGGGCCCTCATTGGCCAGTTTCCTATTATAGTTATAGACATCTGCAGAGAGCTATCATCTTTAGACAGCTGACAGAAAATCTTCATGAAGAGGGCTTACACCATCTCATGAACTAGATTGCCCTTGGCATACAGGACAACTTGCTAATTCTTCAAGGAAGTCTTTCTTTTGCATATTCTTCTATTCCACAATTTGTTGGCTTATGGCCCCTCCCAATGTGGATTTGGTATACTTTATTCACTTCCTGTTTGTCTGTCTCCCTCAAATGCAATAAAGAGTTAAAGATACCTGACAAAATACTAAAATAATACCTTCACTATTGCACTTCTTATTTACAGAAAAAATTGATTCACTTTCCTATGGTCCAAAGAATTATAATATTTAAAGTAATTCTTTCTCTGTACTAAATCCCTTCTGCTCAAAATGTTGTTTTCACTCAGTTTTTCTTTATATTCACCATCCATAGAGCTATTCTATCAGTAAACAACTTTCTTTAAATCTTAGCTAAAAGTTTATCTTCTATAAAAAACTTTTTTCGATGACAGGAAAAGATAATGATAAATGTTGGAGGGGAT
This sequence comes from Antechinus flavipes, assembly GCF_016432865.1. Lineage (NCBI taxonomy): Eukaryota > Metazoa > Chordata > Mammalia > Dasyuromorphia > Dasyuridae > Antechinus > Antechinus flavipes. Next base: position 381,361,432 of record NC_067400.1, on the reverse strand, counting down.
GTGGGAAAACTGGGACTTTAATGCATTGTAGGAAAAGTGAAATGATCCAACCATTCTGGAGAGCAATCTGGACTATGCCCAAAGAGCTATCAAACTGTGCATACTTTTTGATCCAGCATTGCCATTACTGAGTGTATCCCAAGGAAATTATAAAGGAGGGAAAAGGACTCACATGCGCAAAAGTGTTTGTAGCAGCTATTTTTGTGATAGCAAAGAATTGGAAAAGGAGTGAGTGCCTATAAATTGGAGAATGGCTGAACAAATTATGGAATGTGCAGGTAATGGAATATTATTTTTCTATAAAAAATGAACAAATTGATTTTAGGAAGGCTTGGAAAGATTTACATGAACTGATGCTGAGAGAAACAAGCAAAGCCAGGAATACATTGTATACAATAACAGCAAGAATGTGCAATGATCAACTATGAAAGACTTGGTTCAACTCAATGGTTCAGCGATCCAAAGCAATCCCAAAAGACTTTGGACAAAAAATGCCATCCAGAAAAAACTAAGGAGACTGAATGTAAATCAACACATGCTATTGTCACTTCTTTTTTTTCTGTTTTTTTTTTTTTTTAATCTTTCCCATAGTTTTTCCCTTTTGCTCTGGTTTTTCTCTCCCAACATGATTCAGAAAGCAATGTATGTTAAAAATATTTTTTTAAAAGAAAAGAGAAGCTTTTTTCAATCTCTCCAAATGCTAATGCCTTCTCTATTATCTCCAATTTGTCTTTTATAGCTTTTTTCATGTTTTCTCCCCCATTATACAGTGAGCTCCTTAAAACCAAATACTGTCTTTTGTTTGTTTGGGGCTCTGAGCACAGTGCCTAGTACATGGTAGGCATTTAATAAATGCTTGTCAACTTATTCTTAACTTGGAAAATAGGAAACAGCTCTTGTAAATATGCAAGGTAAGTTACAAGCAATCAAGAAGGCTATAAAAGTGAAACTGCTAACCACAGATTTCTCCGGGAAAGTCTTTGGGTACATAGAACCTCCATATGAACAGATCCTTACAAAAGTTAAAATCACAACATCTGAATATTAAGCTCTGCAGTTTACTTACTACAACTTGTCTCATTAACTTGCATTCACAAATAATTAGGAAGAAAAAATCACAGCTAATTACATCGATACAATTATCATATCCAAGGTATGTTAAAATTATTCAAAACTAGAATAATTATAGCCATTCTCCAATAGACAAATTGTCAAATGAAATAAACAGGTAATTCTCAAATGAATAAATGCAAGCTATCAAAAAACCATTTGGGAAAAGTACTCTCAATCAATAATAATTAAAATTATGTAAATTAAAACAACTCGAGTTCAACTGTATATGCATCAGATTGCCAAAGATAACTCAAATGGCCATCTATAAAATGAGCTAGAAAAGGAAATGACCAACCACTCCAGGATCTTTGTCAAGAAAACTCCAAACTGGGTCACAGAGAATCAGACACAATTAAAAACAACTGAACAACAATGACAACATTGATGTTGTCATTTGGAAGCTCCCTCCAACAATACAACCTAGCCATGCTCACTTTTTCTTTGCAACTCTTATCCATATGTTCACCCAACATGTTTGATATCTCTGACTTTCTTGTAATATCGTAAGGTTTTCAGTAGAGCACTCTAGTTTTTCATATGTCATCTCTCATTTTTGTCATGGTACCAACCTATCTTCTCTTCCTATCATATAATTCCTTAAAGCGACTGTTTATCTCTTTTCTTTAGAATTCTTGATTAGGTAAACATTGTACTCTGCTCATGCCTATCATATATTTCTTCATTTCTCTCTGGGTGATATTCATTTTTAGTCTTTATAGATGATCTTATTCCATGTCTCACAGCAATATAGTAAAATTTGAAGAATATTAGTGTTAAAAAGCAGTCTTTTGTTTTTATAGGAAGATTGACCTATAAAACAAAGGAACTTTGCAATTTCTCAATGAAAATTCATGCTTCTGCTTGTGTTCAATTTTGGGCACAACTCTTTGTCCATCTGTACTGTCTGTTCCTGATATAAATAAATCCCAACAGATTTGTCCATCCAAATGCAGGCTGAAATCCAGGCAGTAAAATTCTTCTTCCACTTTCTCTTTTCTATGTGGATAGACAAACCAAACCCATTTGATAGATTATAGATCTCTTCAAAGAAACTTTGAAGTGTTCTGGAGCCTGATACAATTAGTATAAACAAAACCAAAGAAAGGACCACAGAAATTACATAGTTCTTGATTATAATATTTTATCCAAAAGTTTAATTAATGTATATTAATTGCCATAACAATGAGACCAAAAGAGCCTAGAATGCTCTTAATGCTGACCTAAGTCAGCAAATATCTGGCTTACTTACCAAGTGGAGAGATAGATCTGCCAAAGGCAGGACTTACTACATTGGAATATAAACTTGTTTATAAAATCTTATGAATAATAATGATGGACAAATGTTAAGCAGCATTTTTCATAAAGTTGTATTTGAGCTACATCTCAAGAAATTTACTAAGATCACTATGACTTGAGTAAAAGAAGTACTGCATTTGAATATGATAATTCAGACCACAGAGATTCTTTTTCCAACTAAAATTCACACTGGTGAATCATGTCCCCAAAGGGCTGCTGATCATATCTCCCCTCAAGATTCTAGGAGTAAGCCTAAAGGATTCTGGATATTTTTCTAATATTGTTGAATTGAGAATACAAATTCCAGTTTATTCCCCAAAATATAAATCATCAGTTACAGTTCGTATCTCTCCAACTTCATTGATTAGCTTAATAATTTAATCAATGATATGAAATCTCATTGGAAAAACAACAAATAGATCCAGGAGAGATCATTTTTAAAATTATTGGTTTATCTTAAAGCCATGAGCAAATCAAAAGAAAGAGTCTAAACATATTCTTTCAAGAAATTATCAAGGAAAATTGTCCTGATATTCTAGAACCAAAGCTAAAATAGAAATTGGAAGAATCCACCATTCATCTCCTTCATGAAAGAGATCCCAAGATGAAAAGTCCCAGGAATATTATAGCAAATTCCAGAATTACCAGGTCAAGGAAAAAAATACTGCAATACAGATTAAAGCATATTTTTTCACTTTATTTTTCTTGAGAGTTTTTTTAGGGGGTGAGGGGGAGCTAGCTATGTTTTCTTTTAAAATATGACTTTTATGGAAATGTATTACATAACTTCATATGTACCTTCTCAGTGAGGGTGTTGGAGAAACAGAAAGGGAGAGAATCTGGGACTCAAAGTCTCAAAAATGTTAATTTTGTTTTACATATAACTGGGGGAAATAATAAATTCCAAAAAAAACTCAGTAAAATAAATTAAAATAAAACAATAAACTCAAAAAAAATTAACCAATTAACATCCATTATTTTTTACAAAGGTATGTCTACTGGGAAAATACAGAAATAATAGAAGTTCTGCAGCATCCTCTCTCCAAACCAGAGGTATACTCTTTCCTCTCCCACAAAATCCCTGGAGAAAATAGACCCAAACTTAAAGAAGTTGTTACTAAGCATTCACTCTACCAAGTTCACAAGCTGCTGGATGTAAAGTCCTACAGCAAGAGATGCTATTTTACCATGTTATATTGTGTCTCAAAGATGGAATAGAAACACCAGGTATGCCAAATGACTGCATGATTTAATCCAGGCCTTAAAATAATGAGCATAATTCCCCACAAACAGGAAATGGTTAAATACCTGGAGACTTCAAAGGCGATCACAGATCTGAAGAAGCAATTAAAAAGTAATCTGAACTTGAAAATTAATGACTAAAGGAGATCTTCCAGACCAAGGCCTAGGAGTTTCACAAAGTTCTAAATAGACTTCTCCACCAAGAACCAATAGTTTTCTGTTTATTTATGCAAAAAAACAAGTTTGACAGATATTTATGGCTTTCCTCCATTCCTTCAGAAACCAATATGGAAATGCTAAAAAAGAGACTTTCCACACTGTCTAAAAATCCATTTCCTTTGACTCTCCAACAAAGCATTCCAGTATTACTCAACTTCCTGATCTCCTATATTGTCATCAGACGGCCTAAGCCAGGCTACTTTTTCAGAATTCCAACACCTTCAATATTCTGTAGACCAGAAGAATGTCTGTCTGTCTCTCCTCTTCATTGTAACCATAAAAAAATTCAAAATTTCCTTCTCTCTCTTGAGGGAGATTTTTCTTTAGTAGGATAAAGATAGATTTCTTTGCCTTTCCTGATTCCTTTTGTTTATACTATACCCACACACACATATATATGCATATATGTAAACACATATCAACCTCTGTCAGTTCCCCAGTTATTACTATAGAACAATGAATGAAACTTTTTCCTATTTCCATAGCCTCAATTCTATTGCTTTTTTCTCCTTTAAGAAGCAGTTGGCAAAGTGGACAGAGCAGTGAGCCTGGAGTAAAAAAAATATGACTTCAGATATTAACTGTGACCCTGAACAAATCATTTGATCTCTGTTTTCCTTAGTTTCAATTATAAATTTGAGGTGATGACAGCATCTTCTTCACATGGATCAAATAATAAAATATTTATAAAGTGTTTTAACACAGTAGGCATAATACAAATATTTATTCCCTTCCCTTCCTCCTTCTTCTATGCTGAGATAGTTCTTTGTCCATAACAGATGTTAATTTTTCCAGAGAATGATTTCTGTGCCTTCATGAGCTACCTATTATGGTAATCACTAAAGGAAACAACTGGATTGATTCAGCTTCCCCTCTTATAATTACCATTCCTAAGTCTTCTCAATAACTCCAAAGTGTTCTTTCATTTAGACTAACAAAATTTAAGCTGCCTTTAAGAGGAAATCTATTATGTAGATGCTGACTCTGAGGGAGATGATGGGAGGGAGGAGTTTCTTCTTTCTCCTCTTTGAACTGACATATCTACATTTATCAAGCAAAGGGCAAAAAGTGAAAAACTACCATCACTATCTCAGTCTCTTTCCCTTATGAGATTCTGGCCTGCAGAGAAGGACTTAGACATCAGCTGAGATTTGACCATTCTGATTCCATCTTCAGACTCTTGAGAGGGTCATATAACTGTTATAGGAAGCTATGGAACATAGAATAGTATTTTCGTTAACCATTCATTTCCCTGTCAATTCAGTCTCCCTCCCTCCCCCAGGCCTTCCTTCAGTCTGTCTCTTCCATTAATATAGTCTGGGAAGCTAGAAAGGATTATACATTAATAATCCATTTTTATCCAAATTTTTCTTTCCACTCTTGAAAAACAAAAGAAACAAAATCAAAATGGGACTGTTGTGTTGAAGAGTGATGCAGAAAAGGAGTTAATAAAAATATCATCCCTTTGGCCTACTGTATAGAAAGATGGAAGACCTGCCCTGTAGACCATCAAGTCAAAGTGATTAAATATCCTCTGGATTAGTCTGCATAAAATTAAAATATTTTGTTTGGGATTTTTCTTGTTGAAAAAAAGAGAGTACTAGGTTCTCTCAAAATGAGATAACAATAAAGCTTGAGTGGGCTGTCCAATACTGCTTAGAGATTAATGTTTCTGGACCTTTTCAAGCCCATTTCCTCCAATACAATAATCCTCCCACACCCTTGAAAGTATCCCCCCAAAAAGTGAGAGATCTGATTAAAAATTACAGCCTCCTGCTCTTTATTCCTGTACTTTCACCCTTAACTCTATCTCATTTGTACCCAAGAAAAGACAGATTAGCCAAAATGCTACATGATCTAGTGGATAGAGAAATGCTGCATAGTCAATAAGACATACTTTCAAGTCTTGCACTTTCTACACACAAGCTATGTAACCCTTTGGGCGAGTCATTTATTTTCTCAGAATCCCCAAGAAATGTTCTTAGATTCCTGCTGATCCAAATTGATAAGAGTTTCCCCACTGCAAATTCTCTACACCAATGAAATCATAGGTCCAGTCCAAAAATAAATCTGATTATCAAGAAATCCTTGAAAAGAATCCATAAAAGAGGCCCATGAATCCTAGAGATCTTTGAACAAAAAGTGTTGCTTCAAAAGGGAAGGCATTTGCCTTGGAATGAAGGAAACAAGCAATTATTAAGGTCTGTATGTCACAAAAATTCTCTCATTTTTGCCTCACAACAACCTTGGGTAATAGAGGGTATTGTTATCCCCTATTTTAGCTGAGAAAACTGAGGCAGAAAACAAGTAACTTGTCCAGGAGCGCACAAATAGTGTCTGAGGCTAGAATTATGTCTTCCAGATACAGTATTCTATCCGTTATACTACCTTAGCTGTGTGTCTGTGTATGTGTGAAATCTCGTGTCCTTAATCACTAGCTTATGGATCCACTTTTTTCTTCTCTATCACTTGCTTCCTTATGTCTTTGCCTATCTGCCTTTCTGCCCAAAACCTGGAGAGCAACACAATCCTGAAGTAATGATAAAAACTGTCCTTCATTCTTCACCTCATCTGCCCCATAATAATAAAAGATCTTTCCTTCCTCATATCTCACGTAAAATATCACATTCATTTTTTACCTATAAGAGTCTTCCTTTTTAACATATGGACAAGTCATAGTCCCTTCACTAGTCTGTATCCCCTCAGTCTGGGATTGTTTTAATCCTTTGTCCCTCCAAGAAACTAGCACGGCCCTTTATATACCTTAGGCATATTGGTAGTTGAATAAATTACCCCTCCATTTCCACGCTTCTGTGTCTCTGTTCTGTCTCTGCAGAATCCTTCCCCTGTACAAGTCTCTGGGGTCAGGGGTCACATCAGAAGATGGTTCCGTGGCAGTTGAGGTCAGTCAGGGCAAAGGATGGAACTGGCAAAGATGAAAATTGTCCCTTAGCTTGATCATTCTTCCCAAATCCTACCACTGCCACTACTCAAAACTCAGAAACCTTACTTGTCCTCTAACTGCTACTGCTAAAATCAGCTAGTTCCCAGAAGAAACTGTTTTAGGTGTGAGATATTAGGTTAGAAAATAATCAAAAAACATACTTTGCCTTGTTTTGTGGTTGGTCTTGACTTGGGATAGGTAGAAGCATGGTGAAGAAAAAATCTCTCTCTTTCCCCTTGATCCTTCCATCATTCAGTGATAAAGCTATTTTCCAATCTACTACCACTATACAGACCCTAAACCTGGTCTCCTCCTGCTTAGCCCTAGCGTTGATGATATTGGGGTTAATCCACAAGGAATGGACTAAAGTGGAGAAGAAACCATCAGGGGTAGAAATTTCCAGTAGCCCCTGGATAATTTGTAGCGGTTCAGTTTGCGCCGAGTTGTCAACAGGTCAGGAATAAACTACGGAGGGAGGGAGTCTTGGGCTTTGCCTTCTTGGGCAACTCAGCTTTTTCATCTTGCTACTTGATAGTTTTCTTAGTCTATAACTCCCTTAGTCAGCACCTTTATTACTTTCACAACTAATTGTTGGGACTTCTATGAAATTTCAGTTATTTCTGGAAAAGACAGAATTCAGTTGAAACTAGAGTCTTTTAATTGGCTGGAACTTTGGGAGTTGTCACTGGAGGAGAGTGGACAAGCTAGAATGGGACAAATGGAAAGAGGTCGATTGGGAACTGGAGCAAAGTCAGTGATATTAGGTAAAATTAATGTTAGCGAAGGTCAAGAGATTTTGTGCATAGTGGGTGTTTTAACAACTAAGGAAGAATAATGAAATAAAGATTTACAAGGATAGAGAGTGCTTTCCATTGGATTTTTCTCCCATTCAGATTCAAGTTTCTTGACCACATTTTCCTCTTCTTCCTCCTTCTGTGACATTTCCTATTTCCTCTCTCCTTATTCCCATCTCCCCTATGTAGCTCTCAGGTGAGACTAGATTACAAAAAAGTACTTGCAATGGTCCCAACTTAATCTTTGCTTCCCCACAGATCAGGACAATACAATCTGGAATCTGATGGTCGTAACTGTCTGTCTCTCTGTCGTGCTGTGTTTAATTTTGGGGATGGACCATATATCTTTGATTCCTCGATTCAAAGCTCGCTACTTCATCTTTGGCTTTATCAGCTTCCTGACAGGTACCTACATGCTTCCCTTGCCCCAGACTGCTAATAAAATTGATTTGGGGTTTACATTGCTGGTCCTATCTAAAATCATACCCCCTTTAGTAAAAGGTCATAGATTTAGCTTCTGAGATGTTTACCCATTCATTTATTATTGAATGAATTCTTGAGTAAAAGCATTCTAGTTATTGACCAGAATGTCTTTTCGTTGGTTAAGACATGAGTGTGGGGTTCAAGTCTTCCAGAAGAGATTTTTTTTCTTTTTCTTTTTCTTTTTCTGTCTGGACAGCAGGTGTCTCTCTGTTCACAGCAATTGTACTGTACAACAGAGCATTGAAGACAAGTTTTCGTGGACACCAATATGTGATCATAAACAGATGGATCTTTCATTCAACTTATGTAATTATCTTCTTATATTTAGTCTGTGGTGAGTGTTCCCAGTGCCCTTGAGATAAGATCAGAGCCTACCCACCTGTGGTTTTGGAGGAGGGGAATTGGGGAACATAGGAGAGACTTTCACCCCAATTTATTGAAACTTGATTAGATTCAGTTCTAGGTATAACTTCCTCTAAGGGTGAATTGTGATATGGGACAACAGATAAAGTCAATTCCTGGTGAATAGATCCAATGAACAACCTTCCCTTTCTCTTCCTCTATTGTCTTTCACAGCTTCCCCTCCTTCATGGCACATATGGCCATGAAATATATGGCTATGAGGAATGTCTTTGAAGGAGAAAGTATGAAGGCATCTAGAGAACAAAATAAAAAGGATAAAGATATTATCAAGGATAGTATTAAGACAGGCTAAAACAGGAGGAGGCAATGTAAGAGTATAGTAAATCACAGTCTCTTATGGAGTTCCCTTTTTTTCTAGTATTCTCTCTTCTGAAAGAAACATCCTAAATGCAAGAGACATATTTCCAATTTCAAAATGGACCTGATCTTAATTAGATAATTTAAAATGTGCTATAATTTCCACGGCCCCTCCTATTCTTCCCTAAATTTTGATGTCCTGGAATTTATCACCCAAAAGAACTTTGGACATTTCAGATTACAGGCTCAGACAACATTGTATAACCTTAATATGTTTAGATACTACGAGGGAACCAGACTGTGCTGTGTAAAGAATTTTAACTATGGAGTTAGAGAACTTAGTTTTATATCCTCCTCCGGAGGCTTACTATCTAAGTTCTATAACTTCTACCAAGTTTTTAAATCTCTCTATGCCTTATTATCCTGTAGAAAAATAAAAGTATTTGAAATTATTCCATTGGATTCGATGAGCTGCATTTTGGGCAATCTCTAGAGCTAAATTATAACTTTCTCACCCCTTTGGCTTCTCAAGGCATCATCCTGCCACCAGGAAAGAGTCTAACTCCTGTTTCCATGCTGTTGCTATTATTACCTACTTTTCCTTTCAATTCTTTCCCCTGATCATTTTTCCCTAGGTATCCTCTGTCTTTTGAGCCACACGGATGCTGAGAATGTCCTAAACTTTGAAGATTCTCCCAAACAATCTACAGTGAAACAGCCATGTAATGTGCAAATGGAAAGTGATAGTAGAGAAAAGAAGGGAATTTTAGCTGACAAAATCCCTCTTGAAGACTTGGAACAAACAAAACCGATTGTTAAGCACAAATTTCCAGGCCGCAGGGTGACCTGGAACTTAGATTCTTAGGGGAAGCCATAGGAGTCTTTTTTCTTCATGCATATGCTTATATCTCTGCTGATATTTATATATGTATGTCAGGTGTTATATTCATGCATCATTTATTGTAAGCTTGTACATACATATTATATATTCTATGACTTAAAAGACTATGTATAGGAGTGCCAAATGATAGTAGTGTATATTCCTATACTAGATAAAGGTGATTTTCCTATGGACAGTATGTTTGGAATTTCAATAAAAGAAATCAACACATTTCAGTGGTTTGTAATTTGTCCTTAGAAGAGATCTGAGAGTTTATGGTGCTGCTCAAGAATTCAACAAACTTTTATTCATCACTAAGTGATAAATGAAAGGAAGTATGGCAACAAATTCTAGAACTCGAGTTTTGGAGAACTATATTTCCTATCTCTGACATATAAGCTCTTGACCATAGACAAGTCACTTGCTTAACCTTCTCTCAGCTTCAAGCAAGTTTCTATGACTAAATGATTAGACTAAATGTGAAGAAGGGACTTTACACATCAACAAAATCATGAGTCCTTCATCTTTTGGTGTATGTACTTAAGAAAACAAAAATGAAAAGCAATATAGTCTATGCCCTTGAGTAGCTCACAATCTAGTAGAGAATCAAGAAAAATAAAATATAAGTTTAGAACATGGAAAAGTGCATAAAAGAGACCAAATAGACTATACTAAGAAATCAAAAGGAGTGATTACTTAGTTAAGAAGATAAGATATCACAGGGTAGCATCTGAACTAGTTTTTAGTGGAAGAGGATTTGGAGAAAAAGAAGAATTTGATTCTGGTGTAGAATATACTTTCACCACTTTTAGATTCATCATGACTAATCAATCATGAGTAATTATGTAATTCACAGTGCAAGTACCTACCCAATCCAATCTCTATTGCTAGATTACATCGTGGACATGTACAAACTCAATAGGAAAAAAAAATTTAAGCCAAGTAAAGGAAAAAAATATGAACTGCCTACTCTGTGTCAGGTATTGTTTAGTAGGAATATGAAGAAAGCTCACCCCACAAAGAAAAGAAAAATCAATCCATGCTCTCAAGGAGCTTACAATTCAATGGGGAAAACAATACAAACAACCATGTACAAACAATATATGTACAACATAAACAAAAGATAATTTCAGAGGGAAAACACTAGAAAGAACCTAGAAAAGCTGCTGGGAGAAGGTAAAATTTTATCTGGTATTTAAAGGACGCTAAGAGGTAGAGATTAAGAGGAGAGAGTTCCAAGTAAGGGACTTGAATAGATGGGGTCAGGAGATGGAATATCTTGTTCAAGAAAAACATGAAACCTTATGTCTTTGGATTACAGAATATATGGAAGAGAATAAAAATTGAAGGGGAAAAAGTAGGAAAGGTCCATGTTACAAAAGACCTTAAAAGCCAAAAAGCCCTCAAAAATTTGAGTTACTGTAATGAGCCCAAGTTCTAATTACTTGACAGATGGAGGCCATCTTCTCTTTATCTTCCTCTCACATGAATCCCTGAGAGTATCCCCTGCTCAGATCCAAAATTGAGAATCACTGATATCTTAACAATCTAGAGCATTTTAAACTCAAGAAAAGACATATTGAGTAAGCCTATTTCTCATATTTAAATCCCATAGTGCATATATGTCTAGATCTTCCTATCCTTTTTCATACCATTTACTGTAAGATAGTCAAATAATATTGACTAACAGTTGCTCCAGGTAATTTTTGGGTTCTCCCATCAAAAGAACATGTTCAAACAATTTGGAAAGCATTGAATTTTGATTTTGTGTCTTATTCAGATACCCTCTTCCAGTTGTATAGGTAGACTACATCAAGTTTTTCCTTAGATAACTCTTCTATTATTCTGTTATTACAGAGTCACAAAAGGAATTCTTCTCTAGAACCATGCTTAAGAAGCACCTCAAAGTACTTGTTTGATAATTCCTGCCACCAAGGACCTGTATTATCCTCTCAGTTCATTCCCAAGAAACATGAAGTTGTCAGTGTGTTCAGGTGATGAACACCAATTTAAAATTTAAAATATTCTGACAATATTTTAACCATGTCAAAATTGGTCCCAGTGGACAATGACATTCCAGAAATGTTTGAAGAGTGTGGAATGAGTAGGACTATTGGGTCAAAGTGTATGCATATGTTATAGCCCTTTGGGCATAGTTCCAAAATGCTCTCCTGAATGATTGGATTATTTCACATGCTTTCCCACATCCCCTCCAACATTTATCATTTCCTGTCAGGCAATCTGAGAGAGGTGGGGTGCTTTAATTTGTGATTTGGAGCATTTTCCATATGATTACAAATGGCTTTAATTTCATCATTTGGGAATTGTCTGAATCCTTTGACTATCAATTAGAGAATGACTTATATTCTTATAAATTTGACACAAATTTTGTATATTTTAGAAATGAGGCCTTTATTAGAAACTGGCTGTAAAAAAATTTTTCCCAGCTTTATATCTCCCTTGTGTTGATTTTATTTGTGCAAAAACTTTTTAATTTAATGTAATCAAAGTTGTCCATTTTTATACCCTCCATTTTAAGAGCTGATTACAGTATTTGGAGAGAATGACCAATCTCTTTAGTCAATTCCTTAGCGTTTGGTAGCAAATTCTCTCAAAACAGATAGTTATGCCAAATATTTCTTCTGTAGTATTAAAATATGAAACCAAAACCCAATATACAACTCATATATTGCAGTAGGTATTACTAAAAGATTATTGCAGGTATTATCTCAGATTAATAACATGTACATGAATTATAAAAGCTTCAAGAGCCTCCTCCAATGTATAAGGGTGGAAAGAAGATTCTTTTGTAACAGTGGAACTTCTAGTTCTCTTCTAGCCACCAATACACCTGCTGCATGAGTATCAGAGAATGGATTTTCACCAGTAATGCAATGTGAAATTGGATTGTTCCTGCTTATGTAAGAGAAAAGGCTCCACTTCTAATGTTGTGTTTCATCAGTGGTGTTGCTTTTCAATTAGCCTTAAAGGTTTAAGAATGCTGCTTAGGTAGGGTGAGCATAGTGGAATTCATAAATAGACTCTTCTAAATTCATGACTAGTCTTTTGAGCACACATTTATGAATTTCAGTGAGCAAAATTGTCTGTAGATATTATTTGTAAAACTCAATGAAACACAGGGTTCTTATGATTAACCAAATAATGACATATATTCATTAACCATATGTTACAACTATTTTCTCAGGGTAAACATCAAACTCAGTTTAGGAATTATTATTCTGAAAATGACGTTGGGAGAAGTTACTGTTAACTTAGAGTGTTTAATATCTGTAGGGTGAGAAGAAAAAGTAAAAGTGAAAAGTCCACTGAAATTCTTTGCAAAAGTTAGCCAAAAAAAATAATAATTTTTAGCCAAAAAATTATGAAGTTAACCAATAAAATAAACCATTAGTTAATTTGTACTGAATGTACCACCAATGAAGAAGATGAAACTAAAGTAATTATTAGGAGCTATTTTGCCCAATTTTATGCCAATAAAACTGATTATCTGCATGAAATTGATGAATGTTTTTGTAATTTTGTTGTTTATTCAATTAGTCATTTTCAACTCTTCACTGGAGTTTTCTTGGCAAAGATACCTTAGTGGTTTTCCATTTCCTTCTCCAGTTCATTCTACAAGTAAGGAAATGAGGAAAACAAGGTTAAGTAATTTGCCCATATTAACATAGCTAGTAAGTGGCTGGACCCAAATTTGAATGCAGGTCCTCCTGACTCTAGGCCCAGCACTCTATCCATTGTGTAACCTCTCTGGATGAATATTTGCAATATATATAAATTGTCCAGATTAATAGATGAAGAAATAGAATATTTGGATAGGGAGAGGGAGGGACCTATCTTAGAAAAAGAAATAGACAAGCCATAAATGAGTTCTCCAAGAAAAAATTCCCAGAACCACAAGTTTTCAAATGAATTTTTAAAATTAAAGAAAAGATCATTCCAAAACTAATTATTTTGTATTTTATCTATTTCCATATTAGTCGTGTTGTAAAGGAAGAAACAGAACAAAAAGGAAAAGCTATGAAAATAACAAAGTGAAAATAGCATCTGAATTTAGACTCCATCAGTTCTTTCTCTGGATGTGAATAGCATTTTCTAACATGAGTCTTTTAAAATTGTTTTCAATCATTGTATTGCGTAAGAGTTAAGTCTTAACTTTAATCATCGCACAATGTTGCTATTATTATGTATAGTATTTTCCTGGTTCTTTTCACTTCACTCAATATTAGTTCATGTAAGTCTAAATTATAACAAGATTCATCTGGAAAAACAAATTGTTAGGAAGCCAAGGTGGCTATTGTTGTTTATCCTTTATTCTTGAATGTGACCAAGGATATCAATTATAAGGATGATGTCTTGACATGTTCATTGAATTTAAATAAGATAGACCTGGGCAAAGTCATCAATTAGCCTTATTCTCTCCTCCAGAGACACCAGAGTCCTGTAGCAAGACAAAAGTCAGGATGACCGGTGATGGCCCAAGACAAAATGGTTGATTGGGTTAGCCACCCAGCTAAACTTCCCAACAGTCTTTTTTAAAAAACCTTTAAATAAAATCAAATTCTGGAGAAACAAAGCTAAAAAAAAAAAAAAAGAAAAGAAAATTTAAGCGCCTAGCAGAAGTCTGTAGCATCTGGTGAAATTCTATTCAAAATCCATACAAGTAGCGACCTCAAAAGCAGCCATAACACTAGCAGTAGCTTTGGGAGCTGGTAAAGAGTAAATGGGGCCAAGAGATAGGTCAGAACGAAAATAAAAGGGACCCTTTGCTGGCAATGGGTATAGTTGATACTGATTGGCACCCCTACTGCCCATATACAGTTTCTGGTTACAATTCCAAAGCACAGATAATTTAATCCTAATAGTTCCAAGGCAAAGAGTAGTATTTAGCCCATGCAATGGAAGAAAACCAGGAGCCCTTTTGTGGTAAATTCTAAAGCATATACTATGAAAGCAATGATCATGCCTATCGTAGGATAACACCAAAAATTTGCAGAGCCCAAAAAACTAGCACTGAAAACAGCAGTACAAAAAAAAAAAGAAAAGAAAAGAAAAAAAAGACTGAAACTTAAGACAGTGCCTTCCTAGCAAAAAATAAGCAGAGTATAACTTTTAACAAAATTCAAAGTCAAGAAATAGACTGAAAAAAGAACTAATAACAAAGAATATAAACATAGACTACTATAGTAGCAAGGAAGAGGAAGACATAGACTCAGAATAAATTCACAATGTGAAAATAGTCACCAAAAAAGCCATGATCAAAGAAAGAACCTAGACATCATATTTCAAGAAATTATCAAGGAAAACTGCCCCAATATCTTAGGTCCAGAGATAAAATAGAAATTGACCACTTTCACCAATCACCTCTTGAATGAAATTCCAAAATGAAAACTCTCAGGAATCCCAGATAAAAGAGAAAATAGCCAAATAGCCAGAAAGAAAAAATTCTAATAAGGAGCCAAAGTCAGGATTATATAAGATTTAGTGGTATTCACATTAAAGAAGCAGAGTACTTGGGCTACAATATTCCAGAAGGCAAAGGAACTAAGACTACAACTGAGCATAATCATTCAAAGGGAAAATTGGATATTTAATGAAATAGAGGACTTTAAAACATTTTTGATGAAAAGACCAGAGTAGAATAGAAAATTTGATATTCAAACACAAGATTTAAGAGTAGCAGAAAAAGATAAACATGAAAAGTAATCATAAGACTCAATAAACTTAAACTGCAAACCTTCTTATATGGGAAGATGATATATATAACTGCTGAGAACTTATCACATAGAGGGTATGAGTATTAATTGATTATGTTGGAATCATCTCAAAAAATAGAAGATTCTGGGAAGATGGAGGAGTAGCTCAGTAAATTTCAAGCTTTCCAGATTCCAAACAAATTTGCAGCTCAGGGTAAATAGAGACTAGTGAAAAATCAAGAAAATTTGGGGCAGGACAGGGGCTCCTCCTGAAACAACCCAAGAAGATCTGAAGATGGACCTCAGTCTGGGAATTAGTATGAGGACAAACATCTCCAGGCTAGCTCTGCAGAAACACCAAGTGGAGAGCCTTGGGGCTAGCTGGAGCCTCAGCAGGAATTACAGGAAATTTCACTTCCCAGGCAGCAAGCATAGCAAGGAGTCTGAAGACTGAGAGAAGCTTTGCTAATTGAGAACACCATGCCTGGCTGTGCTGCAGAGACAGGATGCTGGCAGATAAGGAATCAGTGAGTCCTGAGGCAGGAGGCAGGGATGCCAGGAGAGCTGCAGGAAGCTAAAGGCAAACCATGCCATGATTACAGGTGCTTACACTAAAACTTCTCATTAAAAAAAAAAAAAATGAACCAGCAAAGAAGAAAAATCACCATCATAGGAACTTACTATGGAAAGTGGGAAGACCAGGGTTCATATTCAGAGGAAGACACTGAAGTGAAAAAAAAAAAGCCTCTGCTACTTCAAAGAGTAATATTAAATGGCTTCCTGCTCAAAGAGAATTAATAGAAGAACTCAAAAAAGAATTTAAAAAGCAAATGAGAGACATTGAGGAAAAAAACTATAAAAATAAATAAATATAAACCATCCAAGAAAAAAAAGATTACAAAAAAAAGGAGTTAACTGACTAGAAAAGGAGATGCAGAGTCTTAAAGATGAAAATAATTCTTTGAAAATTAGAATTGGGCAAGGAGAAACCAATGAAGCTCTAAGAGACCAAGAAATAACAAAAGAGAATATAAAGTATGAAAAAATAGAACAGAATGTGAAACATAAGAAAAACAACAGATCAAATCAAGAAAAGAAAATATAAGAATAACTGGACTATTGGAAACCTGTGATCAAAAAAAAGAACCTTGAATACAATAATGCAAGAAATATTCCAAGAAAATTTTCCTGGAGTGATAGAACAGGAAGGAAAAGTTGAAATAGGAAAAAACCTATCAATGATCACCTCATAAAGATTCTTTATGGAAAACACATAGGAATATTACTGCATAATTTTGAAACCTCCAGATCAAAGAGAAAATTCTTCAAGAAACAAGAAAAAAAACAATTCAAATATGCTGGAGCTGCAATTAGAATTGTACAGGACTTATCAGCAGTTACAATAAAAGACAGCAGATCCTAGAATCATATCAATCAATCAATCAATCAAAATAACTAGCCCTGTGGACAAAAATATCATATCCAGCAAAATTATCCATAATATTGAATGTAAAAAAAAAAAAAAAAGACATTCAACAAACTTGTAGACTTTCAGGATTTTTTTTTTTTTTTGCTGAGGCAATTGGGGTAAGTGACTTGCCCAGGGTCACACAGCTAGGAAGTGTTAAGTGTCTGAGGCCAGATTTGAACTCAGGTCCTCCTGACTTCAGGGCTGATGCTCTATCCACTGTACCAATCAAATGCCCCTAGGACTTTCTTTCAAACAAACTTGAACTCAATAAAAAATTTAATATGTAAAAGCCAACATCAAAGATTAATTTCAAGAAACTTAATATGAGCAAATGTTTGTTTTTTAGATGAAAATATATGCTATATATTTAAGATGGACATCCACAATTAAGTAGCTCAAAAGAAAGATTGGGGCAAACTGCCTAAAAACCAAAAACTGCCTTAAAAAAGGTAGAAATAATAATTGTTATACAAATGAGGTGCAGAGAAAGAATAAACCCAGAGGCATTAAGGGGGGAGGAGAGCTCATACTTCTGAAAATGTAGTCACATCTGCAATGGCTAAATAGGCAACACTACATATATACAATGCCTTAGGATACAGCACCCTCCAAAATCTGTAAAGAGATAAAAGGAGGGATGGGCAGAATGGGAAGCAAAAGGTGGGAGAAGAAGATAAGGGAGGGATCCATGAGTAGGGGGAGGTTAAGTAATAGTAAGGCAAATTAAGGAGTAGAATTAAAGCAGAAGAGTTAGCAAGGATAGGAGAAAAAACAAGTCAAACTTAAAGATTCAATAAAAAGAGAAATCTATATTATATGTCAACCATATTAACATTGTTTTAGATACGTTTACATGTGGGTAAATGCATATATGTGGATGTATGAGAGAACACACATAGATGTGTTTGCATGTTGCTTTGTGTATGAGTATGTGTAAATATTTGTGTATGTGAGTGGATGGGTGTGAATGTGTGTGTGTGTGTGTGTGTCTGTGTCTGTGTCTGTGTCTGTGTGTGTGAAGAGTGACAGATAAGTATGTGTGTGTATAGGAATATGTGGATGTGGGGTATATATGTGTATGTACACATACACACGCGCACACACATACACACACACATATATAAACATATCTGTGCTTAATTATAGCCTACTTGGGGGAGGTGGAGGGATTGAAAGGGGGAAAAAAGAATAAAGTAAAAATAAAAGCATGCAGCAGAGAACAAAAGAATAGCCTACAAGAAAGCCAAGAAAAGATAGGCATTCATGAGTGTAATTTCTTCAACTATTATATATTCTTATAACAAATATATTGTTATATAGTTTGAATCTTCCTTGATGTTCTGCTCATCACTTGACAATGTTCTGTTTTGTTTCATTTGGGGGTTTTTCTGTTTTTCTTTTTTCTATTCTATTTTTAATAAAATAAATGGGGACTTTTTTTATATAAAAGAGGTGCACAGAAAAGAGCTTTACAATAGAAAGGAGGGTCATAGGTAAGCATCACTCTCATCATAACTGGTCAAAGAAGGAAGAATATACAATTATTCCTTAACATTCACAGGCAATAGGGAAGCAAGATCACTGTAAATGTGAAAAACTAGGAATAACTCTAGGTCCCACCCCAAATTTTTATTTTTAATAATTTTGATCATATTAATTTGATATTCCTTAAGATATTTTCTGAGTTCTTCCATCATAAAGCACACCTCTTAAATCTTTATCTCAGTGGTTAGGAATCAGTGAGTTATATTTTGTGGGCTGCATCCGACATTCCTGTCCTCTTCCTAGGCTTCTACTTCAACTAATCTTTCCACACTTCTGCTCCTGGAGAATCACCAAAATATCAAATACCACAAGAACTAGTTCAGAATCAATGCTCCTGTAATGTTCATTGGCACCTCTTTTTTGCACATTTGGCATGGATGGTCAAAATGTACAGGTACTAAGTCCTATTTTGTTGCTTGTACTGTTTTGCTAAAATTTTGAAAAAAAAACTGGAATTAACAACAATTGCTGTTAGCATTCCAATTATATAAATATCCACAGTCTCTGCTTTCCTGTCAATATCAATAATTTCCTTTAAAAATTTCAAACTTATCTTGATATAGACCAGGTAAAGATAGTCTTTATCATTCATTACACCAAGTCCATATGCTATTGTAGGTTTTACATATGCTTTTCTTAGGTATCTATCACAGAATTGAAAATGAAAGTAGCTTGAAACTTAACATCTTGGACAGCATTGCAATCCATATTCTAAATTTTTATCATCATCTTTACATAAAATTCTATGGGTACAAATCTACCTCTAGCTAAATTGGAATATTTCAGCTTCTGTATGACCAAGGCTACATTCTCTTTATTCATATACCCAACTTAAATAAGATCATCTAATACACAATTAGAACCAAAAGGTATCTCTTATTCTTAGCATGACATGATAGAGGTATTCTCATGTAAGACAGTCATGATTTCTAGTCACTCAGGTCCTCACTACTTCTCCAAGAAGAATATTTTTATCCACTATTTCCTCTCTCATCTTAAAGAGCCAAACTTAAGAAGAGGGTATCAAACCATTTGAGAATGACTAATCCTTCTCCCCAAGTTTAGGACTATTTTTTCTCACTTTAGGTTTTGCCAGTAATGGTTTCTTTTAAAGATAATGACAAATGTTGGAGGGGATGTGGGAAAGCTGGGACACTAACGCATTTTGGTGAAGCTGTGAAAAGATTTAACCATTCTGGAGAACAATTTGGAACTATGCCCCAAAAGCTATAAAACTGTGCATATCCTTTGATCCAGCAGTTTATCTTAAAGATCTGTATCTTAAAGAGATCATAAAAGAGGGGAAATGACCCAAATGTGCAAAAATGTTTGTAGCCGCTCTTTCTGTGGTGGCAAAGAATTAGAAAATGAGTAGATGCTCATCAGTTGAGAAATGGCTACATAAGTTATGGCATATTCATATGGAATATTATTGTTTGATAGAAAATAATGAACAGGCTGACTTTAGAAAGACTTGGAAAGATTTATATGAAGTGATGCTGAACGAAACAAGCAGAATCAGAAAAACATTGTATGCAACAATAGCAAAATTGTGTGATGATCAACTATGACAAAGTTGGTTCTTCTCAGAGGCACAGCAATCCGAAGCAATCCCAAATAAAATCCCAAAATAAATTTTGGATAGAAAACACCATCCACATCAATACATGCTGTTAATTTTTTTCTTTTTCTTCTGTTTTTTTCTTTTGTGATTTTACCCTTTTGTTCTGATTTTTCTCTCCCAACATAATTTATAAGGAAATATGCTTTTTAGATAATGAATATACAAGTATGACCAAAAGAAAAATGTTGTTTATATATGTAACTGAGGAAAATAAAGATAATCATTAAGAATACAAAGGTACAAAGAAGGTTTTTCTCGGCATCAATAGAGAAAATAACTTACTGGGAGATACCTATACCAATAAAATCCCACATAGTTTTTATTCTTGGGTTTATCATTGGACTGCTGAATTCAATTCTTTCTGATTCTTGCTAATCTTGTCCTTTTTGTTACTATTTGTATTATATTGGCACAAATTGTGAGCAATAATTATTTCTCCAATTTCCTTGAACAAAATAAAAAATATTTGTATTTCTTCAAAGATAGTTTCAAATTTATTTTTAGATAACTTTTAAGTATTTCTTGATATATTAACTTCAAGATATTTTATGCATTTTGTTGTCATTTTGAATGGAAATGTTTTCTCTCATTACTGTTTATTTTTAATTGATAGAATTAACAAGATTTATCTTGTGATCTGCTATAGACTCTTGAGCCACTATCCCAATTCAGACTCAGAAAGCAGGTCATTTACAGAATTTCTCTAAAGCCATTGCTCTCAGGCTCTAATCTAGTATGTTCCTCCAACTTCATTTAAACAGTTGCCCTTGATCCAGGAGGCAATGAGATCAAATTTAAACTAATTGATACAAAGTAATCCCCTAGTGAGTTCAATTCTTGGTGTGGTATGGTTGATAGAAGAGTCACTATCTCACTTAGAAAACATGTCTCCATTTCCAGGTCTATATACTTTTGGTCTGAGTAAACACACCTCAGGGCTGGCTTCTTATTGTGCACAATTGCTGGAGCTATTTGGCAGATGCTCCAATTGGAGACGCCAGTTGCTGGACCTATGGTGCTTTCCTAAACTTTCAATGCTTACTGGGTCTTAATACTAATCATTCTATCTATAATATGCATTTTCTTAAGATCACAAGAGAATAAATACATCAATAACAGACATAGTTTTTGTCTCAGCCACAGAGTAACCCAGCTGAAGATATGGCAGCCTCAGAAAGTGCCTTTTTTCCCCACTACTACCTTCTTTCCTTCCAAAGTCTAACAGTATTTCTTCCACCTCTTCACTTGAAAACCACTGTCTGGGAGGAAAGGGGGTGGGGAAAGGAGGGGAAATTTCATCTGTTCATGCCTTTCATACACATATTCTATGTGGACAGAGGAAGGGAAGGGAAGGGAAAGGAAGGGAAGGAAAAAGAAAGAAAGAAAGAAAGAAAGAAAGAAAGAAAGAAAGAAAGAAAGAAAGAAAGAAAGAAAGAAAGAAAGAAAGAAAGAAAGAAAGAAGGAAGGAAGGAAGGAAGGAAGGAAGGAAGAAGGAAGGAAGGAAGGAAGGAAGGAAGGAAGGAAAAGAAAGAAAGAAAGAAAGAAAGAAAGAAAGAAAGAAAGAAAGAAAGAAAGAAAGAAAAAGAAAGAAAGAAAGAAGAAAGAAAGAAAGAAAGAAAGAAGGAAGGAAGGAAGGAAGAAGGAAGGAAGGAAGGAAGGAAGGAAGGAAGAAGGAAGGAAGGAAGAAGAAAGAAAGAAGAAAAGAAAGAAAGAAAAGAAAGGGAGGGAAATTTTCCAACTAACCAGTTCCAATTTATGGGCAAGTTCTACTCACAGAGGTTGTTGTTGGTCCTTCCTTCTTGAAGAGAATGATGCCATGATGAGCAAGTAAATTGGATAGAAGTGAGGGAGGGCTGGGTAAGGTCACCTGCCTCACTTTGCCCCCCAGAGCCATCTGGGTCCAGTGGCCAGATATAGATTAAGAGGACTGGAGATGGTTCTGGACACAGTGGGAGACCTGAACCTTTTTAAGTTAAGGTCTTCTATGGGTTTCAGTTTGATTGAGGCCGATCCATTGAGTAATAAAGGCTAGGTAGCAATCTGGCCACTAGACCAGGTGGCTCTGGAAGGGAAAGTGAGGCAGGTGACTTTGCACAGTCCTCCTTCACTTCAATCCAATTCATTTGCAAGTCACAGCATCATTTCTCGGATGTCATAGTACTCTTGAAGAAGGAGGACAAACAACATGCAAATTCTATTCCAGCTCAAAAGTCAATTAAAGAACTTTTCATCACCATATAGAAAGTGGAGAGGATACAATCAGTATACCTACATATGCTCTGAATTGCATAAAGGGACTCTCCCTCGTGCATTTCTGGAATCAGGCTTACTGAGATTATCAATAGGTTGATATAAGGAAGAGAATATAATATATGATTGAGGGCATTTATTAAGAAATCTATTACTGGGGTAGCTAGGTGGAACAGTGAATAGAGCACCAGCCCTGAAGTCAAAAGGACCTAAGATCAAATCTGATCTCAGACACTTAACACTTCCTAGCTGTGTGACCCTGGGCAAGTCATTCAACCTCAATTTTCTCAGGAAAAAAAAAGGAAATCAAAGTCAAACACAACAAAACTGTGAAACCAACCACAACTTTGGGGGGACAATTGAAATAGAGCCAATTAGCATGATTCTTTAGGCCATGCATTAGAAATTCTAAAAATATTGAGGGATGGGGCAGCTAGATGGTGAAGTGGATAGAGCACCAGACCTAAAGTCAGGAGGACCTGAGTTCAATCTGGCCTCACGTCCTAGCTGTGTGACCCTAGGCAAGTCACTTAACCCCAATTGCCTCAGCACTATATATACATATATATGGATGGATGGATGGATGGAAATAATGCTCAGGTTTATAGAGGAATAGAAAAAAATGTCTCTTTTTCTCTACTCACAAATATTTTGAAAGTTGAAAAAGAAAGGTTTTGTTTATTCTAGAGCTCTGGAGAGTTCATTATTATTAGCAGACTAGGAATGACAGAATGAAGGTATCACTACTGTGTAATTATTAAGATAACAATCATTTGGGAACATAAAAAGTTCTCAAAGGTTAAAATTTCTTAATAACATATATCAGACTCAATTTTTACTTTAAATGAATGTGTTGAAAACATGGGAGATGGGTTATTAATACCTTCTGAATCCAATTCTCCCTGTGCAACAAGAGAACTGTTCAGTTCTGCACACATATATTGTATCTAGGATATACTGTAATTTATTTAACATGTATAGGACTGCTTGCCATCTGGGGGAGGGGATGAAGGGAGGGAGGGGAAAAATCAGAACAGAAGAGAGTGCAAGGGATAATGTTGTAAAAAATTACCTTGGCATGGGTTCTGTCAATAAAAAGTTATTTAAAAAAAAGAAGAAGAAGAAGAAGAAAAGAAGAAGAAGAAGAAGAAGAAGAAGGAGGAGGAGGAGGAGGAGGAGAGGAGGAGGAGGAGGAGGAGGAGGAGGAGGAGGAGGAGGAGGAGGAGGAGGAGGAGGAAAAAAAGAAAATATGGAAAAAACTCTCCCAAGAGTGCTAAGAAGTTCTATTTGGCAAATTACATGAAACTTTGTAATTGTGATTGGGTAGGTCAGAACTAATATTAATTGCTTTAAATAATTAACAATCTATTTCATCTCATCTTCCCAAGAGCACTCAACCAAAGCTCTAAGGGAAAGGAGACTTGAAATAGCTCATTTTATTCAAGTGAAAATATTTTGATGAAAGAAAAGTATTAATTTCAACTTCCTAAAGAGAGGACGAGCAAAAATTCCTAAATTCAAGTTACCATAACTGTAAAGAGAATTGGAGATGGACAGAAATTTCTCTACAATTCAAATGAAATATTGAGGGCTGAGTTTCAGACACTTGAACAAGGAGAAATGTTGGAGTAATCTTGTATGAATTCAACTTGCGGGTTGAGAATCTACCAATCATCTTGGATAAAATCCTGGTATGGAATCCAGAAGTCCTGTTTGCTAAACCAGATATGCCCAATTGAGTTTGTGACCGTAAACAAGCCACTTACCCATCTGATTTCCTCTAGCAACAAAATTCAGGTAGGCAGAAAAAAATATTATATCACATAGTATCAGGGATACTAAGAGGCAATTGGAAGATTGATGTAGAAAAGCAAGTTAATAGCAACAAAATGGACTCAAATCATAGTAGTCATGTCTATGAAGTCCTAAAGGCTAAAGGTGTTTATCATGCCTGAGTATACAAGATCTATAAGTGATAAGCAGTCCATGTCATTTATTTCCCACGTAGGACCTAGCATAGCACTTTGCACATTGTATGAACTTAGCAAACACTTCTTGAAAGACAGGTAAATTCCACAGAATCTAAGCGATATGAGTTTATTTTGGTGTGTGTGATATGTTACAGAGTGTATGTCATATTACAATGTTCTATTAATATATGCAAAAAGCATAGTTGCTAAATTCTCATCTTTAGGTATATTATTAACTTTCTTTCCATTTTAACAGGAAAAAATGTGTGAATTTCCAGTTCAGCATATCTCTAAAATCCACCTTAACTGCAACACTGACTTTCACTTCTTTTGTGATGGTTATCTTTTCTATTTTCATCGTTATATTTTTTGTGTTTATTCTTTTCTTGGCTGTTGAAAGCAGCAGTTAATTGAGAAACAGAAGATGAGTATAACATCACATAGAGGAAGACAAAACCCATAATTCAAAGTGGAAGTGGAAAAGTGCTTAGAAGTTTAAAGAATTGTTGGGAAAGAAGGCAAGGATGCAAAGGCAAATTTAATTTTCTTCAAACTTTCACCTTTTCAAGATATTTGTTTTTACTTGCTATGATCACCATAGAGATCATGTACTACCTCAATTTCTTATCAAGCTCCCAAAGATTGAGAATGTTCAGCAAACTGGACTATTAAGAGCATAGGACTTCTAGTGAGATGACAGGGCATTTAAGTTCCACAAAAGTTTTCATTTTCCATTTCTGGTGTTATTTCCAAGCTGGAAGAAAAGGAAAAACAGTGGGTCCTGTATTTGCAGGTGAAAGAGGTCCCAAAGGACACTAGCCAGGTGAATAAGAGAAAAACCATAAATATTGTAAGTGGAGAGCAGCTCTAAGAACAGGACTTCAATTTTACTAGTACCAACGACTATACTTATCCAGTGCCTATGTTTATCTTTTCCTCCTCTCTCTAGTTTCCCCTGATTCTCTCTGAAGTTTCCGCTGATTCTCTTTGAGCCTATTTTCTCCCAACTTCATCATTTCTCTCCCACCCCATCTCTATCAACATTCTCCATGCTATCTATCTATATCTGTCTAGTCTACCTTTCCACCTCCTAGAATGTATCCTCCTCTTTCAAATCAGTCATTTTTAAAGAAGGACATTTATATGCTGGAAAGCATTCAGCTGAGGCCATCATAGGATCATAGATGTAAAGCTGGAAAGTACCTCAGACACTATGCAGTCCAACCACTTTATTTTATAACTAAGGAAATTGATACCAGAGAGTAAGCAATACACAGCTAATAAATTAACAAGGTAGGATTTGGACCTAAAAAATCTTCCTGACTCCAAGTCCATGGATCTGTTCATTATTCCATGCTACCTCCAAATCAGGATGCAACTGTAAGTTCATTACAAAGAACTAGTTGAAGAAAAATGGAAACTCAACCTAGAGAAGAGGAAAAAAAGGGAAATATAACAGCTGTCTTTAAGTATTCAAAGACATATTTTGTGGAAAATGGAAGATGTTTCATACTTGACTCCAGAAGACAAAAATATGAACAACTGGTAGAAGTGGCAAAGAAACAAACACACATTTCATGTAAGGAAAAACAAAACTTTCTAACAATTAGAGGTATCACAAGATAGAGTGAGCTGCTTTAGAAGGGGTCAGATTCTCTTAATTTAAACTATTCAAAACCATATGATACTTCTAAAGAGATTCTTTTTCAGGTAAAGACTAGACTAGTTTGTTACTGAAGCCTCTTATATCTATGAAATTCTGTGAATCTAGAAGTTGCTAGCTATGTAAACTTGGATTAGTCTCTGAATCTTATTGGGTGTAGATTATTTTATTTTAAAATGAGAATAATCATATCTTACTATGACTTTGTGAAGAAAGTACTTTGTAAACTAAAACTATGACACTTATTAGCAAATGCTTGGAATTGAATAAGATTCTACTTCCACAAATTCAGTACAGCAAAGGTTTATTGGGCATCTACTATGGACAAAGCCCTACTCCATGCTCTAAGAGGAATACAAAATATAACCAATGCCACAAGTCTTCAAATACTTTATAGTCCTCATAATCTAGTGAGCCGAACATGAACTATTCATATAATAATGAAATATATGTAAGTTCACAGTACAAGAAAAGTATTATGAATTCACAATAGAACAAGTTTACTTTTAACTAGGTTTGGATAGGGAGGAGATGCAAAAAGGCTTCATGTAAGTGGCCTTTTAGGTGAACTTTAAAGGTTGAATTTCATTAGGAAGCAAAATTAAATAAAAGTAGAGAGGAGAGAAAGTATAGGAAGATGCAAGTTTTTGCTGGAAAGCATGCAAACAGTAGTACCATAAAGTAAAGTAGAAAATAAGGCACAATAAAAACCTCAAACATATTCCTGGAATTGAACTCAAAGGTAGATCAAATCATGGAGGTCTATACTGGAAGGAAAGCTTAGGAGTTTGGACTTCATTTCTTGGCAAGTGAAAGCCATTAAAAGTTTTTGGCCAAGGGAGTAACATGAGCAGAAAGTCTTATAGTGGTGAAGGATTAATTAAGGGAAGAACCTGGAGAAAGGAAAACAAGCTAGAAAACTATTAAAATGGTCCTGGCGAGAGATAAAAGAGCCCAAATTAGGATTGACAGTAGGATGAAAATGAAAGAGAAGATGTCAAAATAATTTTGGAAACAGAATTAAAAGAATTTGGGAAGTGATGGGAAATGGAAGAATGAGGAAAAAGGAAGAATCAAAGATGCCTCTGAAAATTCAAATCTTGTACCTGAAAAAATGGTAGAACCATTAAAAAGAATAGATTTGGAGAAAGATAATGCACCCACTTTTGTACTGTTATTTTTGAAATGCTAGAAAGATGTTCAAATAAAAATATTAAGGGAATGAATTCCAAAACTATATTACTGAGGTGGAGAAATTCTGTTAAGGAAACTCCCTCCACCGATGCAGATTTCTCATCTACATCTATGATCTTAGAGTATTACCTGGGACACTCAAAGTAAGTCGCTTGTCCAAAGACACATAGCTAAAATGTATCAGAGTTGTGATTCAAACCTAGAACTTCCAAGTTCTAAAGCCACTGTCTATTGGTCGTATTACTTAGAAATATCTACTAATCAGTTAGAAATCTGTATATAAATCTCAGGAAAAAGTATAATCTAAAAATTATAATTTAATAAGTCACTTAAAGAGAAATGACAATTAAAGCTATGAGAGTTAATTCCAAAAGGGGAGAATGTAAAGAAACTAGAAGATACAGGAAAAGAGCCTATAAGAGAAAGAGCAGAAGAGTCAGTGAAGAAAACAAAAAATTGTCACAAAAAAATAGGATAACCAGAAGAGTACAGCATAATCCAGGGAAATCAGGGGGAAAAATCGGGTGAGGGGAACGAGGATAATAACAGTGTCCAATGTTGCAAGAATCCAAGGAGTAAGAGAACTGAGATAATAACAGTGTCCAATGTTGCAAGAATCCAAGGAGTAAGAGAACTGAGACCATTCATTTCAGTAACTGGGCAGTCACTGCTAACCTCTTGAAAGAACATCATTTCAGTAGTGAGGATAAAAGCCACCTACATGGAGCTGAGGAAAGAGTAGATGGTGAAGAATCAAAATCTTCAAATATAGATGGTCCTCCCTAATGTTTTATTGGTATAGGTAAGAAAAGAAATGTAATGGTAAGTTACAGAAAACATTATGTATATACTAGTATGTGTTAAGCACTTTTTAAAGAGAAAAATGCAAGAAAAAGAATGAACATCATCCCCTGCCATTCCCTTTTCCTTTTGCCTTCAATCTTTGCCAACATCAAAGTTTTTTTCATGAATTTTATCTTCTCATTATTTTACCAAAGTATTTAAACTTCAGTCAGTATTTGACCTTCCAGTGAAAAGTCTGGATTAATTTAAGTATTTTCTGATTCAATCTACTTGCTGTCCAAGGGACTCTCATAAGTCTTTTCCATCACCACAATTCAAAACATTGATTCTGCAGTGCTCAGCTTTCCTTATAGCTCAATTTCACATCTATACATTACTATTACAAAGACTGTAGCTTTGATTACATGGATCATTGTCACCATCAGCAATGACCAATGAGCCAAGAATATAAAATCTGATGTTGCTTTCATTTTTTCTCCTATTTTTCAGGAAATGATGGGATTAGTTGCCAAGATCTTAGTTTTATTTGTTATGTTAACCTAGCTTTTTTTGAAACCATACTTTCTTTTTTTCCCCAATACATGCAAAACTAACTTTTAATATTTTTTTTTATGTTTTGAGTTTCAAATTCCATCATTTCCTGCCTCCTTTACAAACTATTCCTTAAGACACCAGAAACTTTGATATAAGTTATAGGTGTGCAATCATGTAAAACATTTTTGTAAAACATATTTCCATATTAATTATTGAGTAGAAGAAAAGTCAAACCAAAAAAATTTTGAAAGAAAAAAAAGGAAGTGAAAAATATTAGGCTTATTTCTGTATTCATATAGCATCATTTCTTTCTCTTGAAGCAGATGGCATTTTTCTTCATGGATCCTTTGAGATTATCTTGGATCATTGTATTGCAGAGGATAGCTAATTCACTCACATTTGTTATACAATGTTGTTGCTACTGTCTACAATGTTCTCCTGATTCTGCTTGCTTTGCTGTACATCAGTTCATGTGAGTCTTTCCAGATTTTTCTGAAATTTTTCTGTTCATTATTTTCTTATAGCACAATAATATTCCATTAAAATCAAATACCACAATTTATTCATGCATTCCCCAATTGATGGATATCCTCTTAATTTCCAACTTTTGGCTACCACAAAAAGGGCTGGTATAATGTTTTTGTACAAATTTCATTTCTTTTCCCTTTTTTAAATCTCTTTGGGACACAGACCCAGTAGTAGTATTCCTGAATCACAGGTGTGCAGTTTTATAGCTTTTTGGGCATAGTTTCAAATTGTTCTTCAGAAAGCTTGGATCAGTTCACAACTCCTCCAGTATTCAAGTCAGCTTTTACACTTTCCTCTTTCACTCTTATCAAGAAGCTTCTTAAATATTCTCCACTTCTACTATCATCTGTGTATCTGAGATTACTGGCCATCTCAATTATTCTTTCTGATTCACCCAGCGTGGTTTTTCACATGATGTACTCTGCTTATAATTCAAATAAATAAGGTAAAAAATATAGTCTTGTCAGATTCCTTTTCTAATTTTAAACTAATCAGTTTCCCATGTTTAGTTCATACTATTGTTTCCTGGCCCATAAATAGGTTCTTCAAAAGACAAGTAAAATTATTTGGTATTCCCATCTCTCCAAGGGCTTGCCATATTTTGTTGTGATCCACACAATTCAAAGTTTTAGTGTAATTAATGAAGTAGAAGTAGATGTTATTCTGAAAATTCCTTGCTCTCTGTATAATCTAATGAATGCTGGCAATTTGGTCTCTAGTTCTTCTGCCCTTCAAAAACTACCCTGCTCTTCTGGTAATTCTTAGGTCACATACTGCTGAAGCTTAACTTGCAGAATCCTAAGCATAATATTGTTGGCATGTAAAATGAGAATAATTGTTTAATAATTTAAACATTCTTTGGCTTTGGCCTTCATTAGGATTGGGATATAAACTTATTTTTTCCAACCCAGTGGCCACTGTTGAGTTTTCCAAATTTGCTGACACATTGAGTGCAATACTTTAACCTCATCATCCTTTAGGTTTTCAGATAGAAATTCTATCACTTCCACTAGCCTTATTGTTAGCAATGCTTCCTAAGATTTATTTGACTTCATTCTCCAAAATGTTTAGCTCTAGATCAGTAACCACACCATTGTCATTATTGTTGGCGTTAAAATCGTTCTTGTATGAATTCTATGTTAATTATTACTATAGCTTTAATATTCTACAAAATATCACTTTGCTAATTTTAGATAGTGATAAACAGAATGTATGTATATATACATATCCATGCATTTATATATATACACAGGCATATATGTATATTTGTAATTATATATTTTAGGAATAAACTTTTTGATGCCTTTTGCTTCCTGCTCCTCACCAGAAAAACAATACTCTATAGCAATGAAAAGAAAAAGAAAATAAAAAGAACCAATAAAGCAATCATATTTAATAATGTAGGCAAAAGTTTGCCTTTATAATCTCCTACTCATTATCAAAAAAAAAAGGAAGTACATTTCTTGTGGTAGAGGTCACAATTAAAATACATAGCTATATGTATTTTAATTGTGACCTTCTCTACCACAAGAAGGTCAAAAAAGACAAGAAATCACCTCATCCAACAAACACTGACATCCTTGCCAAATGAAGACATGGCAGCCAAATATCAATGTAGGATATGAACTTATTTTCAAATTTTTCTCATGAAAGAAAAAAACAGATTAAGATTAGGAATGTTATTTCCTATAAACATTTATTAGTGGTGAAGGAAAAAGAGAAAGCTTGCTAAAGACTTGATAATTACAAGTTAAATTTGATAATTACAAAAGCATTTAAGAATATGACACTGGAAGAATTATAAACAGATTAAAAATGGAAAAGATGTGTCACCATATCTATAATAAGCTATTTTTTTAATCCGTGAGAGTGAGATCACAGCATTCAAAAGCTCCTATCAAAATCCCTAATGTGCAACATGATAAAGAATTGGACAATTATCTGAGTGGCTTTCTACTTGAAAATTATTTTTTTACTAAAGATGTTTGTAACTGGCAATCTATTCTTGAGATAGTCTATTACTCTTTTGAATAAGCTCAATTATTAGGAAGTTATTTCCTCTTAGCAACTTGTACTCATTGCTCCTTGTTTTGCCAACTAGTGCCATTCAGAACAAGTTAAATCCTTCTTCTCCATAACATCCCTTCAAATATTTGTAGATAACTAGCATATTTTCCTCTGAGCTTTTTGTTGTCCAGGATAAACATCCCCATATTCCTCAAACAATTATCATTGGCATGAATTTGAGTTCATTTACCATCATGGTTGACTTTCTTCAGCAACCTTCTTTATATATCTATATCTATATATAGATATAGATATATAGATATATAGATATATAGATATATAGATATAGATATAGATATATAAAACACCTTCTTTATAAATATTCTTTCTAAAATGTAGCACCCAGAATTGAAGATAATATTGTTTGACAAGGAAAGACTACAAAAGATCTGTTACCACATTATTGACTGGAAAGTGTCTCTCTTAATGTAGTCTATAAAGCAATAAGCCTTTTTAAAGAATACATCACATACTAGGTATTTGTTAGGTGCAAAGGACAGAATACAAAAATGAAACAGTTCTTGTCCCCAAAGTATTTATACTCTATTTGGGGAAATAAGTGTAACCATTTCTATCTCCTCAGGGCCCTTTTCTTAAAGAAATCCTGGAATTAATTGTCTGCTTAAAGCCAGAATCCAGAAGAATCATCTCCCTTCTGAAGTTCTCATCAGCTCCACCCAGTATCAATCATGGATTCATTATTCTCTCCACCAATGAGGAGAGTGTTTTGAAGGGTGCTCTGGGCTTGAACCTCAGTTTACATACTCCTCTAGACTAAATATTTGATGTAAAGAAAGAGTTTAAACAAAGATCTTTCAGGACAGTGAGTATTATGATATGGCTGGAGCACAGAATATAAAAAGGGGCATCATGGGAGATGAGGCTAGAAGAAAGATGGGAGTCCCATGAGGCTGGAAAGGGAAGAGAGGGGCTCAAATGGTGGTCCTAGAACCTAAGTCTCCTGACTTTTGAGTCAATACTCCCTGCATAGCAGCTTTAACATTGAAGAATGAATATATAAACTTATCTTTCTTCCTTTGCTAGTTCTCAGCCACGATCCACAGCAAAGACCATGGAAAACTATACCACAGTGACTGAGTTTGTTCTAGTTGCCTTCCCTGTGCTCCAGGAGCTGCAGACCTTCCTCTTTGTGGTCCTCTTGTTAACATACATGCTAACCATAGCAGGAAACATCATCATCATTTCCCTGATCTGGACTGATTATCGTCTCCACACCCCAATGTATTTCTTCCTCAGTAACTTGTCTTTTTTGGACATACTGTTCACCACTGTCATAGCCCCCAAGTTGTTGGCCTGTCTCCTTAATGACAGAAAAACTATCTCTTTTGCAGGCTGCATCACTCAAACATATTTCTATTTCTTCCTGGGCACAGTTGAGTTTATCCTTCTGGCTGTGATGTCATTTGACCGCTACGTCGCAATCTGCAACCCTCTGCGATACACTATCATAATGAACAGCAGAGTCTGCCTCTTGCTAGTTCTGGGTTGCTGGGTTGGAGCTTTCCTCTCAGTTCTGTGTCCAGCTATTGTGGTGTCTAGGTTGCCCTATTGTAACAAGGAGATTAGCCACTTCTTTTGTGACATTGCCCCTCTGTTACAAATTGCCTGTATAGACACTCATCTCATTGAGATTATCAACTTCCTTTTGTCTTCGGTGGTTGTCCTGAGCTCCTTGGTCCTCACCATTGTGTCCTACAGCTACATCATTACCACCATCTTGCATATTCCCTCAGCCCAAGGCCGCCAGAAGGCCTTTTCCACCTGCGTCTCTCACATTACAGTTGTCTCCATTGCCTATGGAAGTTCCATTTTCATGTATGTGAGACCTAATCAGAGCTATTCGTTGGATTTTGACAAAGTAACTGCTGTTTTTACTACAGTGGTGACTCCTCTTCTGAATCCCTTCATTTACAGCTTGAGGAATGAAAAAGTAAAAGAAGTCCTAAGAGAAACCATTACCAGAGTCATTTTCTCATTTCCACGAAGATCTTGATACTGAATTTGTTGGGGGATGGGAGGGAACGAAGGACAGGAACACATTTTAAGGCTTTAACATGTTTTGTCTCTTCATTTCTGCTCCGTATGAATTGCATTTATTCAGATACAAGAGCCTGGAACTGTCCAGATAAGATGAGCAGAGGAAACAATACATCAGTCGTGATAATCCAGAAAAACTCATCCCAAATTGAGTGAATCCAGAGTTTCTTGGACTGTTGTACAGAGTAGAGACTCAACAAAAATTTATTGATTGGTACTGAGTGAAGCAGCTAAAAAATCTGTGCTGATTTGTGGGTAGGGAAATCACAGCATCCTAGGTTGTCAGAATTGAAAGAAATCTTAAAGAAGATATCATCCAAGAGTTCTTAAATTTTTTGTGTCATTGAACCTTTATGGACTCCTTAGAATCATATTTTTAAATGTATAAAATAAAAAACTTAGGATTATCCCAAAAATTATATTTGTGTTTCAGCAAATATAGTCACCTTAGGTCTCCTGACAGTGTTAACATGCCCTGTCATACAGATATTTCATGATCGAGCTTCTTGTATCCCCTATTCTTAATTCCTACATTTGTAGTGTAGGAGAATTTGTTGATAACATATAGAAATGCCAATGATTTATGTAGATTTAATAATACAACTACCTTTTGGCAAAGAGAATGACCATTGTGAATATGTCACATGTTTATTTTAACTAGGAAATTGTTATCCTGACCTCATTAGTTCACAAAACCTAAAATATTTACTCTTTGGCCCTTTACAGAAAAAAATTGCCAATCCTTGGTGAGACATAAGAAAAAAAAATAAAAAATTTATCTGGAAGAACAAAAGGTCAAAAATTGCAAGTTAATTAATGAAAAATGCAAACAATGATGGCCTAGGTATATCAGACCTAAAACTATATTATAAAGCAGCAGTCATCAAAACCATTTGGTACTGGCTAAGAAATAGAGTAATAGATCAGTGAAATAGGTTATGTTCACAAGACACAATAATCAATGACTACAGTGATCTACTGTTTGATAAATATAAAGACTCCAGCTTCTGGGATAAGAACTCACTATATCACAAAAATTGCTGGGAAAATTGGAAAATAGTATAGCAGAAACTAGGTATTGTTCCACACGTTATACCAAGATAAGGTCAAAATGGGTTCATGATATATACATAAAGGATGATACTATAAGCAAATTAGGAGAACAAAGAATAGTCTTCCTCTCAGATCTGTAGAGAAGGAAGGAATTTATGGCGAAAGATGAACTAGAGAACATTATGAAATGCAAAATGGATAATTTTCATTATGTTAAATTTAAAAGGTTTTATACAAACAAAACCAATACAGCCAAGATTAGAAGGGGAAGCAGAAAACTGGGGAAAAAAAGTTTTACATCTGAGATTTCTGATAAAGGCCTCATCTCTAAAATATATAGAGAATTGACTCAAACTTATAAGAATACAAGCCATCCTCCAACTAATAAATGGTCAAAGGATAGAAACTGACAATTTTCAGAAGAAGAAATTAAAGCCATTTCTAGTCATGTGTGAAAAAAATGCTCTAAATCACAAATGATTAAAGAAATGCAAATTAAGACATCTCAGAGGTCCCACTCCACAGCTCTCAAATTGGCTAAAATGATAGGAAAAGATAATGATAAATATTGGAGGTGATGGGGGAAAACCAGGATACTAATATGTTATTGGTGGAGTTGTAAACTGATCCAACCATTCTAGAGAGCAAACTGTATATGTCCTTTGATCCAGCAATGTTTCTACTGGGTGTGTATCCAAAAGAGATCATAAAAATGGGAAATGGACCCACATAGGCAAAAATGTTTACAGCAGCCCTTTTTGTAGTGGCAAAGAATTGGAAACCGAGTATGCCCATCAGTTGGGGAATGGCTAAATAAGTTAACATTTATAAATGTTATGGAATATTTTTGTTCTATAAGAAACAATTAGCAGGATGATTTCAGAAAGGCTTAAGTGAAATGATGTTAAGTGAAGTGAGTAGAACCTAGAGAATGTTGTGCATAACAACAACAAAATTACGTGATGATCAACTGTAATGGACTTGACACTTCAACAATGAGGTGAGTCAGGCCAGTTCCAATAGACTTTTGATGGAGAGGGCCATCTGCAAACAAAGAGAGAATTATGGGGACTAAATATGGATCACACTATAGAAATTTCACCTTTGTTATTGTTGTTGTTATTTTCTTGCTTGGTTTTTTTTTTCTCACTTTTCCCTTCTGATCTGATTTTTCTTGTGCAGCATGATAAATGTGCAAATATGTTTAGAAGAATTGCACATGTTTAACTTATATTGGATTACTTGCTGCCTCGGGAAAAGGGGAGGTAAGGAGAAAAGAAGAAAAATCTGGACCACAAGGTTTTGCAAGAGTGAATATTGGAAACCA
Organism: Antechinus flavipes; assembly: GCF_016432865.1. Lineage (NCBI taxonomy): Eukaryota > Metazoa > Chordata > Mammalia > Dasyuromorphia > Dasyuridae > Antechinus > Antechinus flavipes. The sequence continues at coordinate 381,325,939 of NC_067400.1, read as the reverse complement.
GGGAAATAAAGATGAAAATTTGGAGAAAGAGATCAAGAAGCCAGATGGAATGCAGCTAGCAGACCAGGTCCCAGACCTATCTAAAAATATGTTAATCAATATCACAAAAAAATGTCTAAAGATGCACAGAGGTTGGGGGGATAGACAATAAAGTTGATAAAAATTTCCATCCTTACAATCACTCTATACAAACTGGATAGTCTGGGAATTAGTTGTACCTGAAAACAGTAAATAAGCTTCTTCCCTAAGAGAGAAAGAGAGTAAGTCCACATCAGGTTCAAAAATTAAAATTGATAATATTGTGTAGGTACTTATATAAAAAAGAAAGAAAACAAGTTTCCACAAGTTGTTCTGTTAATGAAATTCAAAATATAATGACAATGATATATAACACAGATCTATTAATAAAAAGAATGGGATTTTGTTTTAATTGTCTAGACCCCATTTTGCTTGTGAAATGAAGGTGAAGCATGAAACAGAAAAGGATTATATTCAGAATGAAAAATAAAGTTGTAGAATCATAATCTAATACAATGTATCGAGAACTGGACCAAGAAAAAGTTCATATCAAATATTTGTTCTTCTATAATACTAGCTGTGGGGCTGGGGGCAAGTCACTTGTTTCTTTATCTGAATAATAATAATAATAACCACTTTAAAATATTTATTGTGCTTTTATATTCAGTAAAATTGGATGAGAGAATTTCTAAAAGTTATTTCCAGCATTAATATTCTATAATGTTTCATTTTTTAATTAAAAGGGAACTTAAATGATCTAGTTGAAGAAACTTAGACAAAGAAATGGCTCTCACTTAAATATGTGAATTTTTTTTTTATCTTGCTCAAATGAGACACTACTATTTGGAAGCAAGATTTTTATTTTATTTTATTTATTTATTTAAAAGTCTGTTACAGTTGTAGAATTCTTCAAAGGGTAATTAAATCCAGCTAGTTCTTTTTTGATTAATCCAGTTAGTTCTTGACATACAGGAATTACTTGGGTGTTTGTCCCCTCAGTGTAAAAGAGACAAGAAGTTTTTTCTCTAAAAACCCACTTTATTAGTAGATATTCAAATTTCATTCCATTAAATCTAGTCTCACCTTGGTCTTGAAAGATAAAAACTTTGTTTTCTAAAGATTTAACTACTTTTTTGATGTTGTTAGTTATCCTTATAGTTAAATTTCCTAAGGGACTTTCCTCTACACACACCTCTACCCACTTCTAATTAAAAGTTTCAAAATTAAACCTGAGGGAAGTGGTATATTGAGCAAAAGTTACTGAATAGATCCTTTACTGTTTACAGGTGTCTCCCATACTGAACTAAATGGTCATAAAATACTGAAGAATTAAATAATCGTGATATTAATAACATGCTAGGTTATAATGGTATAGATTTTGTTATTTTACAGAGTTTCTTCCCATATATTATCTAACTAGCTTCTCAGAATCTGTAAAATATGGCAGACATTATAATCTCAATTTCACAGTGAAGAAATTTAAGCTTATAGAAGTTGAAAAAATGATGTGCTCATCCTCCCTTCATTAGGAATTATAGAAGCTATCTTCCAACACAGTCCTTCTGATTCTATTACCAGGATCATGGACTAATATTCTTTGTGCTTGTCACTTCTCACAGATGTGTTGGTACCCCCAGTTCTGCCTCTCCAACTTAGAAAGGTCACAATAAGAAGAGATCTGTGCTCAGTAAGCAGAAGACTGAAAATATACTACCTGTCAAAGGTAGTTGTCAAGAAGCACAAAAATGGAAGTTGTCTTACATGTGAAAAGATGTTCTGATGAGGATTAGTTTGGCTAACTTTTGTCCTGGTATTTCTACACAAGAGAAGCTATCCTTAAGATATTTCAATAATACATGTTTTGTAGAGAGTCTCAAAGCTTCTGTTCTACATACTGTGTCAGTAAAGGACAATACAAAGTTTCAGGGAAGGTGGGGACATGAATATATCTTGTATCTGAATTTTAATCCTTTAGTCATGAATGGAGAAATTCTCTGCTGGAAGAAGAGTACAATGTAGGAGGCTGTTATATCTTATGGATCCCTTAGTTAACTGATTAGTCAGAGCAATAACAGAGATGTCTACATCTTGCCCAGTATATTTCAGAGATGAAGAAAATTCCCCTGTCTCCCTGCCCACGATGTCCTTGTGATTATTTAAGACAATCGGGTCTTCTCTGGGGGAAAACTAGGCAAGTCCTGAACAAGAACTGCTATTGTTTTAACTTTTGGGGGTGGAAAGAAGGAATCAACACAGCAGAGCAAGACCTGGTGAAATAGGATGAGTAGAATATTTTTTATAGAATCTCAAAGTTGGAATCTTTCCCCTGAAAATAACCACTCTTTGAAGGCACTAGTATTGTTCCTGTTGCCCTGATTCACACCTCAGAATCACCTCGTCTTATCACACTCCTCCATACCCACATATTTAGTTACCAAGTTTTACTAAATCTATTTCTACAACATCTCTCTCATCTATTCCTTCCTCTTCAGTCACTTATTCATCACCATAATATTGCAATGGCTTCTTGTAAAGGGGAAATAAAGGGATAATAATAAAGAAACCTATCTGATCTGTTACAAGAGGCACATGTGTGGAGATAGTCCTGGTCTCTTGCTAAAGGGTATGCTTGAAAACAAGCATCATAATCTAATGTTTGATAAATTCAAAGATCCCAATTATTGGGGCAAGAACTAACCATTCTGCAAAAACTGCTGGGGAAAGTGATAAAAAGTCTGATAAAAATTATGTATAAACCAACATTCTAACATATACCAAAATAAACTCCAAATGGAATATGACTTTAATATAAAAGCATAGCATAAGCAATTAGAAGAAGATCAAGGAAGAAATTACCTTTCAGATCAAATGATAATGAAAAAGTCTATTGCCAAACAAAAACTAGAATGTGTCACAGAAGATGTTAGATAATTTTGATTATATAAAAATAAAAAGTTCTTATACAGATGAAAATTAAAATGAAAGCAATAACTAGCGGGGGGAAAAATCTTTGCAGCAAATTTCTGATAAAGGTCTCTGATATATAAGGAATTTATTCAAATGTAAAAGAATAAAAGCCATTCCTCAATTGATAAATGATCAAATAGGGGCCCCTAAATTTAAGAGGAATCACTCCATCTTTTCTCTGTGTATCTCTTCTTTTCTTCCTTTTAGAGTGTAGCTTGGTATTTACACAACTTCTGAATTTCATCAAGAAAGGTGGGAAAAGGGATACCTATCCTTCCCCTCAAATCAATTGCAACTGCAAACACATGGAAGTGAGAACATTTTCTTGCTTTTTGAACCTTAGATAAGACCTCAAGCCACTGGCTATCTCTTCTATTTTCTGTTTCTTTCCTTGAATCCAGGACCCTAAACAAAGATCCTTAGATGCATTACAGCTTTGATAACTTCACAAATTCAAAAAGTCAGAAGCATTTGTCTTAGGGTACTGGTCACCCAGCAACAACTTCTGACTGATAAAGATATTATCACCAGGAGGATAGTATTTCATTTGATTTTCATAACTGAAGTAAATGCTATTATTAGACCCATTTTACAATTGAGGAAATTAAGGAAGATTGAGATTAAAAGACTTGCTTAGGATCACAGAATAAATAAGTGTCTGAGGCTGTATTTGAACTCGTCTTCTTGACTATTCCCAGCACTCTATTCACTAACCACTCAGTTGTATCAGTGAGATAATGGAAGCATCAAAGTATCAAAGAATACATTGTCTCCCTACCAAATAATTACACATAAAAAGACCTAGAAAGCTCAAGGCTTTTTAATTTGATGTAATCAAAATTTTCTATTTTGTGATCAGTAATGGTCTCTAGTTCATCCCTAAACAAGGAGTCCCAAATTTTGCACAAAGGTGCTTAAACTTGCATAGAGTGAAGGAATAGTTGCAACGGGGGCAATTCTGTTGTTCAATACACATTTTTGGTCACAAATCTAGCCCGATAAGAAAAGGTCCTATGTCTAGGGATCAAAAATCATTGAAGAGCTAAGGCTTTGTATGGAACAAGAAGTAAATTCAGAAGCAAACAACAACAGCATAACTTAGACCTCAGCAGCAAAATAGGGTTTAGTTTCAGTTTCCAGCCCTATCTGAAGCCTGAAGTAAAATAACCTGAGCAGAAATTGCAAAGGGAAGTCTGTAGTTCAGTCACTCAACTAACAAAACTTTCTGGCTACTATATATACTACATATATAAACTATACTATATATACAATCCCCTAATATACTAATCATAACCCTAGCAAAAAGTAAATAAGATTCATCAGTTCTTTAATTAACAAACATCTATTAAATGCCTAATAGATGACCTTGCTTATAGCATGTCTTCACTACTACAGTGCCACATTTTTATTAGTTCCCTCTTCTCCTCCAACTAATCTTAGAAAATTTGTTGAACTATATAAGCATCCACCCTTAAGGATGCCTAGCATGGTGTAATTTTTATATCTTTGTCATATGTACCCTAGAGAAATAGCAACAACAAACTTGTGACTTACAGTGTAACTCAATCTCATCATAACCCCTTTTAATTTTAAAAGTATACATCAGTTCATTAGTGGGATAGGAAAAGGACTTTTCAACATTGAGGTGTTTCAGGCCAAATCCAATAGACTTGTGATGAAGAGAACCATCTGCATTCAGAGAGAGGACTATGGGAACTGAATGTGGATCACAACATAGTTATTTTCACCTTTTTGTTGTTGTTGTTTGCTTGATTTTTTTCTTTCTCATTTTTTCCCTTTTTGATCTGATTTTACTGCTAAAGCATGATAATTCTGGAAATATGTTTAGAAGAATTTTACATGTTTAATCTATATTGTATTATTTGCTGTCAAGGAGGGGGTAGGGGAAAGGAGGAAGAAAATTTTGGAACACGATTGCAAAAGTGAATGCTGAAAGCTATCTTTGTATGTATTTTGAAAATAAAAGATTACTTTTTAAAAGAAAAAGAACAGTCAATTTGAATTATAATTAATATACCAATAGTGAAAATATTTCCATCTTCTCAGTTCAGAACTTTCATGAAGATGCTCCTGCCATTGGTCACCCTGTATCTAATAAACTTAGTAATAAGCAGCAAAAGCAAACTGCTGTAGAGCTCCTATTCAAGTTCATCCAACTGTCCATGAGATGATCCAGTATATGATAATCTAAAACTTAATTAATTAATTAAGGCACCAGTCTCAATTATCTAGAAAGTTTTATGAGTCTAGATTGAATATATTTTATCAAAATAAGATATAAAATAAACAAAAAAAATTCATTCTCCTCAGTACAAAACATGCGGTAGAAAAAGATAGCCAACCAATGAAGCAACATTTTGCTTTTGTTTCCATTTCTCTTCCTTTAATGATACAGCAAAGATTCCAATAGCATTTATTGATTTAAAAAAAAAATCAGAAACTTTCATAGTATATTTCTCATAGATAAAGCTAATGAATGTTTGAGTACACAATTGATTGTTAAATCTTCTGTGTTTGGCTACTCCTCTTGGTCAACTTTTTTTTGGTAAACAGTTTTTTTTTTGGTTGTTTTTTCCAATTACATGTAAACTTAGTTTTCAACATTCTTTTTTAATAAGATTTTGAGTTCCAAATTTTTGTCCTTTCTTCCCTTTCATCCATCCTCCCTAAGATAGTAAGCAAGCTGATATAGGTTTTTCATGTCCAATAATGTTAAGAATATTTCTATATTAGTCATATTGTAATAAAAAAATACAATAAAAGGGAAAAGTCATGAAAAACCAGAGAGAGAGAGAGAGAGAGAGCCAATAGTTTTTTTTGATCTGCATTCAGACTTTATACTTCTTTCTCTGGATATGGATATTATTTTCCATCATGAACCTTTTGGAATTAAAAGGGTTAGCCAATCATAGTTGATCATTAAACAATGATGTAGCTACTATATACAATGGTCTCCTGCTTCTCCTCACTTTGGTTCATGTAAGTCTTTTGAAAAAAACTTTTGAAGTTTTTCTGAAATTTGTTTACTCATCCTTTCTCTTTGCTCTAAAATCATGTATTGGTAAGGACCACACCTAAATGCAAAACCCAGAAAGCCTGAAGAGTTAAAGATGACTGTACCATTAAGGGATGAGTCAGTTCTCTGAAAGCCCCCACAGTTGTGAATCGTAACACACTTGAAGGAATTACAAAATCAGCCTCAGATGTTGCTTGTAAATGGGAATGAAATCAGAGGCAAGAGGAAGGGAAGGAAGTCAGAGAATGCAACTGCCCTCAGTGTCCTCATATTGTTATCATCTTCTCATATGAAGGGAACTATTCTGCTGGACAGAATTGGATCCCCAGAAGCCACTAGCAGGTTGTTCCCATAACAATATACCACAACTTGTTCAGTCATTTCTCAATTGATAGGCATTCCTTCAATTTCAAATTCTTTGCCACTACAAAAAGAACTGCTATAAATATTTTGTTATATAGAACGAGAGAGTAGTTTTTTGAAAAAGACCTAGAAGCTTTAGGATTTGCTCAATCAATATAAGTTAAAGGTATGGCACTCAAAAAGATTAATATGAGCTTAAACCATATTAAGAGAGGACAAGTTTCAAACAATGTACAAGACAGAGCACATAAAGTATTTATTTAATTTGAATTCCTGCAATACATTCAGACATAATAGATATGTCTTTTTCCTTTTTTTAAAAAATTTCTTTGATATATAGACCTCTTAGTCACACTGCAGGATGGAAGGGAATGCACAATTTGATTGTTCTTTGGGCATAGTTCCAAATTGTTCTCCAGAATGGTTAAATCAGTTCACAACTCCATCAACAATGTATTAGTGTCTCAATTTTCCCATACCTTCTTCAACATTTATCATTTTTATTTTCTGTAATATTATCCATTCTTACAAATATGAGGTGGTACCACAGAGCTATTTTAATTTGCATTTCTCTAATCAGTATCGATTTAGAGCACTTTTTCATATGATTATAGATAGCTTTAATTTTTTCATCTGAAAACTGTTCATATTCTTTGTCATGGAAACTTTTAATGAAGGGAAATTTTGAAATAACATTGGATGCCAATAGATTTACCTGACTAAACAAAAAGAAAAGTACCATAAATATGATCGAATGACTGATTGTTCTGTGTTTGGAAAAGAGTATGTCATTTAGGAGCCATAATGCAAAAACAGAGCTTAGAGAAAGATTTACTTCTAATCCTTTTCAGCATGTTTCAAAAATCCCATTATAGCAAAATATGTGTAATGATCTCCTTGAAATGCTATCTAAGTTATTACACCCAAAATTATTTAATTATGACTTTGGACAAAGTTATACAACAACAAAAGATAGTGTACTATCCCCAAGACTTAGCATATTGTCTAGCACATAGCAGGCATTTAAGAGATGCTTATTGACTGACTATTAAAGGCAAATATGGTCTTAATAATTTCTGACAATATTAGAGATTATAGACATAACAAACTTCAGTTGTAGTGTGATATTTTGATAATGAAATTAATCCATTTTAAGTTCTAAGTTCTTGAGACTGACTATTAACACCTGAATCTCAATCAATTTTTATACTATAAAACAACAACCTTGACATTCTTAAAAATAACTGGTTAACAATATTGCCTATTTTGAAGGTATATCTATTATGTCTGAATGTATTGCAGTAATTCAAATTAAATACTTTATGTGCTCTGTCATGTACATTGTTTGAAACTTGTCCTCTCTTAATATGGTTTAAGCTCTTATTAACCTTTAACTTATATTGATTAAGCAAATTCCTAAAGCTTTTAGGAATTTTTTCAAAAAAAGCTACTCTCTAGTTATATTCCTCTCATCTTATACTTGTAAACGTAATATTTTAACATGTAAATTTTATATATGTAATATTTATGTACTATATTATATATAATTATAATATTTATATAATATTTAACACATTTGTAAAACTTTACATTTATCCCTATTAAATTTTACTTCATTAGATTCATCCCAACATCCAAAGTTGTCAAGATTTTTATAGTAAGGAATGTTGAGAAGTAGGGAGTAATCTTGATTCTCCAAATGTGATAGGTAGTTTTGTGTGAATTATAATTTTAATTTTTAAAATACCATCTATGCCTTTTTCAAATTATTATGAAAATATGTTAAATATCATAAAACCATGCACCAATTTCTGTAGTTCTTCACTAAAGTCTCCATTTGATGTTGAAATGGATCCATAAAGAACTCTTTGGATATATTTGACAAATTCTGAAGCCATATAACTAGCCCATATTTTTCTCTCTTTTCCACCAGAATTGCAAAAAAAACTTGTTGAATGTTTTGCTATTTTGTATATATTTTCACTTGAAGGACAAACTAATAAGTATTCAAGTTCCAGTTTATATAGCAAAAAATTGCCTATATGAGAAACTTACAGTTATGAAATGAAATGGGGCTCTTTCAGGATCTGAATCAACAAATTATCTCAATCCCAGAAAATAATAGTTCTTCACCATCAAATACTTCAAGGTTTGCAAAGCACTTTAAGTGCATTATCTCATTTGAACCTTACAACTCTCTTAAATAGGGTTTATTGTTATCTTTCTTTTACAGAACATTAAAATTAGGACTTAGAAATACAGGGTCCCATAGCAATGAAGAGTCTTAAAATTCAAACTCCAGTTTTCCTGATTACAACTCAAGTGCTCTATCTGCTACAGCATAAGGCCTCTATATTCCTGATTACTACCAGAGCTTCCTCTTAATGGGGGAAAACAAACACCTTGCACAATCTACAAACTATAGCAAACTTTGAGTGATTCAATGTTCCTTCATACATAGAGCATTTGATACCTCAAAGAAAGATGAATATGAAAAATACTGGCAGTACCTTCATGATATCCCCTGGGGTAGTAATTGCACAAAGTTCTTTATAGGTAGACAGAAGGCTAAGAAGAACTTGTTACAGGGAACAAGTCTTATCTTGTCATAGGGAAAGAGCTACAGAAACCAAGAAAATCTAATCATCTGCAAACAGAAACTCCCAAGGTCTAACAGCCTATTAAACACAGAGATAATGGAATTTAGCTCAATAATTTAATTGCTGTCCTCTAAAATAAATAAATCATCCTTAGTACTGCAGTGGATAGAGTGCCAGATCTAGAGGCAGAAAAATTTATCTGTTAAAATTAAATTATCTGTTAAAGTTAAAAACTTTAACTTCCAATCCAGTCTCAAACACTTATTAGCTATGTGAACCTAAACAAGTCACTTAATTCTGTTTGCCTCAGTTCCTCATCTGTAAAATGAGCTGGAGAAGAAAATGATAAACCACTCCAGTGTCTTTGCCAAAAAAAAAACAAACAAACAAACAAACAAACAACAACAACAAAAAAAAAAAAAATTCCAAATGGGATCATGAAGAGTCACAACTGAAACCATTGAACAACAGAAACAATAGGTAAATGTCTCCTGCATTTGCCGGATCTACTTGTGCAAATCTGACTGAGTCAGCAAGGAGCTAAATGCATTAATTATGTCAATCCATTAGGCCATTTTATTCAAGATTCAGACTGAAGATTAGGAAGAAGCCCACTATCACTACTTAGGTGATTATGACATTTTATTGTCAAATTCACTTTTACGGCATCATATATGCTCTCTTATGGTTCCTAAATTCTCAGATCTGAAACTTGACTTTGATATTATTATAAGTTATGTGATCCTGAACAAATCATTCTCTGGATCCCAGTTCCTTTATCTGTTTAATAAAGGGACCAAACTAGCTCCTTTCCTTCTCACTCTAAATCTATGAGCCTATAAAATACATTAAGCTATATTACAGCATGGTGTCTATTTCTGAATGGGGCAAAAATTCTTGGAATGCTCAGCTGGTGATCTGATGGACACAGAGCTCAATGGTATAATTTGGAATGGAATCTGCCACCAGTAAGGATTCTTCTCCTATCTTGATTCTCAACTCTACATCTGAGCCACGCTGTTAACTCAAATTGAATTGAATTGAATGAACCACTTACAGGATTTCAGTAGTAATTATAAACCACTTAGAGGATTTCAGACTATGCAGAGACAAAAATTGGGAGGGTGGTAGCAAGGAATTAGTATCAAATCCCTGAAATGAAAATACTTAATGACTAAAATTTTCTGCAGCTTTAAAGGATCTGTACCTTGAAAATGTGCTAAACTCTACTATATCTTTCTCTGGGATCGTGAAAAAAGTTCACTTTCTTTTTGTTCAGTGCCAGGGAGAAAAGGAATCAGAAAGCTTTCCATAAATTATATAGTTCATTTCCAGAAAGCAGGTCTTTGAAGGGACAAGTCCCAACATGGGAAATAGATCAAAAACCTGTGATCTGATTTGGCACAAGGCTTAGAATCTAACAGGCCAATCATGAAAGTGACCCTGATTTAGTCTTTTGAAAGTATGGATCAGGAAAGTGTGGGTAGATCTCTAGTTTCAAATCCCTTCTAACTTCTCACAAAGCTTGATCACTGCTAAAATCCGAAGCTGTGGGAGCTAGATCCAGAGACTCAGGGCCTGAGCAAATAACCTCAGCAACAATAACACTAATATTTATTGATATTGAGTTTGAAGTATTTTTCTACCTACCTTATGAGTTGGCTAGCACTAACCTGTTTTAGGAAAAATCCATACTTCATATCACCTATTGGGAAAAATTTCTTCCTTGTTATCTGTGTAATTTATGGCATAAAGTAGCATAGAAGATGGAATGCTGGGCCTGGAGTCCAGTCTAAGGTGCTGACTATGTGATTCAAATTAGATATCTGCAAAGAGCTCACCACAATGCCTGGTATTTAATAAATACTCATTCCTTTCCTCTTCCCTTTTAGTCCTACCAATTTTTCTACTAGATAAAGATGCTATTCTACTGCTCTTAAGATCTTGAAGCAGTGTCGCGCTCTCTTACCACACAGCTGCCTTTGTCACGGACCTGAGAGTATGGTAAATTCTTTTAGTGAAAAAAAACTCTGTATAATTCCTTGCAAAATAGTTATAAATCCTGTTTTTTCTATTTTCATGTCCTCTTTATTAAACTCAGACTCTCCTGACTCCAAAAAACTGAAGAGGAAACTAAAGGCAATATAAGTTTTTATGAGAAGTTTCTCCTTTCAGACTATAGAAAGTGCAGAGAGAGAAATACTGGCAAAGTCATCTCGAGCAGAAGTTCTTCTTGCTCTTATCAGCTTCCAGAAGCTACAGAACTCTCTCCCAAGGAGGGAAGTAGCAACAACCTTTCTGGTTTCAAAGAGGTCTCTTAGCTGATAGCTTACAGTATCTGCTCTTTATCTTGGGATTCTCCTCTGTTTTTCTCTGCTGTGTTCAGTTCAAGCAAAAGGAAACAGTTTCTGCCATAAGTGTCTCCCTAGAAGGGACTGCTATATTTCCTAATTCTCTTATTCCTTGACTTTTTATCCTTTTTATTCTTATTCTTATATTTTTATATGATTATCTATGACTTCTAATACCTCAATAGGGGAAGTGGGGGTGGGAAGTAAGCAATAAGCAATTTTTGCATAGAACTCAGAGAATTCTATAATTTGTAATTTCTCTATATCCCTCAAAACTCTCAAAACAGTCATATGTAAGTGAATTAATGGAAAGCAAAGTCTTGCAGCCAATCTTGCCTTTTTTGTTTTTGCGAGAGACTGGTTTCTCTGTGGTTCTCTCAGAAGTATGTGCCTCTTTTGATCAGTTGAGGTGTATTTCTTCTTAGGCAGATTTTATCAGTGTTCCATATAAAAATGTTATTTTTTTCTGTGCTTTTCAGCAACCAGAGTGGGACAATATCTCATATTTTTCTGTTTCTATAATCAGTCAATTTTATTATACCAGTGTCTGAAGATTATATATAACAAGTCCAAGAAATATAGGTAGGCTTTCTACAATAGTTGGAGATTGAATACAAATTAGATAATCAACAAATTTATATACTTTTGTTTGACTAAGAGTTGCCTTGAAAATAAAGGATGACTCATTTCTAAAATATAAAGAAAATTGACTCAAATTTGAAGAATCCAAGCTATTCTCCAATTGATAAATACTCAAAGGATATGAACAATTTTCAGATGAAGAAATTAAAATCATTTCTAGTCTCTAAATCATTACTGATTAAGGAAATGCAAATTAAGACAACTCTGAGATACCACTATGCACTTCTTAGATTGGCTAACATGACAAGAAAAAATAATGATGAATGTTGAAGGGGATGTGGGAAAACTGGGACATTGATGCATTGTTGGTGAAGTTGTAAACTGATCCAACCATTCTGGAGAGTAATATGGAACTATGCCCAAAGAGCTATCAAACTCTGCATACCCCTTGATCCAGCAGTGTCTCTACTGGCTCTATATCCCAAAGAGATCATAAAAAAGAGAAAGGGACCTGTATGTGCAAAAATGTTTGTGGCAGCCCTTTTTGAATGGCAAGAAACTGGAAACTGAGTGAATGTCCATCAGCTAGAGAATGGCTGAATAAGTTATGGTATATGAATGTTATGGAATATTATTTTTCTATAAGAAACAAGCAGCAAGATGATTTCAGGGAGGCCTGGAGAGACTTACATGAACTGATGCTAAGCAAAGTGAGTAGAACCAGGAGAACACTGTACAAAGCAAAAAGAAGATTATGTGATGATCAATTGCAATGGACTTGGCTCTTTTCAACATTGAGGTGATTCAGGCCAATTCCAATAGACTTGTGATGAAGAGAGTTATCTGCATCTAGAAAGAAAACTATAGGGATTGAATGTGGGTCACAATATAGCATTTTCACCTGTATTATTTGTTTGCTTTTTTCTTTCTCTTTTTTTTCCTTTCTTGTGCAGCATGATAAATGTGGAAATATTTAGAAGAATTGCACATTTTTAACTTATATTGGATTACTTGCTATTGAGGGAGAGGGTGGGGAGAAGAGAGGAGAAAAAATTTGGAATACAAGGTTTTTGCTGAAAACTATCTTTACATATATTTTGAAAACAAAAGGCTATTATTTTAAAAAGAAAAAATAAAAGTATCTTTGCATGTATTTTAAAAATAAAAAGCTATTATTTTAAAAACAACAACAACAACAACAACAACAACATGAGATAGGCCAAACTAAGACAGAAAAATCATGAAGACTCTGATTACTATAGTGAACTTTGATTTATTTCAACCTTCTGTACAACTGAATAAAGTCCTAAGCATATGAGTGCTATATTACCCAGCACCAGACCCTGTTTTACTAGACATCATCTGCAGGAACTATCAACACCACCAGATGGTTAGAAGTCTATGAAGGAAGATGACAGTGACTTGATTAGATAAATGATATTATATTGATTACATCAACCCTGGAATACTGCCCAGCTCCTCAAACAAGTTTCACAATGATTCATTTAGTCTGACTATCCCCACTAGGTAAAATCCTATATCACTCCTCTTCTTCATAGCTAAAATCTTTGAGAAAGCCATCTGTACTAAATGCCTTAACTCTCTTTCCTCTCAATCATTTCAAAATTTCTAAAAAACTGGCTTCCAACCTCCTAATTCAACTGAAACTGTGCTCTCTAAATTTTCTAATTATCTCTTACTTTTCAAATCTAATCACTTTTTCTCAGTCCTAGTCTTTTTTAACCTGTCTGTAACCTTTGACAATACTCTATTCTCCTGGACTCTTTCTTTTTTTAGGTCTTCTATGTGATCTTATTTTTTGAGCTTGTCAGTTCTCATTGGTTCAATAATTAGCTCTATGTAAATTATCATCTGATTTATATATCTTCATTCCTAATCTCTCTTTCTAATACTAGTTTTATATCATCAAGTTGGTATAAATTGAATATTCTTCTTGCATTTGATCTTTTCTTGTCCAGGAAGGCTTCAAATGCCTCTCTTCTTGAACAATCATCTTTCTTGCATTAATGATCAGATTTACGTTTTCAGGGAATTTAATGCTGGGCTGCATTGAGGTCTATTTCTTTTTGGAATATACTATTCTATTCCCTTTTACAATTTCTAGAGGGTATAGAATAGTCGTCTGTTATTCAAATTTCCTCTCCTTTATATCAAAGGTCTTTCTATTGATCACTTACAAAATTTATAGTATATCATTGGAATTATTTAATTCAACAGTCACATGTCTTGGAGTTTGAAGCACAGGTTATTGTTGCTGTTGTTTTCTGGAGTTGTTTTTTGGATTTTTTCCATTTGTGTTTTGGTTTCTGTATAAGGAACTTTTGAAAAGTTTTCTTGTAGTATCGCTTACATTGGAATGTTAAAGTTTTTCAAATTGTGTTCTTTTTTTTCTTTATTAAATATATGTAATTCTTATGTCTATATATTTCCACAATTATAATGCTGCACAAGAAAAATCAGATCAAAAAGGAAAAACAATAAGAAAACAAAATGCAAGCAAACAATAATAAAAAAGTGAAACTACTATGTTGTGATCCACACTTAGTTCCCACAGTCCTCTCTCTGAGTACAGATGACTCTCTCCATCACAAGATCATTAGAACTGGCCTGAATCACCTCACTGTTGAAAAGAGCCAAATTCATAATGATTGATCATCGTATAATCTTATAGTTATTATATACAATGTTCTCTTAATTCTACTCCATTCACTCAGCATCAGTTCATGTAAGTTTCTCTAAGTCTCTCTGAAATCATCCTGCTGGTCATTTCTTATAGAACAATAATATTCCATAACATTCATATACCACAATTTATTCAATCATTCTCCAACTGTTGGACATTCAATTTGTTTCAGTTCCTTGCCACTACAAAGAGGGCTGCCACAAACATTTTTGCACATGTGGATCCCTTTCCTTTTTTTATGATCTCTTTGGAATCTAATCCCAGTAAAGACTCTACTGGATCAAAAGACAGGCACAGTTTGATAGCCCTTTGAACATAGTTCCCATATTGTTCTCCAGAATGGTTGGATCAGTTCACAACTCTTCCAACAATGTCCCAGTTTTCCCACATGCCCGCCAACATTCATCTTTTCCTGTCATCTTAGCCAATCTGAGAGATAGATATGTAGTGATACCTCAGAGTTGTCTTAATTTGTATTTCTGTGATTAATAGTGATTTAGAACATTTTTTCATATGACTAGAAATAGTTTTAATTTCTTCATCTGAAAATTGTCTATTCCTGTCCTTTGAGCATTTATCAATTGGAGAATGGTTTGTATTCTTTTTTTTCCCATAATTATAACTTTTTATTGACAGAACCCATGTCTGGGTAATTTTTTACAACATTATCCCTTGCACTCACTTCTGTTCCAACTTTTCCCTTCCCTCTCTCCCTCTCCTCCCCCAGACGGCAAGCAGTCCTATACATGTTAAATATGTCACAGTATATCCTAGATACAATATATGTGTGCAGAATTGAACAGTTCTCTTGTTGCACAAGAAGAAATGGATTCAGAAGGTAAAAATAACCTGGGAAGAAAAACAAAAATGCAAATAGTTTATATTCATTTCTCAGTGTTCTTTCTTTGGATGTAGCTGCTTCTGTCCATCATTGATTGATTGATGAGCATCCATTCATTTTCCAGTTTCTAGCCTCTACAAACAGGGTTACCACAAACATTTTGGCACATACAGGTCCCTTTCCTTTCTTTAGTATCTCTTTGGGGTATAAGCCCAGAAGTGAATGGCTTGTATTCTTATAAATTTGAGTCAGTTCTCTATATATTTTAGAAATGAAGCCTTTATCAGAACACTTGAATGTAAGTTTTTTTTTCCCATTTTACTGCTTCCCTTTTAATCTTGGTTGCATTGGTTTTGTTTGTATAAAACTTTTTTTTAATTTAATGTAATGGAAATTATATATTTTGCATTCCATAATGCACTCTAGTTCTTTGGCCAAAAATTCTTTCCTTCTCCACAAATCTGAGAGGTAAACTATCCTATGTTCTTCTAATTTGCTTATAATATCAATGAACACATTGTCTAAATCATGAACACATTTAGACCTTATCTTAGTATGTGGTATTAGGTGTGAGCCAATGCCTAGTTTCTGTTATATTAATTTTCAATTTTTCCAGCAATTTTTGTAAAATAATTCTTATCCCAGAAGCTGGGAATCTTTGGCTTTATCAAACAGTAAATTACTATAGTAATTGACTATTGTGTCTTGTGACCCTAATCTATTCCACTGATCAACAACTCTATTTCTTAGCCAGTACCAAATCATTTTGATGACTACTACTATATAATACAGTTTTAGGTCTGGTACAGTTAGGCCATCTTCATCAAATTGTGCTCTTTTCAGAGATTTATGATCTTTAAATTGTCTTTACATATTCTGTCTTCAAGATCAGTAGCTTTGACTCCTATAGAGAATATGTGTTCTTTTAACATTATTGCTATTTGCTTGTCTTCCTCTAGATTGTCCTTTTCTTCATTATTTCCAATCTGTTGTGGGTTGTTGTTTTTTTGCTTTTTTAGGGACATTTACATTTGTATTTTCACATTTTTCTATTTGTTAATTATTATGACATGTAGCTCATAAATTTTGACCTTTCTTCTCTTCTAATCTCTTCTCTTATTGTTTCCATTTCTTTTTTGAACTAATATGTAACATTGTATTACAACTGCCTACTTTCTTGGGTTCTAAAGAACTCTTGTGTTTTAAAGCATTGGTTCAATAGCTTTTGTTTTGGAATATTTATGGAGAGAGATTTGTAATCTTTTTGAAGTTTGAGTACTCATTCTTCCTTTTTTAATTTTAATAATCTCTCTGTTATCTACTTTTCTTCTAGGTTTTTAATAGAATTTTCTTCCTTTTAAAATCTTTGACAGTTTTAGCTTTCTTTTCTCATGGTTCCCTGTTATTCACTTTCTGACCTCTTTTTTTTTTTTTTTTTTTTTTGATAGTAAGAATATTTCCAAGACTGCAAAACTGCCTCAGCCTCCATCCAAGTTGGATAGATGTTTTTCATCCACAAAAACCTTACTGGGTGTAGATTCTAAAAGTACGTATGTGGCTCAGTTGATTTCATTCCCTTTTCCTTCAAGTCTGGTACAACCACTCCATTCAACATATTCATTAGTTCTTTGTCTGGGCTAACTCAACTACTGCTTTTTGCAGGGGTAAGGGAAGACAGAGTCGGTGTTCTAGACAGATTTCTCTATAGCTTTGGGGTTACTTCACCCAGAACCAACCTAGAAAGAAGGAAGCTCTATTTTCCTCTCTTCTGATCCTCCTTTCTGATTTGTTGATCAGTCAGTGTCTTCTGGTTATTGCAATGGAGTAGGGTCTGATCAAAGTTAAATAAAAAGGAATCCTTACAATACAAATCTCCAGCAGACTTTGTAGTAGGAAGGGAAAACTTGTGTAGGTCCTAAAATAAAATATTGTTGATCAGTTTATACATGCTATAGGGATGTGGAATCTAGTGAGGAAAAAAAAGTATACTGAGTGAACCTGTTAAGAATTAATGTTCTTCATTGTTAATTCATGTTTGTTACCTTCTTTGATTTCTTTTCTTATTTTGTGGATTCAGCTATATTTATTCTCTGTTTGGTATTTAAGGATTTTTTTTTTTGAGAGTTAGTGGGGACAGGAGAAAATTTTCTAGTCTTTCATCTTTTTGGTCTTGTCATCAATTGTTTTTTATAAATCTTGAATTAGATGGCCCTCAGATATTTCAAATTCAATTTCCCGAAACAAAACTCATAATATTTTCCCCAAACATTGCCTTATTTTCAACTTTCCCATTAGTGACAAAGATAACATCATCCCCCCCATAAGCCAAACATATCCAATCTGTTGTCAAGTCTTACTGTTTTTACCATCTTCATAGTCACCACTTTTCTGCTCACATAATCACCACTTGTCACTTTATGCTTGGCCTATTACAATATTACAATGAACTTTTTGGTTCATCTTCCTCTTTCCACTTCACTCCATCATCCACTCCACTGCCAAAGTGAATTTTCCATCACACTATGCAATAATCTCCAATAACTCCCTACTACTTCAAGCATGATCAAAAACATTGTTTGCCATTTAAAGTCAGTTAAAAGTGAATCCTTTCTCTCTTTTCAGTCTTCTCAGATCTGACCAACTCTATGATTCTGCTTTGCCAGCTTAATTGTAATTTCTCACACAGGACATTCTATCTCCCGACTCTGTGTCTTTTCATTAGTTATCCCCCATGATTAGAATACTATCTCCTTGTCTCTCACTCTTAGCTTTCTTTAAGATTTAGATCAAATTCCATTTTCTTCAGGAAGTCTTTCCTGGTCTCTTTCCCTAACTCTACCTCACTATTGCTAATGCTTTCTATAAACTTTGTATATCTTATGTGTATGTATGTACATATATATACACACACATATATACATGTATATATGTATCTATGTATATATTTACATGTTGTCTCTTCTATTACAATGCTAGTTCTCTAAGGAAAAGGAAATTATTTTTGCCTTTCTTTGAATCTCCAGCATTTAACATAATACCTGATACTCATTAAGTATCTAATAGGTGTTTTTTGGCTCGCTCAACTGAGCCAATCCTAAAAATCTGCATAAGATTAAAAAAAAGGACTACTGTTCAGGGGGTATCATAGCATTATAAACTCACAGAAGGGACCTTTTAGATTCTCTAGATTAATTCTCTTATTTATAGATGAGGAAACTGGAGTGAACACAGGTTAAGTGATTTGTCCAAGGTGACATTGGTAAAAGTAGAGCTAGGTTTGAATCATGAGCCTTTGACTCAACATCCTCTTTCCACTACATTAGGATTCAGTTAAATGAGCCATATCCTGAGCTAATGGATCATGTCATCATGAATAAATTGATTTGTCTGATTTGTATTGAAGACACACAATGAAATGGGTCCAGGATTGAATAAGAGGAAGAAAATGTGCAGAATTATAAATTACAATCATCTCAATGATACTAAAGACCTTCATGAAATCACATGATATATTTTCAACATCAAAAAACATTTTAGTAATAGTGCATGATTCCACATAGCAAATTATCACAATCTCCAAAAAATAAAAATTTTGGGAAACCCCATACATCAGTTAAAAGTGGACACAAATAGACTGCAACACATTACTTATTATACCTCATAGGCAAGAACATCATCCAGATATGTAATTGGAAAGGTGTATTGGTCCAACATATACTAAGAGTAGGAAATAAGGCAGTCTTATTGCTGCAGTGGAACCTATGAAATGTTAAAGATTTTCTAGAAATGTCTTTATTATGTTAATTGGACCAACTCTATAAGAGTTATGAGAAGATATGAACAAAAATCACACAAGATGAAAAGGAATAGATACCCATTCTTGCCAAGAGTGCCCATATCAAGATCACTGATCCATTGAAGCACCAAGGCATTTATGATTTATAGATCTAGCACCTTTTCTCTCCATATTGCAGGGAATTTTCCTAGTGATTTTCATTGAATAGTAATTTTCTTCCATTATATTTTGTAGTCTTGGGTTTAATCAAATGCTGATTCCTTTGCTTCTAATTCTATTGATTGTCTATTCTTTTTTTAGTAATCTAGTTTTCTATTTTTATGCAGGGCCAGATATTTTTTGTAATTATTAGTTTAAAACTGAAATATAGCTATGCAAGTCTCCTTCCTTTTTAATCTACTCTTGATATTCCAGTCCATTCTCACATATAAATTTTATTATTACATTTGCTAATCTTATGAAATAGCCGATTGCTAATTTGATTGGTCTTATATAGATTTAGTAAATTGATTTGGGTTATTTTAATACTTATTTATATTGAGTCAACCAAAAGGTATATATTTCATTCATAGAATCATAGTTATAATAAAACATCAAGGCCAATATAGTAGTACTAGTACAACTCCATCATTTTACAGATGACTTGATGTGCAATCAGATGCTCAAATGACTTGACCAAAGTCACAGAAATTGTCAGTAGAAGAAATAAAACTAAAATTCAGGTTCTCTAAGTCCAAATTCAACATTTTTTCTGATACATTTAATTTACCCTTTATTTCTTTTATAAGTATTTCATAGTTATTTGGGTTTTTTAATATAAGAAGCAGTGTGAAGGTAATGGAAAGAACATTGTACCTGGAATGAGATGAGATATTTGAATCCTTGCTCTCCTACCTATAACTTTTGTGAATTTGGACAAGATGCATCATCTCTCTTGACTTTAAATATTTTACCCATAAAAGAGGACTATAAGGTACTTTTCATTCTAAATCCTACCTGCTACATATTTTGCTATTATTTCTATCAATCTCTCCTGATTTGTTAGTGATATGTAATAATGCTGATTTTTTTTTTACATATTGATAAAATAGTCTATTTGCGGTTTTATTATCATTCCCCTGGATTTTCTAGATGTAGCATATCATTTGTAAATTGCAGTATGTTTATAATAATAGCTTATTTTTCAAAATACATGCAAATACAGTTTTCATCATTCACCCTTGCAAAACCTTATGTTCCATATTTTTCTCCTTTCCTTCCTACCTCCCCTCTTCCCTAGACAGCAAGCAATCCAATATAGGTTCAATATGATGTGCAATTCTTTTTCTTTTTTTAAATAACAGCTTTTTATTTTCAAATTATATGCAAGATAGTTTTCCAACATTCCACCTTGTAAAACTTTGTTCCAAATTTTTCTCCCTCCCTTCCTTGCCCTCACCCCCATCCCTAGACAGCAAAAATGCAATACACATTAAACATGTGCAATCCTTCTATATGTATGTCCACATTTTTATATATTTATCAGGCTACTCAAGAGAAATCAGATCAAAAAGGAAAAAAAAAAACAAACAAACAACAAAAAGGGTGAAAATACTATGTTGAGGTCCTTATTCAGTCCCAATAGTCCTCTTTCTGGATGCAGATGGCTCTCTCCATCAAAAGTCTTGGAACTGGCCTAAATCAACTCATTGCTCAAAAAAAGCCACGTCCATCAGATCCTCTCATAATCTTGAGTAATTCTTCTAAACATATTTCCACATTTATCATGCTGCACAAGACAAATCAGATCAAAAAGGAAAAAAAAAAGAGGGGAAAAAAAGCAAGTATGCAAACAACAATTAAAAAAAGTTGAAAAATATTATGTTGTGATACACATTCAGTTCCCATAGTTCCTGTGATACAGATGGTTCTCTCCATCACAAGTCTAAAAAGCAATTTTTTAGCCTCTTCTTTGACAATACTTAATTCCTTAATTTCTTTTTTCCTGACTTTTTGTGTCTAATAATAATGGTGATTGATAGTAGACAGTCAAGTTTCTCTCTTTTGTATTATGTTAAATCAATTTTAATTCAAATTTTTATCACATGAAGGGCAAAAATCTATTTATATCTTTAATTTCCAGTTGTTAACATAAATTAATGTTATGCTTTTGTAAAAAGCTTATTCTCCATCTATTAAGGTAACCATGGTTTTATGTTTTTCCTTATTAATATGACATTATACTGATTTTCTTTATAATATTGTCCTTGCATTATTCATACACATGTTACTCATTGTGCATAATAAATTTGTATGTATCATATATATGAAAATATCATATTCACATATATATTATGCATATATACACATTACTGGCAAACAAAATATAGCTATTCCTGACAAAGAAACCACAAGATACTGTACATAGTGAACTAGTCTCAGAATCAGATGCCCTCTGGCACATCCTGGTTGTGTGACCCTGAGCAAATCTCTTAATCTCTCAGGGAACCCAGGCAACACTAAATTTCAGAATAATAGCTAATCTACATTGGCTTCATTTCCCTCCACTAGGAAGTATCTATACTATTGAAACCACATCTCTACAGCAGCAATAACAAAAGAAATCTTCCCAAATACAATGATTAAGTTTACTGTTATCTCTTAAATTTAAAAATATAATGTCACATCCCTAAAAAAGAGAGAGATAGAAACAAAGAGAGACAGAGACAAAGAAAGAGACAGACAAGGAGAGATACCGAAAAACTGCAGAGAGACACAGAGACAGAGACAGAGAGACAGACAGAAAGACAGAGGATGAGAGACAGAGACAGAGACAGAGAATCAAAGACAGAGATAGTTGTATTCAGTTTATGTTGTTTTAATATTTTTGTATCTCTTTGCTAATGATCTTGTCAAACATTTTATTTTCTTGCTTGTCGTTACCAGATCTGAGATAAAAATCACATCTTATAAGGAAGAAAAACGCAACTTTTTATGGGGATTATTTTTTCCTTTTCCTTTTCATGTTGGAGAGTATTCATAGGTTTAGTGTCTGAGAAGGGATTCATTTGTGAATCCATCTAGTCTCAACAATTCATTTAGTCTATTTATAAGGCAGCTCCTTCCTTTTTTTTTTTTTTTTTTTTTGTCTACCTGAGTATTTTATAGTTTTATAAATATTTAACTATTTCTTTTTTTTTTTTTTGGTTGTACATGTACATTCTTTTTTTTTTTTTTTTAACATATTTCCTTTTAGATCATGTTGGGACAGAAAAATCAAAACAAAAGAAAAAAGCATGAGAGAAAAAAAATAGAAGAAATAAAAAGTGAATATAGCATGTGCTGATTTACATTTAGTCTCCAAACTATTTCTTTTAAATACTCAGGCTTTTGGGATTTATCAGCAATTGTAATAATTTTTTTATATTTATCTTAATTCACTGTGATCTCAACATTCCTATTTTTTCAATTACATGTTAAAAACAATTTTTAACCTTTATTCTTTTACAATTTTAACTTCCAAATTCTCTCCCACCCTTAATCCCCTAATCCCTCATTGAGAAGGCAAGCAATTTGATAAAGATTATACAGATGCAATCATTTAAAAGATATGCAATCATAAAAGATATTAGTTATGCAGTGAAACATAACATAAAAACACAAGAAAAATAAATTTTAAAAAAATAGTATATTTCAGTTTGCATTCAGATTTCATCAGTTCTTTCTTTGGAGGTGTATGCCATTTTTCATCATAGGTCCTCCATTTCTATTTCTGATTCTGGTCATTTGATTTTAGTCCTTTTTTAAATTAAATTTTCCAATAGTTAACATTATCATGTTATTCTTTTAAAAACAGGCTCTTAAAAATATTTTAATGTAACTGAGAAAATAAAAATGTTAAATATATAAATATTTTAAATAGTTTCTTGTATTACTAAACAACTCAGTATTCTTTTTTTGGTATGTGCTTAATAAGTATATAAAGGAGCTGTGAGACCAAAATTTTCAAAAGTGCTTGATTAGTCATTTAGGACTGACCTTGGAGTGAGGAAAGGTTGTTTTTAAAGTCTGCCTTGTTGGCCATGTAACTTAAGATGAGTCAGTTAGCTTCTCTTTGACCTTGGGCAACCCTCTAAAACTATAAATTATATAGTACAAATAAAAAGAATAGCAACAGCAAAAAACTGTAACTGTAATTCAGGGACAGTTCAAAGAAATCATAACAGAAGGCACACCTTTCTCTTCTATCAGAGATGAAGAACTATGGATTTAGAGCACAAGCAAGTGTAATGTCAGACTATTTTTGTCTATCTGTCTCTCTGTCTCTTTGTCTCTGTCTGCCTCTGTCTTGTTCTACCTCTGTCTCTGTCTTTCTCTTTCACTCTCTTTCTCTCCTTCTCTCTCTCCCTACCTCCACTTCATTAAAAGAAAATGTCTCTTATCTTTTTCCATCTAAAATAAATTCACACAGCTACTTTTCTCATGTACATCCTTATCTGAAATTATCCAATTTCCCAGCTTCACCCAACTCTGTTTTTACTTATTTTTCCTTCTCTATATAATCCCTATTTTCATTCTGCTAGATTGCCTTTTTTCTCTTAAGGAAGAAGCCCACAGAGCATGTCACCCCTCACCCCAAATAAATGCCCTTGCTTGATTTGGAGATGTTAGAGCTAGAATTCTTTCAGAGACTACATACATCTCAGCCCCACAGCACTACTTCTTTGGTATACCCCAATATATATATGTATAAAAATTATATTATATATATATACACATATAGTTTATATAGTTTATGTGTATACTATATGTGTTTGTGCATTTTTCTCCCAATTACATGTTAAAACAAATTTTTTATTTATTTATTTTTATTTTTTTAGTTTTGAACTTTTGATTAGGAATTTTCCCTGGCTGTCTCCCATGCTTGAAATGCTCTTCTTCATCTCTGCCTCCTGGCTTTCCTGGCTTCCTTTGAATCCCAGCTAAAATGCCACTTTCTACAGAAATCCTTTTTCAACTCCTCTAGATTCTGGTGCCTTCCCTTTGTGGATGATTTCCTATCTTCGGGCTTTCTGCAATCATCCTGAATTATATCTTACCACTGATCCCAGATGGTTCTGGAGATGAAAGTGAGGCAGGGGATCTTGTCCAGCCCTCCCTCACTTAAATCCAGATCACTTGTATGTCATGGCATCCCCTCCCTGATGTCATGATCCCCTTCAAGAACGAAGGACAAACAACATCTTGTGAGTTGTAATTGAAGCTGCTCCACTAGGAATCCAATAGAAATTGGCTAGTTGCACAACAGAGCTCTTTGTTTTTTTTCTTTTTTTCTTTCTTTTCTTTTTTTATCTTCTTTCCCTTCCCTTCTCTTTCCTTTGTCCACAAAAGATATCACACCCTTATCTGTGAATGCTCTGCCCAAAAGAATATAAATTATGATCTCTGAAACCTCCCAAGATATCTTGGGATTTAAGGACTAGATTTAAGTGGAAGGACTGTTGGTACATGATTTTTTTTGTTTGCAAATGATTAGGCACGCAATGTGGCTTCTGAAGCTGAGATGCAACCAAGTATGGATCAATTTTAGGCCGCTTGCGCTAATTTTGGTCCAACTTTTTTTTATTTAACACTATTATTATTATTAACACTAAGAAAACACAGGTCCTCCATCAGCCAGCACCACATCATTCTTATGTGGAACCATCAGTTACAGTAAATGGTGAAATTTTGAATGCAGTGGATAGGTTCTCTTACCTTAGCAGTATACTTTCCAGGGATGTCCCCCTTGATAATAGGATTGACACATGCATTGCCAGAACTCAGTGTTTGGGAGACACTAAATTAAAGTGTGGGAGAGGAGAACTATTAGACAAACTACCAAACTGTCAATCTACAGAGTCATTGTGCTGACTTCATTCTTGTATGCAATGCCCGTGAAACCTAGACAGTATAACAGTGCCATATCAAGAAACTGAATTTCTTCCATTGGTGTCTCTTTTTTAAAAAATAGGTTTTGTATTTTTAAAATATATGCAAAGATAATTTTCAGCATTCACCCTTGCAAAATCCTGTGTTCCAAATTTTTTTCCCTCCTTTACTCTACCTCCTCCCCTAGACAGTAATTCCATATAAGCAAAAAATGTACAATTCTTTTATACATATTTCTGTTTTTATCATGCTGCTCAAGAAAAATCACATCAAAAAGGGGGAAAATGAGAAATAAAACAAAAAGCAAACAAATAACAAGAAAAAAAAGATGAAAATACAATGTTGTGATCCACATTCAGTCCCCATATTCCTCTTTCTGGATGCAGATGGCTCTACCACAAGTCTATTGGATTGGCCTGAATCACCTTGTTGAAGTTGTGAAGTCCTTTATCCAGGTGTCTATCATTGACATGCTAATTCTATGGCCCAGAGATAGGAGAGATGGTCTCTGGAATTTAGATCTCACTGACCATATTATCACTGACAAGATTATCAATTAGCAATGAATTGAGTAGTGATCTATTCAGAATCAAGACAGTTGTTCTTAGATTGGGAATGTGGGAAGACTGAGGCAGACTCCAAAACCAGAAGATTTAGGTTTTCTGACTTATTTAGAACAGAAGCCAGCCCTCCCCCCCTTCTCCTCCTCACCGCCCCCCCACCCCTTCACCTCCCCTATCCCTACCCCCCCACCCCGCCTAAAATCAGGAGACCACAAAATCATGTTACATCAACCTCATTGTTGAAAAAAGCCACATCCATCAGAATTGATCACCACATAATCTTGTTGATTCTGTGTACAATGTTCTGATGGTTCTACTCATTTCACTTAGCATCAGTTCAAGAAAGTTTCTCCAGGGTCAAGGTCTCTCTTAAGAACTTTATTTTATTTTATTTTATTTTTTGCTGAGGCAGTTGGGGTTAAGTGGTCACACAAATAGGAAGTGTTAAATGTCTGAGATCATATTTGAACTCAGGTCCTCCTGACTTCAGGGCTGGTGCTCTATCTACTGTGTCACCCACCTAACTGGCCCACTCTTAAGAACTTTAGAATTGATTATATGACATGGGAGACACTGACACATGGCGTGCCATCATCAGAGAGGGTACTGTGCTCTATGAGCAAAGAAAAACTGAATTACCCCAGAAGAAATGTAAGATGCTCAAAGTTAGAGAGTCCGCCCCAAATGTTCAAAGGGACAATTTGTGTCCGACCTGTGGCAGAGCACTCCGAACTCATGTTGGTCGGATCAGTCCCAGCCGGACACACTGTGACTGGACTCTAACATTGTGATGTCATTTTGGTGCTCTTCAGAATGATAACAACCAATTCTTCTTAAGGATCATGCCTTAAACCACCCTGACTCTCACTCACTGGCCAGCAATAGGTACCAGGTATAATTCCTGCTTGGTCATTGTTTGGTCCTGATTGGGAATGTAAGGGAATGTAAGTCGCAACTGTTTCTGATTTGGCCAGAAACCCTGAGGGTCTTTTCCTCCCAGGTTGGTGTTCTTTTGTTTTGTTTTGTTTTTTGGCTAGATAAAGGAG
Organism: Antechinus flavipes; assembly: GCF_016432865.1. Lineage (NCBI taxonomy): Eukaryota > Metazoa > Chordata > Mammalia > Dasyuromorphia > Dasyuridae > Antechinus > Antechinus flavipes. The sequence goes on along the minus strand of NC_067400.1, from coordinate 381,299,161 downwards.
ATCATTCTTTGCCTCAATGCTTATATAACCTTAATCACTGAATGAGTTTTACCTCAATCATAAAAAGGCCAAGGTCTCCCATTGCAAACAGGGCCATCCTATTATCTTGTCACTGGACCCAGATGTCTCTGAAAAAGAAAGTGAAGCTGGTAACTTTGAATAGCCCTTTCTCATTTAAAAGTAATTCACTCAGTTCCTGATGTCATAGTCCTCTTCAAGAACAAAGATCTGCCAATCTGGCCCCATATTTTAACATTTTTTTTTTGAAACTTGCTTTTTTTATTATTTTGTTCAATTTCTAAGTTCATTAATTACAAGCAACTAATTTGTTCTTTCTCCTATCAATATAAACATTCAAGAATAAATTTTTAAGATAATTTAGTATTTCTATGTATGTGGTTCAGAAATGGTGAGGGGTCACCATTTAATAAAAAAAGCTGGAGAGATCTCTAGAGGCAAAGCAAAGTTTATTATACATTCTCCCGAAAAGGGCGTCCCATCCATCAAGAAGGGAGGAAGAACCTTCGGGGGAGGGTCAACACTTTTAATCCCTAGAGCAAATACCCCCTCCCACCACTGATCCTCATCCTTATTGGCTGGGGATCTTACATTCTAAACTCCGGAACTACCCAAGAAATTGAACTTGACCAATAAGTACATAGTGCCCATATTTGACGGAAACAGGGAGACACTGATGTCATCAGAGGATAGCAGAAAGGGGACTTAAGTATACCCTTGACTAAATGCTTAAAGTCCTTCAGGCCTACTCCAACTCTGAAACAAATGAAGCCTTACTCGATTTTCACAACTGTCTTGAAAGATCTCACCTCATCTCGTTCATATGCTTTTTCTTTAGTCCAGACATTATTCAATAACTGACTTTTTTGGTCTCTATAGACGTGCATATTTTGACTGTATTTTTCCCAGTCATTGTCTTTTTTTCACTTTCTATTATGAGATACTATAGCTCCATTTCCTGCACTCTTCACTATTTGGCTTTCCTTGCACTATCTTCTAATAGTAGCTTCTCCCAGTTCAAATGCCAGCTTTTGAGTATATAAACAATGAAGATAATATAATGAATATGTCAACATTTTACCAACTCTTCCACAACTCTAGGAACAGAACAGCTCCAGGTTACTTATTCTTATCGTGTTTTTGTTTTTTAAATTAGTCTTGGCCAAGAAGCATTTTTTTAAGCAATAGAAGGCACTGTTCTAGGAACTGGAGGTAGACAAAATAAAAAAGAATCACTGGCCTGGAGAAGTTTATGTTTCAGTAGAATGATACAATGAAGAGCTAATACAATATGTAAACATAAATATATACATTATAATTTGAGGAGAAGAGAAAATTCTGAAAACTAAGAGGATCAGGAAAAGTTTCTTATAGAAAATGGCACATAAGCAGAGCCCTGAAGGAAGGTAGGAATTTTAAGAAATGCAGGTGTTAAGGAAATGCATTCCAGGCATGATTTGTCCACTGGCAGAAAGATATATAAGACTTAATGCTAAGTCCAAAGAACAACAAGTAGCTTACTTTGGCTGGAACATACTGTGCAAGGAGGGGAATAATGTGTAGCGAATTTTTTAATAAGATGGAACCAGATTGTGAAAAGTTTAAAATGCTATTCCAATCTGTGCCTAACTCGGTCCAGTTTACTGATAATTTAAGTTTGATAATGAAATAAAATGGTACTCTAGTAAGTTATTTAAAAGTTAACAAAAAGAAATTGATTTAGTCGGAGCTAGAAAAGGACATTCAACAAGGACAGATATTGAGGATTTGATTAGGCTCCATGTCATGTGAAGAATTCACAATGGCCATACTCTTTAGCAAAAGGTAGATTTATTTAGGGAAGAAGTTACTGGTAAAAGGAAAGGATATAATAGACACTGAGAATGGTAAATATGAAATAGAGTGGAAGAGCATATGAAAAACAAATTCCTCAGTGGAACTCACAATTGCCTAATCGAAAGGGAACACTCCATGAGGCTTGGGTATGTCCTTAGCTGGCAGGCTAAATCCTGAAAGGGACTTTAGTATCCTAAAAGAGTTGAATACCTTTAAGGAAGAAAGAAGTGGGATTGGGAAGCAGAGTGGAGTTAGGAGAGATACCACGTAGTATGAGGAAAGGGGAAAGGGAAAGACATCTTAGGCAGAGTGCTGTGGCAGGCTCACCCAAAGGAAGGCAGCAGACATGAGATAGCCCATAAGTAGATTTTATAATGAAAACAACCTCAGGGATGTGACTGGGATTTCTGGCAGGGGGTGACAAGGGGAGACTGCTAGAGCCCTCCATAGAGGGTGAGTCTCAGGGGTTTGAAATAACTTGGATTTCTGACAGGATGACCTCCTCAGAGGGTGGAACCATGGGAAACTAATCTCTATCAGAGCTAAACTGATCTCTAGCAGAGCTTTTTTCCTGCCTGCCTCGGGGATCAATTCCTTTGTTAATAATCAAGTTCTCTTCACCTCTATGATTCACTAGCTCACTAACCAAGCATAGATCTCTCCTAGTGGTCCTCATGGATTTTTCCCACTAAAACAATCAGGAAGTAATGTTAACAATTTGTCTCTTGGTACAGAATCATCTCTTTTTTAAGGAAAGTAATTTAATTTTTCATGCTGAGAAGAAATAGGATATTTTCTTTTCCTAAATGCAAAACTGAGAAGTTTGTAGTTTGTTCTAGAAGTCACTGAGAAGTTTTGAGAAAGAGAATGACCTGATCAAATTTGTACTTCCTTCTTCAATGTGCTTAATACCTGGCTCACAATTTTTCTCTCCTCAACTTTTGCCTTCTAGGGGACTTCAAAATAAAATTTTATCCTTCTTAAATACCCCAACTACTCAGTTCCTCAATCTACTCAGCTAGCATGAGGTATTCTTCTAACCCACTTCAGCTACACACAAAGATCCTTGTACTTTGACCTCTAATCCTTTTGATGAAGTTAGTGACAGAGTTGTTAAAATCCCCTTATGGTCGATGCTGAGGCTCTTCATGAAAGAATTCATGAACCTGAATTATTAATTGGCAAAAATGAAAGTTTATTGTTGGATAGGAAGCCAATTTTTCTAAGAGACTGACTTCTTTAGTGGCAAAGTCCTATTAGGGAAATGGAGGCTGGCACCGAGTAGAGAATGCCTTCTCAGCGGGCAGGGTCCTCGTAAGCTGCTTTAGACCTTCTGCAAAGTCCTGTTAGGGAAATTGCTCTTTAAAAGGGGTCTTGAGGCTTCAGATTTCAGAAAGCTAAAGTTCCCAGGCCTAGATGCTTATCGGTATCTAGTCCAAATCTCCTATTGGAATTAACAACACTTCACAGGGGTGCTTTTTGACTAAGCTTTCTAATTGAATCAAAGGATCTGGTATCCCCAAAAGATAACTTATCTGGGGGGAGACTCCAAGAGGGATCACAGATCACATGAGAACAAAGAGCACTAACATCCTTTGTGTAAAGGGAACAGTTTCCCTCCCCCTTCACTTTGACTCTTCAGTTCCCTCCCAGATCTTCTCTCCTATACTAGTCACTTCCTCTTCGTCTTCCCATTTTTACTCCTTAGTAAACCAAATCAACTCTACCTGTTCTCCTCTCTGCTTTGAATCACCCCCACCATCAGTCACCTTTACTCCTTAATATGTACTATTGGATGAAAACGGAGAAAATTATGCAATCATTCTGACTGGGTCCACTACAAATTTATGTTACATAACTTCAACTTGGCCCTTACTGCTGCTAGGCAATTCTATTATATTTCACTCTCTATCAGCTCTCTATGCCATTTTTAACAGGAGCTCTTTAAATTTTTTTTATCCTTTCTCAACCCTCCCAGAGCTCTCCCTCTCCCTCAATTGAGAACCTTACCTTATATTTTAAAAACAGAACTTGAGGTCATTCATTCTGAACTCCCTCTTCTCCCTTCTGTCTCATTTCCTGCCACTCATTTGCCTTCTGTACTATTTCCTCCTTCATTCCTGTTTCATATGTTGAAGTGTCCTTACTTTTCATCAAAGCTAACAATCTACTGATTTGTATAATCCCATTCCATCCTATCCCCCCTTTTCACTAATTTTCAATTTCTTCCTATTGGCTCATTTCCTCCCACCTACAAACATACCCATATATCCCTTATTCTAAAGGAAAAAAAATAAAAAAAAACCCTCACCTGATCCTTCCATTTCTGTTAACTATCATCTTTATTTTTTCTGCCCTTTGTAGCTCAGTTCCTTGAAAATGCCATCTACAATAGGTGTCTCCACTTTCTTTCCTCTCACTGTCTTCTTTATTCCTTACAATCTGGCTTCCTAACTTTATCATTTCACCAAAACTGCTCCCTTCAAAGTTACTAATGATCTTTTAATTGACAAATCCAATGAGCTTTTTTCAACTGTTATTTTTCTTGATCTCTCTGCAGCCTTTGACACTGCTGATTACATTCCCTTTCTTGATGTTCTCCCTAGGTTTTGGACATTACTCTCCTGGCTCTTCTCTTATCTGATCTCTCCTTGATCTCCTTTACTAGATCCTCCTCTAGAGCATACCTTTTAATCAGAGGTATCCCTCAAGTTCTCTGCTAGGTCCTCTTCCCCCCTCCTTCTCTACTATTTCACTTGGTAATCTCATCAATTGCCATGGAATTAATTATCACTTTTTTGCTAATGATTCTCAAATCTACCTTTCCTGCCCTAATCTCTCAGGTGACCTCCAGTCTCATAATTCCAACTGCTTTTCAGACATCTCAAACTGAACATCCAGTAGATATCCTAAACCCAATATATCCAAAATGGAAATTATTATCTTCTTCTGTAAGCTCTCTTCCTTCCTACTTTCTTGTTACGGTAAAGAGCACTACCATGCATCCTGTCCCTCTGGCTCACAACCTCAGAGTCATCCTGGACTCCTCACAATTTCTTACTCCCTATATCCAAAGAATGTCAATTTTATTTTTGCAATATCTCTCAAATTTGTGTCCTTCTCTCCTCTAAAATTGCTACCTTCATCACCTCATGCCTGAATTGTTGCAACAGCCTACTGGTGGATCTGCTTAAGTCTCTCCCCACTCTAATCTATCCTCCATTTATCTACTAAAATGATTTTCCTAAAGCACATATCGTGTAACACTCATGTCCAATAAAATGCAATAATCTTTTATTGCCTCCAGGAGTAAATACAAAATGCTTGCTTTATCATTCAAAGCTCTTCATAATCTAGCTTTCTTCCTACCTTTCCAGTCTTCTTATATCTTCCTCACCAACATATTATTCTTAGTTCTAGTGACATTGGCTTTCTAACTGTTCTATGAATAATACACTCCATCTTTTGGCTCTGGCTATTTTCTCAGACTGTCCCTGGTGTCTGGAATACTTTCTCTCTTTTCCTCCCCAATTATTGACCTCCTTAGCTTTAAGTCTTAAATAAAATTCTACCTTTTACAGAAAGTGTTTTCCAACTCTTCTTAATTCTCAGGGCTTCCTTCTGTTAATTATTTCCCATTTTTCCTATATATAGTTTGATATACATATATATGTGTGTGTATGTGTGTGTATGTATTATGCATATAATGTCTCTCCCATTAGATTGTAAACTCCTTCTGAGCAGGAACTGTTTTTTACCTTTTTTTGTATACTTAATACCTTACACAGCACCTAGCATAATGAAAACTAAATAAAGATTGATTGATTGTGGCATTGTATTAAAGATGATATTGAAGTTGGAATCAACAATATTTGGTAAATGATTAGATATAGAGGGTGAAAGATAAAGAAGAGTTAAGGATGTTTTCATGGTTATAAACCTAAGTAACCAGAAACCTGATAATACCCTCAACAGAAATAGGGACATTAATAAAATGGAGATTGAGGTCATCGGAATTAATTCTGAGGAATGTTGAGTTTGAGATACATGCAGGTCATTTAGTGATAAATGTCCAATAGCATTTACTAATAAGAGATTGAATTTCCAAAAAGAACATAAGCACAAAGAGAGTGATGTGAGAATTAATATGTAAAATTTGAATTATAGCCCGAAAAATTGTAAAGAGAAGGGTAAAAAGAAAAACTACATAATGGACTTTCAAATTTTCACAGAAAATGCCCCCTTGTTTGTTTCTCTGTGACACTGAGATTTTAATGTTTATTGTTTACAATATAAAAAGAAATTTATTAACTATAAAAGAGAGAGGGATCAAAGGTATTTTCTTTTTTTTTTTTTAAATAACTTTTTATTGACAGGGTAATTTTTTACAACATTATCCCTTGCACTCTCTTCTGTTCCGATTTTTCCCTTCCCTCCCTCGACTCCCTCCCCCAGATGGCAAGCAGTCCTTTACATGTTAAATAGGTTATAGTATATCCTAGATACAATATATGTGTGCAGAACCGAATAGTTCTCTTGTTGCACAGGGAGAATTGGATTCAGAAGGTATACATAACCCGGGAAGAAAAACAAAAATGCAAGCAGTTTATATTCATCTCCCAGTGTTCTTTCTTTGGGTGTAGCTGCTTCTGTCCATCATTGGTCAATTGAAACTCAGGTCTCTTTGTCAAAGAAATCCACTTCCATCAGAATACATCCTCAAACAGTATCGTTGTTGAGGTATATAATGATCTCCTGATTCTGCTCATTTCACTTAGCATCAGTTCATGTAAGTCTCGCCAGTCCTCTCTGTATTCATCCTGCTGGTCATTTCTTACAGAATAATACTATTCCATAACATTCATATACCACAATTTACTCAACCATTCTCCAGTTGTTGGGCATCCATTCATTTTCCAGCTTCTAGCCACTACAAACAGGGCTGCCACAAACATTTTGGCATATACAGTTCCCTTTCCCTTCTTTAGTATCTCTTTGGGGTATAAGACCAGTAGAAACACTGCTGAATCAAAGGGTATGCACAGTTTGATAACTTTTTGAGCATAGTTCCAAATTGCTCTCCAGAATGGCTGGATGTGTTCACAATTCCACCAATAATGTATCAGTGTCCCAATTTTCCCATATCCCCTCCAACATTCTGCATTATTTTTCCCTGTCATTCTAGACAATCTGACAGGTGTGTAATGGTATCTCAGAGCTGTCTTAATTTGCATTTCTCTGATTAATAATGATTTGGAGCATATTTTCTTTTTATTTTTTATTTTTATTTATTTTATGATAACTTTATATTGACAGAATCCATGCCAGGGTAATTTTTTTACAACATTATCCCTTGCACTCGCTTCTGTTCCAATTTTTCCCCTCCCTCCCTCCACCCCCTCCCCTAGATGGCAAACAGTCAAACATATGATGGCAAACATATATGTTAAATATGTTGCGGTATATCCTAGATACAATATATGTTTGCAGAACCAAACAGTTCTCTTGTTGCACAGAGAGAATTGGATTCAGAAGGTAAAACAAAAATACAAATAGTTCACATTCATTTCCCAGTGTTCTTTCTTTGGGTGTAGCTGCTTCTGTCCATCATTTATCAATTGAAACAGAGTTAGGTCTCTTTGTCAAAGAAATCCACTTCCATCAGAATACATCCTCATACAGTATCGTTGTTGAAGTGTCTAATGATCTCCTGGTTCTGTGGAGCATATTTTCATATGGCTATAAATAGTTTTAATTTCTTCTTCTGAGAATTGTCTGTTCATATCGATTGGAGAATGGCTTGATTTTTTATAAATTAGAGTCAATTCTCTATATATTTTGGAAATGAGGCCTTTATCAGAACCTTTAACTGTAAAAATGTTTTCCCAGTTTATTGTTCCCCTTCTAATCTTGTCTGCATTCATTTTCTTTGTACAAAAACTTTTCAAATTTTTCTATTTTGTAGTCAATAATGATCTCTAGTTCTTCTTTGGTCATAAATTCTTTCCTCTCCCACATGTATGAGAGGTAAACTATCCTATGTCTTCCAATTTATTTATAATCTCATTCTTTATGCCTAGGTCATGAACCATTTTGACCTTATCTTGGTGTACGGTGTTAAGTGTGGGTCAATGCCTAGTTTCTGCCATACTAATTTCCAATTTTCCCAGCAATTTTTGTCAAATAATGCATTCTTATCCTAAAAACTGGTGTCTTTGGGTTTCTCAAACACTAGATTATTAAAGTTATTGGCTGTTTTGTCCTTTGAACCTAACCTATTCCATTGATCAACTAGTCTATTTCTTAGCCAATACCAGATGGTTTTAGTAACCACTGCTTTATAATATAATTTTAGATCTGGTACAGCTAGGCCACCTTCATTTGATTTTTTTTTTTCATTAGTTCCCTTGAAATTCTTGACCTTTTGTTTTTCCATATGAATTTTGTTGTTATTTTTTCTAGGTCATCAAAGTAGTTTTTTGGGAGTCTGATTGGTATAGTGCTAAATAAATAGATTAGTTTAGGCAGTATTGATTGGAGTATTCTCAACTGAATTAAGAAAGCTTTGAGGAGAGATTGAGTTAGAAAGGAAGATAAAAGGCTCCATTTTGGACAGGTTGTTTTTGAAAAGTCTACTTGACAATTGTAGGCAAATTAGTCATTAGTGTCTTCTCCCTCCCCCAAAGTCCTCATCAGTGTGTATTTATTTTGCATATATCCTAGTTATTGTTGATGAGTCATTTCAGTTGTGACTAAGTCTCCATGACTCAATTTGGGGTTTTCTTGATCTAGGATCATATAGCTAATCAATGCCTACGGTCCTATTTGAACTCAAGCCCTCCTGACTCCAGGTGCTCTTATTGCCCTCCAGTGCTCTTATTGACTGTACCACTTAGCTGCCCTCACCCCCAACCCCCTCCTCAGTATGGCAGAGGTGGAGAACATCTGGTCCACAGGCCTTATAATGCCAGCAAAATCATTTGCTAAGGCAACCAACTGCAGACGATGATGAACTGAAAGCTAGGTACAACCTCCCACTGCCTGAGTTCTATTAAGTTGATAATTTTGTATGGCCCACACATGATGTTATCAATTGCTCTTGGCAAAAAAAAAAAAAAAAAAAAAAAAAAAGGTTCTCTACTCCTGCTATATGTATTTATTTATTAACATGTTCTATCTTCTCTTGTAGAATATAAGCTTGTTGAAGACAAGTACTATCTCGTCTTTGTATTTGAAATTTTAGTACTTATCACAGTGTCACATAGTAATGGCTTAATGGATGTTTGCTGATAGATTAATGTCCAACAGTAATTAACACTGTAAGAAACAAAATATTTTATGATGAAGGGAGCCCCGAAACTCTTTCTCTTTCTCTCACTCTGACTTTGAGGGTGAGCCATGAGGTAAAGCACTTGAGAAGCTCCTTGAAGGAGAGATTCCCCTTGAATCCTGCCTCTGTGAAAGACCTGCCCCAGGATCAAGATAAAATGGTTTCATTCTGTTATCTTGGTGGAACTAGTTGAGTCCAGGACCACTCCTACTTAGCTCAAATTTAAGTAATCTCATTTAGCTGGAGATCTAGATTTCTATTGACCCCTATTGAGGTGAAAATTGGCTCAATTCCCAGTAAGTGGTCTCATCTAGGCCTGAGGTCAGTGACAACAAATGAGAATCTCATTTGATTGAAACTTCTGTCTCCTGATAAAAAACTACAATTTTAAACTCATTTCTTTGCAGAGGTCCTAAAAACGCCCTATCAAGGAACCACTCTCTCCCCTTCTCATAAGTGGCAACCTTCTGCCCACGGAAATGATATTCTCTTTCAGCGTTATTCCCTCTTATCTCTTTCTCTCCTATTTCCCTAACAGGACTATGTCCTCTTTACCTTCTTGCTGGGATTTCTCTGGCTGACTTCCCCAACCCTTTTTACCTTCCTGCTGGGATTTCTCTGCTAGAAACTCTCTCTCCCTCTCTGCCAGAACTCCTCCACTAGAAACTTTATATCCCTCTCTCGGGGTACCACCAAGGAATTCAGTCTTTCTAGTAAAGCTGACTTCCCAATGCCAATAATAAACTTTTTTTTGCCAGTCTAGCTTTTCGAGTTCATAAATTCCTTTAAGAAGGACCTCTGAGCCGATCAAAGGGGTTCCTACAATTCCCTGTCCTGTGCCAAATCCTAGGGGAATCAAGGGGACCCTGCGCCAAACTTCATCATTTGGCTCCCTGACCAGGAATTAGGGGGAGCCGAACCTCAAATCTTTTCATTACCAAAAACTTCATTGATTCCCTGAAGAATGCTAGAATGATTTTATTTCATATTCTTACAAGAATGACTGCCTAAGGTTAGTAGGCACATTTTTGAAAACTCAGAAGCAATCTTTTACTCCCTATCCTGAAATGCAAGTTCCTTCCCTGATTTCCCATTAATTGGGTGTTACAGAAGTTATAGGTTTTACCCCTCATTACATCTCAAAAAGTATCTCCTATTCTAATTCTTCATCCTTGGTTACATAAACCAGTCCCTGCCCTCAGGTATATTCTTTTGGGGAGAGATATTACAAGGAACCTGAGAAGGAGTAGGGGACAAAATCCAGAGGGTTCCTTTTCAAATCTAAAAAACCCACCCCTGATTTCATTATTTTATTTCCTTGTTCTGGATCCCAGTCTCCCATTTCTTAGCATTGAATTTTCTAATTTAAGTTTCATTTCTCCAATTCAATTTTCATTATTATGGAAACTAGATCACCATCCAATTCTCACAATGCTAACTGTAGTTGGAATAGAACTAAGGAGCAAGTCCAAGTTTAGATGTATAGATCTAAGAGTCAGGTGCATAGCAATAATAACTGAACTCATGGGAACTGATGCCTCTTCAGGACCTATAAGAACTGCCTTCTACTTGCCTTGTTCCATGTCTCCATGTTCTAATCGTGAGTGAGTTAAGATGATTTATCCTATGTGTCCCTCCTCTTCCCAAGATACAGAATTCTGAAATTCTTTTCTCTTACCAGAATCTCTTCCAGATCTCTACTCATACAAAAGCTACTCTTTGCCATTTTGTTGAAATCTGTTCCTTTTGTTGAGGCTCAGAAATGAGACTCCAAAAACTTAAGTATCACGTGGTTGTCTCAAAAGAATTTCCAGTCTTCAACCCACCTCCAAGTCAAAGGGCCAGTTAAAGCAAGCTAAGTCCCAAAGATTTAGCAAAGAACCAGGAAGTTAAATTTATAGGAAAAAGAGAGAGAGATCAAGTGTTTCATGCCACTGAAATTCTAATTTTATGACCTAAAAGTAGAACTGAGGAGTGGTCTGTTCACTATCATATTAGAAATTTGGTTATCACTGACCAGCAGATTAGCCATTTGAGAATCAGCAATGTTTGTAGGTATCCTAAAGTCAGAAGACTTTAGAATCAGACAGATTGGGTTAGAACAAAAGCACTCTCAATTCAGGGGATCTCATCCCTGCTATGTATCCCCTGGGAGCACTCTACCCCATCATTTTCAATTGTCTATTTTCTCTATCTAATTTACCCACTTTGATTTCCCTTGCCCTGATGTCAGGATTGGCCACTAGCTAAAACCCCAGAAGTCTTTGTTCCTCTGACCTTTTGCTAATCTGAACCTACAAATTCTTAGACTTGGTTGACTCCCATTGAAGAGGTTACAGTCCCCTTGATTCCCGGTGGTCAAGGAGCCAAATGAAGAGGTTTAGGGTTGTGTCCCCAAATGATGAGGTGCAGGGTCCCCTCCATTCCCCTAGGATTCAGCTCAGGGCAGTGAGTTGTGGGAACCCCTTTGGTCAGCGCAGCAGTCCTTTGAAGGAATTTACAAACCTGAAAAGCTAGAGTGGCAAAAAAAAAAAAAAAGAAGTTTATTACTGGCATTGGGAAGTCAGCTTTTGCTATACATGAACAGAAAGGCTGAATTTCTTGGTGGTAAGATCCCAATAGAGAGTTATAAAGTTTTAACAGAAAAATCCTATCCTAGCAGAGAAAGTGAATAAGGTCCTGTAAGGGAAATAGGTGAGAAAGAGGGAGTAATACTGAAAAAGCATATCATTTCAGCAGCCAGAGGGTTGCAGCTTATGCCAAGGGGAGAGAGAGGTTCCTTGGCGTGGCATGTTAGGTCCTCTGCAAGGAGTGAGCCCTAAGTTGTCTCTCTTTATAATTGAAACCTTGGCTAGAAGCTGGGGGCAGCTCTTGGTGGGGGCTGGGAGCAGTTTGGGTTGGAATCAGAATAGAAAATCTTGAAATTGAATGAGTATCTCTGTGCTAATTTCCAACTCAATAGGGTTAGGACTGGTCCTTGACTCAACCAGTCCCACCCAAATAACAGAATGAAAACCACTTTATCTTGATTCCTCTAAAGTGGGTCTCTCAGGAGAGAGCTTAGCTTCCCCCCCCCCAAAGTCAGAGAGAAAGAAAGAGAAAGAGTTTCAGGGCTCCCCTCGTCATTCCCCCCTCAAGCAGTCACCCCCTAATTCATTTGGGATAAAGGGCAAAGGTCTCTTCTTCCATAACTGCTTTGAGCTAGCAAGGGTTATAGAGATCATTTGGAGGTTCATGTCAGGAGGGGAGGTGTGAGTTCCGAAAACAACATCTAAGGGGTGTTTGTCCCAGTCAGTCGTTCCATGTTCTCCAGGCTGAAGGGCAGTTGAGAATCCAAAGATTGAAGCCTAGAGAAAACAGATCTCAGGAGCAGATTAAAAGTGGGGTGTCATTCAGGGTTGAGATGGTGACATTTGGGAATGGGGCCTTTTTGCAGCAATTGCAGGAATGTTTCTCAAGCTGAATGTCTCTGCTCAAAGAAGGATATTTTTAAGAAGCAGAGGTTTTCTGCCTCATTTTTTCTAGGGGAAAAAAAACCGTTAGTGTTCCCGATTCAATAGCTCTTTGTGTGACTAGAAAGAATGTTTCCAATTTTACAGTTCCTCATCCTTCTCTAGAGAAGGAGAGCAACAAAATGCTCCCAGACCAAGGCATAATTGTCAGAGACTTGTATGAGACTTCTCTGAGAGAATGCTACTCAAGCCTGGGGTTCCTGATGAACCAGACTTACCCGGGCGTTTGAGTGTCTTAGCTATAGAGTAGACAACAAGTCTAAAGAGAGAGAAAGAAAGACAGGAATCCCCATAAAGGAATTCTGCTCGGGCCTGGGGCTCTCTGACAACTCAAACCCCGTGTTTAAGTGTCTAGCTGGAGAATAGGCAACAACAAGAAAGGCTTTTTATTTTTATCTTGTCCAGATTTCAGGGTTCCTGGTCAGGAAACCAAATGAAGAGGTTAAGCTCCCCTTCATTCCCGATGGTCAGGGAGCCAAATGAGGAGGTTCAGGGTTGTGTCCCCAAATGATAGATTTGGTGCAGAGTCCCCTCAGGATTCAGCGCAGGTCAGGAAGTTGTGGGAACCCCTTTGGTCGGCTCAGAGGTCCTTCATAAAGGAATTTACAAACCTTTAAAAGCTAGACTGGAAAAAAAAAAAAGAAGTTTATTATTGGCACTGAGAAGTCAGCTTTTGCTATGCATGAATAGAAAGACTGAATTCCTTGGTGGCAAGGTCCCGATAGAGGGATATAAAGTTTTTAGAAAAAAAATCCTATCCTAGCAGAGAAAGTGAATAAGGTGTTGTAAGGGAAATAAGTGAGAAAGAGGGAGTAATGCTGAAAGAGAATATCATTTCAGCAGCCAGAGGGTTGCAGCTTATGCCAAGGGGAGACAGAGCTTCCTTCAAGTGGCATGTTAGGTCCTCTTCAAGGAGTGAGCCCTAAGAAAGGGACCTGTATGTGCCAAAATGTTTGTAGCAGCCCTATTTGTAGTGGCTAGAAGCTGGAAAATGAAAGGATGCCCATCAATTGGAGAATGGCTGGGTAAATTGTGGTATATGAATGTTATGGAATATTATTGTTCTGTAAGAAATGACCAGCAGGATGAACACAGAGAGGACTGGCGAGACTTACATGAACTGATGCTAAGTGAAATGAGCAGAACCAGGAGATCATTATACACTTCGACAACGATATTGTATGAGGACATATTTTGATGGAAGTGGATTTCTTTGACAAAGAGACCTAACTGAGTTTCAATTGATAAATGACGGACAAAAGCAGCTACAACCAAAGAAAGAACACTGGGAAACAAATGTGAACTATCTGCATTTTTGTTTTTCTTCCGGGTTATTTATACCTTCTGAATCCAATTCTCCCTGTGCAACAAGAGAACTGTTCGGTTCTGCAAACATATATTGTATCTAGGATATACTGCAACATATCCAACATATAAAGGACTGCTTGCCATCTAGGGGAGGGGGTGGAGGGAGGGAGGGGAAAACAATTGGAACAGAAACGAGTGCAAAGGATAATGTTGTAAAAAAAAAAAAAAAAAATTACCCTGGCATGGATTCTGTCAATATAAAGTAATTATTAAATAAAAATTAAAAAAAAAAAAAAAGGAGTGAGCCCTAAGTTGCCTCTTTTTATAATTGAAACTTTGGCTAGAAGCTGGGGACCATTCTTAGTGGGGGCTGGGAGCAATTTGAGCTGGAATCAGAATAGAAAATCTTGGAATTGAATGAATGTCTCTGGACCAATTTCCAACTCAATAGGGTTAGGAATGGTCCTAGACTCAACCAGTCCCACCTAGATAACAGAATGAAAACCAATTTATCTTGATCCTCTGGAGTAGATCTCTCAGGAGAGAGCTTAGCATTTTCCCCCAAAGTCAGAGAGAGAGAAAGAGAAAGAGTTTTGGGGGCTCTCCTCATCACCATCATCTAATTTTCCAAACATAAATGGAAATGGTGGCCTCTGTACTTTTTTTTAACTCTGAGATTCTGTAGTTATTGATTTCCTCTTTCCCCATAATTTCTGTAAAAAGTCTTTTCTTTATAAATATTCAACTATTCTAATCTTCCTTCTTCCCATGCAAATGTAGAGCAGGCTCAAAGTCTAGAAAAACTATCTTTCTTATTATTAACAATCCTAATAATCACTAATATTTATATAGTGTTTTGAGATTTACAGATCACTTAAAATATTTTTCCTTATCTCATTTGACCTCATTTTATGAGCTACATGCATTCTGCCAACTAACCTTAGCAATTGTTCCTTTACCTTTTCTCCTTATTCACTCACATGAAAGATCATAAGAATTTTGAGGTTAAAAAATGTTAAGGTCTTCCCATGAAGCAACCCTATCAAATTTTATTGGAACTGATTTAAACTGATGTTAACACAAAGCAGTTGTGTAATAGATTAAGCAGGAAAAATAAAAGAAAGCTTTAAACTCTCAAAGTGAAGTCTTTAATAGAAACTTTGCCTTAATAAACAGGTGAAGTCAACAAGTGTGTTTTAATGCCTACTATGTACCAGTGTGAAAAAAGAATATTTCTTTCTTATTTTTAATAACTAATTATCATTTTAGGACTAAGGTTTTTTTTTTTTTTTTTTCTACTTCCTCATGTGGAAACAAATCAATGTGGGAAATCTCTCTTAGAGAATTACTCAGGTCAAAATTCAATAAGACAGTAAAAGAAATTCCAGGTATGGACTCATAGGTGTATTCCTCCTTATTGTGTTTGTCAGACAGACTTGGAAAAGGTTGATTCTTTCTACTTTCTAATATGAAGACAAATGATATGGAAATTAATGTCTCTTTGAGTAAGATTTGAGTGACTGATATCACATATTCCAAGACTTTAATTTTAATATAACCTATACTTGTCTTTGTGTTAACAAATCTAATTGCCAGCCCTAAGGAATATCTTCTCATAGAAGGGCATATAAACTGTGACCTATATAAACTAGAGTCTTTTTTCCTCTGAGAATTGACCAAATGACCACTCTTTCATTAATAACCTGCTGCTCTTATTAATAAAATGATTGGATTACTTAGAAGCTATGTGTCTCAAACTTTTTAATTTTCACAAAAGAAACTGTGTTAAATGCCAGGGATTCCAATAATAATAAAAATAATAGTTCCCCCTCTCAAACAAATCACAGTTTAGTAGGGAAAACAATATATAAACAACTGTTGTTTGTCCTTCATTTTTCCAAAGAGGACTAATGACATAATGGGTGATGTCTTGACTTGCATATTAATTGGATTTAAGTGAAATAGTTGCAGAAAATTGTCAGCTCCACTCTCCCTGAGTCACTGAAATCCAGTTTCAGGACAAAAGGCAAGGCAAATGTTGATAACCCAGAATGCAGTGGATACCCTTGGTGTCTTCAGTGTCTAACCAAGCTCTAAGAACTCCACAGCACCTGCTTCAGCTGTCTTGATGGCTATTGGAACAAATTGATGGATGAAAACATCCATCCATTCCATTGAGGGAAATCTTCATATACTCAAGGTAGATATGCTCCTAAGTCATTGATTGGTTGGAGGCTTGTTGATCACTTCAACTTGTGGAGATGGTTTACCAGGATGTAACTCCTGTGCATGCTACATATTCTTAGAGCTTCAGGTGAAAGTTGGGTGAGTCAGGTAGGCACAAAAGATGGTTGAGAAACCTTGAAAAGATTTAGTGAGATTTCCCATCAGAGATTTCGGATCTCTTGAATACCTCATCCACCCCATAAATAATTAGATACAAACAAGATATAAATGCAGTATAAACTAGAGATAATCTCAAAGGGAAGGCAACTTCTAAGATTAAGGAAGAATGGAAAAGATATCTGAGGAAGATAGTAACCATAAATACAAGATAAGAACTAGAATTGAGTCTCATGGTTTTGGTTATTAGGCCACTTTATTTTTTTTTTTTTTAAACATTGATATCAAGGTGAGATCTTCTTCTGGAGAGGAAAAGGCCATTCCAGTCAAGATTTGTAGGAAAAGAAAAAAGAAAGAAAGAAAGAAAGAAAGAAAGAAAGAAAGAAGAAAGAAAGAAAGAAAGAAAGAAAGAAAGAAAGAAAGAAAGAAAGAAAGAAAGAAAGAAAGAAAGAAAGAAAGAAAGAAAGAGAAAGAAAGAAAGGAAGGAAGGAAGGAAGGAAGAAGGAAGGAAGGAAGGAAGGAAGGAAGGAAGGAAGGAAGGAAGAAAGAAAGAAAGAAAGAAAGAAAGAAAGAAAGAAAGAAAGAAAGAAAGAAAGAAAGAAAGAAAGAAAGAAAGAAAGAAAGAAAGAAAGAAAAGAAGCCTCTTAATATTGTTGCTTGTTTGGTTAGTTAGTTCCTATCCCCTCATTACCAGTCCAGGGAAAGGAGAAGAGAGGAAAGAAGAAGAGAGGGAAGGAACTTTTCTTTAGGTTAAAAGCCCATTCCTATCCCTACAAGGAAGAAATAGCACAATAGCTAAAGGTGAAGACCACAGTTTTATTTCCAGTTCAACTACATCTAGCAGTAGCCAGTAGATCAACAAAATAATATTCAACCTGAGACCAGCAGGAAACAATGTCTAGCAAAAATTACATCTCCAACAGAACAAAGACAGTAGGGAACAACATCAGAAACATGAGTGGTTCTTCCATGTATGTCTTAGCTATATGTGTTCCCTATGTATATGCTGCTTCACATGTATGGCCCGGCTATACATATTTCCTATATGTGTACATTGATAATATGGATTTGTGGGGCAGGGATATTTCATTGCTACTTGTCTTAGTACGCTATTTCATTAAATGACCATTTTTCTTCTGAGTTAATTATGTTCTCTGTTGGATTAGTAAAAGCAAATATGTGAATTATTGTTTTGAGTAGATGCAGATCCAAAGAGTACATGGAATCTGGGGTAGACTTATCTGGAAAAGTCACATGTGAATTAGTGGAAAGTACTTCAAGTTGCTAAGTAATAGTAAATGACCTAGCCTCTTACTTCAGTAAGGAAGATAAGGAACATCTTACAGTAGGGTGCACATAACTTGAGACAAGCAATAATTATGATATTGTTTCATTTTGTGACAAAACTATTCATATGTTCATACTTCTACTGATGCTAGGCTGACTTAATACATTTTACCTTGTCCAATTAGTTCTCTATCAATGGAGAGCAAAATTCCATGTCGTGCATTTCAATTGATCTCTTTTACTGTGTTATTATATTATAATATTATAGCAGCTGTTGGTATAAGTCAAATATTTCAAGGACAAAATAATATCAGTTACAAAGGACACTGGTCAAAAAATAAGAAACAAAGCCAAAAGCTAGAATTATGGTTCTAAAACAGTCAAAGTAATCTTAGAAAACAAAGATTTTCAAGGAGATCTGTCAGATGGAGGATTTGTTACTGATTCCTTTCTTAAGGTGGCAAAATAGCAAAAATACCAGTAAAAATCATTGCTATGAACAAAAAATGTTTGTCATAAGCAAGACAATATGAAAACTGAAATACTGAGGAAAGAGGAGAAATGTCATTTTTACTGATGAAATTCACTCTTTCATGCAATCATGTGCCAAAACCATTCTCAAAAAGTCTATATGAGTTTATAGACATTTTTACAATATAAAACATACATCTAAAAACAAGTTTGGGAATTTGTTTTATATCCAGTGGGCAAAGAATTTTGATTTTAAAAAAAAAAAAAACATATTGCCATACTGAGAAGCAGCTTCATTCCAGAATCACAAAAATTTTCAGATGGAGATAAAATACTACAACAAATCTTGCACTTTGATGTACATAACAGAAGGGTAGGAACATTTCTCAGATGGAAATAAACAGGTTTTGATGGCTTAAGATATAAATCCCATTAAAAGCCAATTAGATGGGAAAAATGTGTTGTTTATCAAAGGTATGCTTACTATCTGTGTGTTGTTGTTGTTGTTTTTCAAATAATGCTTGTCAGAGCCAAATGCCAAATGAAATTTCAAAAGCTTATATTATATATATTATATTTATGTTAAAAGATGAAATTGAAAGTTTTACTAAAAAAAAGTTAATATATGAAAAAATAAAATAGAAAAATGTTTTTTTTAAGAAATGTTTACAACTACATATGACTTTATAATGGAAAATAACCTTCCCAAAGATTTAATTGCAAGAGTAATAACTGATCATCTTAACAGCCTGGTTTCAGAAATATTTTCCTTTTAATTTTGATTCTAAAAAATTAAGTTGGGTTCATAAACTACACTCAATTGAAAT
Organism: Antechinus flavipes; assembly: GCF_016432865.1. NCBI lineage: Eukaryota > Metazoa > Chordata > Mammalia > Dasyuromorphia > Dasyuridae > Antechinus > Antechinus flavipes. The sequence goes on along the minus strand of NC_067400.1, from coordinate 381,280,229 downwards.
AAAAAGCATCAGTCATCAGCCATTAAAAGTTAAGAAGTTGCCAAATTATCAAGCAATACAGATTTGAAATTTGAGTTTCCTAAAAAAATGTTAAATGAATTTTCAATTGAGATTACAACAGAATTTCCAGTTTCTGAATTGTCCCTAAATATATTTCTGTCATTCTGTACTATGTATTTATGTGAAGCCACATTCTCCAGCAATAACAATTATAAAATCAAAATATTGGTCAAATCTGAAAAAATGTTAAAGATGATTTATATCTTGCAGTGTCAGATATTCTGCCAAGATGTAATTCTTGATGTAAAAATAAGCAAGACATCCATCTTATTAGTATGCAAATTTGCTTTCTTCCTTGATAAATGGTAAAATTATATGTATACCAAAGAATTGTTTTAAAACAAATTTCTTTTTGATTTATTATCTGTAAATATCTGATTTGTATACTTATTTTGTACACCTATGTATATGGGATCATGTAAAAACTCCTCAGGCAAAAAAGGGTTGAGAGTAAAAACATTGTAACAAGCCCTGATTTATGCCCACTATCACCATTATTATTCAATATTGTATTAGAAACACTAGCCTCAGCAATAAGAGTCGAGAAAGATATTAAAGGAATTAGAGTAGGAAATGAGGAAACCAAACTATCACTCTTTGCAGATGATATGATGGTATACCTAGAGAACCCCAGAGATTCTGCTAAAAAGCTATTAGAAATAATTCATAATTTTAGCAAAGTAGCTGGCTACAAAATAAATCCCCATAAATCCTCAGCATTTTTATACACCACCAACAAAATCCAAGAGCAAGAAATACAAAGAGAAATTCCATTCAAAATAACTGTTGATAGCATAAAATATTTGGGAATCTATCTACCAAAGGAAAGTCAGGAATTATTTGAGCAAAATTACAAAAAAGTTTCCACACAAATAAAGTCAGACTTAAATAATTGGAAAAATATTAAGTGCTCTTGGATAGGCCAAGCAAATGCAATAAAGATGACAATACTCCCTAAACTAATCTATTTATTTAGTGCTATACCAATCAGACTTCCAAGAAAATATTTTAATGATTTAGAAAAAATAACAACAAAATTCATATGGAACAATAAAAAGTCGAGAATCTCAAGGGAATTCATGAAAAAAAAAATCAAATGAAGGTGGCCTAGCTGTACCTGATCTAAAATTATATTATAAAGCAGCAGTCACCAAAACCATTTGATATTGGCTAAGAAATAGATTAGTGGATCAGTGGAAAAGGTTAGGTTCACAAGACAGAATAGTCAATTATAGCAATCTAGTGTTTGACAAACCCAAAGCCCCTAACTTCTGGGAAAAGAATTCATTATTTGATAAAAACTGCTGGGATAACTGGAAATTAGTATGGCAGAAATTAGGCAAGGACCCACACTTAACACCATATACCAAGATAAGATCAAAATGGGTCCATGATCTAGGCATAAAGAATGAGATTATAAATAAATTAGAGGAACATAGAATAGTTTATCTCTCAGACTTGTGGAGGAGAAAGAAATTTGTGACCAAAGATGAACTAGAGACCATTATTGATCACAAAATAGAAAATTTTGATTATATCAAATTAAAAAGCCTTTGTACAAACAGAACGAATGCAAACAAGATTAGTAGGGAAGCAACAAACTGGGAAAGCATCTTTACAATTAAAGGTTCTGATAAAGGCCTCATTTCCAAAATATATAGAGAACTGACTCAAATTTATAAAAAATCAAGCCATTCTCCAATTGATAAATGGTCAAAGGATATGAACAGACAATTTTCAGATGATGAAATTGAAACTATTACCACTCACATGAAAGAGTGTTCCAAATCACTATTGATCAGAGAAATGCAAATTAAGACAACTCTGAGATATCACTACACACCTGTCAGATTGGCTAAGATGACAGGAAAAAATAATGATGAATGTTGGAGGGGATGCGGGAAAACTGGGACACTAATGCATTGTTGGTGGAGTTGTGAACGAATCCAACCATTCTGGAGAACAATCTGGAATTATGCCCAAAAAGTTATTAAACTGTGCATACCCTTTGATCCAGCAGTGTTTCTATTGGGCTTATACCCCAAAGAGATACTAAAAAAAGGAAAGGGACCTGTATGTGCCAAAATGTTTGTAGCAGCCCTGTTTGTAGTGGCTAGAAACTGGAAATTGAATGGATGCCCATCAATTGGAGAATGGCTGGGTAAATTGTGGTATATGAAAGTTATGGAATATTATTATTCTGTAAGAAATGACCAGCAGGATGAATACAGAGAGGCTTGGAGAGATCTACATGGACTGATGCTAAGTGAGATGAGCAGAACCAGGAGATCATCATACACTTCGACAACAATATTGTATGAGGATGTATTCTGATGGAAGTGGATTTCTATGACAAAGAGACCTAACTGAGTTTCAATGGATAAATGATGGACAGAAACAGCTACACCCAAAGAAGGAACACTGGGAAACGAATGTGAACTATTTGCATTTTTGATTTTCTTCCCGAGTTATTTTTACCTTCTGAATCCAATTCTCCCTGTGCAACAGGAGAACTGTTTGGTTCTGCAAATATGTATTATATCTAGGATATACTGCAATATATTTAACATATATAGGACTGCTTGCCATCTTGGGGGGGGGTGGAGGGAGGGAGGGGAAAAAACGAAACATAAGCGAGTGCAAGGGATAATATTGTAAAAAATTACCCTGGCATGGATTCTGTCAATACAAAGTTATTATTAAATAAAATTAAATTAAAAAAAAAAAAACAAGCCCTGATTTAGACCCTTTCTGGCTCTTCTTCTGATCTATTGATAGAACCGCAGGCTCTCTAGACCTTGCTATCTATACCACTGCTGTAGGCTTGGGCTTTGCCATGCTCCTCATTCCTCCCAACTGAACTTTCTTTTATGTGTTATTTCCTCCATATAGAATTTGTGCTCCTGGAAAGCAAAGACAATTTCACTTTTCTATTTGCATGGCCAGTGGTTGGCACAAAGGAAGCATTTAATAAATGCTTTTTTCATTCATTTTACTTCAAAAATGAGCTGCAAAATACAAGAGGTATAAAAATTTGGAACCCTTCCTCCTCTTCCATCTTACAGGCAAAGGAATTATTTGTATCAATTAGAACTTAACAGAAAAAAAGTCCTTAGCATGAATGGTGATTAAATTTCTACTGAGGTCTTTCCCAACTGGGAGTGAAAATCTACAGAGACTAGAGTCCCAGAGGGGACAATATGAAAAAGCCCAACCAGAGAAGTCATTATTTTGAGAAGGTAAATCTTGACCAAAAGTAAACTGAAATTGCATACTGTCTCAATACAATTCTCCTAAGGCACAAGGAACCTGCCCACTTCCAGGAAACATTTGTCACAGTAATTTACACAGGTACTTGATACTAGTCCTAGAACAGACTCATTTTCTTGTTCATAAAAGGAGGGGAAGAAAAGATTTCTATTTGGTTTAACTGGTTTGTGACCATAAATCATCCATTTTTTTAGTTCACTTGTGAAAGTCCTTGTGGAGCCCAGCCCTTCAGAAGAACATTAAGAACATTTTCTTGGGAATCAGGAGTACAGTAAGTATGATGTGTGTTATTCTGAAGGAAAAATAAGATTTCTTCAGTAAAGCATTGATTATAATATTGATTGTTGATTTAAATTAAGTTTCATTCTTGTGCAGAAGAGCTCAGACTTGTATCTCCTTTTCTTTGAAAAAGTCTTAATGCATATTTCCCAGAACCATCAGTTCTTGGAATAAATTTCAAATTAATGATGTTGATTCTTTTTTTTTTTTTAAGTACAAGGTAGCCACATTTCATCTCAGTAAAAGCTCCTGAGGAGGAGGAGGGTGGTTTCATCCCTTCTGCAATCTATCATCTCTGCAGCTTACCCTATCAGATTTGAATTTATTCTGTGCTCTTCATTTGAAGAATGGGCTCTAACTTGATGTCTTCAGATCAACTTAGTCTATTCCATTAGATTCAATCCAACAACCAGTTATTAAATACCTACTTTGTATAAAGTACCAGGGAAAGCAACTTCAACTGCAAATATGTCCCATGAAGTCTAAAACTGTATCTAGCCCAGAAAAAAATTAAAAGTGGAAACATAGAAGATATCCTGAACATATTTACTTTTGCAAAATTATCTTTAGCACAGTCATACAAGAGTTAAAATAAAATTAATCAGATTCAGAGGATCTGTGTTCAAGTACCAATCTGCCATTTATCTGTAATGAGCCTGTTAAGTCCTGATTCAGCTTCCTCATTAGTAAGACATGAATAATAACACTTATATTATTTCACAAGATTATGAGGAAAAGTCTTTGTAAACCTGAAAGTTTTAATGTGTGTTTTAATCATTAAAGGCCTAAACACAGAATATAAGGAACCAAACTAAGACTTTTTTCCTTCTTGTCTGATTTTAAGAACTGAGACTGAAAAGTCCATGCAAAAACTAGCATTCCCTGATTAGGCAAGGCCTTAATTATGAAAGTACTATAAATATAATTAATCCCAAAATACTGAAAGCTGAATTAATTAATTTCATAATAATAAAAAAAACACGGCAAACCAGCAATTCCACATGAAATGGTGTCTCTATTATTAGGGAAAGTTAGCAACAGATCTGCCTGCAGCAAACTAAGAATGGGAAACTATTATGATAAGAGAAAACTGAAAATAGAAAGCAACATGAAAGCAGCAGTCCAGGAAACTATGTAAAATACTGCAGAGGGCATCTTCAGCAGCATTTTGAATATGAGATTTTAGGCAAGAATAGTAATGCAAGAACAATAAACCATATATGGTGATTATTTCTAAAGGCATATAGAGTATAAAGACTATATTGAAAAGTACAGTTTGGTACAATGTTTATTCACCTTCATTTCTATAAATGCTGTTTGATTATCCCAAGCTATGGATCTGAATCCAGGTATATGTAAGAATGTTTGCCTCTGAGAAAATGCCTCCTCACTTCTTTGTGGAAGTAGATATTATCACATCTGCCAGATGTGGAGGGTCATGGAGTATCTTGATTCCTAAGCACAAACTAAAATATTTAAAGCTTCACAGGAAAGTGTTAAGAGTTGAGCCATGTAAACTGAGAACATTTGTCTATTGAAGATAACTACAAGCTTCAGAAGATAATATAGGAAGGGCGAGAATAAGGTTTCCTCCCTGAGCACTGGAGGAATTCATATTCCATTACATAGAGAAAAAATCAAACAGTACATGACAGTAATTTTGTGCTGCTGTCCATGCTAAGATTTACTATACATATTGAAAACTGTGTAATTAATGCCTTAACATTTTACAAAGAAGTCTTCCTCCAAAAAAGATGAATACATAATAAGTAACTCTTTTTTATTTTTATTTTTTAATTTTTTAAATTATAGCTTTTTATTTACAAGATATATGCATGGGTTCAGCATTGACAATTGCAAAACCTTTTGTTCCAATTTTTCCCACCACCTCCCCTAGATGGCAAGTTGACTAATACATGTTAAATATGTTAAAGTATAAGTTAAATACAATATATGTATATATGTCCATAGCTATTTTGCAGTACAAAAAGAATCAGACTTTGAAATCATGTACAATTAACTTGTGAAGGAAATCAAAAACGCAGGAGAACAAAAATAGAGGGATTGGGAATTCTATGTAGTAGTTCATATATAATAAGTAACTCTTAAGGAGAAAGGTCACTATCTTCCTTTTTTCTTTTTCTTTTCCCTAGCAATTATAAAATAAATAGGAAGCCAGGACTGTAGTAAATATGTTCATCTGCTAGAATATGAACAGAAAGGAAGAAATTTTATTGTGTAAAAGAAATTTTTTTTGTCATTTAAAAAAAAAAATTCTTCCAGCAAGCTCCTCACCAGCGCTTCCCCCAAGGCAAGCCTAAATTTAAGAAAAAGAAAAAAAGGAAATATTTTTTAAATTCTTTGGAAGAACTCTACTTCCTAGCATGGTTGTCAAACAGTAGTACCCTTGTGGATACTCACAGGGAATATTCAGCCAAGTCCTTCCTTTTCACATTTAACATCTGACTTAATGTCACACATAGATTAGTAATTTGGTAATAGTTCAGGATAAATTTTTTCATTCTGCAAAAATTTTTTCAATCAAATTTGTTACTTATCAAAACTTTTAAACTTTAAAACCAGAATTCTCCTTTCCCTAGATTCTGTAAAGTTTATCATCTTTCCACTCTTTACCCCTTCCTTCTTCTTTGTGGTAGTCAGTTCTTCCAAAAAAAAAAAAAAAAGAAAAAAGAAACTAAATAGTGAAACCAGATGTATAAAAATTTGGATAGAAAGATGACTATTCAAATTTCCTGGCTCTATTCCAGATTTTAAAACAATAGAGTAAGAAAGTTTCCCCTTTGTATAGGAAATACATTCAAACCATATTTTGATAGTTCTAAGATCCTACTTTCTTTCTCTTTACCTGTTTTCTAGAGACGGCAAAGGATATGAGAAATGGCACAGTGGTCACAGAGTTTATTCTCCTAGGCTTTCCAGACATCCATGGAATGCAGGTTCCCCTATTCATAGTGATATTCCTCATCTACATTTTAACCATTTTTGGAAATGGACTTATCATTGCTATTGTGTGGGCAGAGCCTAAACTACAAACCCCTATGTACTTCTTCCTTAGCAATTTGTCCTTCTTGGAGATTTGGTACACCACCACTGTCATTCCCAAACTGCTGGAAACTTTTGTGGTGGAAAGGACAATCATCTGTGTTCCCTGCTGCCTGCTGCAGGCCTTTTTCCACTTCTTTTTGGGCACAACTGAGTTTTTGATCCTCACAGCCATGTCCTTTGATCGTTATCTGGCCATCTGCAAGCCCCTCCACTACTCTACTCTCATGACCAGCTCCCTCTGCCTCCAGCTAGCCCTCAGTTCTTGGATGATAGGATTCACCATTGTCTTCTGTCAGACAATTCTGCTTTTTCAGTTACCTTTCTGTGGCAACAACATCATCAACCATTTCTACTGTGACATTGGCCCCATCCTGAAAATGGCCTGTGCAGACACTAGCCTCCTGGAGTTTCTGGGTCTCCTGGCAACTATTCTGATTATACCAGGGTCACTGGCCTTCACAGTGATTTCTTATATTTATATAGTGTCCACTATCCTGAAGATCCCCTCGGCCACTGGACGCCAGAAGGCGTTCTCTACCTGTGCTTCTCACCTAACTGTGGTTTCTCTGCTATATGGAGCAGTTCTGTTCATGTACTTGAGACCCACAGCACATTCTTCATTCAAGCTAAACAAAGTGGTATCTGTGCTCAACACTATCCTCACCCCACTTCTGAATCCTTTCATTTATACCATTAGAAACAAGGAGGTAAAAGGAGCCTTGTGGAAGGCAATGGCATGCCAAAAAGCCCATTACCATCAGTGAGATATACTGTGTAATAAAGTGACTTCAGTGTGAAAAGAGGTAGAACCCAAGTTTCTAAGAAAATATTGTGTAGTTCAATGACACAAAACAATGAAGTAAAATGACTAATTGGTTCTTTGAGAATGTGTTGCTTATGAAAAGAAAGGAGCTTCTGGCTTAGATGGAAGAAAAAAACCTAATACTGCTTTGGAAAAACACTCCCTCCCCCCTAGTTGGTTGTGGTAGAAGGTGAGAGATATGAATACTTTCCCTAATAAGTTTTGATGGTAGTTCATAGGCACATGAAGTGAACTATTTCTCATACTTGAGAATCATTTCTGATACCTACCACTGGCTGTAGTCTAAGCAAATACTCAGTTGCACAAGTCTCAAACTAAGCTGGTGTTCTCACAGAATTAGCATATTAAAGAAACCATTAGAAGTGAATCAGAACCCCTAGTTATTTTATTGTAATGAGTATTATTCCCTATTATCTTTTTTATATAATATAAAACTTTGTATTACTTATTGTTATATAATATTAGCTCTTCACATTTTAGTATCAAAGAATATAGGAGCATTGATTTAGAGCTAGAAGAAAATTTAGGTATCTCCTAATATAATTACCTCATTTAAAACATGAGAAAACTGAGGCCCAGAGAAATGAAATGACTTGGTCCACATCCTAGCATCAGTCAATGGAAAAGTGAGAACTAAAATTCAGATTATCCAATTCCAACTCCAGTGAATGTCCTTCCCATTGCATTACTCAATCCAGATATCTTTGATCTGTTCCATGATTCATACCAAAAAGGTCAAACACAAGTTCAAACTTTCTGATTCAATAATATGTATCATGATGTCACTGACTCCTGTTCTATCCAATTTCCTGTGCACCATTATAGCTTTTGCCATACTAGGAAGGAATCACATAAAAAAACTACAGCCAATAAAACAGAAACAGCCTATCACCATCATTTCTTTTTGGATCCCTGGATATTATTTTTCTATTAATTTTTAATGATGAAAAGGCTTAGAGATAGTTCTGAACCAAATCTTGTTTTATTTATAGATTACTGAGACCTTGAGTTGGTTGGTTGCTGAACACAAAGCCTATCTCTATCTTTGCCTTTATATAGAATCAGATTCTTCCTTTGTATTTGAAAAGACCCATTCAGGATATAAGCCAGCCATTCCTGTGGCTAAGAATCAATTGCTTCCTTTGAGGTTCAGGTGTCCCAGTCAAACTCATAGTACTTAGTACTAATTAGTGCACAATACTATCTAGATCTCTTCTCAAGTTCAGAAGACTGAGGTTCTTTCTTCATTGCCCCTATAAGAGGATGTCTATCTCCAAATTTTAAAAAACCTAATTTAAGAAAATGTAAACTTAAAAGATAATTATTCAAAACAGAAAAGAGCTCATGACTGCAAAAGGATATGTCAAAATATTTTAACAATTCTCTTACTGCATGCATTTAAAATAGTCTTCAATTCAGCAATTCAGGAAGTAGTGTAAAACAAGTTATACCTCTGGTTCAGGCATTAGATTGGTTAGAGTAACGAATTCATTTGCTCTAGCATCTGGAAAATTACTCCTATAAATCCTTTCTCTGTCAACTGCATCCTTTTCCTTCCACCCTTTCTTGCCCTATGTAAGAGAATTTCTTTCTTTCCAATCCCTCCTATTGACTTACCTTTATAGCACCTAGCATATTAACTTAAAATTGTGTATTTGATAAATATTTGAAGAATTAATAGGCCATTAATGGCCATGCCCAATAGTCTAAGGAAATTGGAATTCATGATACTGACTAAATCAATTTGCAAAATCTTTATGTAGGGGAATGCAAATTTGTTGTTTTCCCCCATAATATATACCTCTCAGCTGATCCAGAGCATAATTTTTTTTTTAAGCTTTTTATTTACAAAACATATGCAAGGGTAATTTTTCCACATTGACCCTTGCAAAACCTTGTGTTCCAAATTTCCCCTCCTTACCCCCACTCCTTCCCCTAAATTAGGCAGGTAATCCAATACATGTTAAATATGTTAAGATATATGTTAAATACTATATATATGTTAAATACTATACATATATATTAACATATAATATATATGTTAAATACTATCTATAGTATATATAAATACTATATATTTATATATAGTTATGTAAATAACTTCTTAATATATTCTTATTATTATATTGTATATATTATTATAAAATAAATTCTTAAAGTAGTTAAAAGCCTGACCATCAAAAAAAAAAAAAAGTGCTTAAGTGTTCGAAGGGCATTGAAAGAGAAAGCCAAAAGAAAAAGATAGACACATCGAGTTAGGCATAAAGATTCAAAGCAAAACATACATTTGGTAAAGGCAGAGAGATTTGTGGAGTGGGGAAAGTCAGAGGGGACAAAGAGACAGATACAGAACCAGGGAATAACTAAGAATAGAATAGTGGCAAATAAAAAGAGAGGGGCACAAAGAGAATCAGGGAAGGAGGCAGAGACATATAAACGAGTAAGGGAGATGGTGTCAAAGGGACACACACAAAAAGAGAACTCATATACAGGAACTCAAAAATATACATGAAAGAGAAAGAGGGCAGAGACAGAAACAAGAAATGGAAACACAAAGAAAGGACAGAGAGAAGGGTATAAAAAGAGACTCCTGAAGGCTAAAAGAGAGACAACAAAATTGGGTCGGGCATGGGAGGGAGAGACAGACAGGGAGAAAGACAGCAGGGAGGCAGAGACAGAGAGATAGAGACAGAGACAGGGAGAAGAGGGGGAGAGGAGGGAAGGAGGGGCGCGGAAGGGAGAGACAGAGACAGAGAGAGAAAGATACAGGGAGGGAGACAGACAGGGATACAGAGAAGACGAAGTCGAGAGACACAACACAAAAGAGACAGTTGTAGAGAGTCGGGAAGAGACGACAAGCAGAGGTACGAGGAAAGGACAAAATAGGTGAGCAGAAAGGATAGGAAGGACAGGGGGACAGAGCCAAAGGCTCAGTAGTAATTGACAGGTTTTCGAGGGGTAAGACCAGATCTGGGGGTGTGGCTAAAGCAGGCTTGGCTCGTGCACGGGAGTGTACTTCCGGTTCGGCCACCTAGGGGCCTCTTCTCTAGGGAGAGCACCAGAGAGTCACCACTTAACCTCCCATAGCCTAGAAAGGCTCCAGGCAAGGTGTGGGGGCGGAGCCTTCTGTATCTTCCGGTTCCGGACGCTGCGTCCCCACGTGTTCGGGACCTGTTTGGCCCTGCACTGCCCAGATCCGGCGCTGCCGCTTGGCTCTGGGGTGGGTGGGAGAGAGCCCGGGGAGGAACCGCCGGAGCTGCCGGAGCCGTGAGTGCAGGCACTGGGGGCTGGGGGGTGGGTGCCCCAGCCGTACGAAGGCGAGACGGGCTGGACTGAGTTAGACTGTGTAGAAAGGAGGGGGAGGGGCAGAGGAACGGAGACCCGCCCCTGTCTCGCCACCGCCCCTGAGCCAGATGAGGGTTGAGGGGGGTAAAAAGAGGGAAAGGGGGCTGTCTCTCTGTTAGGGCGGGGGAAGCAGGTGCTGGGCCTAGGTCCTGAGTCTAGAGCAAAGGGGCAGCGGATGACGTTGTGACTCCGGCCTGCGGCTGCCCTGCTCAGCCGCCGCAGCTCCGGCCCCCCGATCACCTCAGTTCCCAAGTTCTTCCTCCGTGAGATCGCAGCCTCTCAGCCCCCCTACTCTGGGAGTTGGGGGTTGGATCTGAAGCGCCGGGGCGGGGAGTGCAGGTGTCTCTTCCTACTCCCCCTTCTGCAGCGCTCCCACTAACATGCCTCCCACTCCCAGTTCCAGGGTTTGTCTCTGCCCTGCCCTACCCCCCCTGAGCGTTTCCTCCCTTACCCCATTCTGCCTTCCCCCTTACCCACCCACATCCCGGCAGTATCCACTCTTGCCATGCCCTACCCGACCCCTGGACACTTGTCTTCTACACCATTACCTCTGTCAGCCCAGTTGCTCTTTCTCCTGTTTAGGACCTGGCCATTTGGGAGGGGGTGGGGAAGTGGTTCGAGTTCCTTTCCTAGTTTTGTCCGTGGGAGGAAAGCCTAGTGTCAATTCATAGGCTCGGGCCTTCTGGGCTCCTTGGCCAGTTGCACCTCGTCTTACCGGACATGGGGGCAGTTCTGTGCTCTAGCCACTCGGTTCTCCCCTCTCTTTACTGACAGTCTACGTCAAGCTTGTCCAAATGACTGAAGCCTGGAGGGAGCAGTGTCCTACCTAGCCCTCTGAAGTAGCATCTCTACTCGGAACTCTGGGGGTTTTTTTGTTTTGCTTTGTTTTGACTACCCTATAGCACCTGGCTGGGTGGCTCAGATTAGTTAAGGAAGCTAGCTTGACACCCCGGAAAGGAAGCCTCTGGGAGTCTCTTGTTCTTCCCTCAGCTTTCCTCACTCCCTATTCTGAACTGGCCCCTGGGCATTAACCACAGGACACCTGATAGAAAGTGTGACAGTCACTCCCAGGGCCTGCAGTTGCTGATCTTGGGTAATTTTTTGGACTCTTAAATTTCTTGGAATTGGGAGTGTGTGTTTGTATATGCGTGGGGGTAGGGCTGGGGCTGTGAATTTTCCATCTTTTGGAATTCATAGTTTTTCCATCTTTCTTTTACCAACCCTTCCCCTCACAGGATTGTTGTGACAGTCTAGGTTATGACTCTATTTACTATAGTGAAAGAGTCTTGGGATACAAAGAATATTCAAATAGAGTACATTTCAACTTTCCAGTGCCTGGTTTTCTCTGTTGATACTCCCCTTCTAGTTAGTAATCCTTTTATAACCCTGACCTCTAGAGGCACTGCCCTTTCTCTACAGTTCACCTTTCACTCCCTGCCATAAATTAAGCTCTCTGTCAGTCTTTCAGTCCCCTAGGTTCCTGGAGAAGCAAGATTATTTTCTCACTATATCATGTTTGAGACCTGTCAGTCACCAGTTCAGTCACACTGTTGTGGAAAGAGAACTACATAGGAGTTTTCAATGTCCGTAGATCTCAGTGTTACTCTACCCCACCACTAACTTGCTTCATGTCCTTAAACAAGTCACTTAGCCTCAAGGGATTAGACTAGCTAGTGCTTGAGGTTTTATTTGCACAGATTTTGAACTACTAGAGAGATCTACCTTTTTTCAATCTCAGGCTCTAAAAAGTCCATACATCTTTGTCCACAGAAACTTCCTGACATCCTCCCTAGATTTTGAGCATTTCTTGATTACATCTTTGATTTTTTTTCCCCATAATTATAACTTTTTATTGACAGAGCCCATGCCTGGGTAATTTTTTACAACATTATCCCTTGCATTCACTTCTGTTTGACTTTTCCCCTCCTCCACTTCCTCCCCCAGATGGCAAACTGTCCTATACATATTAAATATGGCACAGTATATCCTAGATAAAATATATGTGTGCAGAACCGAACAGTTCTCTTGTTGCATAGGAAGAATTGGTTTCAGAAGGTAAAAATAGCCCAGGAAGAAAAACAAAAATGCAAATAGTACATTCATTTCCCAGTGTTCTTTCTTTGGGTGTAACTGCTTCTGTCCATCATTGATCAATTGAAACTGAGTTAGATCTCTTTGTGGAAGAAATCCACTTCCATCAGAATACATCCTCATACAGTACCGTTGTTGAGGTATATAATGATCTCCTGGTTCTGCTCATTTCATTTAGCATCAGTTCATGTAAGTCTCGCCAGTCCTCTCTGTATTCATCCTGCTGGTCATTTCTTACAGAACAATAATATTCCATAACATTCATATACCACAATTTACCCAGCCATTCTCCAATTGATGGGCATCCATTCATTTTCCAGTTTCTAGCCACTACAAACAGGGCTGCTACAAACATTTTGGCACATACAGGTCCCTTTCCCTTCTTTAGTATCTCTTTAGGGTATAATAAGCCCAGTAGTAGGACTGCTGGATCAAAGGGTATGCACGGTTTGATAACTTTTTGAACATAGTTCCAAATTGCTCTCCAGAATGGCTGGATGTATTCACAATTCCATCAACAGTGTATTTTAGTGTCCCTATTTTCCCACACCCCCTCCAATATTCCGCATTATCTTTCCCTATCACTCTAGCCAGTCTGACAGGTATGTAGTGGTATCTCAGAGTTGTCTTAATTTGCATTTCTCTGATTAATAATGACTTGAAATATCTTTTCATATGGCTAGAAATAGTTTCAATTTCTTCATCTGAGAATTGTCTGTTCATAATCCTTTGACCACTTATCAGTTGGAGAATGGCTTGATTTCTTATAAATTAGAGTCAGTTCTCTATATATTTTGGAAATGAAGCCTTTATCAGAACCTTTAACTGTAAAAATGTTTTCCCATTTTATTGCTTCCCTTCTAATCTTGTCTGCATTAATTTTGTTTGTACAAAAACTTTTCAATTTGATATAATCAAAATTTTCTGTTTTGTAATCAATAATGATCTCTAGTTCTTCTTTGGTCATAAATTCCTTCCTCTTCCACAGGTCTGAGAGGTAAAGTATCCTATGCTCTTCCAATTTATTTATAATCTCATTTTTTATGCCTAGGTCATGAACCCATTTTGACCTTCTCTTGGTGTATGGTGTTAAGTGTGGGTCAATGCCTAGTTTCTGCCATATTAATTTCCAATTTTCCCAGCAATTTTTGTCAAATAGTGTACATCTTTGATTTTTTACCCATCCTTCCCTAGCTTCACTCTTTGAGTCCACAGGATTTCTTTAAAAATCCCCCTCAAAACTACTCTTTCATCTTCCTTCCTGTATTGGATCTGTGTAGTTTGGAGATACCAGCCTTCCATCACAATTACTGTACCCTTTTGGTTGCTTTTTAGCAAAATATTTACCAAGATAGCTTCATATTAACACTTGAGCACATCCTATCATAGTGTTTCATAATTATTCTTTCACCTGTAGCACTTGTATGTTATTCTATTTTATTCACCTGCATTATTATTAAAATATTATACTTTATTCCCTGTAACACTAGCATATCCACATTTTTACTATATCAAAGCATGTTGACCCTGATGATCTTAGAATTCCTATCCTTATATAATAATTAAGGGGTAACAGAGTATTCAGTACAGGCAATGTCACTGTACGGATTCTCCAGCCCTCAAGGAGGACGCACCCCCTTAGTCAAGTGGAATGGTGTCAGGATGTAACTGGTGCCAACTGACTTTCCTACCTCTTAGCCAAGATCAAAGGAAGAATTTCAGTGGTAATCCCTGTAGTACTTTTTTAGAATTATTTCACCGGTAATCCCTGTAGTACTTTTTTAGGAATTACTTTTTCTTGGTAGCAGCTGAATGGCACAGCAGCTATTGAGGTGACAGTTCAGGAGTCAGGAAGACCTGAGTTCAATTGTCTGAAAGTGTCTGAAGTCACTAGCTGAGTGACTCTGGGGAAGTCACTTAACTTCTGTTTGCATCAGTTTCCTCATCTGTAAAATGGGAATAATAATAGCATCTACCTCCCAGAATCAAATGAGATAATTGTAAAATGTTAAACATAGTGCCAGGTACACATTAAAACACTATCTAAATGTTAGGTACAATACTACTAAGAATTATAGATATCAGATCCTGAATGGCCTTGTGATATGAAAATTGGGAAAAAAGTGAAATAGCCCCAGGAAAACCAACTAATTGTGAATATAGCCACTTTGTGAAATTGCCCCTCTCAAAGTCTAAATCAAGACCTCTAGCCTTCTGTGATATGCTGGGGCAGACTCTTAAGACAGATACTTATAAGAACTGCTTTCTGTTCCATTAATCTTTAGCATTATCCTGGAAGAGAAGCCTAAACATGAAGTGCCTGCTCCCCAGAATTTCTTCCATTAGTCCCCCTTTCTCCATCCAAAACTTTCACTTTGGTTTAGGCACTGGTAACCTCACCTGAATTGTTGCAGTACCTTCCTAATTGCTTCTTTTGCTTCTAGCCTCCACTCTCCAGTCCATCCTCCGCATAACTGCAAAATTGCTTCTAAAACATAAACTTTATTCCTTAATGTAGAACTCAGCAGTGGTTCTCATTTTCTACTAAAATGGAATACAGACTTTACTTTTTTGTGTTAAGTCTCCCTGAAGTATGTCTTCTATCTTCATTTCTGGTTTTATTTCGTATTTTCTCTTTGATGCATCTCTGTGCAGGTGGCCTGCTAAAATGCACTCCCTCTTCACTTCTAACTGGCTTTCTTCACAGTGTAACTCAGGTGCCACCTACAGTGAGTCCTTTTCTGTTTTCTCCCTTCAAATCCAGTTGTTAAAATTCAGTGTTTAAAATTTTGTATGTATTTGTGTGTGTCACAACCTCCTGCAGGATATAAGCTCCTTGAGAGCAGGATCATTTAGTTCTTATCTTTTTATCCCCCAGCTCTTAGTATATTTACCTTCTATGTGGGAGGCATTTACACTAGGTTTTAAAGGAGGTTGTGAGATGGTATGATAGATGAGCCACTATTCTTACTCTCTAGAAACTGATCTTGTAGGAAGATAGGAAAGGTTAAAAATAGCAATAATACACATTAGGATACAGGACAGGTGCAAAGCACTATCCTTGTTGTTGTAGCTTAGTGTCCATGATAGGATTGGCATAAGGTTGTTCTTCAGACTCCAATGTATTATGGAGTAAAAACTGTAAAATCAGTCTTCAAATTCAGCAGTAATCCCATTAGCCTTACTCCTGAGAAAAATCCTTGGATATAACTGAGAAAATACTGAGTCCAAAATAGATTGAGGTGAGTAACTATATGAATTCTAAAGGCTAAATAAATACAAGTCAGTAAAATAGTCATTTCCAGAAATGATAATTGGAATCACAACCACTGGATTTTTAGACCTTTAGATAGGTTAAATAGGGACATATGTTAGGTCCTATACTTGAATTAAAACCTAAATTGAATTTTTAAAATTGAATTTATTTTTAAAATCATCAGTAAAAAGTATCTAAAAGAAACTTGTCTAAGTAGCAATTACTATTTCAAAACCCTGGGGATAGTATTGACTACATGCTCCCCAAGAAGGGAGATCTTAAATTACCTTAAAAGTAGTATATCTAGAACAAAGTGGTGATCCTGTTGTTTTCAGCTGATTTTGGTCCTTGTCAGGAATGGTGCATTCTATTCTGGGGCCATGTTTTACAAGTGTCATTGGTAAATGGATATGACAACCAAGTGGAGGACGACTAGGTTAGTAAGGATACTGGAAATGATAAATATGAAGATCAGTCTAAAGTACTAAGATTATTAACCAGAAGAAAAGAATTTGTTTAAAAAAAAAAAAAAAAGGCATAGATTTACCCCAGATGGTAAAAAAGATTTCTCTTTACTCTGCCCATTGTTTTCCTGCTACATTGTACTTTTGATTTCCCCATTCTACATACTTACCTGCTTATTCTAACTCATTACTTACCTTTTTTTAGTCTCTTATTGAGCCTCAAGTATCATATTGACTCCCGTAAAAAAAAAAAAAAAAAAACTATTCAAGTTAAAATTTAAAAAAAAAAAAAAAGACATTGGATTAAAATGAATTTAATCTTTAAATAAAATCAGTGGTTAGACATTTTGGGAACTAATTGTGGCTCATTATAAAAACATTGATAGTAATTAAAGCTATTATACTTTTGATCCTTGCTGCAAGAGGTAGTTCTTATATTTTACACATAACAACCTGGAACAAAAAGATAATGGCTTGTTAAGAGTCACAGTGTCTTAAACAGGATTTGAACCCAGCTTTCTTACCTTCTCTTAATAAATAATTAAATCACCGTTTTTTTATTGGCTCATGCTATAGTCATAATCTAAATTAATTACATTTTAAAATAGCAAATAACTTCTCTATAGCAAAGCTGCTTGATAACTGGTGAGGTGCTCACTGCAAATATCTGCATCTTTCCCACCTCAAACTATCATTAGTCCTTTTCTTGGCTTCAGTTGACCTTAAAGGCCTTCAGATTTAATCTGAGCTATCCATAGGCCATGACAGACCTTGCTAGTCCAGAAAAATAATATGTATAGGCCTGACTTCAAACTGTACATCCCACCTGGTAATTTGGCTACAGATTTTTTTCTGCCATAGCATTTCTCAATAAACTACTCAGTTATAGAGAGGTTGTGATTTGTAAACAGTATTTTTAGCAACAAAGATAGATTATAAGTGCTTCCATTACTTTCCTCTGATAAACATGAGCTCTGTGTGAAATGCTTTTTTGTTCTTCCTGTTCTTTTTTCTGTCGGCTGATCCCAGAGCTAGATGTCTTCCTTCTTTCCTGGTTTTATTCTTTCACCCACCCTCTGTATCTCTGCCTCAAGAGGATCAGATAAGTTTAATCATTTGTGGAGTCAAGATTTGTTATTGTATTGACTAAATTCTAACTGCTTTTTTTTGACAGTCTTTTAGATTTTTGTTTTTGTTTGCATCCTTGTAAATTTTGTATGTATTCTTTACGTTTTACCTATGTTACTTCACAAATT
Source organism: Antechinus flavipes (assembly GCF_016432865.1). NCBI lineage: Eukaryota > Metazoa > Chordata > Mammalia > Dasyuromorphia > Dasyuridae > Antechinus > Antechinus flavipes. The sequence goes on along the minus strand of NC_067400.1, from coordinate 381,262,319 downwards.
CTTATCACTTCTATTCATTTATAGTTGTTGTTTCCTTTGGCCACTGAGCCTGGAATCAGAAAGACCTGAGTTCAAGTTTGACCTCAGACACTTAGTAGTTGTGTGACCCTGGACAAGATACAACCTCTTGGCAAACCACTCCAGAATTTTTGCCAAAAAAATTGCCCAGGACAGTATCAGTGGGCTGTGATCCATGGAGTCACAGTGAGACATGCCTGCATAACAATTTTGTACTACATTTATTTGCCATAACCATTCCCCAATCTGCATATATAACTTTTTAAGTTTTTCTTGCTACAAATACTTTGGAATCTGTGATCCTATTCTCTATTTTTGTCTTCCTTGTGGTATATGCCAAATTGTGACATTTCTGGGTCAAAGGATATGTTTCTGTATAGCTGTAACCCTGCCAGAAGCCAGTATTTCAGTCTTTTGCTAATTTGATGGATATAAGGTAAAATCTGAGCATTACTTTTTAAAATAACTTTTTATTTTCAAAATACATGCAAAGATAATTTTCAACGTTCACCCTTGCAAAACCATGTGTTCCAAATTTCTTTCCTTCATTCAATTCTTCTATACATATTTCTACTTTTATTTTCAGCATTACTTTTAATTGCATTTCTCATATTTCTTGGAACATTTGAGAGGTTGTCAATAATCTGCATTTCTTTTGAAAGTTGTTTATTCATATACTTTGACCACATATCAGAATTACTTGTATATACATATATGTACCTCAATTTCCTATGTGCCTTGGATATCAGAACTTGAATTAGAGATATTTGATATAAAAAATTTTTCCAGTTGACAATTTTCTAGTTTGATTTCCTCGCATAAAGGCATTTTAATCTTATATAATCAAAATTGTGCATTTTGTATTTTTGTGTTTTCTGCTTCTTTGGTGATAAATTTTCCTCAAAACTTTAATTCTAAAGGTGTCTTTTAGGCAGCAAACTAGTGTAGTGATTAGTGCATTGTAAGTCAAGAAAACTCAAGACACTCGGCCAATGGCCCTGAGCAGGTTACTTAACTTTTGTCTGCCTCAGTTTCCTTTTGTATAAAATGGCAAAAATAATAATGCCTACCTTCTGTGGATTGTTGGAAGGGTAAGACAAGATAATACTCGTGAAGTACGTTGTATACCTTAAAGGGATATGTGATATATAAATAATAGTTACTATCCTGGATGGTGTGTGTGTGTGTGTGTGTGTGTGTGTGTGTGTGAGATGAACTTTTCATTTATATGCATTTGATGATTATATGGGTTTCAGATTAGTTCTTCAGACACCTAGTTTCATATTGAGCATTAAACACTGAAGGATACAGTGCCTGAGTTTTTATTCCCAGTCTCTTCTCAGCCATTGTGGGCCTTCCTCTGCTGACGTATTCATCATCCCTCTCCTTCCAGAGTTAGTGCTGTACTATGAAGTTTACTTGGTTCCCCTTGCATTTGCCAACTACTCTCCATTCCAGCAGAGGCTGGGATTGTTTACTCATCATATGGTACCTTCAGCTTTTGCATCACAGGAGCTAGCCTGATTGTTCCTTGGGAAGTATATTATTATCATATATCAATTTCTCATTTGGAAAAGAAAGATGAACTTCATGGCTGATCCCTTCCAGTTCTAAATCAGTGATGATCAGTGATTAGAAAAAACTGTTTGCATTCATTGCCTCTGCTTTTTCAGCCCTTTGTAATTTGACTTCTTTGAAATTGCTAGACATCTGTTTATTGCTATGTCCAGTGGCACTGTCTTCATCCTTCTTGAGTTCTCTACAATATCTGACATTGATCAACCCTGTTATTTTGAATACTTTTTCCCATCCTGAATTTTTGTGACATTTGTCATAGTTTTCCTCCTATGAATGAGTGAATAAAAAATATTAAGCCTTTATTTTTCCAGTATTATGTTAAGCTCTAAAACTACGGATACAAAACCAGAGCTAGTCCTTGCCCTCAGGTAAGCAACAAATATTGAGCAATAGTGGATAAGAAGGAACACTTTGAGATCAGTGATAAGGGTGATGAGTAGAATAATAGCATAATCAATCAATGGATTGATAAACCTTATCCTGGAGCACTGGCAGAGTTAATTTGATCAGGTCACCAAACTCGGAGTGGGGGCTAGTAGGAGGGGTAAAGGGATGGCTATGTTTGAGTGAGGAAATTGAATCATGACTAGGCTTTCTTCAGCTAATATTCTGAGAGAAGCAATCACTGATCAGGAGAGTGAAGTACAATGGTGGAATCTTCTTTTGTGTGAGCAACTATGTAAGTTTGCAAAGAGATGATAGGAAAAGAAAAGAGTTCCTTCTTGGTCTCTTTTGTAGGTTCATTATCCCCACCTTCCATGTGGAGATGTACCCCAGAGTTTGACACAGGGCCCTAAACTCTAAGTGAACTCATTCCCATAGGTTCAGCCCTTCATCTTCCTTCAGATACTCCTAAATATGCACATCCAGTCTTCTGATTTCTCCTGAGCTTTAGTCCTTTAGGGAGTTTCTTAAATTCATCATGTCCAAAACTAACCAATTTCTTCCACTTACTCAACTTCATGAATTAGGGAGATATCCTTGACTCTTGCATCTTTTTCTAATTCTTTTCCCCCACCTATACCCATCAAATCAGTTTGTCAAGTCTTATGCTAAAAGAGAAACTAAAATCTTGCATTCACTGTTTGTTGAGTGTTTATTTTTTTAAAACTTCTGTTTGTGTTCGAATGGACCCGGGTCTTTTAATTGAATAGAAATGCCTGCTTTTATTCCCACCCAGAACCCGTTTCTTTCTCTTCAGTAAGACTTTGTCTTGCAGTTCCATCATTCTTTTTAAAATGTTCTATCAGCTTTAACTGACAAGATAAACAAGAACAAAGATTTTTTGCCCTTTAAGTCCACAATTATTTTGAGATGACAGATATGTTACCTGTCTTGCTCTTCCCCTCTTTCTAGTCACACCACAACTACTGTAGGTAAGACCTTTATCTTACTCTTGAACTGTTGCTGTAGTCTCCTGATTCATTTTCCTGTCTCCATTCCACTAGGCTCCTAGATTGATATTTCTTTCTAAAGCATAGGTCTGCCCATGTTACTAATAGGAAGCTGCTGTGGCAAGAGCAAACTGAAAAACAGTGGAAGGAACATGTAAAGAGTTTGCTGTTAGGAGTTTAAAGCACTTCTGTGCAGGTTTTCTATTTCCCTCTGTTCTAGAAGTACAAAGATAAAATGAAGAACAGCATATGCCGACTCCTGGGCTTGGCATTTAAAGACTCCTTCCCCATCCAACTCCAGCTTGTTTCCAGACTGAGAACTCCTCACTCCCCCCTCCATGCGTTCTGCATCCCCCATGCACAGCGTGCCATCTCCTTCCGCAACGTCTTTGTCCGAGCTGTCCCCGTGCCTGTAATCCTGTCCGTCCTCACCTTCCGTATTCTAAGGCTCTTTGCAAGTTCTGTATTTTTCAAGAGGTCACTCCTGATTCCCCCACCTCTCCCCAACACTGAGAATGTATATACTGTATGTATCTGTGAGCATGTTGCATTCCCCAAGCAAAGTGTAAGCTCTTTGAGAGCAGGAATTGTCCTCAGCATAATGCCTGGTACTTAGTGCTTGATGCTTGTTGACTGAATGATGTATTTCAGCTCCTTCATTTTTCAGATGAGGAATCATACACGGAAAGAGTGACTTGGACACAGTTACTTACCTGGCAGAGCTAGGATTTGAGCCCAGGTTCTCAGATGCCAAATCCAGTCCTGTTTCCAGTCCTGTTTTCATCTTACCAGTTTCTTGGAGCTGTGCAAAAGTGGAAGATGCTATCTGAGGGGCTAGTGTGTGGAGGACATCGAGCAAAGGGGCTGGATGGCCACTTTTCAATGGTAGAAAGAGAAGTGAAGGGAAAGTCCTTCCAGGCCTGAGATTCTAAGATTTATTGAAAATAGTACTGGGCCATACAGAGAGCCAAAATTGTCTTTGAGTGTTTAAAAACAAGAATTGTATTTCTATTCCAAACATTTACATTGATATTTGTCTAATTCTTTTCTCTTCCCTCAGGATTTTCTACCCCAGTCACAACCCCCAGCAGTGTCAGCGCACAAGAATTTTATGGCCAAGTGTTCACAATCCCCTCAGCAGCCTCATGTGACTTGGCCTCCCAATCAGCTCTTACTTTCTGTTTTTTTATGCTTCTCTTCTTAAACTTCTCCACCCTTTGCCTTTTGTTCTTGTTCTTGTTTTGTTTTGTTTTGTTTTGTTTTTGTCATTGCACACCTTTGCCTGCCAGCTCAGGTTCTGTTTTTGATTTCTCCTCATCTCAAATACCATCATGTTGAACCCAATAAAGAACAAATAAAGAAAGTAAAACAAAAATTGTATTGGATTAAAAAAATACTTTGAACCATAAAATGTTAAGAGCAGGAGATGACCTTAATTCATCTCCCTCAGCTCATTCACTTGTGATTTTCTTAAGGTTTACAAAGTAAGTGTTCATAGAAAAAGCTCAAGGCCTGTGATTCTCTGGCCACACTATCTCCTATAGGTCAAGTTTAGTTTTGCAGGTTATGGTATGAGATCTGTTAAAGGCCATGCGTGTTATTTGTAGATATATACAAATGACTGTGTAGTTATACTTACATATGTGTATGTATATATACGTATATATTTACATGTTTTGTGTGTGTTTTTTATTTATATAAATGTATTATATAGATTTACTTCTATATATAGATATATATGTATGTGTGTATATACACACATACACACACACTGAATCTGTGATTTTATTGGTATAGAAGACTTCCAGGTAGGAAACTTACTGCCAATACAGACTTACTCGGTCTCCAACAGCTTTGGCTTAGAATTAGCTCGGGGGCATTAAGGAGTCAGGGAGTTGGGCAGTGCCCTCTAGGTAGTATGTGCCAGAGGTGAAGCTCTAGCTAAGCCTTCCTGACCAAAGCCAGCTCTCTTAACCACTAATCACTGTTGCTTCATATAAATGAATCAATTCCCTTAAGTTTACCATTAGCTTTTGGCTTAAAACACAGATTCCTGAAGTATCTGGGACCACTTCCTGCCATCAGAAGAACATACTTGTGTCCCCTGTTCCCCATGACATGGTGTCCTGGGAATGGCATCAGTGCTGGTAGCCAAAGCCAATGCAAATGTAGAGACTCTTGGACTTTGGCTAAAGAACCTATTGCAAGGTCCTATTTTGTGCTTGAGCATTTTATTTACTCTTACACAAGAAGCTCTCAGCACAGGGGCTTTGTCCTTTGGCACAAAGCAGACTGAGGTAATTACTGCATGGGTTTTCCTGATACTGGAGGGAAAGGGCTCGAGAGAAAAGCTCTTCTAGCAGACCTTTATGGATACAACCATTTCATCTATGTCCTGTCTCCTTTGACACTCCCCTTTCCCCCAATCCCAACAAATTGAGAAAATGTCTGTGATATACATCTTTTTACATTCAATAGGTAATATCCTTGATAAAAAAAATCCTGTGATTTTTTTTCTGGAAATTTGGATTTGTTCTGGAAACTAACTATTAAAAATTATTTCAGGGGTAGAGAATTCTTGCATTTAGGAAGAAGGAAAAGGAATAAGGATTTTCATAGCACCTACTATGCCAGGCACTGTTCTAAGCACTTTTTATCAATATTAAATCATTTTATCTGCTGTTACTCAAAGGAATTGAGATTGGCATCTCATATAACAAACATTATACCTTCAGTCAAGGTTCATAGAGACTGGACTCTCAGGGTAAGAAAGTGCCCCTCTTCACTACCATTCCCTTCTTATCTCTACAACACAGACTACTGAACAGAATTATTTTTAAAAACATTTTAGAGCTGAGAGGGACATTAAAGTCATCTCTACCACTCCCTCACCCCAATAATTTTGCAGACAAGTCCCAGACAAAATTTTTTGCATCAGTATTATTCTGATGTTTTTGGCTTGCTCAGCTTCTCAGCATTGTTTGCTCCAGCCTCCAACTGTCCCTGTGCCTGGCCACTGCTCCTCCTTTCACCTCTCCATTCCCTTCCAACCTGTAAAACTTTACTTCTGAATCCATAGAACAGGAAAAAATTGAGTATGGTTAATTGGCTAAAGATACAAAACAGACTTGGCAAACCCTTATCCTTCACATTTTTCTAACACTAATCTGATGAGAAGAAATTTGATTTTGTAATCACAAGACTAGGTATGAATCCTTGTTCTCCTTATTAGCTGGGGAAATCACATAACTATTTCATTCTCCGTTTACAAAGTGGGGGCTAAGACCTGTGCTGCCTACTTCACACTGATGCTATGAGGATCAGATGAGGCAGTGTTTGCAAATGTCTTTTCTTTTATTAGGTAGTTCTTTAACCAATCCCCTTCAAGATGATCCTCTTGCTGCCCCCTGACTTTATAAATTGTACTTTCCTCATATTACTTCTCCCCAGTTAAATTCAGTACAATCACAAATACATAAAAGCTGAAAAAAAATTTCCAGAGGAATGTCTTTTATGTGCCCTTGACTTTTCCAGGCATAAGATATCTCTTGAATTCAGTTACTTAGAAGAGCATTTCCTGTATTTTGTTTCAGTCATGGCCAATTTTTTATGATTCCATTCGGGGGTTTTTTCAGCAATGATACTGGAGTTTTCTATTTCCTTTTCCCACTCATATTACAGATGAGGAAATTGAGGAAAACAGGATTAAATAACTTGTCCAGAATCAGTCACCTACTAGTGTCTGAAACCAGATTTGAACTCTGGTCTTCCTGATTCCAGACCTGGCACTCTGTCCTTTGTGCCACCTGGTTGCCACTGTTATTTAATATATAGTAAAGACTACTTTAATCAATTGATCTCAGGAATCAATGATTTACGAAAAGATGGACAGAGAGCAGAAAGGGTCCTATTGGTCATCACTCCACCACTACCTCTTCAACACACAGGCTTATGGAATGCATAGTTAAATAGCTATTAATAGGATTGCTGGTGTCTTAATTTTTAAAGAATGATTCATGTAAATACAGATTTTTCAGTATGTGTTTTAAATAGTTATGAACATCATTTTGGACTATCTATGAACAAACTATCAGTAGCCCTTATTTGATATACATTGTCATGACTTATTTCCCTAATGACCCCAGGTCCAAAAAGAACTGGAAATTTCTCAAAAGAAAGTACTGAAAGCTGAAGATTTATCATCTAAAACCAGGTGATAATAGCCTGCCCTCAAACTTGAGCACAGATATGAGACCAACATATTTCCACTTATTTTCCAAGTACTTTGGGTACTTTTTATCTCTTAGTGATGAAATAACCCCTTGTTCATTTATATAAGCTTTACACAGTCCTGTATGTATACCAGCTTATTCCACCATTGAAGCCAGACCATGGGCAATCGGGAGGTTGTGAAAATAAAGTCTAGTTCTTATCATTTCTAAGAACAAATGTTCCAGCATTTTCTTCTGATTTCTTTACCTCACTCCTAGCTCCCATAAAGCAGCAGATGAAATATTTTTCTAGCTTCAATGAGCATATCTTAATCTCTTTCAACCTTTGATGAGTCTCCTTAATTCTTTTCCATTTCTTAAAATTTCTCTTTACTCTTTTTCACTCTGTTCTCCCTTAGCAACATCATTTATTTCTGCAATTCCAATTTCTTAAGTACAAAAAGTGGTTCATTTCTGTCTCTGTTAATGCACATTGGTCTACATTCTGCCAGTACATTTGATCCTGTTTCCTTTTTTCAAGACCTTATATTACGCCTGTCACCCTGATCCCCCAGTGCATCTTCAGTCACACCCCCACTGCTATCAACTTTTAATAGTTGAGTTTCTACCAATATTCTGACATAATCATCAAATCCAATGACTTTCAGTTTCCACCATTTGCTCTTTTTGGATTCTTTGATATAATTATTAACATTTATATAACATTTTACTTCTCATTCCCTCCTAATAAATATACTTCCCTTGATTTCAAAAACACTATTCTCCTAGATCTTCCATTTTCTTTTTATTTTTCCCCTCTTTTCTGTCTTCTTTGCTAATTTGTTTTCTTCCTGAATCCTTAGTGTAATCATCTACCTGACATTAACTCTATGCTCTTTAAGAGGGAGATTTTAAAATGTTTTTTTGTGGGTCATGGTCCCCATGGCAGTCTGATGCCTCTTGGTTTATGTGCATAAATAAAAAGATTGCAAAAGAAACCAATTAGGAAGTAACACAATTATTAAAGTTTGTTAAACCAAAACAATTCATGGATCTCAGGTTAAGAGTCCTGATTGGGCTTCTCATTTCCTTCCATGGCTTCAACTATGACCATTAAGCATATGGTGCTCATGATTATTATTATAAATTTATCACTCTTCAGCTTACCAGACCTGAATCTCCAAGTCCTTAAAAGAACATCCTTACTTGGATTCAGTTTGATTCACAAATATTTACTAAGCATTTGCTGTTCAAGTTTCATGGTACAGTGTATGAAAGAACACTGGGGTCAGAAGCTGAGTTCAAATTGTGGTTCTGCAAGTTCCTTAACCCGTTTATCTTTGGGTTAGTCATAGCACCTTATAGAGAATGTGGCATTTGAATTAAATCTTGTAGGAAGGTAGGGATTCCAAGAAGTAGAAGGTAAAGAGGGAAAAACATTTCAAACGCACCACGGTACAACGATCACAGAGTGGAGGGTTATGTGAGGAACCACAATCATCTGGAACACAAATGAGGGAAATGACATGAAACCATACTAGAAAGATGAGTGGGAGCCAGGTTACTTAGGGCATCCAATGACAAAGGAGATTGAAGGGTAGATTAGTAAGGAGAAAATTTCTAAACTCGGGATCCAGTTAGTTTAATATGATTTAGTGAGGGAAAAGGAGAATGGATCAATTGGGTGGCGAGAAGGGAACTGAAGGAAAGAGATGCAGGTAGAATTGAACAAGACTTTCTACCTGATGAAATATGGGGAATATAGGAGAGTCAGATGACTCTTGGGGTGCAAACCTGGTTTCTAGAAGGTTAGTGGTAACCACAGTAGAAATCAAGAACTTAGAAAGTGGGCTTCAAAGAAAAGAATAGGTTCTGTTTTGGAGTTTGAGATGCCCATGGGATAAGTAGGTAAGAGATTTCTAACCAACAGTTGGTCATAAGGGAGACTGCAATATGGGAGAAACATGAGAAATAAAGATGTAGATTTAGACTCTTCTACAGGATTAATGGTTGAATCTATGTGACTCCTGAATTTCCTCAGAAATTCTCACATTTTAAGAATGCCTTAGAACCCTGTAGTAGATACACTTAAACAAAGGGATGGGACCCAACTGTTGGTTCAGTGAAGAAGTCAGAATGAGAGGAAGACATCTAGGAGAATAATATCATGAATTCAGGGAGGAGAGAATATTGAAGGTGGTAGTCAGAAGTAAGGTGAGGATTGAGGACAAGTGGATTTGGCTAGTAAGATCTTTAGTAAGCTTGAAGAAAACAGTTTCAATAAAATGTTGAGATGGGAAGCGATATTGCAGGGATTTTAAAATAGAATGAGATGTGAGGAAATAGAAGACATAAGAATCCACACCTTTAAGTAGAAATTGAGCTTTGCTGGGAAGGAGAGATAGGCAGCAAGGTGATGCAGTGAATGGATCACTAGACCTGGATTCAGATAACTTAATAGTGAGGGGACCCTGGGCACATCACGTAACATCTTTTTGCCTCAGTTACATCATTTGTAAAATGAGGATAGTAGTGCCTGTCAGAATAAAATGAGATATTTATAAAGTACTTAGCACAGTGACTAGCACATAGTAGTAGTCACTATATAAATGTTAGCTCTTGTTAGGTATCTTGAGGGGACTGTAAAGTCAAGTGAACATTTTTTGTATTTGTAGGCATCAGGGAAGGAGCCAGTAGAGACTGAGAATTAAAGAAATGGTTGATCCAAAGCTTATTAACAGAGGAGAATTTATATACCATGCTACATTTTTCATAAGTAAAATTTGTTCCATTTGATTATTTCTGCCTATTCTTTCTTACCTAATATTCACTAAGTTACTTACAAGTCATATCAGTTCCAAAATTTGTACCTATCTTGCATGTATTCTAGCCCCACTTCCAATTATAGGTCCTTATTCCCATTGATAGGGATTATTGCAGTAAATCCATCTCCATTCTCCCCTCCCCTCCTTTTCCCCATCTTTTTTTCACACTACTGCCAGAATGAACTTTCTTATTAGCTGATTAGCTGATCTTATTAGCCCTCTACTTAAAAGTTTTAGAACAGGTTTAAACTTTTTCCACTTGCAACCCCTTTTCACCCAAAACATTTTTATGTGACCCTAGTTATATAGGTATGCAAATCAAACATTTACTGATAATGTCTAAATAAATTTATTTTAAAACTATACATATAATTATACCATTCATTAAAGAAGAAAGCAGATTTCTGTATTGAGATGGATGTGCTTGTTTATTTTTACATAAAGATTAAGTCTTAGTGGAATATTTAATACCTTTTACTGTTGCCAGATTTTTCACCATGCCCCGAATTCAGTTATATAACTCCATATGGACATATTGCCTATTGCCTACTTAAAAAGTGAACACTCAAAGTCCTCCAGAATTAGAGCCTTCCATGTTTTTCTAATACTGAAATCACACCCTCCATACACACTGTGCTTCAGTCAAGATGTACTACTCTGCCAATTCTGTCCTCTCCTTCCCCACATCTGTCCACATTACCTCCCTGACTATATCCAACCCCTGTAGCTGTATTTCCTATACCTGGGATGTCCTCTCACCAAAACACAGTTCAAAATTACCTCTTGGATGAAACCTTTTGTGATGACCTTCTAATCCAATCCAATAAGCATTTATCAATCATTTGTTATGTACAAGCCGCAGTGTTAGACCATCAGGTTAAAGAAAAAATTTGAAATAGTCTCTGCCCTTTAGTAGCTTGTCTTCTTCCTACTACAGCAAAATTGTGTTTGCTTTTGTCTAATAATATTTTTATAACACTTCTGAGTTTACAAAATACTTTACATATATTACCTTCTTCAGGTCTCACAATAGCCCGGTGCATTTATTCTATAACATGGCGTATTATTTGTATTATGTATATTTACTACATATATGTAATATATATTTACTTCTTAATATATATTACCTATATTTATATCTTATTTTTTTTTAAACCAGGTATTCTTAATCTTTTCTGTATCTTTGGCTCCTTTGGCAATCTGGTAAAGTCTAAATTTCTCAGAATAATTTTTTTAATGCATAAAATATAGGATTATAAATAAAACCAATTATATTGAAATATAGTTCACTGTATATTTTTTAAAATGAGTGAGTGGGCCTCATAAAGAATTCCTTTATTATATAATGCTGGTTTAATTAGGCTTAGTTTATCAGCATTTGGAACCCCTCCTACATACATTCACAGCTTTGCTCCCCTGTCACCTACCTTCCATAGCAGGCATTCAATAAGTGTCTGTTGAATATAAATGGATCAATTCCTTTCTGCTACATGTAACGAGAATCCCTTGCTTTCAAGACTCATTCAAAATCTTGGTTCTATGCCACTTGTTCATTTTTATCTTTTAATAATCTCCAATCCAGAATCTTAGTGTTAGAACTGAAAGTTTAGATACCATCTAATCAAATACACTTGTCATAGAGTTGAGGAAATTGAGAGACAGAAGGGAAGAGACCCTACTGGAAGAACTTTCTTACTGTCCCTTGCAAACTTTTTCTCTGATTACTCTAGACCATATTGGCCCTTCAGTGCTTATGTAGTGCTTTTAGAATCAAACCTATATCACCATACATTTCAATAGTAAATTACTGATTTTTCCTTAGTGTCCTTCCTAATTTCCCTTTAGTTCTTTACAGACATGATTCAGTTGTAACATCAAGAGATGAATTAAGAAACGTGGTGATTTCCTTTGGAGCAGGAACTTGATACACATTTATAAAATCACCTTCCTGCCCTAAGTGGGAGTAAGTTAAAATAAAGTGAAATCTGCAAAGATAAGAGTGAATTAAAATGCAGTAGATTAGGGGATATCCGGAGAGTTAGTGGTTCTGGGTTAGACCTCAAATACATGGCCTTTATGTGAGCTTTCTTACTGACATCGGATGTTTCTTTCTTCTCTAGTTCCCTTGGGAGAACTCCCTTCTACAGGTTTCCAGTCAGACCGGGAAATGGCACGGTGAACTCCAGCTATACTTAGGTGAGCTCCAAAGCCAGATAATGGCCACAGTGCTGGAGCCCGAGGACCAGGATCTCTGGGAGGAGGAGGGAATCTTAATGGTGAAGCTGGAAGATGATTCCACTTGGAGGCCCGATCCGGACGATGCTGTTCTCGAGACTTCTCAGAATTTCCGGAGATTCCGCTACCAAGAGGCGTCAGGGCCCCGGGAGGCCCTGAGCCGGCTCCGGGAGCTTTGCCATCAGTGGCTGAGGCCGGAAAGGAGGACAAAGGAGCAGATCCTGGACTTGCTGGTGCTGGAACAGTTTCTGACTGTTCTTCCTGGGGAACTGCAGAGCTGGGTGCGGGGGCAACGGCCAGAAAGTGGCGAAGAGGCTGTGACACTGGTGGAGGGTTTGCAGAAACAGCCCAGGAGACCAAGGCGGTGGGTGAGGAGGGGGAGTCCTGAGCTGTGTGATTTGGAGGAGGAAAGCTTGATGGTGGGTTGGGGTCTGGGGGTGACACGGGCCTCATTTTTTCAGTTTATTGACTCTTAGGCATAATTTGGGTGCTGGGCCTGGGGCAGATGGTTGGTGTCTGTGAGAAGTTTTCAGTTGAGCTTAGCATCTGAAATGTTTGCCGGGGTCTGTCCTTAGAGCTATGGGGGTTTTGATGGCTACTGCCACCCACAGATACTGGCTTTGGTTTTCCCTTTTTCAGACACTGATTCTCAGTTTGCTGGGGGAGGAAAGTTCTGTCATTTCCTCAAGCGTGCCCCTATGTCCCCAATTACAAAACCCCCTTTCAGGTTGGTAAGGTATAAAGGCAGGTATGAGAGGGCTGCAGGCTGGGCAGGTGGAAGTGAGAGGGAGCCTAGGTGACTTGGGGAGAGCAGTGGGGGAGGTGGAGAACGTGGCTCCCCAGTGGAGTGTCCAGGCCTCTCCTGGCCCAGGACTTGCTCCTAGTAGCCCCTTTGCTGCTCCCCAGTGGAATGAGACTCTTCCTCCTTTCCTGTCTTGTGTCCCTAGGGGAGCTTTCCTGCAGGCAGCTCCTTGTAGGTTAAGCTCTGATTGCCCCCAGAATTTCCTCTGGGCCTGTGGTGACAGGAGATGGGGATTGTTCCCAGGTGACGGTCCATGTGCATGGCCAGGAAGTCCTCTCAGAGGAGACATCAAGTCTGGGAGAAGACCTGGAGTCCCCAGTGGAACGGCCGGAGCCTGCGCACACCCCATCCCTGGAGGAGTCCCATGAGGAGTCGCATGAGGAAGGGCCCCAGAGCCCAGATCTGAGTGGGGAAGAGCAGAGCCAGTGCCACGAAGAGGAAGCCCAGCCCCTACAGGAGAGCGGTGGGGAGCCTGAGAGTGAAGGGGCAAAGGGCTTCTTGGAACAGCAGAAGGGAGGGAAGAAAGGAAGGGTCTTGCAGCACCAAGAGCTGGTGTGAGCTCTGAGAGGGGATTGAGCCTTAGACTTTGGCAGTTGGAAGGAGGCACAATCTCAATTGGATTCCCTAAGCAGACCCCAAATGATGCAAATGTTCTTGCTATTCCTTGGCAGTATGTGAGTATATGTACCAGTGTTAAGTGGTAGGGTGGAGGCAAAGGATCTGAGCTTTTCTCAGTAGAGAGCTTCTTGAATTCCCCAGGGGGAGTGGGAGTGTTCTTTCATCACCCAGAGTAAAAAGGGATACCTGCTCTGATAGGAGGAAATCTAATCTTTCTTGGCTCTGGCTCCTTTCTTACCCTCAGGCCTTCCTGTCCCCCAGGACCATGTCCTTCCTGTGGAGGGAAACAATGGAGACCAGGAGATGGTTAACCTTCTTACAGCCATATCCCAGGTGAGCTGTGGTGGCCATCCCTAGGTACAGTGTTGCTGGTTTGGCAGCCCATTACTAATGGTGTTTGTTAGGCCCGGACCCTAATTCTGAATTGTGTCCCATTTGGAACAGACCTTCCCCACACACATACAAGAAATTGCCTGGGTTGTAAAACTGCCCACTTGGCCTTTCCTGAAACAAGGTGGCAAAGTGCATTAGAGTTGAGTTTTTGAATTTTTAGTCCTTAAAACCTTCCCCCCCCCCACACCCTTTACTGAAGTGAGAGAGCAAGAGGCTGGAGGAAGCTGATAAAAATACACTTTTTTTTTTAACTGACTGGAAAACTGCGTGGTTATAGAATCGGGTTTTTTTGTTTGTTTTTTAATGTTTTGGATTACTGGAAGGAATTGGGAGGACCTCTTAACTTCTATACGAGTTGGATCAAATGAAGTTATTCCATAATTAGTCAATTCTTTGCTTTCCCAATGAACTGCTCACTGTGATCAATCATTTAATACAATGCCCTGGCCCCACGGCAAAGAGGTGGTTTCACAAAAAATGGGAAATACGGTCCCTTCTTAGAGAAAACTTACTTTAGTTTTTGATGGGATTGAAATACATGAGAATAGCTTAATTTAGAAGAAATATTCTACTCTCAACTGCTACTGAGTCTTTACTTGCCTCCATTCCTAGAATGTACCCTATCTCTACCCATCTCTGCCCTCTCCATCTTTCAATCAAGATTTAACCCAAGTGTCACAATTTTTTCCATCTCCTCAATAACAACCCTACTTTTAATTAACTTATTAACTTTTCTCTTAGAATCTTTATAATGCTGTTTATTATTTTCATGCATATTTGTTTTACATTAAGAATAGGTATAATAGTTATCTTTTTTTTTTTTTTGTCTTCACTTCCTAGCCCAATACTTTTTACACGGTAGGTATTTTTAAATGTTTGTTTTGAAACAAATGAAAATAATAACAGATGAGTGTGTGGAGTGGGTTAATTTATAATGGCTTCACCAAGAAATTATGTTTTCAACCAAACTGTGATTGAAAAAAGGGAAAGAAACATGAATTAGTGAGAAGGAATGGAAAGATTGAAAAAAAGTATTCCATAAAGGAATGCAAGGCAGAACAAGCTCAGAATAGAACATAACAGAATCTAAGAATTGGAAGGGAGTTTAGAGTTCTTACAGAACAGCATTTCCTTCTATAACATCCCTGACGAAAGTCCCCTTAGAGAACTTTATTGAGGAGAACTTCACTGTTTCCTGAGCCAGCGGGTTCTACTTTGTTTTTGTATGGTCTCGTCACAAGTCATTTCAATATCATATTCATCTTCTGGATGTGATTTAGTTTGTCTTTCTCCTTAATGAAATGTGACACCCTAAATTGGTGTGAAAGGGACATGATGCAACAAAAGTCACTTCTCTGTTGGGGACCTTATGCCTTTTTTGATGTGACCTAATTCTGTTAGTGTTTTTGGCTGCTATGCCATGTTATACCTTTGGACTCTAATCTCTAGATATTTTTCAAGTCTCTTAATCAAGCCTCCCTTCTTCCATCCTATACTTGTGAAAATTGATTTATTTATCCTCTCTGTAGGACTTCACTTTTAAGCATATTGAATTTTATTTTACTAGATTTAGTTCATTGTTTTAGCCTGACCAGGTCTTTTTGGAGATTGACTCTATCTTTTGGTATGTTTGATGTACCAGATTTGTATTATCTGCAGATATACAGGTCCTAGAACCAATCTCTGTGATATGCCTTTAGAAAGTCCTTTCAAATTGACCTTAACCATTACTCTTTGGGGCTGGTGTCTATGATATCAAATAGGCTATATCTCTTTTGCTTTATACATAAGGATGGAAACCTATTATATATAGATTTCAGCAAAGCATTTGATAATGTCTCTGCTATTCCTCTGATCTATTGATCCATCAAATAGAAAATTAATTAAGATGATTGATTGAAATTAACTTAATTAAAATTAATAAGAAAATAAAAAGTTAATCTGTTACAACCTTATTATGATCAAGCCATACTGGCTTTTCACAATGGTTATTTTATTTTCTAATGCTAAAGGATAATTTTTTTTAAATGATCCAGAAATCAAATTCAAGTTATCTGGCCTATAGAATGACTATTATATTGTCTTTCCTGTTTTGAAAATGATTAATACTTTCCTCCAAATTTTTTTTACCTTTCACATTCTACATAATCTTTGAAAAATCACTGATGGTGACCCAGCAATTACTTATGTGTCAATTCCTTCAGTATAATGCAGTTTGCCTAACCTTGATGTTTTAAAATTAATGGAAAGCAACCAGATTGTCTCTTATTTACATTAGGTTTCTCTGTTAATCATTTTTGATTCTAAAGTAATTTTCATTGGCATTGAAGACTTATCAAAATGGGAGTAGTTTTAACTCTAATCTCTTATGCATCTTGAAAAATGTTTTGTCTATTTCTTCTTTGGTCTTTCTCTCTCTTTCAAAATAGCTAAATACTGTTTGTTTTCCTTAACTCTGATTATCAGCTTCAGCTTCTTCTAAACCTTACTATTCCTGACATTTTTATAGGCCTATGCTATTCTTATAATCTTATCCTTGTTTATTTTATGTGTATGGTTTTTTTTTTTAATAGGGTTATGTTATTCTGTTCTTATCCTTGTTTATTTTGTGTGTATGTTTGTGGTTTTTGTTTTTTTTTTTAATTTTAGCAAATGAATTCTTTTATTCATCTACTTCTTCCTTCTTAGACAAATTCCTTCTATCCTTTTTATCTTTATGTACATGTGAAAGAACACTGGCTTTGGATTCAGAGAACATGGGTGTAAATCTTAATTTCTGATGTTTACTACCTATGTGATTATAAGCAAGTCACTTACTTCCTTGGTCCTCAGTTTCCCCAAAAGTAAAGTGAAGGAATTGGACTAGATAGCCTCTGAGGTCCTATCTGACTCCAGATCTATGTTTTAATGATCCTGTAGCTTCATATTCTCTCTCTCTCTCAATCAATAAATATTTATTAGGCATCTACTATGTTCCAGACACGTTGCTAAAAAGTGCTGTAGATACAAAAAAGGGGGCAAAAAATGATCCCTGCCCTCACAGAGCTCACAAAGGAGGGAGACAACATGCAGATATATATACAAAGCAAGCTATATACAAGATAGATACTTCCTGTCTTCTTTTTACTAGTTTCTACTATAAATTTTAGGCTGTGGAATCCTACCTATCTTTTCTCTAGGCTGCTTGAGGTTCATTATTCCAAAATTTAGAGTGTGCCTGATTGAAAGAGACTCTTACCCAAAAATTAATTCTTTTTTAAAGTAGTATTTTATTTTTCCAATTGTATGTGAAGATAATTTTCAACATTCACCTTTGTAAAACCTTGTGATCCAAATTTTTCTCCCTCTCTTTCCTGCTTCCCAAAATAACAAGCAATCCAATATAGGCTAAACATACAATTCTTCTAAACATATTTCCATATGCATCATGCTATGTAAAAAAAAAAAAAAATTATATCAAAAGGGGAAAAAAGACACAAGAAAAGAAAAAAAATCCAAGCATATTAACAGCAACAGCAACAACAACAACAAAAAATGAAAAAACTCTGCTTTGATCCATATTCAGTCTTCATAGTTTGCTCTCTGGATGTGGATGGCATTCCATCCATTAAGATTCCTTAAATCACCTAATTGTTGAAAAGAGCCAAGTCCATCACAGTTGATCATTACATAATCTTGTTGCCATATACAATGTTCTCTTGGTTCTGTTCACTTCACTCAGCATCAGTTCTTTTCAGGCTATTCTAAAATCAGCCTGCTCATCATTTCATTAGAACAATAATATTCTATTACATTCATAAATATAACTTATTCAGCCATTTCCCAACTGAGAGCCATCCACTTGACAGAAATTAACAGCCAGTGCCACCTTTTGATTAGAATCAGTTCCAGGATAACAAGTATAACATATTTGCTTCTTCTATCTTTTGAATTCAATTATTATGGCAAGTTAAGAATTTGCCAACTCCTGCTTTTAGTAGATCATTTGAAATAAAGCTCCATCCTGTTGGGAAGCCCTCCTCCCCCTGATCCTACCTTTACAATAGCTGTCTCTGCCTCTCTTTCCAGAACCAAAGTATAGGCTTGTTCCTGAAGCATCAGTTACTAAGTGAAATTTCTTCTTGTTTCAGGGGCTCGCAACTTTTAAGGATGTGACTCTGTCCTTCTCCCAGGAGCAGTGGGGTGAACTGGATCCAACACAGAAAGAATTCTATGGAGAATATGTCTTACAGGAGGATTGTGGAATTGTAGTCTCACTAAGTAAGGGCACATTTCCCTTGATAGTTAGTTTGAAGGCATTTTTAATGCATATGCTCTCTCCCTTATTGGAAATTTCTAAGATCACAATAACGTCATCTAGTCTAATCCCTTCCTTTTATAGTTAAAAAAATTGAGGCCCAAAGAGGCTGACTTGCCCAAAGTTAAGCAGGTAGTAAATAGAACCAAAATCTGAACTCAGGTTCTTTGATCTAATTAGACATAGGTTTTTCTTATATCTATATAATATATATTTATTATATAATTATATATTAATATAATAATAATAATATATAATAATATATATATTTATCTGTATGTATAGGCATATTTCCATATAGATAGAAATATAGATATTACATATATATTATATTTCTATATAACATATACATAGACATTTGTCTAATTAGACATAGGTTTTCTTATTATATCCAACCCTACCAATGGAGTGGATTTGTGGCTAGAAGGGAGGTCGTTAGTCTCTCAGGCTAGAGTGAAGAGAGGATTGCTGGTATCCACTGCTTTCAAGATTGAAGAATAGTGTTGGAGGTGCTAAAGAGATCATCAGAAGGAGAAAGGGAGAATTGTGATGGGAGCAAAGTGGTGTCCATTTTCATGTTTATTATTTGGACATGACAATAGGCATGGGCAAAACTTGGAGAAGTTAAGTCACTGAAAAAGGAAAGCAGCCTCAGAAGTGATTTGTAATAGGAATGAAAAGGAGTACTTGAAAAAATCAAATAGAACATATGTAATACTTATATGGATAGCAAACTAGAGGGAATGAGGGTTTGACCTTATTACTCAATTGTTCCATAGTTACTTTACCAATGTCTGCCAAATCTTAGCTTTTTTCTAATGCCACATTAACCTGCTGAATCATCTTGAAATTCTTATTTCCTTTCCTTGAATAGCATTTCCAATCCCCAGACTAGATGAGGTCTCCCAGGTTGAAGAGGAAGAAGAATCTTGGGTCCCTGATTTGGAATATCCACCAGATCCTGAAGAAACAGAGATCCTGAGTTTTACCTATACAGGTAAGGAATAAGATGTTAAGTTTAGTGACCCTCTAGAAGTTACTCCAATATTTTCCCATTCCAGAGTAGGTCTGGCTCCTGTGTTCACTTAGCAGCTGATGTCTGTGGCTGAGTCTAAACAACCAAGATGAAACCCTCCTTCCTACCTAGTCTTTCCTTATGGAGGTTGGACATAAGGTAGCATTCTTTCTTGTTTCTGCTCTCCTGTCAATGGATCTCTCTACCAGTTTCTAGTCTGACTTCTCCATGATCTCTCCCTCCAGTTGTCATTTTGTTTTTTTTCCCATTGTGAGGAAAACATCACTGACTGTGTCTGATTCTCCATTTTTTCTTGTCATTATTTTCATAGGTGATAGGAGTGAGGATGAGGAAGAGTTTCTTGAACAAGAAGAACTCAATATTGAAGACCTGCAAAGAACTATTTTGGGAAGTCCAGAAATTCCCCAGAATATTGATTGGGAACTACTCTTTGAGGATGAGCCAAGTAGCCCTAGTGAAAGAATGAGTACGAGTTTTTCTCCAACACATAATTTCATGAGCCTTCAAGAAAACTTACAATTCCATCCATTATTAGGAAGATCTCATGAGTGTCCTGTGTGCAGGAAAAACTTCAGTTGCAACTCTCATCTTATTAGGCATCTCAGAACCCATACAGGAGAGAAGCCTTATAAATGTCCTGACTGTGGGAAAAGTTATACTCGTAGCTCACACCTTGTCAGACATCAGAAGATCCACAAGTTACAAGGACCATTTACATTTCCTCATAACAGGGACAGATTTGATGAACTCTCTCAGTCATTCCGACATGAGATAATCCCACAAACTGAGAAACCTTATAGATGTGAAACATGTGGGAAACACTTCCGCTGGACCTCAGACCTTGTCAGGCACCGTAGAACACATACAGGAGAGAAACCCTTCTTCTGTAGCATTTGTGGGAAAAGTTTTAGCCAGAAGTCTGTCCTCACAACGCACCAAAGAATCCACCTGGGAGGTAAACCCTATTTGTGTGGGGAATGTGGGGAGGACTTCAGTGACCACAGGCGTTATCTGGCTCACCGGAAAACCCATTCATCTGAGGAGCTCTACCTCTGTAACGAATGTGGCAAGTGTTTCAGCCACAGCGCAGCATTCGCCAAGCACCTACGAGGACATGCATCCGTGCGATCCTGCAGGTGCAATGAGTGTGGGAAAAGCTTTAGCCGGAGGGACCACCTTGTCAGGCACCAGAGGACACACACAGGCGAGAAGCCGTACACCTGCCCCACCTGTGGGAAAAGCTTCGGGAGAGGATACCACTTGATCAGGCATCAGAGGACCCACTCAGAAAAAACTCTCTTACAGGACTCCAGTATAGAGAGAGATGCACTCAGAAAAGACTCCCAAGCAGAGGACGAGCTGTGAGAAAAGCCACCCTCTCACCTTGAAACTGGGGCCTCTTAAAGGGAATCCCACTGGCCAGCCCAGACCTTGCCTCTCCTCCTTCTGCATTCTCGTGCAAATCCTCTCAATCTTCTTTGTTGCATTGAGGGGACATTTTTTTCCTACTCTGCTACCCAGTAGGGCTTCTCCACTGAGGGATTCTGTTTCCACCTCTTTGGGATAAGTTAGGAGAGTGAGAGAGAGCTAAGGAGATGTGGTTAAGACACCTTCCCAAGAGAGGCTGTGGTGTCTCTAAAGGTATTTTGGCTTTCTTGAGTAAAAAGTGACACAAATTGAGCCACAGGCTTTCTGGGCTTCTGCCTGGCAGTAAACAACCCTGACTAAGAGACAGGAGATATAGAGCCCTTTGACTTGGCCACAAATTCACTGGATAACCCTGGACAGACAGACCCCATGTTCTTTCTGTGATTCACTCACCACATCTCAAAAAAGAGAACACTGTTGATGCACTTTCCTTTGATGGTACAGGGTGGAATGGCAGAGAATTCTGTTCTTACCAAACAGCACTCAAGGCTTATTAATGGAGGCCCTTTATGGCTTCTCCCTTCCCACTTGCCAAGGTTGTAGTAAACAGTGCTGAGATGGGGCTGAGCAGAAGGTCTCCTACCAAAGATGGGGCCTCTCTTTCTGCTCAGGCTCTCTCTCTTGCTATTCATTCACACTCTTAGCTTCCTTCCTGTTCCACCAGGTTCTTCTGGTTCTGTCCCAGGAAATACTTCTACTACTCAAGGTGAGGCGGGGAAATAAGTAAGGCAATTGGGATTTAAATTAAAAGATGTAATTTTCCCATCCTTTCTCCTACCCCCTTTCTAGATTTTATGGGAATTCAAGAGTAGTAACAGTTTAGAACGGTATCATGATACTGCTGTCATCTTGAAGAGAATGTCATAATTCCATGGGAAATTCTACCAAGTGAAGAGCTAAGAGTGACCTTGCAAAATCAAGAAAAAGTTATCCCAGTCCATACAAGTTGGATGAGTTTCCTGCTGACACCTTGCTCTATCCATTTCTGCATAGTATATTGTATCTCATATCAGGAAAAGATTTCAGCCATTTTCCTCTTTCCTCAACTTCTCTAGCCAGCATCTGAGAACAAAGAGATCGTGTTAGGAGTGGTTGATTTTAATGCATTTGTGAGCTTTTTTTCCCTTTTATTTTGTGTTTAGCTCCATTCTTGTGTCAGTGACAAAACAATAGCAATCTTTCAGTGCTCCCAAGAACCCTTGTTGCCTGATGAGGGTTACCATGGAAATAAGGCAGGTTGCCATGGCAACTCAGAGACCCAACTTGGTCTGTCTAATGTGGGTGTGGTAGACAGGAGGAACTTTTTTCCTATCTTTGGAACACAAAGTCTGGGCATGAAAGCACAAAGGGGAAAAAGGTCCTTCTATTCAGTGCCTGACTTACTCTGTCCTACTGTGCCATCTGGTAGACTCTGTGCCCCAGCTGATATGGGTTGGTAATGCCAGCTTCTCCATCCAAATGAAACACCTCTGTACCTGCTTCCCCTTATAAAAGAACTTCCATTTCATTCATCTCCCAAGCCTCTGTTATGTGACTCCTTGCATTCTCTGAACTTCCCGGGACTTGTCATTTTTCTTCTCAGCATTGGTCTGTTCATAGGGGTCTGGAGCAGAAGCGATCTAAGTGTGAGCTTGCTCTAAAGAAGCTTTGAGTGAGCAAGGTACATCTTCATCCTTTTAAGGATCTCTCCCCATTCACAGGAGATACATTCTAAAGATCTCTGGGAATGAAGAAATCCCGATAATAAAGGTTTCTGAACAGATAACTGGCAAAACTGCTCCAAAATGGGACTGAAGGAAATGAAAATCTCTAATCTGAATCCATAAAATCAGAATTTGATAGTTGGACAGGGCCTTTATATATCATTAGCTACAATATTAGCATTTTCCATATGAGATAGCTGAGTGCCCAGCCCAGGTTAAACAGTGACACAAAGCAGAGCATAGAATAGAGCATTTTAAGAAATCATATACAAATTTCCACAGAAGTAGCCACAGAGGTAGCTGCAATAATAGGAGTTAAGTGTCATACTATTGTGATTCTGTATCCCCTACTTAGTGGTGGTGATTACAGAGAAGGTGGAGAGAATTTGTTGTATATTGGGACTTGGAAAAGAAAGGGTATCATAAGCATTTGAGTCTTTGTTTAGTGCTAATGAGGCAAAGGTACATCTCTGCTAAAGTACAAATCGGGTTGTAGAAGCTTTAAAAAACAAACACTCAAGATATAGTAAACCAAATCAATAGGATACAAAGTTATGTACATTGGCAGTATAAAAAAGTTTAGAGTGAAAAATAAGAACTTGAACAAAGTTGAGGACAACAGGAATTGAAACATAAAATCAGAACTATAAAAAAACCTCAAACATTGTTTAATCCAATTAAGTACCTAACAAAGTTATATCTTAAGTGAGCATCTATCCATTACCTGAAAACTTCCATTGAGAGGGAACTCATTGTGTTCCAAGAGAATAAGACAAGCCTAACCTCATCCATATAGTATCTCCAAAATAGTTGTATCACCAGTTTCCTTCAGACTAAATGTTTCCTATTCTTTCAATCAGTTCTTGCATTGCACAGTCTTCCCTTAAGTAAGCATCCATGTCTTCCTCTGGACATGCTTCAGTTTTTCAGTCAATGTCCTTCCAAAAATACAATTGTAGGAATAGGATACAGTACTGAAAATGTCTTAATCAAACAGGGCATCACATTCCCCCAGGGATTAAATCTCTGAATAGAGGCTAAGATTATATTGGGAGCACCATATTGTTAAGCTTTGAGGGAGCAAGGTACAGTTTTATCCTTTAAGGGAAGACTACATATAGAAGGATCTCTCCCCATTCACAGGAGATACATTCTAGAAAAGCATATAGTCCACTAAAATCCCCAGTTAATTTTTCACTACAAGTGTTTAATCACACCTGCCCACATATCATTTGAAGTTTTCAACTTATTTTTTGTATAAGACTCATGTGTCCCTATTAAATTTTATCCCCTTAGAGCTGGCCCATAGCTCTCCGTTGTTGACAAATTTATAGATAATAATTCTCTTTCATATCTTTGTTCATTGACAAATACAATAAGCTTGCATCTGTGCCTTTGCCTAAGTCTGATAAAAATGTTAAAACTACACTAAGCACAAATTCCCTTGAACATTCCAATAGATACCTCCCTCCTAGTTGACTTCTTTGGGCATATCTATTCAACTAGTTCTGAATCTACCTGGTTATACTTTAGCTCACATATAAATCTTATTCATAAGAGTAACATAAGAAATATTGTCAAGTACTCTGCTGTGTCTGTAGCATGCTGGTCATCTACAGTCAATATCAAAAGAAAAAGATGAACATGGGAAGGCTGTTCTTGATTGAGTTTAGCATGTGAAAGAGAGCTATGCCATCTAGACCAGCCTGCACTTGAATAAGCAAATTCTCTTATGATATCTATGACATATGATCATGCACCTTTTGCTTAAAGATCTCTAATGGGGAAAAAACCCCACTAGCTCAGGAGGCAGCTCTTTGCAACTTTTGAATAACTTTCAGGAAGCTTTTTCCTACATGAAACAAATCTGTCTGTCTTCAACTTCTGTGCACTTTTCCCCATTCTCTCGTCTGGGTAAAACCCTTTATGCCTAATGACAACCCTTCAGGTACTTAGTACAGCCATATTGTCCATTCTCCTTCCCCTAAATCTTTTCCAGATTAAACAGTTGCAGTCTTTCATCTTACCCTTCTGGCATAATCTCACCATCAGAAATCTAGAGCTGGAAAAGAATTTTTTTTTTTTTTACAAATACATTTAAGGTAGTTAAGTAACTTATGCAAGACCAGTTCTTTCCTTTTTTCTGTCCCTGCTTTTCATAGAATACATTGGAAAGGGGAGAACAGATGTAAGAGATATCAGGGAGGGGGAATCAGCAATATATAATGACTGATGTATGATGAAAGAAAAAAGAATCAAAGATAACCCCAAGGTTGTGACTGGAAGAATGATGGTAATATTAAAAGAAATTGTCAGGAGAAAGGATTTTGGCAGTGCATGGAAAAGGAGTAGTTCCATTTTTAAAAAAATTAAGTGCCTACTATGAACCCTAGAGATGACAAAAAGTTAAAAGTACAATCATTGCCACAAGAGCTTGTGGACTAGTGAAGGGATGTGGCTCATGTATAAAATTCCGTAGTGCATAGTAAGAGCAGGAAGTTGAGAGCTCTCCCCTCTAATGGCCTTAGTTTTCTCATCGAAGTTGAAGGATAAGTAGTATACTAGAAACCTAAGTTTAAAGTACATGCCATGAGGTTTGCTATGAGTCATGTAATAACTGTCAAACAGTTGTGAGAAGCTAGCTAAGATAATGCACCATAAATTTGTAATGAATGAAATATATTCACTTTCTCCACTGACAGTCAAAACCCGTAGTGAAGAAATGGAGAAATCAAATTTCTGAGGTTACCCAGAAATAAAAAACACTGTTAGCAAGTTAAGAGCAGAAAATTAAAGGAACAAAGAAACTCATATAATAGCTAGTAAATTGATGGCAGACTGGTATAAAGATATAGAAGTGAATGAAGCTGGATTGGGAGGGGAATACAGAAAAGAGATTTGATAGTTACA
Organism: Antechinus flavipes; assembly: GCF_016432865.1. NCBI lineage: Eukaryota > Metazoa > Chordata > Mammalia > Dasyuromorphia > Dasyuridae > Antechinus > Antechinus flavipes. The sequence continues at coordinate 381,236,871 of NC_067400.1, read as the reverse complement.
ATATAAGTCACAAGGAAGAAGAATAGTTTCAATGTGAGTGGGAGAAATGGAAAGATGGGTAGTAACAGAAATAGGATTTCAGAATCTCAAAAGTACAAGTCTAGATGATGAATGATGAAATTAAGTTTGATTAAGTTGTATGTGACGGAAGAGGGGTCTGAAATCAAAGTTTTGGGAAATTGTATAGTTAAGATGATGGAAGGGCTGTCAGAATGAGTACTTAAAATCTGCAGATATTGACAGGGGATGAGGAAAGACTGAAGGCTATGAATCACAGATCTGAGAGTTGGAAGGGACTTCTGCAATTATATTTCAAGCATAAATGCAAAAGAAATCCCCAATATAATAGAATTGTCAAGTGGTCATCCAGTCTATTTAAAGAACATCCTACCCACTGCCATCCCTACGATTGGGAATCATTTTATACTTTCATAACAGTCTATTTCACCATGGGATAGTTCTGATTGGTATAAGTCTTCCTGACTTCAAGCTTAAAGTTCATTCTTGGCAACTTCCACCCCTTTTTTCTTTATTCTGTCGTCTAGAAGCAAAGTGAAGAAGTCATCTTCTCCTTCCTCATGACTTTTCAGATACTTGAAGACTTATCATACATCCCAAGCTAAATATTCCCATTTCCTTCAAGTAATCTTCAGGGTAGCACCTTCTGGTTGCCCACGTGGATGCTTATCAGTTTATCAGCTACCTTTTTAAACTGGCATCCAGAAAAGAGTATAGTGTTCTAAATGAGCTCAGATAAAGGCAGAGTTCTAAGGAGCTTGATCACCAACTTCTGCCTAGAAACTGCCTCTTAATATGGTTCAAAATGGCCTTGGTTTTTTTGACTGTCACATTACATTGCTGATGCATAGTGAGTTTGCAGTCTATCAAAACCCCAATAAGTCTTTCAAACTGCTACCCAATATACTTCCATTACTCAGTTTTTGTGGCTATTTTTTAAGTCCAAATGCAAGACATTACATATCTCCCTATTGAATTTTATTTTATTAGATTGAGTCCAAATCAGTATATCAACATCTTTTGGGATCTTGATTCTATCATTTCCCTTTCCCCCTACAGCTTTTTGGGTACTCTTTGTGAGTACTTTTATAAGTGGGATACTCCACTTGAGACTTCATGAACATTGAAACATTAATAACTCCTCTTTTAATCCACATTTAAATATATCATCTAAGCCACCTCTTTTCATCTATGTAAAAATGCTTATAATTTACATCTCTAGGATTCCCCCAACCACAGGTTGTCACTTTGTCAAAAAAAAAAAAAAAAAGGAAATATGGTTCCTCTGACATGACCTATTCTTAAAGCCATGTTAGCTCTTTTAAATGCCCATTTCCCTTCCCACATACTCATCAATAATTTCTTTAATAACCTACTATAGAATTTTTCCAAGAATCGAAGTTAAATTCACCATTCTAAAAGGTGTACTATGTTCATCCTTCTTTTTTGAAAAGGAGCATTTGCCTTTTTTTCTAAGGGTTAATACCTTTCCTATTTTCCATGTCATTTTCAGATGTCATATTTGCCAGCTTCTTTCAGGACTCTTAAAATATAGTTATCTGAGCCAAGTAACTTGAATTCATCAAGGGCAAATAGACACTTTCTTATCTTGGTATCAACTTCCTGTAAGCTTTTCTGTTGTTACTTCCTTAATAAATATCATTCTTCTTGCCAGAGAAAACAGAAGCAAAATAAGACCTCAGTTGTCACTGTCCTTTCCCTTCAATAGTTCTTTTTCTTCCCAACATGAGGGGAAAAAACGAGTAAGAGGGGAAAGGTTTGGGGGAGCCATCTTCATGGCACTGGACTTTCCCAAGCAGCCTTTATTCATACTGAGTTTAATATGTCAGACTTTATAGAACCATGGCACATTTTTTGCCCTCTGTCAACTGCCCTTTCATCTATACAATTCTTTTTTAAATTTTATCCTGTTGGATGGTAAATCCCTGTGTGTTTCTGTTAATCTCTTCAAATTAACTCCCACTTTTAATACTGTTGAAATGAGGTTGAAACCAGATGCAGAAGTCTTTGAGAAAATTGGAAAAGTTATCTAGAAGCTGGTTTATGGCTATACAAGTGATCAGGAGAAGGTGGCCTAAACAGATTCCATGTCCTTCAGAAAGTGGAAGTGATATTTAAACTTTCCTTCTGGCCCTGTGAGTTGGAGAAAGTAGAAACAGGAGTGACCTCAGAGGAAAACCAAGTTTCAGTTGTATGCAGTTGTATGCAAAGAAACCCAAGTGAGTCCCAAGAGGGACATGTGCACATTCTAGACACTGGGTCCATTTGCATCCCTTCCCCACACATACTCATACACATCACACATTTTCCTACATTTGTGAAAGTACTGGGATCTTGAAACTGTGACATTCAGATCTACCACGTCTGGTAGGGGTCTTATGTCACTATCTCAAATACTGAAATTATTCCAGACTAGCCAGTGTCACTGCTTTACTACTTCCATGATCTTTAAATCAGTTTGATCTAGAACCCAGGCTTCTAGAGATGCATATAATCGATGGCTGTCACACATCTCCACTTTACTGTCTCTATTTGATCAATTTAACCAACTTTTCTTCCACCCTTCCTAGGCACTGGGAATACAAAGACAAATGTATAGGCTAGGCCCTCAAGCAATCTACATATTCCTTTAAGAGATGCACAAAGTACACAGAGAAGTAAATACTAAATGGTTTAATGAGCAAGAGCACTACCCAGCTGGTAGATCAGGTAGTAGACCAGAAACAATTATCCTGCAGGATAACACAACGGGCCTTGAAAGATGCTAGGAATTATGGGAGAGGTGGTAAGCCATTATTGTTACCCAGGGAAGAAGTGATGAGACCAGACCTAATATGGTAGCTGAAAAGGAAATGGACATTAGAGATAATATGGATATCAAAACAAGATTTAGCATGTTAGATAAGGAGATTGAAGGAGAAAGAATAATTAAGCCATGTTTCTCAGGTTATGAATTTGTATAACTAGAAGCATGGTGATATGTACGATAGAAATAAGAAAGTTTAGAAGAGAGTAATATTAGATTTGGGTAGGAAGGTATAATGGGTTCTATTTTTACTTGTTAAGTTTGTTATGAGACAGCCAGATAGACATGCCCTATATTCAATTAATCATTGAGGTCTGAAGATCAGGGATGAATATTTAGATGTGGAGGGCAAGCTATATAGAGATGAAAATTGAATTCATGGAAGCTAAAGATTCCCAGGGGAGAAAAGATAGGAGTGAAGAAGAGAGACCCCCACAGAGCCTTAGAGAACACCCACACTTAAGTGGCAGAAAAAACTCAAGAAGCTGGTGCAAACAGCCGAGAGATGATCTTGAAGTGTCAAGGACTACCTGTTGCTCTTCTTCCTGGTCCAGTGTGTAACTCATAAGAAAGAGTGACTAGTTATGCTTATCTTCTGGAGGAAACCAGGTTTTCATGTGGGCTGAGAGAAGGAAGGGGTTAGAAATGAAGAGTCCTAGGGGGAAACAATCACCAATAGAATGCAGGCTTCACAAGGCAAAGTGGATGATTTGGGTTGTAGAGGAATGGCTCGATAATGATGAGAGTAAAAAGAAGGAAAGGATTAGCACTCCCAGCAGAAGGAAAGGATTTTCACCCCAGCATTTGGTGGGTGAATTACAAGCAGGAGGTAAATGCAGCTTCTGTCCAGTAAAAAAGCAGTTAATCGGGTGCCTCCCCCCACTCTCCAGGATGAATACGGTGTCAGCTTAAAGCTTGTCACTCCAAATACTGGGAACAGGGTGGAAAAAGCAGGGGGTTACGTCCTGCTAGTAAAGAACAATTGTTCCCATCTTGGCTGGACTAAAGTCACACTCTGCCAGTTTTCACAGAGTCATACCCAGAATTGTGAAAGAGGAGACATTTTAGAAGCATGTGGAACAGCTCTGTACGAGTCCCAGGAAGGGAAAGATTCTAGGATATTTCTGTCCTGATTCATGGGGTGGTCCTGAGACTTCAACGGCCGAGGATGGCAGCAGTGGTGATTGGCTCCTGGCTGACCTGAACTCACACTGAGGGCTAACTTTTTACTTATGTCTGTCATCCAAGGACCAAGCTATCAGAGGAAAAAATCTTAGCACCAGAGGTTTGGTCACCAAGAAAGATGATGATGGCTATTTTTTGTCCACAACAACTCATGAAAAATACTCTCATAAATACTATCACCATAGAAACTGCTCTCAAAACCCTCTTGCATAAGCTGGAAGATCAGGTTCACAGCCATACCTGTTCCAGGGAATTCAGTAGAGAGCTCTAACGGATCTTTTCTAGCCACAGGCAACTACTGTAAATTCTCTTCAACTTAGGCACTCGAGTCTGTCCGTACCTATCTAGAGAGAGGCTGTGGCAGGCTACCTGAGTCTGGTTACAAGACTTTCCTTCAGTTTTCTACCTCTATTGATGGTGCCCCTGGAAATCTGGCAGCTCATCCGTTAGGGGGACATGCCTAGAACTCCAGACCGTTGCAGTAGCAGATGATCTCTAAGGAAATCTGTAGAGTTCAGTCTGATTCAACTCAGAATATTGGTAGTAATGAATTGGTCATTCAGCTCCATCCCAAAAGAATATGGGGGTCCTGTGGGTATTTTGTCCTTCCCCAATCCAATTTCTTCTCTGAAGGTTTCCTTTACATTCCCCTAGAGAGAAAGCATTAAGGCAAGAGCCTTAGACTCAGAAGATCTTTAGTTTAAATTCATTTCTGAGGTTTGCCAACTTGGTGATCATGGGTCACTGAGCTTTAGTTTATCTATAAAATAGGGGTGATAACTACAGAACCTACTTCACAAGCTTATTTTGAGGCTCAAATGAAATTATTTGTGTAAAGAACTTTGAAAATCATAAAGCACTGCATAAATAGCTTCTCTTTACTAAAGTAATATGGGATTGGGCAAATCAATTAATCTCTGAACTCTCATTTCCTGTTAGACTAGGTGATCTTTAAGGTCTCTGTCAACTCTGTAATCCTGTGTGTGATATCCTTTATCTCCTATAGTGTGTAGCTCCCTCCTCAAGTCACCTTCCTTTTAACCACTCTTCCTTCAAAAAAGAATTCATTTTAGAAAGCATTAGATTTCTCATTGTCCAGTGAAATTCTATCCCTTTATGACAAGCTGAAATTATGACAGAACAATACAGGCAAGAAAGATCCTGAAGATTAATATCATTAAACAGCTTCTTAATCAAAGGTTCTTAACCTTTTTTGTTATAGAGCCTTTGGGAAGTTTGGGGAAGTCTAAGTTTTTAAATGCATAAAATAAAATAGAGAATTCCAAAGAAAACCATTTGTGTTGAAATAAAGTTATTTTGACATTTTAAACCCCAGGTTAAAAAGCCTTATATCAACACTAGAATTATTTGGAAATCCACAAACTCTTTTTGGAAAGAATTACAGATGTCTTAGGTAGGTCTTACTTGCCTGGAAGAAGTAAAGTGTAAAGACATGAGGCAAACTTCAATCCCTGGCTATTGGAGTTTTCTTGGCTTTGATCCTTTCACCCCCCAGCAGATTTACCAGTTTCCTAGTTAAGATCAACAACAATAGGGACAAAAGGAACCTCACACATAGAATGGAACTAAAAATTCCACACCCCCTCTAGCCAGGGCCCAGAAGGCATTGTCCAAGTCAACAGTAGCCTGGCCAACAGTATACATCTACTCAAAAATCCCTTTGCCCAGAGTCCTAATAACTTTCACCTATGTTCTCTTTCCTGAAAGGATCTATGATTTCCTCGATATGGATATTTCATGCCCTAATGAAATTCTGACATGCCTCAGTGTTTTTCATGGATTGTTGTGGGCAAAAAATAGTCATCATCATCTTTCCTTGTGACCAAACCTCTGGTGCTAAGATTTTTTCATCTGATAGCTTGGTCTTTGGATGACAGACATAAGTAAAGTACTTTATGTAGTTCTTTAAGATTTGCTTAACATAGGGCCCAAACTGATTGAGGATTCATTTACTGTTTTAACAGTTCAAGATATTTTGCCTGAAGAACAAGTAGAATCATAGGATATTTCAATTGAAAAATATTTCAGAGGCCATTTAATCCAACAAATAAAATTAATTTGTATCCACTCTACAGTATTCCTGGTGATTATCCCACCTTTGATTAAAGGACTCCAGTAAGGAAAGAGGAATCTACTATCTCCCAAGGCCACTCATTCCACTTTTGGATATCTCTTATTGTGAAGAAGTGTCTCTCTGCATCTTTGATCAATTATTCTTAATTCTTCCCCCAAAGAGTAAAAATAAAACAAGTGCAGTTCCTCTTTCAAATGACAGCGATTGAAGACAGCTGTTTCCTATTCCTCCTCACCCCCACAATTTCTCCTCCAAATTAAATACCACCAGTTCCTTTAAATTACCACCATGTAGTTAACACTTGGCAGTCCCTTCACCAACCTGTTTGCCATCCTCTGAACTTTAACATATTAATGTCCTTTCTAAATTGTGGTATTTAGAACATAGTACTCAGGATGTGGTCTGACCAGTACAGCCTAATATAAAACTATCACCTTTCTTCATTCTGAATACAGCCTCTGAATGATGCCTAAAGTCACGTACAATTTGGGGGCTTCCACATCATAGTGTTGACTCATATTGAGCCATTAAAACCCCTAGACCATTTTTTTGAGAAAAACTGCTATCTAATCACACTTTCCCCATCTTGTACTTGTAAAGATTTTTTTTAACCCAAGTGTGAAACTCTAAATTTAATCCTATTTAATGTCAATTAATTAGATTTTGCACAACATTCTAATCTGTTGAAACATTTTCAACTTTTGACTATGTCATCCAACTTTTTGCTGACCTTTTAAGCTTTGTATCTTTTGCAAATTTGATATGGATGTGTTCTATTCCTTTGTTTAAGTCATTGATAAGAATGTTAAATAGCACAGAACTGAGCATGGATCTCTCTCTAGGATGCTCCACTTTAGACTTATTTATAAAATAACATTGATCCATTAATACAACTTTTTCAATCCAACTCTTTGAGTTTCACGTCCTCCTAATTATACCATCATATAATATAACTTATCCTTAAGAAAAAATGAAAGAATTTGTTAAATGTTTTGCTAAAATATAGGTAAAATATATCTACAATATTTCCTTGATCCATCATTCTGGAAATCTGTCAAAAAAATGAAATTAGTCTGACTTGGTCTGTTCTTGATGAAACTATACTAGTTTTTTGTGATCACTGCTTCCTTTTCTAGAAATTTAATAGTCACCCCTTTGGTAATAGATTCTGGAATTTTTTAAGGAATTAAAACCAAGTTTATTGACCTATCATTTGGTCCTTCTTTGAAAATAAAATCATTTGCCCTTTCCCAGTCTTTTGCCCATCCCATTATTCTCAATCTTGGAAGATTATGTCATAATCATTTCTATTGAATTTTTCATTACCTTGGAATATAGTTCTGGTTAGATAGCATGAATTTATATAAGAGGAGCTGAGTGCACTCTTTATTTCCTATTTTGACTATCAACTTCTGATTGCCAATTTTTTTCTTCTATTCTCTTTGACATAAAAAATTTTAAAAAGAAAATTTAGAATTGAACTATCCTGCCTGATCTTCAGTTACCCTTGTCCCATCCATCCCAAGGTTGTAATTCCTTCTCTTTTTCCACAATGGAATTGAATAGGACAGGGCCTATCATTCTATTGGTATGTGGAAGATTCAATGAGGAATAACTTTTACCAATGCAGAGTGTCCTGGGCACTGAGAGGTTGTAATTTGCCCAGGGTCACAAAGCCAACATAGATGAGGTCTTCCTGACTCCAAAACATGCTCTCTATATTTTGTCTTTCTGCTTCTCCTTTCCCCGACATTGCTTGCAAACCAATAAAAACAACTCCCCTTTTTTGTTTTCCTTGACATTCCTTGTCAGCCTCAATTCATTTTAAACCTGAGGAAAATTTAATGCCAGAAGGAATTTTAGAAGTCTTCTACCTTTGTCATTTTATAGAAGAGGAAACTGAGGCTCAGAAATAATTTCCCCAAGGTGACACTGGAGTCAGAGGACCCAAGTTCAAATCCCACCTCTGAATCTTACTGCCTTTGTGATCTTGGGCAATCTCAGATTCTTCATCTTTAAAATAAGGTTGAATTAGCTGACTTCTGCGATCCCGTCTCATTCTGAAATCCTTCAGCAACTTAAGTCATTTTCAGATGGGGTAGCAGCTCCTCCAGGACTCTCCAAAGGCATGACCCTAAAATGTCAGGAAGTAGGAAAGGAAAGCGGGGAGTAATGTTGATGCTTCATCCTGGCTAGATTTGGAGTTAGGAAGACTTAGATTCAAATGGGCAAGTTGCTCAATGTCCATGAACTTTAGTTTCCTCATATATAATATGTACCTGACACCTGCAATACCTTCATTACAGAGTTGTTGTGGGCTTTGTTAATAGAGATAATGTACATAATCTTCTTTGTACCATATAAACATTGGGTTTCCATGATAAGGATTATTCTTCATTTCTCTCAATATCTCACACCCAGAGTATTAATCTTTATTTACTATGCCTATTACAACAAACATAACACATCAATCAAGTCCTGTGACATGTTATTTTCAGCAAGATTGAGAAAGGGAGAAAAAAGCACATGTAACTTGAATTTGTCTGGTAGGCAATGCACTCATAGCTCTACAAAGAAAGGGAGGCCTTTGGATTGTTTGCCTTCTGTGGAATCAAGAATATGGTGTGGGATCTAGCACTCTCTCACCATCAAGGCTTTGGTCAGAAAGAGCCCCAGCAACGGCCACCTTAGCTTGAGGCCCGGCTTTGCCCCTTGTCATTCTGTATGACCTTGAACAATCCTCTGTCTGATTCTGTAAAATGAGGATGTCTGTAAACTAGGGATCCTCATACTTGCACAACTGCCTCCAAGGACGTGGGGAGCAAATGGGAAACTATTTGTAAAGTGTTTTTTAACAACAATAAAGCATTGCATAAATGTCATTCGTTGTCCTTGTGGAACGGCCCCAAGGGCACGAGCGTGTACCACCTGAATTGCAGTCAGCATCTCTTAGCAGGGTCAGGATGCATGCAAGGAGTACAGACATTGCCAAATGCCCTGGAGTCCCGTGTTCCTGGTGGAAGAGTGTGAAGTAATATCTGGGGGTGCATGCTGCCCCCATACTCCGACTTTGGAAATGCTTTGGTGCAGTTTGCTGTTGGGCTTCTTTTTCTACAGACATTCACAAGTCAAACACCAAATGATGAGCTTTGACTTGACTCTTTAGGCAGGAATTTTGTCTTATTATTATTATGATATGGAGTGATATTCACCTATTGAAGGAGCTGGAGGAGACACAAAGCAACTGCCTGTTCTCGCTGTATTGAATTTGGTTCATCCCAGTCTCTCTTCAATCACAAGAACTTGCTTTGATGAGAATTCTTTGGTGGAATATTTTGAGGTGGAAGATGGAGGAGAGGGATTCAAAGGATAATCATTGCTTGATATCCAAACCAAGCTAGAAAGAATCCAGTTACAGCTCTGCATTGTCCCTGCTCCCACTTTTTCACTATAATGAAACAGCACACCAGTAAAGGGAAGGAAAGCTAAGCACGATGCAAATATTGTCTCTTTTGATATAAATCTATAATCATTTTACATTTGAGGAAACTGAGGTATATAGAAGTTAAATGACTTGCCCAAGGTCTGGGGCCATATTTGAACTCAATTTTTCCTGACTCCAAGGCCAGAGCCCTATCTACTGAGCCACCTAACTGGCAATTATAATATATTGTTTTCATGAGATTATTTTTTTAATTGTTACTTGAATAGCAGTTATGACATAATAGAAAAATCAGGAGGTCTAGAGAACTAATTAGCATTTACAAGCTTTGTGACTATAGGCAAGCCACTAAATCTCCTTGAGCCTTAATTTTCATTTCTACTTATGAAATGGAAATAATAATATTGTCTAGTACACCAAGTTTGTAAAAGTAGTTTATAGGCATGAGTGCTATATAAATGTATATTATTGTCAATAGTAATTATAAAACATAAATATTCAACAATGTGGAGAATCAGAGAACTGGACTCAAAGCCAGCAAAATTCATATTCCGGTCCCTCCTCTGGCAAGGAGGGCCCACTGATGCTGGACAAGTCACTTAATTTGTACCAGAGACAGTTTTTTGAGGTTATGAACTGCAGAGAAGTTGTCATTTTAATAGTAATGGAGTAATTTGAGTATTCAAGAGGCAACAGCAAAATTCAGCCTACTATACTCTTGTCTCATGTAGTTTTTCATCTATGATTTCTTGAAATGGAGCTCTGTAAAACCAGACTTTGATAAAGCCCATTAGGATTCAAAAAATCTAAATCACCTCATTTTTATTGATTGGCCAATAACAGCCAAGTGTAGCTGCACTTGGTTGTTGCTTGGGTTTTGATGGCCCAGAGTGAGTGTAAAGAGCAACTGTTTCTGAGAATTCCTCTTCCAGTCTGATTTTTTTGGTAGACAAATTAGGCCATCTTTTGCTTCCTTTCTTACTGCCCTTACATCACTGAATGGGTATTGCCTCAGACAAACTGGGACCTGGGGCAGATCTTAAGTTTAACAAGGTCAAGGTCTCCCACTGCATCTGAGGCCATTTGCACTCATCCTGACTTACTTCTTGCCACTGGACTCAGATGACCTTGGAGGAACGAGTGAAGCTGATGACTTTGTACAGCATCATTTAAATTCAATTCACTTGCAAGTCTGATCATCTTTGAGAAGGAAAGACAAATAACAAATAACAGCAACAGCTAGGAAAGGTGATAGCAGATATGAAACATGCAAATATAAATCTAATACAGAGTAGGGTCAAAAGACAGATCTAGAAAAAGTGTTCTAAGAAAATTTGACAGAGACAAAGGACATTTTTAGCTAGGATGAATTAAGGAAAGTTTCTTGGAGGACCTCCTGTGACTTTTCATTGTGTAGCATTCATCTGTGTCCTCCTTTAAATTTTCCATAGAGAATTTACTCTGAATGAATGAAGAATTCACTAACTATATGGATAGGAACAACTAGGAAGCACAGTGGATAAAGTTCAAGATTTGGAATCAGAAAGATTTGTCTTCTTAAGTTCAAGTCTCACTTCAGACACTTACTGGCTGTGTGACCCTGGACAAGTTACTTAATCATATTTACCTCAGTTTCCTCATCTGTAAAATGAACTGGAGAAGAAAATGGCAAACGGCTCTAGTATCTTTGTCATAAAAACTCCAAAAGGAGTCAGGAAGAGTCAGACACGACTAAAACTGAACAATATATACATAGAGGCCTCTGTCTCTGGTTTTTTTTTTAATGTTTTCTGAGTACTATCCACCAGACCCACCCTAATAAGACTAGCCCGCCTTTTCCATTTGTTTTCAAGCAAGATATTGCACAATCTACTTCCCAGATTTGGAAGACCAAAAGAGATAATGTTTGAAAATAAAAAGATGAAAATGAAATAGTCCCTGTCCTCAAGGAGCTCACATTCTACTGGAAGGATATATATAATACATGACCAGGTAAGAGTGTAATAGGAAAAGACATTATGTATTAATTTACCACATGGATGAGAGCAGAAGGAGCACATCTTTGGCATTATCTTCATAAGTATTTTCACCTTAGGTGATCTGGGAACGAATCCAAACCTCACTACATAAATACAAAGCAAATTGATTAAGAAAAGAACATTAGGAACTTATTGTTGGATCAGGAAGACTTTTTGAAGCCAATGAAATCTGAACTTAGCTTTGAAGGAAAATAAGGATTCTGAGAAATATAAATTAGGAGGTATATTGCAGGACAGTTTATAGGATGCAAATAAATATAGATAGGAGGTGGAATATCAAGCTCATTCAACAGTTACTTCTCCAGTTTGGCTGTCAAATAGATTTCATGAGGGGAATAATGTGAGTTAGTCTGAAAGGGTAAGTAGACAATATACTGGGAAGGTCTCTAGGTTTGGATAAAGAGCTTATATTTTATCCTTGAGATATCTAGAAACACCTGAAGACTTTTTTTATTTATTAAAGCTTTTTTATTTTCAAAATATATGCATAGATAATTTTCAACATTCACTCTTTGAAAAACTTTGTATTCCAGATTTTTCCTTACCTTCCCTCACTACCTTCTCCCCTAGATGGCAAGTAATCCAATATGTGTTAAACATGTGCAATTCTTCTAAACTTATTTACACAACTATCATTCTGTAAAAGAAAAATTAGAACAAAAAGGAAAAAATTGAAAGAAAACAAAATGAAAGTAAAAAACAACAAAAAGTGAAAATACTATCAGCTCCCACAGTCCTCTCTCTGGGAGTAGATGGCTGTCTTCTTCATAAGCTCATTGGAATTGGCTTGAATCATCTCATTGTTGAAAAGAGTTACATTCATCAGAATTGATCATCATATAATCTTAGTGCTGTGTACAATATTCTCCTGGTTCTGCTCATTTCATTTAGCATCAGTTCATGTAAGTCTCTCCAGGTCTTTATAAAATCATTCTTCTGATCATTTCTTATAGAACAATAGTATTTCATAACATTCATATACCACAATTTATTCAGTCATTCTCCACTGATGGGCATCCACTCAGTTTCCGGTTTCTTGCCACTACAAAAAGAGCTGCTACAAACAATTTTGCACATGTGGGTCTTTTTCCCTTTTTTATGATCTCTTTAGAATACAGGATTAGTAGAGACATTGCTGGAGAGAAGATGCACAGATACCTGAGATCACCTCAGAGACCACATAGTTCAGAACATAGATGAAAGATTTGCCGATGATGATATGACAGAGTAAAAAGCAATCATATCATTAAGTGGAGAAGTAGGCAAGGAGAGGAGAAGAGGAGATAGACAACAGTGTTGGGATGGGATGAAAGCCAAAAGACATCTTTAAAAGGTTTAGCCTTGGCAAAAAGAGCCACCTTTTCCTCAAAGACTGAAGAAAAAGAGAAAACAGATAAAAATATGGAAGGGCTTTTTAAAATGGAAAAGAGGGGAGAGTTCATGGTAAGTGATGAAACACATAGAGCTTGGTACATAGAAAATGCCAATAAGTGTTCTTTCATTAACAGCCTCAAATTTCTCAATAGAGAGGGAGACACGGTCATCTTCTGAGAAAAGGAGAATGAGAAAAACAGTACTGTGGACCAGAGTAGATAAGATACTTGGAGTGGTGACTATAGGAAATGTTTAACAAGGTCCATCAGGAAAGAATATAAGACTTCTCTTACAGCAGCAAAGTCTCAGTTGAGCTTAACCAACATTAATCTGTAATGGACTCAGTGTGTGACTTCCTCCTGTGGATTAGGAAAGGTGGGTAGGGTATCCTGGGTTGAAAACTGACAGAGAATGAATGATGGAAGGAGAAGAGAGCAAGGAATTCCAGTGGAAAGATGTTTTATAGTTGAACTGGTCATCTATATGATATAGACAGAGGGGAAGAATATAAGACCAGAACAGGAGTGATGGGTTGGGAGAAGAGAGAAGAACTGAAGGGCCAGAAATTGTGCTGATAATGAAGATGTGAGGCACAGGGAGAGATGGAAGAAGGAATTTCTTGTGACCCAAGTGGAAATCCAAGAGGCTGAGAACATAGAGTTAGCAAAATTGTGCTTAATGATGAGATAACAGTGTGGATCACTCCTGTGGTTTGGCTTGAGGCGGAGTGAGGGTGGATAATGGGAGTCAAGGAAGCTGATGAACTGGCTGGACAGAGTGTTCCTAGGAACATAAAATGTGTATACTGAAATCCCTGAGTATGAGGTAGGCACTGGGGTTGAGGAAAAGACAAAGTGCCAAATGTGGAGCTTTTCGATATAGGAGGAAGTGGGGAGTCTATTACATGATTGCAACACAGACCTGAATCGGGGGATAGAGATGGATGTACAGAACTTCCAAGGAGGAGAAATTGTTTAATGATGGAGGCCGCCGGAGGATCTGATTGGGGCAGGAGTGGCCACGGGCGTTGGGGAGCTTGTGGGACCTGCACCAGACAGTGACCAGTGTTTTCCAGGTCAGACCCAATTTCTATGGGAAGCAGAATATAGGGAGAGTGTGAGATGAATGAGTCTAGAACAGAAGAAGCTTTGCTACTGGGAGGACTGAGGAGAATCTGTGTTGTAGAGGGGTGGGAGCAAAGTAGACAGACGAGTGTGTAGGGAAAAGTAGCAGAGGGGAAGCACTTTTGCATGAGAATAATCTAAGATCTTTAAAAGGATAAAGGGAGTAGGACTTTGTCAATAGTAACATAAGGAAAGATACACTAAATTGGAACCTTTGTAGTCCTATGATGACTGAGTAAGGCATTAGTACAGAAGTAATGCCATCAAATTCCTGAACTTGTTACTGCCAGGGGTCCTCAAACTTTTAAAATAGGGGGCCAGTTCACTGTCCCTCGGACTGTTGGAGGGCCCGACTATAGTAAAAACAAAAACTTTGTTTTGTGGGCCTTTAAATAAAGAAACTTCATAGCCCTGGGTGAGGGGGATAATCGTCCTCAGCTGCCATATCTGGCCGCGGGCCGTAGTTTGAGGACGCCTGAGAGAAGACTTTGGGTAGGGGATAGTGAGGAATGCAGCAGGATTGACTATTCAATTCAATATATACCTAGTATTTGGGTCCCTTGTATTAGATTGAATTCACATCTATATAGCCTCATTTCAAGATGGTAGGGAATATGACATATTGCCTATAAAGCAAGTACTTAAACCCCAATCTCAAAATCCCCAATTACATAAATCTTTCAGTCCCTTCAGTCCCTCCGTGGCTCAGAATCTCTGGTGATTTATTTAGGATATCCTGTGGATAATTCAACACACTCTAAAGGTCATCACACATTGAAAAACCATAGCTTACAAGTTCCATTAATGTGTTTACTTTTACTAAACCAGCAAGGATATATTAATTTAAAACAAAACAGCATAGCAATATAGATGGGAAAAAGGGGTCCACATCCACATAGGCTCTAATTGAGTCATATAGGTCCTAAGTGATACATTTTGCACAATTTCTAATACATGCCATTGTTGGTAGCATACGCTGCAGCATACTTACCCACACAATGTGATTTTCAGGTGCTACTGGGTTCATCTGAAATTTCAAATCTTCTGAGATCATGGTATTCCATAACATATAATTATTCAGTTATCACTGAAAGAATATTGATCAGCGAACAGAGATCATTGAAAGGTCAGTTCATTAACCAACTGCACTGTCAGTGCAAGATATATATTCTAATGAACTAGCTAAGGGGCTGCCTCTCCAATCTCTAGTCTTAGTCCAGACACATTCTTCATCTATTTGATTTTTCCTGTTTGGGTTGCTGGACTAATCTCTCTTTTTATTTTATTTTATTTACTTATTTTATTAAAGCCTTTTAATTTTCAAAACATATGAATGGATAATTTTTCAACATCAACCCTTGTAAAACCTTGTGTTCCAATTTTTTTCCTCACCTTCCTCCCATCTCTCCCCTAGATAGCAAATAATCCAATATATGTTGACATGATAAGAATATATGTTAAATCCAATATATGCATACATATATATACAATTATCTTGATGCACAAGAAAAATCAAATCAAAAAGGAAAAAAATAAGAAAGAAATTAAAATGCAAGCAAACAACAACAAAAAAGAGTGAAAATGCTATGTTTGGTTCACACTCAGTTCCCACTATCTCTCTCTGGATGTAGATGGTTCTCTTCATCTCAAGATCATTGGAATTGCCTTCAATCACCTGATTGTTGAAGAGAGCCAAGTGCTGGACTAATCTCTTTTGGGGGTTTATGGGTCTCATTGAGGGGCTTCTACAGCATTACAATGTCACCTGCCAAAAAGAATACCTGAAGATGATTACCATCTACAATAAATTTCTCTGTTAGACTTTGAAATAAATCCTCAATTACATTTCTGAATACTTTTGTCTAACATGCCTCTCTATTTTATATCTTATTCAATATTAATCCTTGGAGAATCAATGACCAGAGTTATCTCTGCCTGGGGAATCCTAGATGATCTCTCAAAAGGAGAGTCTTTAAGGCTGCATTTTCTTCTGTTGAGTCAGTGGAAGGGAACATAAACATCAAAGGAGGCAGAATGGCATAGCGGATAGAGAAGATGGATTCAGAGCCAGGAAGACTTGTGTTCAAATTCTGTTGCTAACATACTATTTGCGTATTCCTGGGCAAGTGACTTAACTTCTCAAGGTGCTAGACAACCCTCTAAGACTCTAAGTTACAAAGAAGTTATCAAAATTAGTCTAGAATACTTATTCATCAAGGAGCACCCTCTACCAATGAAATCGTAAAGTCTCCCTTATTGCTGTCTCCTAAACCACAAATAATATCCAAAGCAGAATTCTCCCCACTTTTTAATTAGTTATGTGATTGTTAAGATATAGGCTGCTCTAGAAAAATTGTTTATGAAAATCTGCCTATTCCCCTCTCATGTTTTATCAAGTCTTTTTTCAATATGTGCATAGACCATTCTCAAATTTATTTTTAATGAGAAAAATAGATATGTTGCTTGATATTTTCTTTGGCACTTTAAATTAAAAAATACTTTTTTGGTAATAACTTTTTATTCTTTTAGACTCTTCCCTTCCTCAAGGTATCTTGAAAATAGATAGCTGAGTGCTTTTACAATTGTGTCACTCCAGAGTGGACTTTTTCATGAGAAAGTAAATAAAAGCATCATCACCCTAGCTTCCATGCAGATTCTATGGAATTTTGTTGAATAGGTTCTCCTAAATGGGTTTTTTGGATATATTGAGGATTAAAAGAAGTTAAAAGGAGTTTTCTAAGAGCAAGTCAGATAGTTGACTGGGACCAGGAGCTTTTAAGTTAGCACCCAGGAGGATGGGAAAGAAAGGAAAAAGATAGACAAAAGAATAGACAATATTAACCTGAATATATTCTACTGGGTTTTATTCATTGTCTGACTGGTTATGGTGGCTCATGACCTTCAGCTACATACTATAAATATATAAATATAAATAGCCATTCTCTGCCAAGTGCATACTTAATGACTGTTCTTCCCCTCCCGGCATGGGGTAGCAGAAAGCCTCAGGTGGCCCTGAAGAGCACTGGTTCACAAAGCATTTATTAAAAGGCATGGGAGATGCAATGGCAATAGCCACCATGGCAGTAGAGCGGTAGATGAGCACCGTATTAGTGGGAAAACCATTCCCAGAAGAGCTCATTCAGGAGAGACCAGTACGGGCTATTGCTGGAAGACCATGGCAGCTTTGCTACATCAGAGGTAAGAGTGACTCAGTCTGACACTAGCATGGAGAGACTGGAGCATTATAGTACTGGGGCCACCAAGAAGCCGCTGAATCCATCAGTAGAGAGCTCTGTGACTCTTACTTTGCCATCCACAGATTGGAATTCTTGGCTCTGAAGTGTTCCAGAAAAGTGCTGATATTTGTATATACTGAACCCAAATCAAATGTGGCTTACAATGATCCACTGACTTATATTCTAATTACTGTGAAACTGGACATTGAAGTCCAGAGAGGGCACAAGCCAGCTATGAGCTCAGCATCCATCACCAGTCGGTGGAGAGGAACGCAGACACGAACGTCCTTCCCCCCCAGTCCAATGCACGGTGATACCCATGGAGATTGCTCACCCATGGGGCGGCTACTCTTTGCTTCTCACGGTCTTGATGGTGTGCTAGCCAGAAAACCGAGATGGAGTACCAAGATGCTGGAGTGCTCTTGTAGTTTCCCAACCCAATCCTACAGGATCAGCATCCAAGAATAAAGAGTATGTGAGGAGACCATAACCTGTTGCAGAATGTTCCACTGCACCCTTTGCACATGAGACAGTCCGAGGCTTTGGCTTTCACAGAAAGTGCAACCGTATCATGAACACTGTTAATCAAGCACACTGGCTAAGTAGACTGGAGGCCCGAAGCCTGGGCAGAAGGCTGAATGGCCCATCCTTTTGTGTGCCCTACCTGTAATGCCCCTAAAAGGACACCGCATCTTTTACCTTCCGTTATCAGAGTAAGAGACTGCACCTACGAGTCTGTGCTTTGGAACCTCAGAATGTGGGAGGCATGTGGAGAATCATAAGCAAGGTACCTCCTGACTCAGAGTTTGGAGGAGACCCACCACAAAGCTGCGCCCCGAGCTCAGAAATGAATAATTAATCACTCTGCTGAGTATTTATTACGGGATTGGTGCTGTGCTAAACTCTGGAGATACAAATACAATTAAAAAATACAATTCTTGCCCCCAAGGAACTCACATTCTAATTGGGGAGACTACATGAAAACAATTATCTACGTGCAAAATATATACATTGTAAATGGGAGGTAATCCCAGAAGGGAGGCACTAGTAGTAAAGGAAATTAAAAAGAAAAAAAGCATCTTTCAGAAGGTGGGATTTGAGTTGAATCTTGAAAGAAAACAAGAAAGTTAGAAGGAAAGAGGGAGGGGAGGAGGGAGATCATTCCAGGAATGGGGAACAGTCAGTGAAAGACATGGACTCAGGATTGGAAGGATGTGTACAGGGAATAGTAAGAAGGCCTAGATGGCACAGTGGAGAGAGCACCAGCCCTGAAATCAGGAGAACCTGAGTTCAAATCCAGCTCTAGACACTTTCACATGTCCTAGCTGTGTGACCATGGGCAAGTCACTTAACCCCCCTTTGCCAAAATAAACCACAAAAATACATGGAGAGGAATATAGTGTAAGGAAACTACAAATGTAAGGGGAATAGGGATGGGAAGGGAATAGGTTGTGAGGAACTTTAAAAGCCAAATGATTTATATTTGCTCTTGGAGGCAATAGTCATTGGAGTTTATTGAGTAGGGGTATGTCAAAGTTTGAATTCATCAGGAAGGAGAAAGGACAGTGCTAAAATAATCAAGTCCTGAGAATGCCGACTTGGACCAATAAGGTTTTGCTGTGCAGCTCAGACCATTTAAAGACCTTAAGGTAAGGTCTCAAGTCTTCAAGGAAAAGTGAGAACAGTTACAGCAAGATGGAAGGGAGCCACTCCCTACCAAGGCTCCCCAGGAAATAAAGCATGCCCCCTTAATTGTTGACTCCCTAAAACAAAGACCCATTTGCCCTATATTAGTTTTGTCTTCAAAATAGAAGCCAAAGGGATTTTGAATGAAAATGGCAAAGAAGCCAAACAAAAAAAGAGAACTCTGTAGAGAGCAGGTCTGCTGAAGCAAATCAGCCAAAGCAAAGGCAGCATTGACTAGTGGAAAGTTAAAAACAAGCAGAGCAGAAGGCAAAGATATGCGAGACTGTGTAAGAAACAGATGTAAGGACATTCAGAAAACAAGTGTTAAACTGAAAAAAAAAAAGTAAGGCATCGGGACAAATTAAAAGCAGCAAAAAAAGCACTTAGATACTTAAAGTCAGGGAACGTTGGTGTTCTGAGCACCCACTTACTGGGATATTATGACACATAAGCAGAGAAATGATGACAAGTAATGCCTTCAGAAGTTGCCATATGGAGGAGAGGAGGTCAGAGTCAGGAAGAGCCTCCTGGAGGACAAAGCTGCTCAGGGGAGCTGGGAAGGAAGGCGGGTGAGGAGGGAGAGCAATCAGAGGACCTGAGTTCAAGATCTGGTGCTGCTAGTATTTATGGGGTCTGGGGTAACAGGAAGCTCATGTTCTCAATTGAAATTGCCATTACATCTCTTCCAAAAGGAATGAAGATATATTAAAAAGACCCTTTTTGTACTATGAAATCCATCCCTTGTTTAGAGTCATTATTTAAAGAAATTTGGAGCAGTTTGGGGGAAAGGTTGGGCAGGTTCCTGCCTTTACTCCACCTTCTTGATTCCACTGCATGATACATTCTCAATTACCCCTGTCATGAATCATAAGAGTTTGGTGCTTGTTTTTTAAGTAACTCGGTATGAGAAATGAATTACTTTCAATACTATGTGTCTTTGAAATAAACACTTAATTTGGCTTTATTATGGAATTAGCTTTTTTTGAGATGCAATCAAGATTAAATTACCCACAGCTTCTAAGTGTCTGAGGCTAGATTTGAACTTAGACACCAGACCTGACACTCTATCCACTAGCTTCCCTCCAACCCTTCCAGTTAACTTTAACAATAAGATTGTGTTCACTTTAAGATGGATTTTTCTCCTTGATCTACTGTATATAGTCAACGTATAAGACAATCAGTTATATACTCTAGGACACATTCTCTTGCATGGGAATCTTTCTGGGTCTCCATTTTCTCATCTATAGAATGAAGATGATCTCTAAGGTCCATTCCAACTCTAAGTCCCATAAATCCCTTACATTTAAATAGAAATCCAGGTCAACACTGGACCAAGAAGATTGGGTTACAACCCAGCAGTACTACAGACCAGCAAAGTGATCTGGGATAAGTCAATTCCCATCTCTATATCTCATTTTCCTCAGTTGTAAAACCATGGGGTTGCCATTCAGGAGTTCTTAACCTAGGATCCATTAACTTTTATTTTTTATAATGATAGTTTTTAATTTTTCAAAATACATGCAAAGATAGTTTTCAACATCCAGTCTTGAAATGGCTTGTCTTCCAAATTTTTCTCCCTCCGTACTTTCCCCAGAGAACAAGTAATCCAGTATAGGTTAAACATGTGCAATTATTCTAAGCATATTTCTACATTTATCATACTGCATAAGAAAAATCAGATCAAAAAGGAAAAAGAAAAGAGAAAAAAAACAAGCAAAGAACAAAAAGGTGAAAATACTATGTTGTGATCCATATTCAGTCCCCATAGTCTTCAATATATTAACTTTTAAAGATAGATAGAAAGGAAAATAGATAGAAAGATCAACTGATTAATAGAAATATAGATGATAGAAAGACTGATATTTCAATATAATTGGTTTTCTTTGTAATCCAATGCATTTTATTTTTCTTACTACAAACAAATTATTTTCAGAAGGGGTCCAGAGGCTTCCCTAAACCGCCCAAGGGGTCCATGACACAAAAAAGTAAAAAACCTCTGAACTAAATAACTTTCAAGACCAGATTCAGTCTCTAAGTACTTTCTCCAGCTTTCCTTTCTCTTGAAGGCACAAGATGGCGCTAGCAAGCCATAATTGACTGGGTTCCCAGTCTAATGGTAGATGGATTTGGGATTGCACAGGTGAATAAAGAAAGCTTGATGGCAGCAATGCTCCCTTTTGTGAAGTAAGCGAGTAAGGTGGGAGATCTCGTTTCCCAGCAGGATGAGGCAAAATAAAGCAAAAACAAGCAAATAAACAACCAAAAAACTCTGCAGCCCTCGAACGGTGTTGGAAACTGGATTTCAGAAGAACAAAGGGAATTGGAAAGCTGCAGGCTAGGCAAAGCAGAGAGAAAGGGGTTTTTTAGAGTAAACAAAGTGAGCCGGGAAATTAGAGTTCTATGCTGGGGTCTTGTGAGTCCTGAAGAGAAAAGGGGCCAGCCAAAGCAGGCTGCTTGTGGAGAACAAAGACACAGATATTTAGAATGCTATATTTAGCCAGGGCAAAATAAAAGCTGATTTAAAATAATACATTGCACTTAATAATCATTGCATAGTATTTCCATTCTAGAAATGAAACTGTTTGCCTCAGGGTGGTGTGAGTTTTTTCTCTTTCTCTGAAGCAACACAGAGCAGAGTTTGGATGACCATCTGTCACTGAGAAGGCTTCTTGCTCTAGCCAAGGTTTGGACTACTTAATTTCTAAGGTTCCTTCAACTTAAGAGAGTCTCTAATTTTATTTGGAAAATTTGCATGGTTTACAAAGAATCCACTCTCCTCATAATACCCCTAAATTGCAATAATTGTAGGGTTATAAGGAAGCTTGCACTGATCAGGATATTGCACAAATCTAGTGGTTTTTATTCTGGCAGATATACTTGATAATCAATACCAGGAAAAAAGTTTTTAAAAATAGACTAATTATTAGCCTGGGGAATTCTACGGGATTTTACGGGAGATCTGGTTATAATAGCTCATGGCCTTGGTTTAAGAGTTATCAAGGCAGACTTTTTAGCTACTGCATCCCAGCAGATGGTAGTAGAGAGCATCAGCTGCCCCTCAAGTGGTTAAATAGCTGAAAATCAGCAGATAGTCTCAGAGAAAGTTTAGTGACCATGACTTCACTGGAAATACCCAGCAGAGAATGCAACAAAAAGCCTAGTAGAAGCATACCCAGCAAAAATGTAGGAAACCCTCCCCAATTTCCAATATACTAGACTGCCTCAATTTGACCAGAATATGTACAATTTTGAAAGAGCACTCAGAAGCAGTAAACAACCCTTTTTAAAGGTCACTTAAAGCAGAAGAAAACATAAACCTGAGTAAGTCAGCTTTGGTGAAATGGAAAAACCCATAGATATGGAATCAAAAGACCTGTATTTGAAACCTGGATTTGCCATTTACTAGCCTTGAAACCATGAATAAATTGCTTTAATCTCGCTCTCTACACCTCAGTAATCTCATCTATAAAATGGGAGAATAATATTATCTACACTATGTTCTTCATATAGTATGTAGTAATGGATGTTAAGAACTATATAAATGCCAGTTATTATTGTTGTAGTTAACATTATTTTTACATGTAAATAAAATTGATAAATTTATTTGGAAAGTTAGGGAAAGTACCTATTTCAAAATATTTTTTATAAAACACTTTATAAAATAAATTTCCATAAAATACTATAATAATAACACATCTTTATAGTACCATATTGTTGCAAACTGATTTTGTATCCATCATATCTCTTTTTGTTCCTCATCGCAACTGTGTGAAATAGCCAGGGGTGGCTTATTTTATTATTCCCATTTAAAGGGAACAAACTGGTTTATTCGATCTCTGGGGCCCTTTCCTGTTCTGGAAATATTTGCTATTTCTGCAGAATCACATCACTTTCAATTTTTCCCCTAGTTGCAAAACCATCAGATTAAAGTGGTCTAGGCTAAAGCAAACAATATTTGCTAGCGCCAAACAGAAGAGATCTTGATCCAAAGCAACTGAGAATCTGATTTGGTTCCACCACCTAATCATGTGAAAATGGTTAAAGTTAAGTCACTAGAATCAGAAAATGACCTCAATGAGTCCAAGAGCTCATTTCAAGAAATAAACTTAAACTTGCAAAAAAAGTAGCAAATCGTCAGCAAAGCCCAATTAGGGAAAGAAAAATCCAATTTGGAATAATTGCTCAGCACTAAAGTGAGTTCTTTATCTGCAAAAGGCAATGAATCAGCCATGGTTCAAACCTTTGTTTACTGAAAAGAGAGTTAGTGTTTGTTTTTTTTTTTTAATGTATTTTCCTATTGCCTTTTGTCCTAACATTAGAGTCATTTCACATACACACCCATATCACTGAGCCCTCTCTTTGACAGCTTGAGCAGCATAATGATGTTTGATGCAATGAATGCATCACATTTAGAGCTAGAAGAAATCATAGAGATCATCTCATCCAGCCCCTTCATTTCACAGATGAGGAAACTGAGGTCCAAATTAAGTGGCTTGCTCAGTGTGACTCAGAGTCACAGGAATACATCAGGGATCTTTCCACAAGTTAGATCATGATTCCAGGCAAAAATAGCCCTCCTCTCACAAAAAGAGACAGCATGATGTTGTAAAAAGAATGCTGAATTTAAAGTCAGTCTGTTCTGAGTTCAAATTCATTACTTCCACTTATGATCTGTCCAAAGGAAAATAATTTCACTTCTTTGGATCCTAGTTTCCCTCCTCTGTAAAATGAGGGAGTTGGACTATTAAATAAACTCTTCCCATCTAGCTCCAACATTCTACAGTTTTAAGTAATTTGGCATCCAAGTCTCTCACAGCCAAGGGCTTAAGTTCTCCCCAGCTCCTAGGGTCCTTTGTTGAACTGTGGTAAGTTTAGAACTGAGGTCTAAATGGCCACAGCCCCTCATTTCTGTCCAATCTGAACCACTACACTCCTACAACAGCTTCCCTTGACCTTATTTCCTCCAAGCCGAGCTATGTTCCTCTTTCTCAATTAAATCTATTCACCAGCTGAAAGGTACCAAATGTGGCCTTGGAATCGATATGAGCCACAGATACAAATTTCTCTCTCTTCCTAGACCAATCTTTATTCTGCTAAATAGGAAGAGCAGCAGATGGCACTCAGTAGTGAAACATGCTCCCCAAAGCTCGGCTTTCTAGCCCACAGCCACTCATCCTCCACCCATCCTGGTCAAATACAAAGACCATTTCCTGCCCAGAATCCTATAGATAGCTAAGAGAAGACTGACATTCAGGTTTCCTTTAGAAAGACTGTGAAAAGAGGCCAAAAATAAATGAGCTAAATTCATGCACATTCAAATAGTAGATAGATAGATAGATAGATAGATAGATAGATAGATAGATAGACAGATACAAAGTGTTTCCCCCACCACAATAATGGAGAAATGGATAGTTCGGACATTATTATTCTCTTCCTTGCAAATGAAAAGATGAAGTTGAGGGTCTTTAAGCCATTTCTGTCAGTTATAAAGCTAGTATGTACGAGTCAGAACACAAATCTAGATCATCAAGCTCCAAGTCCCTTTTTCTTGCACTTCAACATTCTGCTGCAATCAGATTGGACACAATCCCTTCCAACAGTCCTGTTTGGATGCTGGCAGGGATTGTTAGTGAATGATCAGATTGGACTTGATGTCTATCTCAAAGCATAAGCTGCTTTACCACTGAAGTTTCCAGGGGCACTCCAACACTTGCTCCTTAGGTTGGCCATAATGACCCATTTTTGTGCATGACTTGGGCACCCTCCATTCTACTTGCAAGGAAGACATTGTGCTAGATCTTGGGAATACAAAAATGAAACAGTCCCTTCTTCTAGAAGTTTACATTTCACTGAATTAATACTTCATATATATTAGTTTTTAACTGAAGACAGGATAGGAAAAAAACTCAAGGGAAAAGTGGCATTTGAATTGTGTTTTTAAGGAAACTTGGGATCCTATGAAATGGAGGTGAGTCGGGAGTACATCCCAGACAAAGAAAATCCATTTGTGCTAATATAGTCAGGAGGTGGGATATTATATACAGGGAGCTATATTGTGAAGTGCTTTAAATTTAAATTCCAGACTATAGCTTTTGTATTTTATTCTAGAAGTAAAAGTCACTGAAGATTTTGAATATAACCTAAAGGTTTATTCAATAATAAATTCAATAATAAAGGTATTATTATAAGTAATTTTATTGATAGTCTTTGTTTTTATTTTACCTTCCTTTTGACACCTCCTAAGGACAAATAGAAGAGAAAATCAGCTTAGCAAAATAAATCAACTCCAGCCAAGTCCAATGTATTCCATATTCTGCACCCATAAAGGGCCACTTAAATAAAAAAGGGAAGGATTATGCTTTCTCATCTATTTTTCAGAGCCAGTCTTATCACACTTTTTATATGAAGTTATATGGTGAGTGCCTGAGGATCTTCTAGCAGAGTATATTTTGCCATCTCCTAAATATTCCACAGCTAACAATAGAGAAGAAATGGAAAAGAGTAATAATTAACCTCTCTCTAGCATTGCCATAGACTCTTGCCTACCCCATATGTACAACTTTAAACTCCATTGTAACTTGGACTCTGGAATTAGCAAATGAGTCATGTTTTGATTTCTCCAAGAATCCCAGAGATAGTAGATTGAGCAGATTCATACCATACCAATTCCAAGTTTGGGGTTTGCTTATTTTTAATTAAATATCACATTTGTCAATACCTTCCACAGCCTGGTTCTTTTGTAGTCACTACAAATCAGGATAAATTGTTGGATCCTAAAAGTATTTGATTGACCAGAATTTGTAAATAACCACTAACCCAGAATGAGCAATAATTTCTGCCAGAAAAGAAGGGTAAAGAAGACTGTGCCCATGTGTTTTATTCCCTGGGTCCTCCTTCAAGAAGCAAAAGTCAATAAAAGCCATTTTCAGACTGTTAAATATTTAAGACTCATTTGTGTGAATGCTCTATTATTAAAAAAAGGAAACAAGAGGCTTGAAATGTGACTCCATTCCTTGGTGCCATGTTGCCAGGTATCTGCTGAGAGAGGGGACAAAATATAAACCACCTACCACCTTTACCCTCTGAGTCACGTACCCTCATTTAGACAAGGACTCTATTCTTTGTTCTTATTTGGAAGCTCACACAAGACAGCAATTCAATTATCCTTAGGCATTTTCAACAAAAAGCTAGAGGGACTTAGAGAAAATGGTCTGTTTTCTTTCATTTACAGATATATCCCAAAAGGGAATGATCACAGTTCATAGCAGACAGTGTAGCCTGTTGTCCATTACAAGTCTTGGGAAAATGACATTATTTGTACTTGAATTTGGGGGGAAGTGAGGACAAAGACAAAATCTACAAGTAACATAGTTAACCCAAAAATCTGCTCTATAAAGTAGAACAGGAGAATCATCTCAAATGCCCAAAATGATACCTCCTTGCCTTTGTAGAGATAATCCTTATTTTGGAGAATCATTTGATGGTTTGGAATAAATATGCTACCATGCTAATTACTTTAGAGTTAGAACAGTATTAAGTATTAAGATTAATTTATATTCATTAACTACAACTGACTGATAGAGTTACTGGCCCAAATATAATAGATGGCAATAAAGAAACCAAACTGAAATTTTTTTTACACTTATAAATGCATTTGTTGATGTTTTTGTCTTTGCATCTTAGTGATTTCATACCTTCTCTTGGTCATGCTTGGTTGTGCTCTATCAGCTGTGATTGATGTCCCCATATTTCTCTGTATTCATTATATTCATCATTTTAGTACACAATAACATTCTTTACATGTATTATACTTTTTTCAACCATCCTCATTGGATGAATTATATTGGACCTTTGTTTTGGGGATATGTTCCCAGTTGTGGGATTGCTGGATTAAAGAGTACAGGCCATTTTATCATTTTCTTGCATAATTCCAAACTGATAACCAGAATTATTAAATTCCTTCACAGATTTACCAAGAATATATTCCTGTTCTAATCTTCCTACAATGCCTTTCACATTGGTTACTCCCAAGTTATGTCATCTTTGTCAGGGTCCATGGTAGGCAGTAAAACCTTGTAGTTCTTTAAATTTGTGTTTCTCTTAATTTTAGTAATTTAGAACATATTTCTCATATGATCATTATGATTTGAAATTAATCCTCATTTTGATAAATAATCTTCACATTCTTCTTTCCTTTACATAAGTAATCCAGCACTATGCACAGTGCCTGGTATATAGTAGATGCTTAATAAATGTTGATTGATCCCATTCCAACCGCATCTTCTCCAGCAGATTGCTTTATCATCTAATTTTTGATCTCTTTCTCTCTATTGGCTGCTTTCCTGCTAACTACAAATATGCCCATATCTGTTCCTCCCTTATCCATCTTGTGGTGCTCTTGTAGCTACACTCCTTAAGAAATGTTGTCTAAAATTTCCTCCACTTGATTTTCTCTCACTCTATTCTTTATTTTCATTCTGGCTTCCAATACTGGCAATTCAATTAAAATTGCTGTCTAAAGTTCAAATCTTCCCTTTATTGCCAAATCAAAATGGTCTTTTCTCAATCCTCATGATTCTTGACTTCTCTCTAGCCTCTGAGACTGTTGCAAACTCTTTTCTCAATGCAGTTCTCTTCATCGCTCTCACAAGATTCAGTTGTCAATTTTGTTGGTGATTCTCAAATATTCTTATCCAGTCTCATTCTTTCTTCTGATCTCAAGTTTCACATCTCCAGCTGCCTGTTGTATGTCTTGAACTGGATTCCCGTAAATTTCTTAAACTCAACATGTCCAAATCTGAACTCATTATCTTCTCTCCCTGCCCCCCTCTCTCCCTTCCAAGCCATCTCCTCTTCTCAAATTTCCTTTTACTGATAAGGGTAGACTTTACTGACAACTCCCAAATTAGATTCATCCTCAACTCTTAACTCTTTCACCACCCCTCTCCCAAACCAATTTTTATCAAGTTCTGTCAGTTCTACTTTCACAATATCTCTTGTATATATTTCTTTATCTCTTCTGATATTCCCATCATAATCCTTCCAGTAACCCAATGAAGAAGTCAACCATCTTTCTCAGCCCTACAGCTTGCAAAAACAAAGTTGGAAATCTTTTTTTTTTAATTTTTTAATACCTTTTTATTGATAGAACGCATGCCAGGGTAATTTTTTACAGCATTATCCCTTGCATTCACTTCTGTTCTGATTTTTCCCCTCCCTCCCTCCACCCCTTCCACCAGATGGCAAGAGTCCTTTACATGTTGAATGGGTTGCAGTGGAAATCTTTTTTTTTTTAAGAATTTTTATGTCTCTAGTCTATTTCCAAAGATTATTAGAGGCAAATGTGTTCTAAAAACGTCTGTAGCAGTTTTTTTTGGTTTTTTAAATAGTGGCAAAGAACTGGATTGCAGGGATGCTCATCAATTGGGGAATGACTGAACAAGTTGTGGTATATGATTCTGATGAAATACTATTGTGCCATAAGAAATGATGAGTTCAATATTTTTAGGAAAACATAAAAAGACACGAATATACTACACACTAACAGTAATATTATTTTAAGAATGAGTAAATAAGTTATTTTGTTTATTATAAATACTCAAATTAATTATAAAAGACATATGAAGAAAAGTTATCTACATCTAGAGGAAGAACCGATAAGTAGAAATATGTAAAGAATAATTTTACATATATATCTATTTATGTCTAATGGTAGCCATCTCTAGGACAGGAGAGGAAGGAGGAAGAAAATAAAGAAATTTGCAAGTTATTTTTGTTGTATATTTTAAAAGCATGGCAAGTTGTGCATAGTAGATTTGCAGTTTCATATGCAATTATCTTTTTTATTATACTATGTTATGGACATGCTTGATTTATTCTATAAATTAAACGTAAAGTAAATAGAAACTGAAAAAAAAAATATCGCCCTAATGTGAATGTGACTCATCTACCAAAATCACAACATGTATTCAAGACAGACTATGAAGGGCAAGTCAAGAACCTCTAGAATTCATGGAAAACTGGCACAGACCCGCTTCACTTTACCCCGAGACATTGTAATAACTTTCTGGTTATTTTCACTCCCTCATGTCTCTCCTCACTTAAGTCCATCCTCCATTCAGCTGTCATCAAGTTATTCTTCTCTAAGCAAATTTCTGACCATGTTCAACCTCCTTACCAAATTAATAAATGGAAAAGCAGCTTGGAACTAATTAGTTTTAAACCAACCATTTTATCCTACATACCAAAAATAAATTCAAAATGGATATGAGACTTGAATATATAAAATGTGACACCATAAAAAAAAAATTAGAAGAGAATGATATCACAAACTTTTCATATTCATGGGTAGAGAGAATATTCTTAACTAAACAAGAGACAGAGAGCTATTAAAAGTTAAAATTAATAATTCTGACTGTTGAGGTTGGGAAAGGGACCCCAAAAGTTTGGGGTCACAGACCAGTGTTGTGAGGTGTCTCAAAAAAATTTGCAGGCTTGAACCCATTTCTTGTCAAGGGGCAAAGTTTATTGTAATTGTGATGCCATTACAAGTGGTCTAAATCCCAAGAGAATTTAGCCGAGAAACAGAAGCAAGGAGATACATTTATCTAGATTATCTATCTGACAGTTAGTGAGGAACTGAGGAGTGGTCTATTCAGACAGATTGTTATTCTTAGACTGGGTGTGGAAGTTCCCTGAGACATACTTCAAAGCCAGAGGCTTTGACTTATTGTTAGAACAGAAATCCCCTAAGGTCAGGGGACTTCAAAATCATTGCTCTCTCTCCTAGAAGCTATATTACATCATGACTACCTAAATTTTTAAAAACTTTTGCACAAATAAAAATCAGTAAGTCAGAATTAGAAGAGAAATTATAGCATAGAAAAATTTGCATCAAATATTACTGATAAAAATCTGATAGCCCAAATGTATCAGAAATTGATGAAAATATGTGCCGTCAAGAGCTATCCTATTGGCAAAAATCAAGTTAGCAGACATTTCTTGTTATGGGCCAGAACTCTGAACTTGAAGCAAAGGATTGAAACAAGGTGCTAAGTCAGTGGAATTGATAGAGACAATGATTATTTAGCATGGTGCTTAACAGTTCTCTAGTTCAGTACATGTACTTAGTAGTTACTATAATTCCACAAGATTCACACTTTTAAGAGAGCATGTATAAGTTAGGTGCCTCAACCAGGATTCACTTTGCGAGATTCAGAAGCCAGAGCTCAAGCTCTTAGAACCAAGACTACAGAAGGCCTCTAAGAAAGCTAACTGGGCCACAGGAAAGGAGGCAAGACTTGGAAGAGACAATAAAGGATTTGGACTTTAATCCTTGGTTGCACTTGTGATGACTGAACTGAAACGAAGGCTGCCTCCAGAAGCCCCCCAAGAAACCTGCTCCCAGAGAACATTACATTTTAGAGAAGAATATTACAGTTTATTAAGCACTTGTTAACATGCCAGGTACTGGGATACACACCGGCTATTTTTTAATCCCCCTCAAAATATAAACAAACAAAAACCAGTCCCTGTTTTCAAGGAACCCACAATTTAGTGGGAGAGATAATATGCAAATAGCTATGAATAAGCAAGAGATATACAAGAAAAATAGAGAAACATAGTGCCTCCTAACCCAACTATGCTTCCCAACTCTACTTCTCCTCCTTACAGCTAACTAACTCTTATAGGGTGCTAAGTTTCTTTCAGAATTTAGCCTGCCAGCTAAGAGCCTGTCCCAACTTTATGGAATGCTCTCTTTCTCCTGGGTAATTGTGAGTTCCACTGAGGAACTTATCTTTCATATGCTCGCCCACGCTACATATTTACCACTCCTAGTATCTATTGTATTCCTTCATTTTGTCTGTAACTTCTTCCCTAAATAAATCTATCTCTTGCCATTGTGAATTCTTCACTTTTGGCACCTGCCATCATTTAGTGACAAACCTCACATCATAGATCATATCAACAGTATCAGAAAAAATATATTATGTTATATACTTTTTTCCCACATTATTTCCCTTAATTTTCTTTCCTTATTAAAATCAAAAGTAATTATTTTGTCTCATTCTATGAATTATCTCTTCAGTAATTTCATGAGTAGAGCAATAAACCTGTGAATTAGTTTGGGTAGTTTGGTCTTTTTATTATATTGACAAAATATAGACTGATAAAATGGATATGATGAGGACTTTGAATTTCCTCTCTTTTCTTGGCAGGAAGAAGTTATTATCAGGAATAACCAAGTCCCAGCCTATCCTGTTTGCACAGAGTGATTATGAGGATGGACTCTTTTATTAGCCTCCATCATCGGCCCTTCAAACCTCTGAGCATCTTAAACAACCTTTGAGATATTGATGAACATATCTTTAGAAAGGTCTGGGACCAGGTCTGCCAGGTGCAGTCCATCTGGCTCCTCCTGGATCCCTCCCTCTGAGCTCCCAAATCCTTTCCTGACACTTCTCCTCCTCCTCTGAGAAACCCCAAGGTTGGCTTTCCTCTATAAAAGATCTGCTCTTGATGAAGATCTCTGCTAAGTCTTTTCCAGGACAAAGCCCGCTGAGGTACTCTCTCCTTCAGAGAGCCTTCCTTTAACAATGTCTTTCTCCTTACTATAACTAAGTCTGGTTAATCTATCAAACTCCTCTATGGATTTAATTTGCCAATCAATGGCATACCCAGGCCTCAAAGAATATTCCTTTAAGGAATTATTCCAAGCTCCTTTCGTTGGTAACGCTATTATTCTTCCAAATCTATTTAATATTTACCACTCCTGGTGCCTATTTTTACCTTTTCATTTTGTCTGTAACCTCTTCTACAAAATAAACCTACCTTTTGGCAGAGACAATGGTCATTGTGAATTTGTCACATGTTTATTTCAAACTAGGAATTTCTACCTGGACCTCATCAGATAGAAAGCTTTACTCAAATTCTGATACAAACTATGTGAAACTGGGCACAATCACAATCTTCCAGACAACTCTGGGACCTGAAATTTAAGAAGAGGTGCAGTGATAAAGATAATTTCTTCAATTGGGAGTTCCTCATATTAAATAAATCACAGGCTGTTGGAATGCTTACTAACTGCTAACTAATTA
This sequence comes from Antechinus flavipes, assembly GCF_016432865.1. Lineage (NCBI taxonomy): Eukaryota > Metazoa > Chordata > Mammalia > Dasyuromorphia > Dasyuridae > Antechinus > Antechinus flavipes. The sequence continues at coordinate 381,204,748 of NC_067400.1, read as the reverse complement.
GAGTTGATCTAATCTTACAAGAAGATTTTGGCCAGAACCTGAAACAAGGTACTAAGTAGAACTAATTAATACAAGGCTTGTGTTCACACCTTTACTCATTGGAGTTCACAAGTATGCCAGCTTCACAAAGTAAACTTTCTAACTTCAAGGGAGTTCATACCTCCCTTAAAGCTCTTTGGGCCAGAGAGCACTATGGGAGAAAACCCATAATCCCATTCTCTCAGAAGATTCACATATAAGGAGAGAGAGCTATTCGAGAATACATTTTTCCTCTTGGCTGGCTGGTTGCAGAAGAGAGTTCAGCTGGACTCGAGAGGAGTGACTCTGGTGCAGAGAGCACTTTGACGGATTTCAGCGGAATTACGCCAGAAGCCCTCTTTCCGAGGCAAGGCAGAATATATTCCACTTGGCTGGCTGGTGGCAGACGAAGAGTTTTCAGAGGATAAAGCTACAAGTGGAGAGTTCAGTGGACAACCAGATTCATCTTCATCTCACACCACTGTAGTTGGTGGCTGGGCTCCTGCACTTCCCCCACTGAGACCAAGCTGGTCTGAAAGACTCACCAGAAAACTAGCCGAGCCCCAAGTGAAGGAGACAAGAGATTCATTCCATCTCTGTGTTGGTTGGAGGCTGAAGAAAGCAGAGGCAGAGGCTGAAGGACAGAACCTTTGGATTTGGAGACATTCGGAGGGCTCTAAGCTAAACCGGCTGTGTTTTGAGAAGAACAAGAACTCCAACATTTGAACTCATAACAACAGGCCAGTTCCTATCCACTGTAATAACAACACTGTCCAGGTATGAGCAGTGAATTTTAACCAATCAACATGCAATTATGAAGCACCCACTTATAATAGGCTGTGCTCAGTGCTAAGCATTGGAATATGAAGACAAAAAGGAAGCAGCTCCTGCTCTCAAGGAGTTTACATTCTATTGAGATAGATAACCTCTACAGATATAAATATATATAGAACAAATAAAAATTAGTAATAAATATAAATATAATGTGAAGTATATTACAAACATAATAAATATAAGTTGATAATTAAAAAACTAGGATAAATTAAAATAAAAACATAAGGTAGTGAAGGCAAGTCATAGAAGTTGAAGGGATTCCAATTATTTAAGTTGCCTTTATTTCTATAAAGAATTGATGAGGTTCAGCTCCCCTTGATTCTCAGTCAGGGAACCAAAAATGATGAGGTTCGATGCAGGGCAGAGAGTTGTAGGAACCTCCTTCTGGTCAGCACAAGTCCTTCGTAAATGAATTTACAAACCCAGAAAGTTAGACTGGCAAAAAGAAGTTTATTAATACTTGGCATTGGGAAGTTAGCCTTTGCTAGAAAGACTGACTTCCAAGTGGCAGGGAACAAGCAGGGAAGTCCCAACAGAGCCGTAAAGAGGGGTATAGTGTTGTTAGGAAAATGTGTGAGAGAGACAAAGAGAGGTTAACGCTGAAAAGAGAATGTCTTTCAGCAGGCAGAGAGTCCCTTGCAGGCATCTATCTCAAGGGAGGCACCTTGGCCTGGCATGATTCCTGCTTTTGGCCCTCTGAAAAGAATTGAACTGAAGGAAGCTTATATGGGTAATTCTTGGTGGGGGCTGGGAGCAGTTTGAGTTGGAATCCAAATAGAGAATCTTCCAATTGAATAAGGGTCCCTGGACTAATCTCCAACTCAATAGAGGTCAATATCTAGATCTCCAGCTGGGCTAAGTAGGAATGGTCCTGGACTCAACTAGTCCCACCCAGATAACCCAAGATAAAGTGGTTTTATCTTGATTCCCTAGGGCGGGTCTCTCAGGGGAGAGCTTCTCTGAGGAAGTTTTTTTTTGTTTTGTTTTGTTTTGTTTTTGTTTGTTTGTTTTTTGTTAATAACTTTTTATTGATAGAACGCATGCCAGGGTAATTTTTTACAGCATTATCCCTTGCATTCACTTCTGTTATGATTTTTCCCCTCCCTCCCTCCACCCTTTCCCCCAGATGGCAAGAGTCCTTTACATGTTGAATGGGTTGCAGTATATCCTAGATGCAATATATGTGTGCAGAACCGAACAGTTTTCTTGTTGCAGAGGGAGAATTGAATTCAGAAGGTATAAATAACCCGGGAAGAAAAACAAAAATGCAAGCAGTTTATATTCATTTCCCAGTGTTCTTTCTCTGGGTGTAGCTGCTTCTGTCCATCTTTGGTCAATTAAGGCTCTCTTTATCAAAGAGATCCACTTCCATCAGAATACATCCTCAAACAGTATCGTTGTTGAGGTATATAATGATCTCCTGGTTCTGCTCATTTCACTCAGCATCAGTTCATGTAAGTCTCGCCAGTCCTCTCTGTATTCATCCTGCTGGTTGTTCCTTACAGAACAATAATATTCCATAACATTCATATACCACAATTTACTCAACCATTCTCCAATTGATGGACATCCTTTCATTTTCCAGCTTCTAGCCACTACAAACAGGGCTGCCACAAACATTTTGGCACATACAGGTCCCTTTCCTTTCTTTAGTATCTCTTTGGGGTATAAGCCCAGTAGAAACACTGCTGGATCAAAGGGTATGCACAGTTTGATAACTTTTTGAGCATAATTCCAAATTGCTCTCCAGAATGGCTGGATGTGTTCACAATTCCACCAACAATGTATCAGTGTCCCTGTTTTCCCACATCCCCTCCAACATTCCCATTATCTTTCCCTGTCATTCTAGCCAATCTGACAGGTGTGTAGTGGTATCTCAGAGTTGTCTTAATTTGCATTTCTCTGATTAATAATGATTTGGAGCATATTTTCATATGTCTATAAATAGTTTCAATTTCTTCATCTGAGAATTGTCTGTTCATATCCTTTGACCATTTATCAATTGGAGAATGGTTTGATTTCTTATAGATTAGAGTCAATTCTCTATATATTTTGGAAATGAGGCCTTTATCAGAATCTTTGATTGTAAAAATGTTTTCCCAGTTTATTGTTTCCCTTCTAATCTTGTTTGCATTTGTTTTGTTTGTACAAAAACTTTTCAATTTGATATAATCAAAATTTTCTATGTTGTGGTCAATAGTGATCTGTAATTCTTCTTTGGTCATTCTGAGGAAGTTTTTCAAGCATTCCCCCCAAAGTCCGAGAGAGAGAGAGAGAGAGAGAGAGAGAGAGAGAGAGAAAGAGAAAGAGAGAGAGAGAGAGAGAGAGAGAGAGAGAGAGTTTTGGGGCTCCCCTCATCATTTCATTGTATAGTTCTGGTTTTTGTGAATATTGTTTGTGACTAGATAGGTTCATTTCCTGGCACTTTATGCATTTTGTAGTTATTTCCAATAGAAACTCTTATTTATTTCATTTTTTATAATTTCTCCCTGGTTTTTGTTAATATATAGAAATGCTGATGTTTTGGGTGTTTTGTCTTCTGATGAATTGCTAGAACTATTTGTCATCTTTATCATAATAAAGAATCAATTAATCAACAAACATCTTAAGCACCTACTATGTGCCAGGCACTATACTAGGTATTGAGGATAAAAAGACAAAATAATGAGTCTCTCCCTAAATAAGCTCACATTATATTTAGAGATGTGAAAAATGGTAAATTTTGAGTGGGAAAACACTAGCAATTTGGGGAGTGGGGAGGAGGAGATCAAGAAAAACTTAAGGTGATTTTTAAAACAAGTATGAGATTCTAAGAGGTTGAGATAATGGAAGTGAACATTACAGGAATAAGAGACAATCAGTGAAAAAGTATGGAATGGGAGCTAGAGTGTCATGTGATGAGCAGTCAGAAGGCCAGTGTGCCTAGACCATGGAGTTTATAAAGGACACCTCCTCCTTTCTTATCTGGTTGTACTACATTGGGACTTACTTCTGAGTTCTCCGCCATGTCCCAAGAAGTCATTGTTGGGTTAACATCATCAATCTTGGTCCTATCCCTCTCCGTTACTCTCTGACTTGGGTGTATGAAATGCTCAGGGAGGACCAGCATCTCTGGTGTGAGAACTTGCCCAGGTTTTTCATCTGATTCTTATTGTGCAGCATAACTGTGGAAATATGTACAGAAGAATTGCACATATTTAACATACATTGGATTACTTGCCATCTAGGGAAGGGGGTGGAGGGAAAAGAGGGAAAAAAAATTGGAACACAAGATTTTGCAAGGGTGAATGTTGAGAATTATCTATGTATATGTTTTGAAAATAAAAAGCTTTAAAAAATCAAAATAAAATTTGAAAAAAAAAAAAAAAAGATAGACACCAGGACAACTAGGGATAACTCTAACATCTTTTTGATTGGGACAAAGAGCATACATGAACTTTGGGGGACATAATTCAAATTACTTTGCAGACTGACTGGACTATTAGCTTAATTGTTATACAACTTCTATCCTTAATCTCTTTTCATATTCTTTCATATTCTCACAGTCCTTATAGTTTAAAAATTCAGCTAAACATTTGTAACATTCTCTTGGCCATAGCCTTCCAGCTGTTTCCAAAGAGTTCAGGATACTGGAGATGAATGCCTACTAGTTAAATGAAAATTGTTCACCATTTTCTTTTTCTACCTCTGAAGAGTTTTTTCTCTGACCTTGGGATTGAAGAAAGAATCTAATAGATGTATAGATTCATCACTTCCTCCTAGGGACTGTGGAGAGAAGAAACAGAAGTCACAAGAATAGCTGGTAGTAGAAGAAAGCCACGAAACCATGTTTGCTGTTATGAAGAGAAAAGACTGGGGAACCAGAGAGAAGAAAGCTTTACAGGGTAGCTCTGATAAGAATGTTGAAGTTCTAGGAGCCATTTACTGTAATCAAATGACACAAAAAACCTGCATTTTAAAAAAGCTGATTTTTTTGTCTCCAATTCATTTATATATCCTATTTTTTAAAATCTTAAGTGTGTTTATTTTGGGGGTTTCTAATTTTAAATGAGTATTCAGTTCATTGATCCTCTCTTTTTCTGTTTTGTTGATATGTTTATGGGGATATGATTTTTCCCAGGGACTGTTTTAGTTGCTTTGCAAAAATCTTGCTATGGTGTTTCATCATTACCATTTTCTGTGTAATTACTAATTGTTGCTATGATATGTTAGCATTTTTAGATTTTATTTTGAAGCCTTTTTTTTGATTCTGTGTTTTTTGTTTATGGTCCCTGAATTAAGTATAGTATACATAGTATTATTAATATATCATACCTAATATATAATTATAACTATAAAAGTCATTTTTCTTGTGTTGTGGTTAATAAAATATGTATTTAATAAAAATAGTAGTTAGCACTTACATGGAAATATGATAGTTGTAAAACACTTTAAAATATGATCTCATTTTATTCCTATAATAATTCTGGGAGTAGGCAAATTATTATCCTTATAGTACAGATGAGAAACTTGAGGCAAATGCTGATTAAATAATGCACACAGGGTCACATAACTAGCAAGTATCTAGAGATAAATTTGGATTTAGGCCTTCCTCATGCCAAATCTAGCATTCTATTCCTGTGTCATTTACCTGAACTTTTGGAAAAGGTTAGCATTTCTATGCCTGGAGTCAGTGATTTCTGTTCCCTTTCCCCTCCCTCTTAAGAGAAAGCAGTAACTTTGTTCTAAGGGATTTATCTAGCTTCTTAAAAGTTTACCTTTCTTTTAAGATGTCTATTTTGTTTAAAGCTATTAATCATTAGCATTATTTATCTATGTATATTATTATGAATGTAATTGAAAAGAGATGAGAGAAGATGTCTAAGGAGAATGGGATGTTGTAGATAGAGAAATAACAAGTCACATCATCAGTTGTCTGCTAGATTTCTCCTGGGTGCCCAAAATCAGCATCTCCCCTCCACATTTCCAGTTTTTCTCATCAAATATTCTCTATATCTTTTGAGGTTCTCACCATGGTCCTAGTTATCCAAATTCACAGCTGAGAATTATCTTTAATTATTTTTTTTCTAAATTCCAATCTAATCAGTTATTTAGTCTTGTTGATTTCTCTATCTTCTCTTTTTATGCCTTCTTTTGCCTCCATCTTCTTTAACTCACATAACTACCACCATCACATTTTTCCTGGACTATTCCAGTAGTATAGTGTTTTTCACAAAATACATGCACTTAATCTGAGATTACATATATATTTGTTGAATTAAATTGGTGTGGGGGGAGAGGTATTCAAAACAGTAAAGAAAACTGTTTCCATGTATTTTATTCCCTGGGTTCTCCTTCAGAAATGTAGGTCAATGAAATCCCATTAGCAGACTCTTAAAAATTTAGGCTCTATATTCAAAGGTGCTGTGTTATTAAAAAAAAAGAAAGTAATTTATAAAGAAAACAACATCAAATATTTATTGATTGTCTATTATCTGCAAGGAATTGTGGCAATTCCTAGTTTTTTTGAATCTAGTGAGTCTCATAAGAATACTTTCTAACAAATTGAAGCACTGGTTTTTTGCCAGTGTGTACCCTAATAGGGAAGGTGAGCTGGATTTAAATAGCTGGACTTTCTCTTCTCTTCTATAAGATAGATATCCTCAGAGACATCAGGCTAGATAATACACTGTCTGTGGCTGCTTGACATTTATTTGAAGTCATGAATAAGATTAGACATATTTATACTCTATTGATTGCAAGTCTTCCACTCCCTCCCACTTCCTGACCCCCAAATGCTAAGCAAACCTATAGTATGGGAAATATGTATTTACTAAATAATTTAGAAATTCTTCTTAGTGCTTTAAAAATATGATGCAGTGTACAGATCTGTATCTTACAGGTATGGCAAGATCCTGATGGGTCTTGCCATACCTGTAAGATACAGATTTGTACACACCAGGATACCTGCCACCAACTTTCTTTCCTTAGACCCCATTTAGGTAAGAAAAAAGAAATGATTACTCACATGGATGAGATGAGAGTCACCAATTTTAATTCCTCAAGTCAGATGGAAAATTCGCTGTTTTACCAAATCCCCTAAATCCTGAATTATTTTGGGCTTTAACATCCACCTGACCTCCACACCCTTCAGACCCTCCAGAAGCTGCCATCTGACTTAATAATACATTCTAAAGGCCTGGGGCCCTGATTCTTGCCAGTCACACCCTTGCTGTATGCATAAGCAAGATGGATGCTCTTCTGTGTGCAGTGAGCCCTAAATAGGGTAGGAGCTCCTTAAAAGCAAAAATTATCTTGTTTGTTTTGGTTGTATCCTTGGTACTTAGCACAATGCCTGACATATCCTAATTTATAATTTTTTTTCATTTAAATTTTTTTTCATTTTTTATTCATTCAGTAATCTGTTAGATGAAGGGAAATATATTTAACATGCATACAATTTTTTCTTCTATAAGCTACTGGCATTTATATTTTACAATGACACTTGCAGACTATATGTGACATTGTATGAAAATCAAGAGACACTTAGGGCGTTGAAGTAGGTAGGAGCAACAACCCAAATTAACTCTTGTATTGCCTCCTTTAATCTACACAATGATGGTGGATTAATTATTAAGCAAGGATTTTGTTGTATCAAAGAAATAGAAACAAATTAAGAACTGGGGAATGGTGAAACAATTATGACATATGAATGTAATGTAAGATTGTTGAATTTTAAATAATGTCATATGTGATGAGAAATCTGGAAAACTTTATATGGACTGATGTAGAATACATTGAGGCGAAGCAGAACAATTTATACTATGGCCACAGTAATCTAAAGCAAAATAATTTTGGAAGAGTTCAAAATTGTGATCAATATAATAACCAATAATGACTCCAACAAACTGAATGATGGAGCCTCCTTTCTCATGACTTGGAAGAGTAGAGATGAATTAGAGGTAGAGAATGAAAGATACCTTTTAAGACAGCCAATGTCCTCGTTTGTTTTGCTTGATTATATCCACTCATTCTAGGGAAGACTTGTGAGATATGAAGAGGTGATTCGGGAGTAATAGTTATGCAAAAAAAAGTATCAATAAAATCTTAATGAACACACAAGGGAGAAAACAAATTCAGGTGCTAGGCTAAAATAAATAATGATTTTGTTACTATTATGCTAAAGTTAATGTACACTTTTTAAAAATCTACACATTAAGTTCAGTTTTGTAGACAATTTGCCTTTTTGTTCTTTGCTTATTAAAATATTCATTTTTGTAGATGTTAAGTTCAAAAGGAAAAAAAAGACATATTCAGTGAGGGAATTCCCTGAGGTAACCATCATGCATTGCTCTCCTTATGTCAAATAGCTAACCAGTTCTTTTCTGATGAACATATACCTCCCAAAAGGATGACTGCTAGAGGGTACTTAGCAGGAAAACACCTGACAAATTCCCACTCCCTACCACTAACTCCTACCCTCCTCAGTATCGCTGAAGTGTATCACCTCCAGATACTTTCAAAATTTAAGTCAGAAGATATGGAATACTTCTAAAATATTTAAGAAATTCTAAATCTATAGTCTATCCATGAATCTAAAACCTTTTTCTCAAATCTGTAATCTCTTCTCTTATTCTCTATCTCTGTCTCTGTCTCTGTCTGTTTCTGTCTCTCTCTTTCTCTTTGTCTCTGTCTTTCTCTCTGTCTCTGTCTTTCTCTCTGTCTCTCTCTCTCTCTCTCTCTCTCTCTCTCTGTCTCTCTCTTTCTCTCTGTTTCTCTCTGTCTCTATCTCTCTATGTATCTCTCTCTGTCTCTGTCTCTATGTCTCTCTCTGCCTCTGTCTCTGTCTCTCTCTATGGCTCTCTCTGACTCTCTGTCTCTGTCTCTCTCTGTTTCTCTCTCTCTCTCTCTCTCTCTCTCTCTCTCTCTCTCTCTTTATCTCTCTATCTCTCTCTGTCTCTCTCTTCCCCACATTTATACTCACTCACAAGATACTTGTATTCTCCAGTCTCTCCAACTTGGCACTCCTACCCTGAGCTTTCAAGCTACTAATTAGGGATTTGGATTCACCATAACTGTCTTAGCCTCCACTCAAACCATTCAATTATTGCTGTACCCTGCCAAGCAAACCTTCCTTCTCTTTACCTCTAACTTTGGAAATTATTATTTCAGTATTAGTCCTGGAAAGTATAATTCCATCCTCAGACTATATTTATCAGTATATGTCATTACTGACCACTACATCTCTTCATAACTACCACTTGACTTGGGTTTTTCCCCTTTTGGAATGTAAATTCCTTGGATGCAGGGACCTTTGTTTTTGTTTTTGAATTCTCTGTACTTGTGCCTGTCAAAGAAATCAAAAATATCTATAGTCATGTGAAAAATAGTTCTGGATCACTATTGATTAGAGAAATGCATATTAAACTCTGAGCTACCAATCTCTAGCAGATTGGCTAAGATGACAAAAAAAGGAAAACTATAAATATAATACACACACACACACACACAAAATAAAAGGGGACACTAATGCATTATTGGTAAAATTGTGGACTGATCCAACAATTCTAGAGAACAATTTGAAACTATCCTAGCATACCTTTTGTTCAAGCAATATCACTTGCTAAGTCAATATCTAAAAGAAAAATTTTTTAAAGGAAAAAGAATCTATTTAAACAAAAATATTTATAACAGCTCTTTTGTGGTAGCTAAGAACTGGAAATTGAAGGGATGTCCATGTTGGGGAATGTCTGACCAAGTTGTGGTATACATTGTAATAGAATATTATTTTGCTGTAAGAAATAGCAAGCAGCATGATTGCAGAAAAGTGAAGTTAGCAGAACCAAGAAAATATTATACATAGTAATAATAGCAATGTTGTACAATGAAGAATTGTAAATTACTTGACTGTTCTCAGCAATGCAGTGATCCAATTTAGTCCCAAAGGACTCATGATGGAAAATGCTATCTGCCTCCAGAGAAAGAACTGACGTCATCTGAATCCAGACTGAAAGATACATTTTTCTCTTCCTTCCTTCCTCCATCCCTCCTTCCCTCCTTTCCTCCCTTTTCTTCCTCCTTCCTTCCCTCCCTCTCTTCCTTCCTTCTTTCCTTTCTTCCTACTTTTACCCCTTTCCTTCCATCTTTTTTTCACTGATGATTAAGTTCATATTTGCAAGGTATATTATTTCTGGTTATATTTTGAAATTCTTTACTATTCAGAATATATTATGCCATTCCCCTATGCAGTTTTTGGTGGGTACAGAGTAGTCTTCTGTTATTTAAATTTCATTCCTTTATTCTTCACAGTCTTTCTTCAAAGTATTTGCAGAGTTTTTTTGTTTATTTTTGGAATTGTTTAATTTTATCTTTTGTGCCTTAGTTTGAAGCACAGATTATTTGCTTCTTTTTTCCTGGAGACAATCAATGGATACTTTTGATTGGTACTTTATTGTCTTCAAAATTTCTGGTAGTTTTCTTTATTAATTCTTGCATCATTGTGTTTAAATTTATTGATCTGTCATGTTCTTCTGGAAAGCCTATGATCCTTACGGTGTCTTTGCATATTCTTTACCAGATTAATGTGTTTTCCTCTATAGAAATAATATGTCCTTGGTAGTGTTGCTTTTTGCTTCTTTTCTTCTAGATTATCCTTCACATCAGTTTATTTATATTCCTGATCTGTTGTTCTTTACTTCGCTTTTTCAGAAGGACTTACCATTGCGGATATAAATTTTTTTCTAGTCTGCTAATTATTTCTGCCAGGCAAACTATCAATTCTATCATTTGCTTCCTTATCTCAAGATTCCTATTTCTCTTTTGAATCCTTTTTATACTTCCAAGATCTCTTGGAAATCCATAGGGTTCTTCTCATCATCATGTACTTATTCAATTTCCTTTGTTTTGCAATATTTCTTTAGAGAGGTTCATGATTTCTTAGATGTCTTGGTTTCATAGAGCTAATTTTAGTATTTTTTTTGGTTGATTTTTCTGCTTAGGCTCTAGGTTTTCAATTGAATTTTCTTCTTCCTGAGATTTTGGATGTTTTTAATCTTTTTCCTATTATATATTCTTATTTTTTCTCTTCTGACTCTTCAGGCCATAGAGGTTGAAGACTGAATCCCAAAGCTGTCTCAGCCTTCTCCATTTGGGGGGAATTTGTTTTTTATTAGCCTCAGCCACTGCCCTAAATAACTTGTGAGAGTACAGAACTAGTAGTGGATTTCAATTTCTATCTAACATAATCCTACATATCCCAGTTCACTCTATTCTTATTTGTCCCGCTAGGCTGAGATAGAATCTACAACTGTTTTTCAGGTTTCAGCAGGGGGCTGAGGGGGTGCTTCAAGAAAATTTGCCTCTATAGCCTAACCCAGGGGCTGCTCCAGGCAAAAGGGTAGCACAATCTTGCCTCATTACATGGCCTTGCTTCATATAGAGACAGATCTTAATTTGACCTTTGGGATGTCTGCTCTCAGATTCGTTTCACAAATTCTTGCCCAGCCTTCTGAATCAATGCTCTTTTTGCCATTGGTTTTTACTTTAATCTGGCTTTCTGTTTATCAATTTTGAATCTTTTTCTTCCCCATTCTCTTACTGTGTCTTCTCCCTTCTGGGTCTGTCACTATTTCCTAACTCGTCAACCCCTACATTTTTTGCTCTATATGCACCCAAAAGGAGAAGAAAATATGGATCTGACATCTTTATCTTGTGTCAAACACTTAACATTTTCCGTTCCCTTCCCCCAAATATAAGTATATAATTTTTCACACAGATAAGATCAACATGTTGGTTTATTTTTCAGAATTATTTTTCTTTATTTCTCTTAAAATCGTTATTATGAGGTTGAGTCATTATATAAAGAGAGGAAAAATGGATATATTTAGAAATGAATATGATATAAAAACAAAATGTATCTTTTTTAAATTAAAGAAGAAAAAACTAACACAAAAACAAAAAAAAATACATGGATGAAGCACTTATTACTCTCCAGACATTCCAACAGAAGGCTGTAAGGCAATGGGCTTAGAACATTATGCTCCAGCAGCAGTTGGGACAGACTGACAGAACTGGCCATGCTCCAGAGCCAATTGAAACCTAGCATAAAAGGAATTGGTAATTCTAGAAGTGGCTAAAATCAACTGTCCTGCCTACTGGCTACACGTACCCTTCTTTGTCCTCCTCCCCCCAAGTCTATTCATCAGATATATAGAGAACCTCCCCCAATGCTCCTGGCCTAGATCAAATAGCATATGAGTCTTTGTCCCTGAGAACTCTACATTTAGATTAGTGCATGCTATGTAGCATCCTCTCTTTTGAGACAAGCAACTCTCTTAACCACAGCCTTATTTCAAGATTCTTGACACTCTCTCCCCTCCAAAAAGTCTGTGATAAATTTCAGGGAGGCAGAATTTGGATGGAAGAAAAATTCTATTTTTACTAACCTTTAACTGAAATTAAGCATTTCTATTTCCTTCTCTAAAAATAGGATTCTGATTTCAGAATTTAGATTCATGATTTCAGAATCATGAATAACTGATCTCACTGGGGTGATGTAGAACAAAGGCATGAAGCTCAAAACTAAAGCGTATGACTCTGAGTACGATCCAGACTGGATAAGATTAAAATGTAATTATGAAATGTTTAACAAAATAAATAAAAATACAACAAATTAGAGATAGAGCTAATTGATATTTTTTAAAGTTAACATGCTACAGACAGGATTCATTTCTATTTGACCACTGAAGTAGAAAGCTTCCCCAGGGATACAAGGAGACTTGGAATGGGTCTCTACATCTTGGAATTTCTAGCCCTTGGTTTTATTACTTCAAATAGAAGGATGTGTAATACATGTGAGTCCCTTGGAGTGTGCCCTGCCCTTAGTGAAAAATTCCTAGAAGGTTTCCTTGGACCTACTTGTGATGAGTTAATCCGGATGGTGATCAGCACATATTTAGCTGCAGCCATATCTGGCAGTGTTCCCCCTTTAGAGTCCTGCCTTCAGTTTCAACAACGGGATTTTGGACCCTCCACCGTTCTTCCTACTCACCCGCCATCCTGCTGCCCTATTCCTGGGCACAATCTTAGAGTAAGAAAATCACCAGACTCCCCTGCGCAGTTCCACAGGTCCAGGGATATCCCCTATCCCACTCAAATCCTGTAGTTCTTTCAGATAATTGTTCCTTGCCCTTAAAGCTGAACTTCCCAACTTCTAGCTGGTATGGGTTCCAGAGCTGATGACCTTTTGGAGTCCTGGGAATTCTTAGAAACCTTTCTTCTTTGTTAAGAACAAATACATGCAAGCCCAAGTTTCCCTTTGGTTGTTGAGTTGATTAATAGGTGTCTGCTTCAGTTTAGACCAGGGACTCAGTAGCTCCAATTCAAAATGGGGAAACATTGTTAATGATCAGCCTGAAAATCATTTGCTACTCACCCTTTTCAGTGAATCCTGAGGCTTATTGGCTGATTTATACAATCTGGATATCTCGTGGGACCTGGCAAAATCCTATTGCAACCTGAACTTCCAAGAGCATTGCCTTCAGCCAGCGTATATGCCCCGACCCCCCTCTCCAGAACCCTCTTCCCAGGAATTCAGCGGCGTTGTTGAGGCAGAAACATCACTATATCTGTCAGACGTGTTTTGTCTTGACCTTCATCTTGATCTCTTTAAACCCTAACAAACCACCCACTAAAAGTCTAAATCATCCATGGTCCTGGGGGGGACCACTCTCCCCCACGTCACATCACAGACCTGCTCATGCTTCTCCTGGTAGTCACCTTTGGAGCAAAAGAGCCACACTACCTAGGAGAAAGCAGGATCTGCAGCAAAGGCTCTGTTTGAGGCATGGGGATACCACTTTGATGTAGACTGACACACCATTCAAATCAAAAGAGACAATACTTATATATCAAGCACCTAACAACGGCTTCTTTCCTTCTATTATTCTTGTACCCCAGCTACAAAAATGTGAAAAATGTGGGCAAAACAATCAACCAATCTATCAGCAAGCATTCTAAAGTGCTTACTATGTGCTAGACATTGCACTGAAATCTGAGAAGAAAAATATTAAAATGGAACAATCCCTGCCTTCAGGGAGATGTATTCTATTGCAGAAGACAATGTATAGGTATGTACTTCAGAAATTCATTGTCATTTTTATGTTATATATGCCTTTAGTGGGGTAGGAACCGGGGGGGGGGGAGAGACAGGGGAATAGACAGCTAGGTGGTATGGTGGATAGAGTTCAGGATCTTCCTGACTTCAAATCTGACCTCAGACACTTACTAGCTGCTCAAGTCATTTTTTTTAATAATAGCTTTTTATTTTCAAAATACATGCAAAGGTAATTTTCTTTTTTTTTCTATTTTAAATTTTTATTTAATAATTACTTTATATTGACAGAATCCATGCCAGGGTAATTTTTTTACAGCATTATCCCTTGCACTCACTTCTGTTCCGATTTTTCCCCTCCCTCCCTCTACCCCCTCCCCTAGATGGCAAGCAGTCCTATATATGTTGGATATGTTGCAGTATATCCTAGATACAATATATGTTATGCAAAGGTAATTTTCAACATTCCCCCTTGCAAAATCCTGTGTTCCAAGTTTTTGTCCCTCTCTTTCTGCCACCTCCCTCCCCTAGACAACAAATAATCCAATATATATTAAACTTGTGCAATTTTTCTATATATATTTCTACATTTATCATGCTGCACAAGAAAAATCAGATCAAAAAGGAAAAAAATGAGAAAGAAAAAAAGCAAGAAAACAACAACAAAAAAAGGTGCAAATATTATGTTGTGATCCACATTCAGTCCCCACAGTCTTATTTCTGGATGCAGAGGGCTCTCTCCTTCAATAGTCTATTGAAGCTGGTCTGAATCACTTCACTGTTGAAAAGAGCCACGTCCATCAGAATTGATCACCACATAATCTTGCTGTTGCCATGCAATGTTCTCTTGGTTCTATTCACTTCATTTAGCATCAGTTCATGAAAGTCTCTCCAGGACTCTCTGAAATCATCCTGCTTGTTCAAATTATTTAATCCTATTTGCTTTAGTTCCTCATCTGTAAAATAAGCTGGAGAGGAATATGGCAAATCACTAATGTCTTTGCCAAGAAAACTCCAAATGGGGTCACAAAGTTGGACATGACTAAAAACTACTGAACTACAACATAGGTACATACAACTTCAGTGGGGGGCCGGTGCATTGCAGACCCCATCATTTTATTTGACAGGTGGAACCTTTCAGTGTGGAAGATGCTAGGCAGCTTGCTTCTAGGAGAATTATGATAACCTATATGTACATATTCATTCTACTACTGCTCCTGGTTAGTTAACCCATGGAATATTGAGTTAACTGGGGAGACATTAAAACAGTTTAATTGGCTTTTATCTGTGGCTTATTTTGTTTCAAAGGACCTCAATGACTCCTGTACCCCTCATGAAGGGAGGTTGTTGAGAATCTTAGACATTTCAAAGATCAAGTGCAAATCATAAGAATACAGAAATCAGAATCCAGGTTGGATTTTGCAACTGGTTATAGCACTGAGATCCCAAGGAAAAAGGAATGAATTTCAGAAATGGCTTTAAAGACCCTACCTGGACATGCCAGTATTATATAGAAAATAAATTAAGTTTGGACCTCCTCCTCTAAAGGCTGAGATCTACACCACCCTATATACTCCCTGAGGTATCTTGGTAGAGAAAATATTTGTACCTGTATTTTGTTTTTCATGTAGTTTCAAAGAAAATATCTCCTTGTAAAAAAGTTAATTGATATTAATTAAATGGAACCGGGATGCTCATCACTGGCCCCTAATAATGAGTGGAGCACTATCACAAACTGAGGGATAGATAGATGTGTCCAGCCTAAAAGAGTTGGGCCAAAGCATTATGTCACACAAAAATATAGAAATTAATTAACAGGAATGGAGAAAGACTAGAAGATGTGAGAATTAGTACTTCATGTAGAAGCATTTGAGCTGAATCCTGAAGGAAAATAGGAATAACAAGCAAAGGTAATGAAGGAAAATATTATGAAGAAAAGGATTTCACATATTAGGGACAGCCAGATCAAAGACACAGGAGTGAGATGGAATGTCATGCTTGGATGACATTAGGAAAGCCAGTTTGATTAAACTGTAGACAATGAGGAATGATGTATAGGAATATTGGGAAAGTTGAGATGGGGGCAGATAATAAAGGGACATCAATGACTTGGGTATTATTCTATAGTGGGTTCAACTTTACCATCTTTTAGGTTCCCCCCTTCAAAAAAGTTCTTCTATTCCCCTAACATGACATAGAGATAATTATGGGTTTTGGGGTTTAAAGCTTTGGGAGGTCTTCCAAGTAGGAAGACTTAATCTGGGCTCACAGGAGACTATATAATCCCATAATGCACAGGCCTTGCTGGGTTCCCAGTTACTCAGTTCAGAGATGCATCACTTGGCTATCCATAAAATAACGACTTTTTTTTCCATTAATGAAATTCTTGCAACTTATCCATTCCAAGTCAAGGAAGAATTTAATTTGTACCAATAAAAACAATATTCATGACAATAAAATAACACATTTAAAAGAACTGAAGCATGTTCTAGGACATTACAATCGATACTTTCTAGATACAGTCACCAAACACAGCAACAGCAACAAAAATAACCCAGAATTTGGACACCTAACAGGTGACCCATCCTGATCTCCTGAAGACCATCAAATACTTTGCCACAGCAGGCAAGATATCTGTCAACATGATATTTAGAGCTAAAGGAGAATCAATCTCTTGTGGGCTCCCACTCCTCGGCTTACCCCTATATATCTGCTCATTTCTACCTCCTCCCCAAAGAAACCTGATGGCTAGTGCTCTGTCTATGCTGGGGCTGCTGGCAAATTGTTTTCTTTAAAATCTTACAGGCTGATCTGGGACTTTTGTTGGGTATGTATCTGACATAATATCTGCTAGTACATTCAGACCAATAAAGTATATTAGAATGAGGGCACCATGGGGATGTCATAATGCTCCTTAAAACTTCACATTGAGTTTCTTTTATCCCTGAGCAGCATGGGTTGGACTTTGCCCTGAACCAATCAATCAGCAAGCATTTATCAAACAAACACTTGCTGTCTGACATGTAAATCTGCTATGATGGAAAGAAGGCTGGAGTTGGACCAGTCCTAGGATATGAGTTCAAATCCTAATTTTGACATATTCCCTGTGTGTCTTTGAGCCAGTCACACAAACAAAGACTCTAGATTTCAGGTCAAGGATTTTTTATCTTTTTTGTATTAGGGACACCTTGGGCAATTTGGCAAAGCCTCTGTATGGACCCCTTTCTGAGAATGATGTTTTTTAAATTCATAAAATAAAATATATGGACTTGTAAAACAATTACATTGAAATACAACTGTCAAAATATTTTGAAAAAGAAATTCACAAGCCTCAGGTTAAAAAAGATGATGATTAATATTTCTCTCTGAATCATAAGATTCTAGAACAGAGTAGATACCGTGGTATTGACTACCTGGAGAAATAGGAGGCAGTTCAGGCTAACTTGCAATATTGCCTTCAAGCAGCCAAAGTTCCAAGTAAAATAGGAAGTCAACTGCCATCACCCTTCAAGAAAGTGCTTAAATAAAAGAGGCCTGGATTGGCCCTGACCTGCATATTTCTATAAATTCAAGGAAACTGGTAGACCAGAAGATTATGGACCCTTTGTGTATCATGCAGGGTGAATTCCAGTGCTCTACTATGTAGAGTTATACTTCTGGATACTCATATAATTTAGTTTTCCATAAGTTCTTCTTGCAATATAACCATCTCTACCCCAGAATACAGCTTAATTTTTATAATAACATTTATGTAGCACTTTTAACGTTTACAAGAGCTTTAGAACATTAACTCATTTAATATTCACAGCAGCCTTGGGAGGTAGGTACCATTTTTTTTTCACATTTTATAGATGAAGAAACTGAGAGGAAAAGGTTAAATAATTTGCCAGGTCACATAGCTAATAAATATCTAAAGCCAGATTTAAACTCAAGACTTCCCAACTCCTGGTCTTGCACTTTATCTACTGTACTACCAAGCTGACTGTATTCACAGATTGGCAAGAAGACTAGATAATTTGAGAGATCCTTTGCATTTTCAAGTGACTTAACATCAGAAAAAGGTAGGATTTTATTGGTAGAAATATCATTAAAGAAGATGCAAAACCATTTCCTTTGAATGCCCTATCTGAGGGACTATGAAATATTTCCATCTAACTTGTAGTTGAAGCCTTCTATGTGTAGCTAGCTCCCTTGTTGGAATGTGAACTCCTTGAGAACAGCATCTGTCTAGCTTTTCTATTTGTATCTACAGTTTAAAATCTACAGTGCTTTGGACATGATTGCTAAATAAATCCATTCCTCATTTATTCATCCAAAAACAATAAGTATAAATGTATGAAGCAAAGATACAACATAGATGTAACAATGACCACCATTAATAATTAATAATTAATAATTTGTATTTATATAGTACTTTGGAAAATAGTCCAAGCATTATTATATTTTGCAGATGAAGGAATTGCGGCTCAAAAAGAATTTCATTTACCAGTAGTCATATGATTAAAACAAAAAAAGACCAATTTGACTAGATTGTAGAGTGTGGAAATGATAATAATTTATAGTAATGAAACTGAAAAGATAAATTAGAGCCATATTATCTGGAGAGAGGAGTCTATTTCTAGAGGTGATAAAAAGCACTGAATTATATTGAATAGTGGGGTGATATGGCCATAGTCAATGCTTAAGGAAAATCACCTGAGCAATTATGAAAGGAAGGGGAAAATAGATTGGCATGGGGAGAGATTTGAAGCAGGGCTAAAAACTGGGGATAGGAAGTAAGAAGTAAAAATACATTCTCTGTATCCTTGGTAACATTTTCCAGATGGGCAGTAAACTTAGTGAAATATTTGTAAGGTGATTTGTGAATCTTCATGGGCTATTGACTATATTTAAACATATAAATTTGAAAGAAAGTAAATTTTGGCATCAGGTAGAGTTGGAATGATAGAATTTCTGAATCCAGGGGCAACCAAGAAGTGAAATTTCCCATTGTTCTTCTCTATGTATCCAGATCCTTGATGTACAGACAACAGAAAA
Organism: Antechinus flavipes; assembly: GCF_016432865.1. Lineage (NCBI taxonomy): Eukaryota > Metazoa > Chordata > Mammalia > Dasyuromorphia > Dasyuridae > Antechinus > Antechinus flavipes. Next base: position 381,185,769 of record NC_067400.1, on the reverse strand, counting down.
AGATGAAGTTGAGACAGTATCTAGTTTCCATAGTCATAGCTTCTGGGGTTCCAGGAACTGAGTGCCTCTAATGATCTTCAATAAATACAGGTACTTCTGATGTTGTTAAAAAACACATATTGGGGGAATCAGCAGACATTGAAACTGTCCCACTTTCCACAGCTAAGTAAAGACAGGAATTTCTACCTGAAATCTAGTGTGTCCTTCAACATTTCAAAGCATTATTCTGAGAAAGGGTCCCAAAGACTTCTCCAAGATATAGATCAAGATGACTGGAGATGGCCCAAGATGCAGTGAGAGATCTTGAACTTTTTTTAAATTGAAATCTTCCACAAGATACCATTAATACAAACACAAAATAAGTTTAAGAACTGGTATGGAATTTTTAAAAAACTTTTTTATTTTATTAAAGCTTTTCATTTACAAAACATACATATGGGTAATTTTTCAACATTGACCCTTGCAAAGCCTTTTGTTCCAAATTTTCCCCTCTTTTCCCCACCCCCTCCCCTAGATGTCAAGTAGTCCAATACATGTTAAATATGTTAAAATATATGTTAAATCCAATATATGTGGTATGGAATCTTTCAGATCATTTTCAAATATATTTGTAGGTGTTTATTGAAAGAACATATATCTTGCCTCATTTGATCCCTGTATGGGACTGTTATTATTGGGACAGTTACTATTATCCCTGTATCACAAAGAATCATAGATTCAAAACTAGAAGACCTTTTAAAGGCCATTATTCCAAATCCTTCATCTTACAGGTTAGGAAACCAAGTCCCAGAAAGATTAAGTGATTCATTCATACAAGTAGGAAGTGACAGAACAAGATTCAACCCCACATTTTTACATGCTACTGCTTCACAAAACTGGAGAACCAATCTAATTGCTTCCCTAAGTAGAGAGCAGAGGCAGAGAATTAATGGCAGAACTGGGACTAAAACCTAACTCTACTGATTAAGGCAATCAAAAAATATTTATAAAATGTCCACTATATGCAAGGAATCATGCTAGGTTCCCAGCCCTGAGTTTTTATCTCAATTCCCTTCTTCCCTCCCAGGCTTTAGGCTACAAAGTCCAAAGATTAAGAACTCACTTTTAGTGATGGGTCCAGCACTTGGAATAACAAATACAGTCATTCTGTTAAACCACTTTTCTTAGGGATGGAGGGGACCTATAATTATATGAAGAGAGCCTTGCTCATATATTGGGGGAGAGGGGGCGAATGCTTCTGATAAGAAGAGAAGGGCAGTATCTTATAGCGGATTCCACATTTTCAGGAAATTCCTAGGTGTTGGTGGGGTAGGGGAACCAGGATTATAAGGATTTATTTTTGTCTCTCAGCCTCCTGGCTTAAGCTACAGAGCTTCCTTGCCTGCTGGGTGGGGTTGCCATAGAAACTTTCAGGAGAAGGGCTGACTTTCTTTATAGTGATTGTGACTCCCAGCCAGGGCCTGAAACAGCCCAGCCACCCCCAGTCACATACAAAGCGGTTCCTAGTTCAGAAATGGGTCACATTCTCTCTCCTCTAGAGTACCAGGAACCCCAGGAAAATGCTGCTCCAGATGTGAAGGGCTCCCAAATATCCCAAACATCCTACATATTTGCCATTGAAAGCTGACTTTCTATTATTTTATGCTCAGGGTGACTGGACAAAATATTGGAATAAGTTAATGGAATTTTGAAATCAAATCTCATTTGTCTTCCTAAAATATCCTTGGTTTTAGACATCAGAATCAAGACGAGGAATGTGCTCAACCAATGCTAAGTCTGAACATTGTGCATTTGTAAATTGTATTTCCTATATCTATTTGATCCATCAGAGGATTTTGAGCTCTTGCTTGTAACACGTAATTAAACTTATCCCAAAATAAATACCATATATGTCATGGAGAGTAAAATTTTCTTACACCAAAATGTGTGCATTCATAAGGGTAATATTTTTTAAAGACTCTCTAGTTGTTCCCCTGAAGGTTTTAACCAAGGTGGCAGCCTACCAGAATTGTAATTAGAGATTTGTGTACCTAGGGAAAGTGCAAAAGGTCCCCTCTGTTGGAGATGGAAACAGATGCCAAAATGTGATGGGAAGTCACTGCTAAAGAAAACATGTAGGGTGGTATGGAAGAGGGAACATAAGGAAGGTTGGGGGCAGAGTGGGTGCTACCTGCACCCTGGGACAAAGCCCAAAGGGCTTCAGTCTGCTTTTAGATATACAGTCTATTTTACTTACTCTGGGATCACAGGCTTTGTAACTGAAAAGGCAGTAGAGTCCCGGCTCTGGTTTACACTGAGATCCAGAGAAATTCCATGACAACTTATGAGTTTACAAGGACCCAGTCCCTTGACCTCCCAGTCCAATGTGCCAAATACTTGTGGCTCTGTAATGAAAGCCAGAGTCCTTGCATTCCATAATGGTCTTGTAAAGAAATAACCTGACTGAGTATGGGGTGTTCTTGCTCATTCAGTTACTGCCAAGGGTCAGTTATTTTTAGGCCTTTCTGGTTGCAGCTGATAATGAAATTCTAAATGTATCATGTGTATAACATCAGGATGTATGGGATATGTGAAGTCCATTCAATGCTTTTAGAGTCAAACAATTGCTGAGATATCAAGTGACTAAGTTCTATGTACAGGCTAGCAATTGCCAGCTAGTTAAACAAGCTGGCTATTTGTCAAGAATTGCACCTTTCCTCCTTATCATCAGATCCAGCTCTCCCCTGAAGGTGGTACAATGCCAAATGTTGAGCATGACACCCACGAGGTTAGTCTGTATTTTGTTTTGTGGCTCACACACGTCAGAATACTGATGGGGCAAAATAGAGCCAGAGAATTAAATAATATAAGTAGAGACACGATTCAAGTTCCAGAGCAAATAGGTGGTTACTGTGACTTTGAAGATGAGGGATACCTGTGGGATTGATGCAGAGAAGCGGTGAGAGCCTTGTACTGAGTTAAGGGAGAATAATCATTCTCCTCCTGTTTAACTTGTAGGCTACTGTATTGCTGCGGTGTTTCCTCGCCATCTTATTGAGATATATGTGATTTGAAAGCTAGGAGAAATGGGGAAAAAATGACAACTCAACTCATTATCAAGAAGCCAAGTTTCATAGGATTTCCACTCAATCAAAATGGTATTTTTCATGAAGAAAATGGTTTTCCAACCCATCACCACTAAAAAGTAACTTGAAATAATTGTGCTTGCACATGTGGTACTGGGGATGGGATGTGACCAGCATCCAGACATAACTTGAATTTTGAACCTGATTATCAGATCAAATTGTGGCTGAAACAGGCTATCCAGTGATCAGTCTGCACAGGGCCCACTACAAATTAGAAATGTGTGTGGTGGGTTTGTACATTCAAGCTCTGGAAAGGTACATTCAGTGCGAAGATACATGGGGTGGGTAGGTACGGGAATAAGAGGAGAATGTGGGAGAGAAGGGGAGGGAGAGAGAAATTTATATACTGTGTGAAACTAGTAAGGCATATAACCTATAATTTTCATATTGTCATCATTTGTGTGGAGAATGAATGACCATTTTTGTTTTGAAAATGTTTTGTAGTTACTTTAAAAGGATAACATGCAAATATTGAATATTGGTGACTTTATTTGCTATTGCAGAAAAAATTTTGAAGAAATGTTTAAAAAGTGAAGCACCATCATTTAAAATTTATTTTTAATACTGTAAAATTTAAAATTTAAAGCTTAATTCCCTCTGTACAGGTAGCTTTTGAAAGGAACATGCTATAAATAGGCAATATATAGACTTTTTTTTTTACAATGAAAGACAAATATGGACATAGTCATGAGCTCAATTTCTCATCTATCAACAAGAACCAAGAATTGGTTTGTGTTAATTTGTAAATGTGATAAAATATTTTTTGAAAAAAACTTGATAGTGATTTGACTATGCTCAAGAAAGACTGCTGGCAATGTATTGACACCTTTGTGCAATGAAGGTAGGCTAAGATGAGAAAGAAAGAAAATTATTTTCTATAACATTTAATAACAATAGCTAGTATTTATATGCTGCCTTAATGTTTATAAAAAGATTTATAAAAATCAACTAATTTTATTCCCACAACTCTAGGAGGCAGGTGCTATTATTATTCTCATTAAAAAAATGAGGAAACTAAAGGAAGCAGAAATTAAGTGGCTTATAAGTGTCATGGCTGAAACTTTATTTGAATTCAGGTCTCCTGACTCCAGGAGCAGCACTCTATCTACGGTACTACTTAATTGCGTTCCACTATAAATTAAATAATATCCTTCTCAGGCAATGAGTAAGATGGATCCAAACAGTTGCCTTTTTAGGCTGATTCAAGTTTAGCACATCTTGGAAGCTAGTACACTTCTAGGCCCCAAAATAAGTAGATGAGATTCCCCTTGGGGAGAGAGGGCAAAGAAGGAAGGGGAACAAGGATAGAACCTTGGGAACCATATATATTAAATGATGAAAGGAAAGCTATTAGATGATCCAATGATATAAAAAATAGAAACAAGAAGAAAATCAAGAAAGTTCAGTGTCATATGATCCAGGGAAGGAAAGTATTTCAGGAAGGAAAAGATGAACAATTTTCAGTGCTTTCTGGAGGTCAGTGATAATGCAGCTCAAGAAAAGCTCATTGAATATAGTTAAAAGAATAAAGCAACATTCAAGACAAATGGGGGAATAAGCCATACTGCACCAAGTTTGAGAGTAAGTGGTGAGGAAGCAAATGTGGACCACTCTCACTTTGTTATTGAAAGGAAAGAAAGAGATGGCCTGATAATTTGATAGTGTCAAAAAATTGAAAGAAAACCCCCAGCACCTAGCATGTTGTTTTATAAAGCACACTGTTTAAAAAAATTAAGTGAATTGAAATGAATTTTAGATAAAGGCAATTTAAGAGATTTGTATTCAGATGGGAAGGAGAGAACAGATTGGAATAGTGTGAAATATAGTCCAATGGAAAGAGTTATTAGCTCTGTAGACAGAGAACCCTTGTTCAAATCCCATCTCTGAAGGTTATTGATAAATTGTGGGCAAAGCATCTGACCTCTCCGGCTCTCAGGTTCCTCACATATAAAATGAAGGAGTTGAATCAGATCATCTTGGAAAGGTGTTTCACCTCTAGATCAATGATTGTGTAGAAAGTTTCAAGAGAAGAAAAGGGATATTGATGAAGAAGCACCCTAAATGAGGGGGAAGGAAAAGGGACAGTAGGGAAGGGATAGTCTTTGTCTTAGGGGAAAGGAACAGCAATCCCTCTGAAAAAAAGGAAGAGAGGAATAATGAAAATAGAATTTTGAGTTGAGGTTCAGCAAATAGGAGAGAGATTTTGTCAGATTGCCCTGAGATTTTCAATAAAGCAAGAAGCAAGAATATTGGCTAAGTGACATACTTTTCCAGCTAGAAGCTCAGGGGTAGAGTTGAGGGGGCTTAAGAGGAACAAAAAAAGATTTAAAACAGTCACTATGGGAAACATGGTAAGGAGTCTATTGTAAATGAATAAAAAGAATTGCCAAACAGCACTCAATGCTTTAGCTGAGGTTAGAAAGTATGAATTTGTGGTGAAAACAATTGGCGTGCTTTCTTGGCATCTTTGAAGCAGGAGCAGAGAAAGCAGATGATGGAAGTTTTCCAGAATAAGAAATTGGCAAGGATAGATAAAATGAGAAGTCAAGGGGATGAAGGATTCTAGGGTATTAGTGAAAACCTCACTAACATAGCTGGCCATTGAGATTGGAGGAGATAGACAAGTAGAGTGATAGACTGGAAGAATAGTGAGGGATCAAGAGGCTAGAGATATGATGAGGAAAAAGAGCAATTTCAGGAAGAGTGAACAGATAGAAAGAGAAAAGATTTTTATTCAGGACCTGAATTGAAATTTTGGAAATAGAATACTTTTATGTGAATATGAAGTCCACAAGTGGTGGTAGAGTGGACGCAGCCAGGTAAATCCTACTGAAGATGAAGGTATTTAAAACTGAGGGGACTGAGGGACTGTGAAACCAGAGAGCTGAAAGGATTATTGGGGGCAGTGGAGCCATCAGGGATATTGATGGGAAAAGATGAAAAGGACTGAAACCCAAACATTAAAGACACTGAGGAAGATAATGGTAGATAAGAAGTGATGAAGAGGCAGAGAAGATGGATGGTTTGGATCTCAAGGCATGTCACTGAATGATAGAATAAGTATCTGGACGTGATAGTGAGAATTAAGAAACTGGGCTGACCCTTGTTCTGGTCCTGCCTTGGGAGAGTGGAAAAGGGAATTAGTCTACATTTGAGAAGTGAAGTGGTATCATCATGAGGAATACTGATCTCGTGTATGGTAAGAAGATGGAAAGAATATGTGTATAAAAGATGCAAGATGGCAAGGAATTTTCTCATAATAGAGCAATGCAAGACTACAATAGAGTAACCCCAAGAAGCGGCAAGACTGACATAGATAAGGATTAGTATATAGAAAGAAAATAGCCTGTGATGCTAAGTATAAGTAATAAAAATGAAGGGAGATACTTGAGAAATAATTGGAGGCAACAGATTATTCTTTGGGAGTAGGGAGAATATTGGATAAACAATATTTTGTAATGATTCCTTACCTGACAGATAAAACTTCTCTCTCAGGTTTAGATTAGGCCTAGTCACTTCGGCTTGTTCATGACCAACATTTTTTTGAGACCTCAAAATTTGGCATTCCCAACAATGCTAGTTCCTACTATAAGTGTTGATAGAATGAAAATCATTCTTTGAGAAATCAAAATTTTCTTCCCCCAAACTCTGTCTTTGAAAGCTTGTTTGTTATTGCTTCACCTACTCACTTCACACAAAGAATTCTGAACACTTTCTAAAGTGCTAAAAACCAAGTGCTTAGAGGCAGCTTTGGGAGAGCATGGAATTGTAGACTTCCAACATCTAAAAAACAAGTTGAGGATTAACTTTTCTATCCCTTTGCCATTAGATAAGAGTAATGGTAGTTATAACAACAATAATAAAATGCATATGTATAAAACTGACCCTTCTTCTGCTCCTGTGAGGTAGAAGAATGGAAGAAGGAGAAGAAAAGTGGTATTATTAGTGTAGGATACAAATCAGTGGAGAACACAGTAAGGTTTACAAAACACTTTCCACTCAATAACCTAAGAATGGGTAGGATAAATGTTATTGTCCCCATTTTACAGATGATGATGAAATGAATAGGAAAAAGGTTAAGTGACTTGCCTAGGAAATTATATTACTAGTATCAGAGACAAGATTCAAACTAAAGGCCTCCCAGTAATCTTTCCCCTATACTTTGGAGACAATTGAACCACATCAAACAAATGTGTCTACACTATTTTTAAACTTCTCCAGGGTTCCAGGATTCTATAGTCCCTCTCAAATACTGATTTCAATAATTAACAGTGCTTTTGATCAGGAATTCGATAAACTCATTAATTTAGATATTCTCTTTCATCCTACAGATCACACCTTATTCCATCTTACTCTGAAATTTTTATGTGTCTTCCAATTTACCATTGGGTTTTACCAACACACGAAGCAGTTTTGCAAAGTAGACTGATGTTACATGGATAGCTGTAATGTTCTCTTCTCTAAATTATAATCGTTCTCTGGGAGCAGATTTCTTGGGGGAGCTTCTGGAGGAAGATTTAGGTGCAGTTCAGTGTAATAATCACCTCAAATGCAGTCAGTTGTTAAAAGTTCAGATCCTTTATTGTTTCTTCCAAAATAGCCGGTTAGTTTTCTTAGAGGCCTATCTCTCTCCTTGGTTCCAAGAGCTCTTGTTACTAGTCCTTTGCCTCTTCCAGCTTCAGCCTCTCTTCTCCGAATCCAAAGCCTCCAGGCAGCACAAAGGTGATATTTATGGAATGAATTGACTCCTCCTCCCAGAGTGGGATTGTGGGTTCTCTGTGACTTGTGAATCTCCTCCACTGAATCCTGACTTGTGAATCTCCCGAAGTCACAAGTCCTCAACTTGTGAATCTCCCGGAGTGCTTATCAATTCCAGTGACTTAGCACCTTGTAAGAATCATCACATCTCCCACTTTCTTTTGATTTAGAACATAGATAGTCATGACCTCCCTGACTTCTCAAGGAGGTGAGAACCCAAAAAAAGAAAGTGATCACGCCTTCCCTGATTGTTCAAAAAAGAAATGAAAACACCATAAAAAGGAAGTGGTCACACTCTCCCTGACTTCTCAGGAAGGGAGATGAAAACACCAAAGGAAATGGGAAATCAAATCAGTTTAGCAGGTTTCTGAAAGGGCTCATTTGAAATAGGTATGCATAAATCCATCAATATGGGAGGTATTACACTTAGTTATATAAATTACATAAGCACATAGCAATATAACACAGGCTAGAAGTGAAGAATCAACATGAGGAATTATACATGTCCATAAGTCCTAGAAATAGTCCAAAAGGAATCTATTGTCCATTTGTTCATGTGCCAGGAATCCAATAATTCCTGCAAGTTTTGAAGTCCTGCAATAGTCTTTATCAACAATTTTTCATCTCAAGGAATCCAATGACTTCTGTGGGCTTTCAAGTTCTGTAATAGTCTCATTATCTGCCATGCTCTTTCAGTGTCAGATGTTTCTTAGATTTTCTCCTTTGTTTTGAAGTTTATCTCCTTTTCTGTCTCTCTCCAGGTGCTCATTGCCACCTATCTGTTTCTATCTCCATCTGTTTCCTTCTCTGTCTGTAGAAATATAAGCAAACCCTTTTTCCCAAGCAGTTAACCTATCTCATTCCCTTCTATTTACCCCTTGGGGGATTTCTCCTCATTACCTGGAAATTATATTGAAGCTGTTTGCACTGGACACTGCCCTGTTGGTTTAAAAAACCTGTATTCTCCCCAATTGTAATCTCTTTCTGCCATCTGATTGCTTTTCTGTTGGTTGATCATGTAATCCCTTTCTGCCATGTGATTACTTTTAAGCTGATTGATCACATCAGAGTCTTGACCTTCTAAAGATTCTCTGTGGGTAAACTCAGCTGCCATCATGCCCCATTTGTCTTTTGTATGATATCTTGGGGCTGGGCCCTGCCTCTCATTTCCCTACATTCTACATTTTAGATCTACATTTTAAGGCCCAGTGGAAGCCCTTGTGGCATTTTGAACATGGGGTTTGGGGTTTTCTCTCAGCCTGACCTCTCACTCTATCTCTATATCTGCATTGGGCTCTTAGATGTCCAACTTTTCCACACTGAAAGCATCAACGAGTTTCTCTAGAATTCCCTTGCCAAGAGGGACCCTGTCTTTCCATGTTCATCATAGTCTGGGTATAATAAGCATTTGTGCCCACTGTGGTACAGCATCTTATGATCTCCTCTAAAGGAGCATCTTTGTCTAGTCCTCATATAATTTTTTTGCAAACCTCATTAGCATTTTCCTTAGCCAGATGTCTGGTCATTATTTCTGTAGCTGTATTTTCTCCAATGGTTCTTGCTATAACTATTTGCAAACAAAATCAGCAAAAGGTTCACTGGAACCTTGCTCTATTTTTGTGAAGGCTTTACTTCCATCTTTCTGTCCGGGGAGGGAACCCCAAGATTTTATCGCAGCCTTAGAAATTTGCTCATACACTGTTATGGGATAATAAATCTGTTCTGAATTCTCTCCATACTGACCTTCACCAGCTAGTTGGTCAAAAGTGATTTGCATATTAACACCTGTTTGTCTATTGCATCTGGCTTGAATCCTACATAATTCATGATACTCCAAAAGCCACAACAAGTTTTGTCCAGGTTCTAAACATGTCCTTGCTATGAATTTCTAATCACTTGGGGTTAAGATTTCATAAGCCAAACTATCTAGTAACATTTTAACATAAGATGCTATAGCCGCATAAAGAGTATAAGCTTTTTTTCAAATCCTTAATTTTTTCCAGATCAAAAGGGGTGTATCTTCTCCTTTTTTGACCTGAAGAGTCAATCTCTTCAATCACAGGGTATGTATTTATAAAATCAGATACATCCTGTCCTTCATTTTTTGCCTTAACCAATGCCTTTTCTAATCTTGTCATAGGCTGCTTCATAGGAGGAACTGACTGCATTACTGCCTTGCCCCCTCCTCCTTCTCCCTCCACCCATGAAGAATTAATTGAGGGGGGAGGGTCATGAGATGGGGAATGATCTAATTTTTTCTACTGAGAATTTTTATCTGATTCTTCATCCTTTTCACCTAGTTTAGTTGGCACCTCCCCCTCCTGCTCTTTCTTCTTTTTCCTTATTCTAACACATATAATTTCCTAAAGCCAGTTATATTAAATTATATGTATTAAATATGTCTTTGGAAATTGAGTCAGGTCCATTATTATTACAGGATTGACAAAGTTGCTCTCCTACTAATTTCCATTTCTCTAGATCCAATTCTTTTTCCATAGAGAACCAAGGAGATATGTACTGTACAGTTTCTAAAAGTTCAGAGTTCAGTGATCTGCTCCCAAATTATAATCAAACCTTGGCTTTTCATAACCCTGACAATACTCTCTACACATTTTCCTTGAAGAGAAGGCTATTTTCTAAATATCTGTCCCATTTCAGCTGAAATACAACATATATATATAAACATTCTACTTTAGCTCTTTAACAAGGTTTCCTTGTTTATTTTTGTACTCACCCTAATTTCTGGGTCAAGGAGATCAGAGCTTTTCCATTGAAATTAGAATTGTGTCTGTCCCATATCCAGATGCCAAAATGTAATGTTCTCTTCTCTAAATTATAATCATTCTCTGGGAACAGATTTCTTGAGGAGCTTCTGGAGGCAGCCTTAGGTTCAATTCAAAGTGATAATCATCTCAGATGCAGCCAGCTGTTAAAAGTTCAGATCCTTTATTGTCTCTTCCAAAATAGCCAGTTAGTTTTTTCAGAGACCTATTTCTCTCCTTGGTTCCAAGAGCTCCTGTTGCTAGTCCTTTGCCTCTTCCAGCTTCAGCTTCTCTTCTCCGAATCCAAAGCCTCCAGCCCACACAAAGGTGATATATATATGGAATGAATTGACTCCTCCTCCCAGAGTGGGATTCTGGGTTCGCTAGGCCTTGTGAATCTCCCAAAGTCTCTAGTTGACTTGTGAATCTCCCTAAGTGCCTACCAATTCCAGTGACTTAGCACCTTATAAGAATCTTAACAGATAGCAATGAAGCACATAGACAAGCCATTAATTATTTCTCACTCTCTCTACATAATTGGCCATCTACCTTTCTTAGTTGCATATTTCTCTTCCTTCCTTTCTTCTTTCTTCTTTTTTCTTTTTCTTTCTTTCTTTCACTCTTTCTCTCTTTCTTCCTTTCTTTCTTCCTTCCTTTCTTCCTTCCTTCCTTCCTTCCTTCCTTCCTGCCTTCCTTCCTTTTTTCTTTCTTTCTTTCTTTCTTTCTTTCTTTCTTTCTTTCTTTCTTTCTTTCTTTCTTTCTTTCTTTCTTTCTTTCTTTCTTTCTTCTTTCTTTCTTACTTCTTACCCTTCCAAACGTTTTGTTATTACTATTAACTCTACTTTTTCACATATAACATAGGTTGTGATATTAGAATCCAAATGTAATGTTCTCCACTATCATTGATGGAGAATATAGTTTGTAATAATAATTTTGATGGGTTTTGTCTGATGCTGCTCATTTTCATTCTTCAGTGCTATCAGAATGATTTGGTTTCATTGGGTGTGTTGTAACTCTTTCTATGGATTTGTTTTCCCTTCTTTTGCTTCTCACTTTTTTTTGGAGAGAATACCACACAAAATCTTCTATTTTCTTCCTCTGTAAGATTTTATAGAGCAGTTTATATTCTATATTACTACAATACTATCCTTTATTGCCATATCTCTCTTTGTGTCAAGGAAATCAAGTATTTTCTAAGATAATTTCTAGACTTTACTGGTGTCCTGGTTGTGGCCATTGGAAATGATGATGGGTTGTAATGTTGCCTCTGGTTTTTGTAATCTGTTGCAGTTTCTAATATCTGTAGCTTGCTGAAATGGAATAATTTTAATTGCATGTCATATTATCTTATATTCTTTCTTATATTTTGATAGTTATTTTTATATTTATTCTAAATTTCTTAATAAGACCAGATCATTATCTGACTTACACTGGCAATCAATTTGAACATAACCCTAGCCAGTCATTTCCTGTTTATTAAAATATATCTAATTCCATTTTTTGTACTTTTTATTTGATACTTGCTATGTCCAGCACACCCCAGTTCTCTTCTCAAAGAAAGTATTTATATTACATAGTCATAAGGCTTCCCTGTATTCAATAAATCTTTGGCTTTTTTTATTACTTACCCCCAAATCATATTTTTTTCCAATAATCATTCTCTATGCCCACCTTCATATTGAAGTCACTAAACATTAAAACATATGCTGATTTAACTTGATAAAGCTTAGAGGAATCTTCATAGAGTACCCTACCTAGTCATCCTCTGTAACAGATGTTGACAACTAATATGTATTTATCTTTATGATGATCTCTTTATAATTGCTTATAATTAGCACTGCAATATGAAATGGTTAAGTTTTCCATTAAACAATGTTTCTCTTTGCCTTTAACTGCACAATAAAACCAACTCCTTTAGTTCCATTATTTGCCACCTAGGACCTAGAGCCATATTTCCATTCACACTTTATATTCCATCTATATTGAGAATTCCAAAACTAATATGATTCCTTTTTTCCAGTAATACGGCTACTTGCTAGTTACTAGACAAGTATCTCGTAGTTAGCATGCTTACATTTAAATAACTGTCTATTGATAGTCTAAAATCTGTTTGACTTGCAGTAACCTTTTTCTTCTCTTCCACACACTCTGTCTTCATTGCTTTGGAAGTAGAAGGGAACCACACATTCTGAGGATCATTTTGTATTTTTCTTTGTTCCACATGTTATCCTATTCCTATCCTATTCCAAGAATTCATCACCTTATCTTTGTTCCACATGCTATCCTATCCCAAGAACCTTATGACTAGCCTATTGGTGATGATCATCTCTATACTCATCTAGGCTGGTCCTTAGAAAACAGATTTGGGCTATTTGGGGGACTGTATTCAAAGTCTTTCCATTATGATAGAATTTACTAGGATCATCACTACACTTTAAGAATCTCATTCCCTTATTATTGTTCTGTAAGAAATGACCAGCAGGATGAATACAGAGAGGACTGGCGAGACTTACATGAATTGATGCTAAGTGAAATGAGCAGAACCAGGAGATCATTATACACTTCGACAACGATATTGTATGAGGACATATTTTGATGGAAGTGGATTTCTTTGACAAAGAGACCTGAGTTTCAATTGATAAATGACGGACAAAAGCAGCTACACCCAAAGAAAGAACACTGGGAAACGAATGTGAACTATCTGTATTTTTGTTTTTCTTCCCGGGTTATTTATACCTTCTGAATCCAATTCTCCCTATGCAACAAGAGAACTGTTCGGTTCTGCAAACATATATTGTATCTAGGATATACTGCAACATATCCAACATATAAAGGACTGCTTGCCATCTAGGGGAGGGGGTGGAGGGAGGCAGGGGAAAATATCGGAACAGAAACGAGTGTCAATATAAAGTAATTATTAAATAAAAATTAAATTAAAAAAAAAAGAATCTCATTCCTTGATGACAGATCCTCCTGGTAAAATCTAAGTTCCTTGAGGGCACTAATTATCCCTAGTGTGTAACATGGTGCCTTGATTGTACTCAAATGAAACAGTGGATTTGATGTGAATATTCTCATCAGTGATGGAAATTGTAACTATTAATGCCTGTTTATCCAATGTGACTCTTATTCATTTCCTCTCCATGGCTCCATGGGGAGTTCACTTAACATGCTGATCTCCTTTCTTGATTTTTCCTGAATCACAAAGATACAAATGGAGTGTGTGGGCTTTGATTATCTCTCATTCTTCCTATGTTATCAGATTACTTTTTTGTTTTTAATCAAACACTTTTTGAGGGCACTCTATTCTGATTTTTCTTCACAGTTTCTTATTTGTTATATGTTGTAGTCTGCTCACACCCAACACAGTGCTTTCTGAATGAAATTTATTTTAAATTCTTTGGATATATATTGTTTCAAGAATCTGGTAGAATATTGACATCAAAAGTTGAGTCTTAGCCTGGCATATTTTAAGTATTTAATAAATATTATTAAATTTAGGGTAGGCATTAAAACTGTGATAGTCTTAGAGAATTGCTTATAATACTCAAAGGTTAAGTACTTACCAAGGGTCACACAGCCTTATTTCAGATATAAGACTGAAACCCAAATCGCCTTGGCTTTTGGGTTACCTGTCATATTACCTCTCAGTAAATTATTTAATTGCATATTACCTTAATCCCTTGAGTAGTTAATGATGAAGTATTCAATGTTGGATGTAGTCAGCAGAGGAACTGATAAAAATTATTCCCTGAGGCAGGCAAGAAGGCACTGATAGAGATCACTTTAGCTCCCTCTGGGGAGATCATCCACTCAGAAATCCAAATTATGTCAAACCCTGAGACCCACCTTCTGTAGAGGTCTCCAGCAGTTTCACCTTGTCATACTCTGTCAGAAATCCCAGTCATAATTCTGAGGTTAAATTTTCTCTATAAAATCTTATGGGCCATCCCATGGCTGCTGCCCTCCTTTTGGTCAGTCAGCCATGGCACTCTGTCTTGTGGTGTCTTTCTCCTTATCCTCTCCCATGCCATGTGGTATCTCTCCAGCCTCCATTATGTTTCCCAAACCCACTTCTCTTCCTTTTAGCTAGCTAACTCTTTTGGGGTGCTGAATCCCTTTCAGGATTTATCCTGCCAGCTAAGGGCATACCCCAACCTGCTCCCTTTCTACTGGGTAATTATGAGTTCCACTGAAGAACTTGTCTTTCCCAACTCTATTTCATGTTAGCCAACTCTCCCAATTCTGTTTCATGTTTGCCATTCCCGGCTTCTATTGTATCCCTTTGTCTGTAATCTTTTCCCAAAATAAATTTACTTTTTGCCAAAGAGAATATCCATTGTGAATTCTTCACCTGACCAAACCTCAACTTCTGGAGTCTACCATTATCTGGTGTGGATCACTCTCATCAGTTAGGACATTCCCTACATTTTCTTGCTCTATTTTACATAGAAATGAGGAACTCTGGGCTATGTATATATTGAGAGAGGACTGTTTATTTCTGGAGCTCCTCTCCTATACTGAAAAGATGGTTGGTTGTTATTCTTCTTTCCTGAAGAGGACCAAAATGGTATCAAAATGTATGTTAGAGTTGAGTTACAGTGTGACTAACTGTGGCTGATCAAATCAGTAAGAGCTCAGAATGCTCTGCCACAGGTTGGGCTCAAATAGTCCCTATGAACATTTAGATAGCTTCTCTAATTTTGCTCATCTCGCATTTCCTTTGGACTAATTCATTTCTGCTTTGCTCCTAGAACACAGCATCTTCTCTGATAAGGGTATACCATCTGGACAGTCCTGTGCCAGTGTTTCCCATGTCATACAATAAATTCTAAAGTTCTTAAGAGAGACCTTGAGAGTGTCCTTGTATCACTTTTTCTGACCATCTTGTGGGGGCTTGCCCATTGTGAGTTCTCCATATGCTCAGTTAAATAAACTAACTCAACATTCGTGGACTTCCTCCCTTCAGGTGGCTAATGAGATAGTGTCAGCACCCAGATCAGCAATCAGAGAAAGCTGAATCCAAGGTGAGTGGCCAATTAATGAGTAACTCAGGTGATGAATTGCCAAGTTCTCTCTTTGGTAATGATAGCACTAGGGAATTGAGTGCTGATTGCAAGTTATTCTTTCTCCTTCCTTCCTTCCCTCCCTCCTTCTCACACATTTATTTGGTAATATAATATTTATTATAGTCTTTGTCTCTCTTGTCTCTATCTCTCTGATTCTATCTATCTCAGTTTCTGTGACTATCTCTTCTCTCTCTCTCTCTCTCTCTCTCTCTCTCTCTCTCTCTCTCTCCAATTAAGAGTTAAACTACTAAGAGTGTTTCCATCAGCAGATTCAGGATATTTCTGGGGGGGCTGGTGTTTCCAGCCATTCCTTCAATTGGCCAGAAATGAAACCGCATTCCACAGCTTTAGTCCACCCCAAGGATAATGATACCAAAAGTCTATTTAAGGCTCAGCAGCCCAGCAGCTGTTCATATGGCTCATCATACTTCACTGGATTAGAATGTACTCCATGCCACTGGCACAGGAATATCTAAGAAAATCATGGGTGTGTTATTACTAATCCCACTATGAGATTTAGTGTCAGGCCAGTTTGAGAGATGAAGGGTAAATTCTGGTTAAGCAAAGTTATGACCACTGAGCTGTTATATTGATGTTTAAGATCCTTAAGTCATTCAGATAAAAGGGACCTATACAAATAGCCTCTTTAGTCTAGCCCCACCATACCAGAATCATACCACAACTAAATTATCTAGAGAATATCCTAATTCTGAAATTTAGAGCTGAAAGGGACCTTAGTCCAGCTGCTGCATTTTATAGATGAGGAAACTCAGGAATAAAGATAATTAATACTCAAGATGACTTGATTAAATTCACACAACTGATATAAGTCAAAGCAGGATTTGAATATAGGTCATCTAAAGTCAAATCAAGCCTGATTTCCATTACCCAAATCATCTTCCAGACAATTGGGTTCAATACATATTTATTAAACACTTGCTGTGTGTAAGACACTAAGTTACATCCTAAAGATATGAAGATAAAGAGAATATAGATGTTGACTTCAAGACTCCTGCAATCCAATAGAGTGTAAAGATATGATATTGCTATGATATAAGGGAACATAAGGTAAATTCAAAGAAGACCTAAAGACAAAATACATGAAAAAGCTGAGGAAAAGATAATGATTTTTTAAATTTAGCTTTCCAAAGAATGTAATTTTAGAATCTCCCTTAGAAAAAATACATAAGAAACACTTAATAAATTATCAATCTACCCATCTTTCCATCATTTATCTAATCTATCTCCCTGTCAGTCCTTCTATCTAGATCTACAGATCTAGAATGTATCATTCTACCATTTTATTGTTCTTTCTATCATTTATCTACTTATTCTATTTATTGTTCTATAATTCTATCATTCTATTGTTCTTTCTATCACTTAGCAATCATTCTAATTATCTATCTTTCTGTCACCTAATCTATTACCTATCTCTTTAACCATCTATCCATCCTATTCATCTATCTATCTATTTATTTATCTGTGTCTGTCCATTTATCCATCTGTCTGTCTGTCTAATCTTACCACCTAATTTTGATACTTGTGGTAAGGAAATTCTTCCTTATTTACAATCTAAATATCTCTAGTTACAATGCCAAATCTTCTGTTGTCTAGTTCAGATCTCATGAGAAATGGAGAAATTAGGTTTCTTAGTATTAACTCCCAAATTTGATTTATGCCCTTTGATCCTCCTTTTTTAAAGTATTTTTTTCTGCATCTTCTAGGTTATAATGCTTTCCTAGCTAGCTTTCTTTTGAACTTTGAAGTTCAAAGGAACTTAAGATCTGTGCCAACTTTGCTTTAAAAATGAGACTATCAAATTATCCTTTCTTGTGCAAACCCAGCAGGGCCCCTGTGTCCTGTTAGCTCATTTCCCTTCGGCTTGCCAGTGGAGACCAGACCCAAAGGCATGTTGCTAAACAGCCCTCTTGGGTTTGATATGGCAACAGATCCCCAGCTTCAGATTTCCACTTGTCAGGCTATAGTTTTTCCTTCTCCTTCATGAAAATAAGACTATAGCTTCTTCTAAGGTTTGGCTCCACCCTCAAGGCCTTCATGAGGCCATGAGGGACCCTTTGCAATACACAGTTGATTATGTATTTGGATGATATTTATGCTACATCAATACCAGGTGCAAAGGGAATATGTCATTAGAGTCCAGGATTTGGCATTTACAGGATATATATATGAGTTCTCCTTCATTCAACAAATATTTACTGAGTACCTGCTATGGACACAGCATAATAGACTGTTATGTAGAACCACTTGGAAGGACAGAGCTATGACCAATGAATAAGTTTGGGCTCAGCATCAGGAAAAAAATTCTACTAATTAGGGCTACCTGGAGAAACAGCCTGAAGCAGTAGACAGCTGGACTCAGAGTCACCTCGGATGCCTACAAGCCGTGTCATTTGTGTCACCATGGTCAAGTCACTTAATACCTCAGTGTTCCAGGAAGTTCTCTGAGATCACACATTGTCAAGCAGTTAATGTGCTTTGGTAGAAATAGTTTCATCATGGGGAGGTCCCTATGCTGATCAAATCATCATAGCGCTGGACAAAAAAGATAAAAGATAGCTCTAAAATAGATTAGACTTCCTTAGAGAGTATACTGATGGGAAAACTATCAGTGGAGTGAGTCAGATGCTGAATGACCACTTTTGGGGAGTGCTGTAGAGAAGAAATCTGCTACATTTATGGGTTGGGTGAGATCACATCATAGGTGAGAAACACATGGCCCACTGGCTGCATGCATGTCACCTAAGAACACGCCAAAACCAAATTAAAATGTATTTGGAAACTATTTTAAAATGAATAAAAAAATTCAATAAAGCAAGGTAATATTACATCTTAAAACTGAGTCCATATGCAGCCCATAGGGATTCATTTGTGCAGATTAGTAGTGCCCATTTCTCTTGAGTTTGACACCACTAGTCTGGATGACATCAAGAATACTTCAAACTCTGAAATTTTTTGATTCTCCTTAATAACCACAGCTTTTCTTTTTTTTTTTAATTTTTTATTTAATAATTACTTTATATTGACACTCGTTTCTGTTCCGATTTTTTTTCCCCTCCCTCCCTCCACCCCCTCCCCTAGATGGCAAACAGTCCTTTATATGTTGGATATGTTGCAGTATATCCTAGATACAATATATGTTTGCAGAACCGAACAGTTCTCTTGTTGCTTAGGGAGAATTGGATTCAGAAGGTATAAATAACCCGGGAAGAAAAACAAAAATGCAGATAGTTCACATTCGTTTCCCAGTGTTCTTTCTTTGGGTGTAGCTGCTTTTGTCCGTCATTTATCAATTGAAACTCAGGTCTCTTTGTCAAAGAAATCCACTTCCATCAAAATATGTCCTCATACAATATCGTTGTCGAAGTGTATAATGATCTCCTGGTTCTGCTCATTTCACTTAGCATCAATTCATGTAAGTCTCGCCAGTCCTCTCTGTATTCATCCTGCTGGTCATTTCTTACAGAACAATAATATTCCATAACATTCATATACCACAATTTACCCAGCCATTCTCCAATTGATGGGCATCCATTCATTTTCCAGTTTCTAGCCACTACAAACAGGGCTGCTACAAACATTTTGGCACATACAGGTCCCTTTCCCTTCTTTAGTATTTCTTTGGGATATAAGCCCAATAGAAACACTGCTGGATCAAAGGGTATGCACAATTTGATAATTTTTGGGGCATAATTCCAGATTGCTCTCCAGAATGGTTGGATTCGTTCACAACTCCACCAACAATGCATTAGTGTCCCAGTTTTCCCGCATCCCCTCCAACATTCATCATTATTTTTTCCTGTCATCTTAGCCAATCTGACAGGTGTGTAGTGGTATCTCAGAGTTGTCTTAATTTGCATTTCTCTGATCAATAATGATTTGGAACACTTTTTCATATGAGTGGTAATAGTTTCAATCTCATCCTCTGAAAATTGTCTGTTCATATCCTTTGACCATTTATCAATTGGAGAATGGCTTGATTTCTTATAAATTTGAGTCAGTTCTCTATATATTTTGGAAATGAGGCCTTTATCAGAACCTTTAACTGTGAAAATGTTTTCCCAGTTTGTTGCTTCCCTTCTAATCTTGTTTGCATTAGTTTTATTTGTACAGAGGCTTTTTAATTTGATGTAATCGAAATTTTCTATTCTG
Source organism: Antechinus flavipes (assembly GCF_016432865.1). NCBI lineage: Eukaryota > Metazoa > Chordata > Mammalia > Dasyuromorphia > Dasyuridae > Antechinus > Antechinus flavipes. Next base: position 381,165,885 of record NC_067400.1, on the reverse strand, counting down.
TGATCAGTAATGGTCTCTAGTTCATCTTTGGTCACAAATTTCTTTCTCCTCCACAAGTCTGAGAGATAAACTATTCTATGTTCCTCTAATTTATTTATAATCTCGTTCTTTATGCCTAGGTCATAGACCCATTTTGATCTTATCTTGGTATATGGTGTTAAGTGTGGGTCCATGCCTAATTTCTGCCATACTAATTTCCAATTATCCCAGCAGTTTTTATCAAATAATGAATTCTTTTCCCAGAAGTTAGGGGCTTTGGGTTTGTCAAACACTAGATTGCTATAATTGACTATTCTGTCTTGTGAGCCTAGCCTTTTCCACTGATCCACTAATCTATTTCTTAGCCAATACCAAATGGTTTTGGTGACTGATGCTTTATAATATAATTTTAGATCAGGTACAGCTAGGCCACCTTCATTTGATTTTTTTTTTCATTAATTCCCTTGAGATTCTCGACTTTTTATTGTTCCATATGAATTTTGTTGTTATTTTTTCTAGATCAATAAAATATTTTCTTGGAAGTCTGATTGGTATAGCACTAAATAAATAGATTAGTTTAGGGAGTATTGTCATCTTTATTATGTTCGCTCGGCCGATCCAAGAGCACTTAATATTTTTCCAATTATTTAAGTCTGACTTTATTTGTGTGGAGACTTTTTTATAATTTTGCTCATATAATTCCTGACTTTCCTTTGGTAGATAGATTCCCAAATATTTTATGGTATCAACAGTTATTCTGAATGGAATTTCTCTTTGTATCTCTTGCTGTTGGGTTTTGTTGGTGATGTATAAAAATGCTGAGGATTTATGGGGATTTATTTTGTAGCCAGCTACTTTGCTAAAATTATGAATTATTTCCAATAGCTTTTTGGTAGAATCTCTGGGGTTCTCTAGGTATACCATCATATCATCTGCAAAGAGTAATAGTTTGGTTTCCTCATTGCCTACTCTAATTCCTTTAATATCTTTCTCCATGAGGGTAAAAATTGTTTCACTTAAACCACAGGGCTTAGTACAGTGCCTAGCATATATTAAACTCTTAATAAATACCACTTATTTAGTTGATTAATTAATGACTGATTGGAAAACAAATGAATATTTTCTTACACTTTTCTCCTCCCAGGAGAAGGAAAGCCTGAGCTATCCAAACCACAATCATGGTTTGTCATGTTTGGCTCAATTTAAAAAAAGATGCTAAGGAAGTGCGTTCCTTGTGACAGATACAGTAGAATCAAAGGAGAAAATAGTTTAGTGTGAGCTCCCTCTTATCTTCTATATTTCAAAAACTCTTGAAACCACACTTTTTTCTTTCTTTTACTCCAGTGTCTAATAAAGAACAACTTCATTAGCCTTGCCTCAGCTAACCCCTCTCCTTTGCCCCTTCAATAATCTCTGCCCTACCTAATTTTCAGTCTCTCCCCTTTGTTCCTTCTCTGTTGCCTTTACACAAACTGAGTTTTCCTCATTATTTAAAAAAATTTACTTGAGCAGTAAGCTGTGTTCCCATTCATAGCTAAACTAAGAGAAAAAAAAAAAAAAGCTATGGTCCCACAATGTCTCCACTTCCTCCTTTCTCATTTATCAACCACTTACAACCTGCCAGCTTACTTCATCACTCAAATAATTTGATCTCTCCAAAATTGCCAGTAAGCTCTTCATTGCCAAATCTGATGCAGTTTTCAGTCCTCACTCTTCTTGACCTTTAAATAATATGGCTTTGCTGACCACTCCCTTCCTCATGGGTTTTTCCCAACAATGCTTTTTTTTTTTTTTTTTTTTTTTTGATCTTACTCTATTTGACCACTTTCAGTCTTTGCTGGACATGATCCATTACCCAACTTTTATGCTTACATGGCTCTCCAGGACTCTGTTTTCAACTCTCTTTTCTTCTCTCTATGTCCTCTCCCTTTCTGGATGATCTCACCATTTCCCATGGATTTAACTATCATTCCTAAGAAGATAAATCACAGATATATAGATATGTATACATACATACATACACACACATATAGGTATCTACGTATATGTATGTAGGTAGATATACATATATGTGTGTATAGGTAGGTAGTAGATAGATAGTCTTTCTCCTCAACTTGTTTTGGGTCACCAACCACATATTGGAAATTTAAAATTCAATATTCTGCGTGAATCTCAAAGTCAATATGCTCAAAATAGAACCCTTCATCTTCCTATCTTCCTTATTTATGTTGAGTGTATCACCAAATGTTTGGTCATCTAGGTTCACAATCTCAAAACCATCCTTAATTCTTTCCTTTCCCTCACCTTCCATATAGAGCAATTTGCCAAGTTTTCTTTTTTTGTTTGCTACCTTTACCACATTTATTATATCCATTCTCTCTTCTGCCTTCATATACCTACTTTGCTAGGTGAGGTTTTCATCAACTCTTCCCTAGAATATTCCTAATTAATCTCCTTGCCTCCAATCTCTCCTCTTTGTCCAGTGCTTCATACAGCTGTCAATCTGAAACTCTGAAAATATAGATCTTATCCTGTTACTCTATTGATCAAAAAACTCCAGTGGCTCCCTTTTGACTTGGGGGGGGGAAAGGAGTGGAGGAAAAAATTTCATCTTTTTCACATTTTAAAAATCTGACTCTTCAGAATGCTCTCTTCATGCCCCAGGAATGTCCCTACAATAACCCAAAAAACTCTTCATCTGGAAACTCACCCTACCTCTGGATTTCACATATTGGAAGTACTTTGTGTTCATTTCCCCTCTTTCCTTATGATTGCCTAGTTCCTTTCAAAACTTCTATTTTAAGGAGGGAACCCAGGTTAGTAGTCTTCTTTCCTCTCCTAGCCACATTACTCTTGACTCTTTCCAGACTTTCTCTACAACACATGCAATTATCTCTTTTCCCCTACTTCCCCTTTTACAGATACATACCTTTCATCTTCTTTTTAATTTATTGTTTTCTCTCATTCCACTGTAAGCTCCTTAAGGTCAAAGACTTTCTTTCCTACTTATCCTCATCATCCTTCTCATCCTCATCATCTCATCCTCATTTTCATCCTATTTATCTTCCTCCTCCTCTTCCTTTTCTTCGTCTTCTTCTTATTATTATTATTCTCCTCCTCCTTTTCTTTCTCCTCCTCCTCTTTCTTCTTCTCTTCTTCTTCTTCTTCTCAAAGAAACTCATCTATCCAATTTGTTCTCTTGCCCTATTCTACATGAGAAGTCCAAGGTAAGTAGGAGATACTGGGAGAATCTCAGCCCCCATAAATGTTCTGCAAGACTCTTTAAGCTTTGAATTGCTTCAGTGCTTCTAGCTTCCAGGTTCAAGGTTGAATATGAGAGAATTCAATCCAATTTCAGGTTGCTTAAGGAAAAGACTCTGAGAAGGTGTAAGAGAAGTTAGCAGTCTCCATTATGTTGTTTTCCTGGATTCAAATCCTGATGGGGCAATTCGCTTAGCATCTTTATGTCTCAGTGTCTTTATTTGTAAGATAACAGTATTGGACTAGATTACCTCTGAAGCTTCTTCCAGTTCTAAACCTATAATCTTCTGATTTTTAGAAGAGGCCTCTGAAGCTTATTTTGTTGTTCAGTTGTTTTCAGTCGTGTCTAACTCTTCATGAACACATTCATTTGGAGTTTTCTTGGCAAAGATAATGGAGTAGTTTGCCATTTTCTCTTCCAGCTCCTTTTACAGATGAGGAAACTGAAGCAAACATGGCTAAATGATTTGCCCAGGGTTACACAACCAGGATCTGAAGCCAGAGGGACTCAAAAAGATGAGTTTTCCTGATTCTAAGCCTATTAAGCAGTACCTTAAAGCAGTATTAATTTACATAGAGTATAGAATCCAACACTCTTCAAATCACCCTAGAAGATCATCCTTATAGAGCTTAAGGAAGCCATAAAGTAGAGATAGAAACAAATTAATAATTTAAAGGCATCGAATTAAAAGCTTTTGTAATGGGACACTGCAAGAATAGAGATATGTCTATCAAACTATATTACCAGACCTAGAAGAACCATTTTTTAAAAAATTATGACTAGATAATAGAATTTCCACAGTATCATTTGTCATTACACATTGTCATTAGAAAGGATGACTGCACACCAGTCTGAAAGATATTGTTCATCCTCATTTTAGAATGAAGAAGTTGGATAATTTTAACAAGGTGCTTATTGGAATGCTCATGGAAGTACACATTAAAACCAAAACAACGATAATGCCATATTTGAAGTTTAAATTGCCTCAAGTAGATATCTGTGCTATCATGTAGAATAGATTAGGGGTTTTTTTTTGATGTCTGATATTAGTGTTTTATGTTTTTTTGGTTTGTTTTATGAATAGGTATTGAAAATGTCCTCAAGACTTAACTGACTCAAGCAACTAAGGCTTAACCCTTAGCATAGCTGAACCATTAACCTAGTTTGCTGGTAGCCTAAGTACACAACCAACTCACAAAGAAACAAGAGTTACTTTCCCTCAAGCCTGATCTGTGCACCATCATGGCCAATATAGAGGCAATATAAACTGTTTAACTCCTCTTTATCTTTACTAAATATACTTTTCATTTTCTAGGTAAGTTAATGCTTGGGTGGCCAATGTAGAACCTAAAGTACCAGACTAGATAGAATCAGGCCCAAACTACAAAAATATTTATGGAAACTGGGGCAGGTCCATATCCCAAAAGAGATTTTTAAAAAAAGGAGAAGGACCTATATATACAAAAATATTTACAGCAGTACTTTTCTGGTGACAAAGATTTGGAAATTGAAGGGATGCCATCAACTGGGGAATAGCTGGAAAATTTGTGGCATATGATTATGATGGAATACCACTGAAAGAAATAATGAGCTTTAAGAAATGATGAGCAGGATATTCTTAGAAAAACCTGGAAAGAATTCCATGAGCTGATATAAAATAGAATATACTATGTACAATGTAACAGCAATATTGTGAATTATTTAGTTATTCTAAGCACTACAATGATCTAAGAAACTCTGAAGGACTTATGGTGAAAAATGCTCCCTGTGTCCAAAGAAAGAACTTTATTTTTCTTGAAGCTTTTTATTTGTTTCTTTGTTTTTTTTGTCTTTCACAATGTAACTAATATGAAATTATAAATGAAAAATTATATGTAATACATAAAGGTAAAATGTAAAAGTGAAGGTGATCAACATTAAAAACTGAGCTAATAAGAAGGTAAACTATTTTTTTTAAGTTTTGTTTCATTGCCTTTTATTTTTATGCCTTGCCATTTTCTTATATGCTACTTTCCTCCAATCCCAGCTCACTTTAATATCAAAGAGTTAAGAAAAACCAAATGACACAAGAAATCCATTTGATTGTGTATGTAACATTCTGCCCTCATAATCTCAAACATCTCTATCAAAAATGAGTAGTACGTTTCATCATCTATTTTTCAAGATCAATGGGCCTTTACAGTTTACCCGAAGGAGCTAGTTTCCTTTTTATCATTGTTTTACATTATTGTGGTTATTAAATATATTTTTTCTAATTATACTTATTTCACTTTTTATCAAATAAATTATACATACAGATCTTCCCTCGTTACTTTGACTTTCTCATATTCACTATTTATTACAGAAAAATAACAATTCATTACATTCAAATATCAAAATTGCTTCAACCATTCCCCAATTAGTGGGAGCCTGATTTGTTTCTATTTTTTTTTTTGCTTCCACAAAAAGTGCTTTGTTAAATACTTTGACAAATATGGGATTTTTATTTCTATCTTTCATCTCCTTCAAGTATATTCATAGTAGTTGAATCACTGGTTCAAAAGGAATGAATAATTTAATGATTTTTCTCACATAATTCCAAATTATTACAAGATATATGGAAGTTTACACCATTTACACTCCCAGAAACAATGTATTACATTAGTGTGCCTGTCTTTTCACAACATTGACTTCTTCCATCTTTTATCACTTTGCCACTTTGCTGAAAATTTATTTTAATTTTCATTCACTTGTAAAATTTTGCCTCATTTATAAGAGACACCATGGAATAATAGCTAAAGAGGCAAGACGATCTCAATTCAATTCTTGCTTTTGAAACATGCTGTGTTAGCATGGGTGAATCATTTAACTTATCATCAATATTAGGCAATATTCTCAGAAAAACCTGGAAAGAATTCCATGACCTGATATAAAATGGAATATACTATATACAATGTAATAGCAATATTGTGAATTATTTAGTTATTCTAAGCACTACATGGAGACATGAAATTACAGAGACTTAAAGATCACATAGCACATTAGTGATGGAGCTACATGTGGAAAATATCTCTCCTGACTCTCAACCCAGGGCTTCTCTTCAGTGGATAACATTGTCTACTTTCAAGCAATTTTCAAATAAAAATTTCTAAGCAATGTTCTAGGAAGACATTGCAAAGTAGAGGGCGTTTCCTTCATTGGTAGAGATAGTTTCTTTACTATCCCTTATTTGCACAGATCCCTATATTAATGAAATTGCAGAACAATACTCATCCTATGATCTGGATGATTTTTTCTTTTATTTTTAAATCACATTTCTTCTCCTGAAAATTTCAAATCTTTTAAATACTTGTCTATTGGGATGATTCTCTTAAAACTGTTTTCATATTAATGTCAATCCCACAGGCCTATAGTTAATTCAAAGACATATTACATGAATTGGCAATTCTGGAACCAAATTATATTCAGGACTGAAACAGTATTAAAAGAAATTTGATCCAGAAATCATGTAAGGTTATACCAAAACTTGGGAGAGTATAGTCTACAAAAGGCCCTTGCAAGTGTTACTCATCACTACCATCCCTCCCCTTCCAAAGTAAATTAGAATGCTCCTTGAAAAAGTTGCCTAAGTGCTCTATAATGATCTCTCATGCAACTATCTAATGCATCTATGTAGAGAAAGAGCAAATGTTTGCAAGGCCAGATGGCCCAAATTAGAAAGAGACATGCTGGAATAAAAAAAAAAAAAACAGTCCTATATACTACTCTATTATGAGGAAGTAATGGGTCACAATTATATCTACTATGTAGTCCATAGCTTTAAAAAATGTGATAATGAGTAAAAGCATTTCCCCTTTTATTTCTTTTCTTGGTAATACTTATTTAGAAGGATGATTTCATAATTTTTATAAAATTATTTCCAAAATTATAAAATTTTATTAAAGATATAAAAAATTGATGAAAAAGATTTTATAAAATATTTTTTCTCCTGTTGTCTTCCTTTCTCTCTCTTCTTGTTTTGATCATGGTGATTTTAGTTGCTTTTCTCTCCTTTCCTTGTCCCCCTTTCTATTGCTTGGAGAAAAGCTCATTTGACACACTAGCTCCTTACCTTTTTTCAGAGATATTTCTAATTTTCTGAGGTCTAAGAAAATCATAATATCTCTTCCTTTTTTTATTTGCCTAACTAGAAACTTCAGTGTACTTCAGCAAGAATAATATGTCTGAATTTTTATAATATAGTCATTACTCTGTTCTAGGAAATCCTTTCACTATAATCTGCAGTCTCCACTTCTTCAGCCCCAGTATTCTGTTTTTGTGTGTACACAGACATGTCTTCTTCCTCCCATGAGCTTTAGCCCTATTCATCTCTTTTTAGTGGACATTTCTTCTTTTTCTGTCTGTAAGTAATCATAGCTTTATTTCAATGAGCTAAGTAAGACTCCTTTAGATATTAGCATATTTTTCTTTAAGCTAAAAATTTCCCAGTGGGATCAATGATCAGTCCTATATCCTCAGTAATTATTTGGTTTTGCTTTCAAAAGCAAAAGGATCTGAATGAGTTGTTGGGTGTGGTCAGCAGAGACATAGCATTACAAAAGTTAAAAGAACCTAAGTTCAAGAATAAATTAATTAGCATGTGAAAAAGAAGTATATGTTCATGATAGCGGTCAGGATAAAAAAATTGGAGACCAGTTGGAGAAGCTGAACCCCTGTCTAATTCCTGAGTGGGCTCTTTATAGCTTTACTTCATTATTGTATTTGAAACACTCAGCATTGTGGACTTCTCCAACATTAAACACATTCATAGCCAACAGTAAATATTGTGCATAAAAACAAACCAGACATTGAAAGAATTTTTAAATGATTTGTTATTTCAGATGCTGTGATCCTAGTGATTTGATGTGAATTTCTCTCAGCTTTCTCTTTCATCTTCACCTTACTTTCTGCACCTGATTGCTCCCTATTATGTACTTATAGTGTAGGGGAAGCTGGGTCAATGAGAGTAATAGTGGGAAAAGAACAAGGAGAGGAAAATGGAAAGTGATGACTTTTCTTGTAATCAATTATTTCATTTTTATTTGAAAATTTCTTGAAAGTAGGCAATGTTATCCAGTGAAGAGAAGACCCGGGTTGAGAGTCAGGAGAGGTGTTTTCCACATGTAGCTCCATCACTAATGTGCTGTGATCTTTGTTAAGTCTCTATAATTTCATGTCTCTATAATTCAATTTTACAGGGGTCATATACAAATTAAGAATTTCATGTCTCTATAATTCAATTTTATAGAAGTTAAATACAAATTATCAAACTAGTTAGATCAAAAGTCACTCAAGAAGTTGAATCAAGGATGATTTTGAGAAGAAACTTCCTGAGCAGAAGGAGAATTCTCAGATTTGACTTCAGCATAAGTCTCTTTTTTCCCTCTCTTTTGTTCAAAGGAGGCCATTACAAACTTTGATAGTACAAAATGTTGGACTATATCATGTCATGCAGCATCCCTAAATGAGTTTATAGCAGTGTCTGCATAGGAGACAAGAACAGATTGGTCATAGATTCATGACTTCAAAAAGAACTTAGTAAAGAGGATACCATGAAGAGGATTTCTAGCAACCAGGGAGCTTAAGTTCTTTGCAACATGTGATATCTAAAGTATATACTTGCAGTAAAGTGATGTATGACTTTTGGGGGGAAAATACGTTGTATCGATTATTCCTTTTTAAATTTATTTTATTTTCAATTCATGGAACAAAACAACCATGTGTGTTTAAAATTATTCTATACATACTTCTATTTCTTTCTCTCTGATGCTGATAGCATCTTTCTTGATACACTATCTAATAGTTACTTAAAGCTGGTTGACTATATTGTCAATCGATATTATTCAGGAGAACATACTGCTAGGAGCTTAAACTAATGCTATTCGAAAATCACTCCAGATTCCTCATGTATACCTTAGAACCAGACATAAAGATGTACCCTTGATCTGATACCCAAGATTTATCTGTGAAAGAAATTCGGATTGTTTTTTGTTGTTCTGTAGTTTTAATCATGTCCAACTTTCCATGACCCTATTTGAGGTTTTCTTAGCAAAGATACTGGAGTGGTTTGTTATTTTCTTCTCCAAATAGCTCCAAATTGGGATGAGGATTCTTGAAGCTTATATGGGAGATAGATAAACAAACAGACAGACAGAGTTCATCTTGAACATATCTTTAGTATAAGTTACTAAGATATGTTCAAGATGGACTCTGTCTGTCTGTTTGTTAGTATAAGTTACTAAAGGATAAGAACCATATTTCTTTTATTTTCCCTCTCTAGATATCACACACACACACACACACACACATACACATACACTACACATACAGAGTACCTAGAATAGAGTCCTATGTGCACATACACATAGACTGGATTCACTAACAGATTGAATAACCAATCCCAGAGAAAACAGTCATATTCTAGCTATCCTAATCTTGAGTTCAGAAGCAAAAAAAAAAAAGTCCTGAGAAGGATCTAGGAAAAAAAAGTTTTCTGGTGGGAGATATCACAGTCTAGTTTCCTTTGCCACATTTAGAGTTCCCACATAGTAAGCACATTGCCTGCCTTATATAATTAGCTCACTGAGGGAGTATGAGAGCTCAATCAGCCCAGCCCCAGTAGTTGCTCCAGTGACCAGTAGTTGAATAGCAACAACAGTAATCATGACAAAGGCCATGGTGATAAAAACACTTGGAGAATTCTTCTTTCCTTCCTCAAGTTTACTCCAGAGAGTCTGCACAACACAAAAATACACAAATGAAGATCCCAAGCTGACAGTGATATTTGGAATATCTTTTAGAATAATATTTTTCCTCCAAGGCAAATGAAGCATTTTTTGAGCTATCATTTGTCTTCAGTGAGATATCTGGATGGCAATCAGAAGCCTCTACTCCATTTAGAACCTAATTGGAATATTTCATCTCTTGGATATCTCATTTTAGAAAGAACTTTGACAAACTAGACTATGTTCAATGCAAAATGATTAGAACAGTGAAGGTTCTGAAGACCATGCTAATATGAGGTTCAGTTGAAGAAACTGAAGGATGTTTAGCCTGAAGAAGAGATGAGATTACTATTATCAAATATTGGGCCTTTCATATGTCATTTTCAGTTTTCGATTGCTTGGTTCTAGAGGACAAAACTAGAAGCCACAAATGTACCTTAAGAAAGATATTTCAGATCAATATAAGTAGAAACTTTCTATCAGTCAAAGATATTCAGCCAGAGAAGGAGCTCCCCATTACAGATCTTCAAGCAAAAAGCCAGATAACTCCTTGTCAAGGATATCATATTGATGGCTCTCAGACAAGGATTGTATTAGATTAGTATCTGTATTAGAATAGTGTCTATTTTATCCCTTTGACACTCAGAAGAAATCTATGAACCTCTTGGGATAATATAGTTTTTTTAATTCATATTTGAAGAAAATGCTAAATTTTAGTTAGAAATTAATAAAAACAAAGATGTAAATTTTTTCCAAGTTCATAAGCTCCATGAAATTTATCCAAACACCTTTGAATTAGGTTCACTCTAAGATCCTTTTGACTCTGTGACTTGTTTCACACAAGCATGTTTTCATATGGCTGTCCCCATACCTAAAATGTACTTTTTCCTCATCCGTCTCTTGGAATCCCTACTTTTTTTCCAAGATTCCACTTAAACCTTTCCTTATTCTTCAATTCACTAGTATTTTCCCTGGGTCTCCCCAATTTTAATAACTGGCTATTAATATGAAAGAGAAATAATCATTTCTCTCAGTTCTTTAAGGACAGGAATTGTCTCATTTTGTGTATGTGAGTCCCCAGCATATGACACAGTGCCGAGCACACAGCAGGTACTTAATTAAAGATTGTTGAATGACTGGTTGGATTTGATTTGGATTAAAGTGCTGGGCATCCTGGCTCTAGAACTCTAAGTTACCCAGCATTTTGATCTGGGATTGAGTGTTGTGTTGAAAGTAAAGAAAAGCGATTTCTTAGGCACTACTTATATCTAGGACAGCTTCAAAAGGGAAGGTTGGAGAGTGGTAAACATCAGAAAAAGCAATCTATTGGAAAAAGCTTCAGGAAATTATGGTTTGTGAGATGATGTCATCACACCTTGTTTGGGAAGTTTTTGAGTCAATACTGCTAACAGTATTTGTAAGAAGCATATGAAGAAAGGCTTTTAAAAACAGGTAGCAAATTACTTGGCCTCAAACTGGAAGGAGCAGCTGTGATAAGGTAGTATGCATTATAAAAATAGCATTCAATTTGAAGTCTAGAGACCTGGTTCCAGTCCCAGTGTTATCTACAGCCAGATCTTTAAAATTAGGCAATTCATTTCATCTCTTTAGACCCCCATCTGTAAAATGAGAAAAGAAGTTGAATTTATCATCACTGAAATCCCTTAAATCTCTTAAATACTAAGTCTGTCTACTCTTAGACTATCTGCCACTCTCAGAATAAACTGAGTAGATGATAGAGAGACCCTGTGTTGGACTGGGATTTAGCAGACTCAGCACGTCTATTTACACAAACAAGTGAGAATTTGGGCAATCACTGGACCACAGTGACTTCATTTGTGAATGAAGGGGGCTGGATAAGATGGTCTTTAAGGTAACTTTGAGTTCTTTTTTTATTCTATATTTATTTAGTTAGTTATATTTTATTATTTTTCCTTTTATCTTAAATTTATTTATTTTTAATGCACATTGCTTTATGGATCATGTTGGGAGAGAAAAATCAAAGTCAAAGGGGAAAACTATGGAAGAGAAAAAAAAAAAAAAGAAGTGAACATAGCATGTGTTGATTCAGTTTCCTTAGTTCTTTTTCTGGATGTAGCTGGCATTTTCTGTCCAAAGTCTATTGGGATTGCTTTGGCTCACTGAAGCACTGAGAAGAACCAAGTCTTTCATAGTTTGATCATCACACATTCTTGCTGCTATTGTGTAAAACCTACTTCTGCTTGTTTCGCTCAGCATCAGTTTATGTAAATCTTTCCAGGTCTTTCTAAAATCAGTCTGTTCATCATTTTTGAGAAAAGTAATATTCCATTATCTTCATATGCGCTAACTTATTCAGCCATTCCCCAGTTGGTGGGCATCTGCTCATTTTCCATTTCTTTGCTACCCCAAAAAGAGCTACTACAAACATTTCTGCACATATAGGTCCTTTTCCCTTCTTTGTTATTTCCTGGGATTCAGACCTGGTAATGGCACTGCTAGGTCAAAGGGCATGTACAGTTTGACAGCCCTTTGGGTATAGTTCCAGATTGCTCTCCAGAGTGGTTGGATCATTTCACAGCTCCACCAACAATGCATTAGTGTCCCAATGTTCCCGATCTCCTCCAACATTTATTATAATCATTTTCTATCATTTTAATTAATCTGAGAGGTATGAGATTGTACTTCAGAGTTATTTTAACTTGCATTTCTCTAACCAATAGTAATTTAGAGCATTTTTTCATATGATTAGAGATGGCTTTAATTTTATTGTCTGAAAATTATCTGTTCATATCCTTTAACCATTTATCAATGAAGAATGACTTGTATTTTTATAAATTTGACACTGTTCTTTATATAATTTAGAAATGAGATCTTTATCAGAAACATTGGTTGTAAAGTTTTTTCCCCAGCTTTGTACTTCCCTTTTAATCTTGTTTCTGTTGGTTTTGTTTGTGCAATCCCTTTTTAATTTAATGTGATCAAAGTTGTCTATTCTGCCTTTCATTTTGCTGTTCTCTAGTTCTTCTTTGGTCATAAATTCCCCCTTTCTCCAAAGATCTGATATGCAAATTATCCCTTTATGATATTATCCTTGATGTCCAAATCATGTACCCATTTTGACCTTATTTTGGTATGGGATGTGAGATGTAGGTCTATGCCACTTTTCTGACATATTAATTTCCAGTTTTCCCAGCAATTTTTGTCAAATAGTGAATTCTTATTCCAGAAATTAGAGTTTGGGGATTTATCAAATACTAGATTACTATAGACCTTGATTATTGTGTCATATGTATCTAATCTATTCCACTGATTCACCACTCTTTTTTTATTAAAGCTTTTTTATTTTCAAAATATATAGACAGATGATTTTTCAAAATTGACCTTTGCATAGCCTTATGTTCCAAATTTTCCCCTCCTTTCCCCCACCTCCTCCCCTAGATGGCAAGAAATTCAATATATATTATACATGTTAAAATGCATGTTAAATCCAATATATGTAAACATATTTATACAACTTTCTTGCTGCATAAGAAAAATCAGATCAAAAAGGAAAGAAAATGATTAAGAAAACAAAATGCAAGCAAACAACAACAAAAAGAGTAAGAATGTTATGTTGTGATCCACACTCAGTTCATACAGTCCTTTCTCTCTGGATATAGATGGCTCTCTTCATCACAAGATCATTGGAACTGGCCTCAATCATCTCATGGTTGGAAAGAATCATGTCCATCAGAATTAATTGTCATGTAATATTGCTGTTGCCACACCATTCTATTTCTTAGGCAGTACAAAATGATTTTGATGTCTACTGCTTTATAATATAATTTTAGGTTTGGTACTGCTAAGTCAACATCTTTTGTATTTTTTTCATTAATTCCCTTGATATTGTTGCTCTTTTGTTCTTCCAGATGAATTTTGTTTGTTTTTAGTTCTATAAAATAACTTTTTGGCAATTTTGTTGGTATGGAACTGAACAAGTCGACCAATTTAGGCAGAATTGTCATTATTATTATTTTGTTACTTTATTTGTGTGAAAAGTGTTTTGTAATTGTGTTTATATAGTTCTTGGGTTTGTCTTGGCAGATAGACTTCCCAAATATTTTATTTTGTCTACAGTTATTTTAAATGGGATTTCTATCTTTAGCTGATAAGTTTGACAGGAATATATAGAAATGCTGATGATTTATATAGTTTATTTTATATTCTGCACCTTTGCTAAAGCTGTGAATTGTTTCGAGAGGTTTTTGGGTGATTTTCTAGTATTCTCTAAGTATATCATCATATCATCTGCAAAGAGTTATAATTTTATTTCCTTATTGCCTATTCTAATTCCTTTAATTTCTTTTCTTTTCTTATTGCTGAAGCTAACATTTCTAGTACAAGGTTGACTAATAGTGGTGACAATGGACATCCTTGTTTCACTCCTGATCTTATTGGGAATGCATCCAGCTTCTCTCCATTACATAATGCTTAACTTCCAGTTCTAAATCTACAACCATATGACCTCAGGAATTAAGAAGCCAAGCTTGAGCACATGTAGCTATCTATTAAAACTCTTTTTATAGGTATTTCTAGTATATAAGAATTAATCCCACATATACTTTTTGGGCATAGTTCAATAGAAACTTTGCCACACGGGCTATGTACTATTTTTCAAAACTTTCACTAAGAAAAACAGGTCACTTTTGCCTATCACACAGAAGAATAGAGAGGCTGTATTCATGTTTTTCCTGTCTCATTCCCTGCCTAGTAGATTCTAGGATTTCCTTTCCTGATCCTTGGCAAATCCTTTTGTTTCCTTCCTGAATGGTTCACCATATATTCCACAATCATTATTCCAGTCTACTTCCTTTCTTCTTCAACCCTCAATTTCTCACTTGGTCTTAGCTTTCCTTAGATGATGTTACCTTTATTTTTATTTTTTTTCTCTCACAGTATTTTAAAATTTTTAAGATAGCAAACACCAACTTTTATGAACATTTCTACATACAAAGCAAACCTGAAGGGGACGGCATATCTATGTATGACCCTGCTAGTGGTTTCAAACTATATGAGCCACAAACAACAACAACAACAAAATTAAATTGTCTTAGGAACATTCTGACAATGACCTAGCAGATTAAAATACTAGATACTGAAGTCCTTTTTTGAACTAAACTACCAAGCATTTCAACTCTGCTTTAAAGAGCATAACTCAATTGGGCTGGTCACATTATTCAAATGCCAAATATATGTTTACCAAAAAAATTACTTTATGGAGAACTCACATGGGTCAAGCGGTCAGAAAAAGCGATAGGAGGACTCTCTCAAGGTTTCTCTTAAGAACTTTAGAATTGATTGTATGACCCAGGAGACACTGGCACAAGACTGCTCAGATGGTGTACTCTTAACAGAGAAGGTGCTGTGTTCTATGAGCAAAGCAGAATTGAATTATCCCAAAGGATACATGAGATGTGCAAAATTAGAGAAGTTATTCCAAATGTTCATAGGGGCTATTTGTCTCTGACCTGTGGCAGAGCATTATGAGCTTGTAGTTGTCTGATCAGACATGTTGTAGCTCGATTCAAAAATAGTGATGTCATTTCAGTCTTTTTTGAGTACAAAAGACAACAACCAACCAACCAATGTAAGCCAACTAGAAATTTCATTAATATTCTGCTATTTCAGCTACATATTTTTATCTAAAATTGCTTTAAAATTCATAATGCATTTATAATTCATCTTTCTCACTTGAATCAGAGGAAGGACAAAACCTGGATAGTCTAGCAAAATAAATTCCCATGTTGTCCATCCTTGAAAATGTATAACTCTCTGAGCATTTTAAGCTCGTCATCTTTCTTCCAGTAGATAAATAGAATATTTTGTCTTCAGTCTTCTGGTCTCTGGGTTTATCTTTGCATTGCTCAGAGTACCAAAGTCTTTCAGGCTGTTTTTCTTTAAAACTCAATATGTTATTTCTAAACTGCACAACTTATCTTTGTTTTCTATCAACTTTCCTTCCATTCTTTTCTAGGCATTTTAAAAATGTGTCAATGGCTCTCTTTTCTTATTCTTTTGTTTATTTTAGTAACCCTATTATATATAGTAACCTTATATGTCCTATTATATATAGTAACCCTATATATGTTATTAAGAGCATATTATAACATATTATATTATTAATAACCTTATATTTGCATTTTCCCTATAATTCCTCTCATCAAATTAGAAAAGGAAAGAAAGGAAGGAAGGAAGGAGGAAAGAGAGAAAGAAAGGAAAGAAGGAAGGAAGGAAAAAAAATAAAAATGAAACAAAATAACCTATATCAGATTGAGTGCCATCTTTGGGTGGTAAGGGGACGGAGAAAGAAAAATTGGAAATTAAAATCTTATAAAAGTCAGTGTCAAAAATTAATGATTTTATTTTGAAAAGAAAAGAAAAATAAAATCCTTGTATCAAATATGCATAGTCAAGCAAAACATATCACCACGTTGGCTGAATAGGAAAATACATACCTTATTCTGTATTTTGAGTTCATTGTCTTATCTTTTGATGATTTAGCCACTGGAGAATGACTTTTGATCTTATATAATTGAATAATTTCCTTTTAGATCTTATATTTCAAATTTTATTGCAGAAACTTGTTGCAATGAGTTTTTCTTAATTAATCTTCTTTTCTAATCTCAATTTTGAAAATTTTGTGATAAAACTTTTAAATTATGTAATAAAAATTGTCCATTTTACTCTCTATGATTTTGAGTTTTTGTTTAGTCAAGAACTCGTCTTCTCTATAGTTATGATTATATTTCCTTCCTTGCTTCTCTAATGTGTTTAATGATATGACCTTTTATATCTGTCATGTGTTGAATTGAAATTTATTTTGAAATGTGAAATAAAAGGTTGCTCAAAATCTAATTTCTGCCTAACAGCTTTCCAGTTTTCCTGAAATTTTATGTATATAATAATTTTTTACTCTAGTAATTGGAGTCTCTGAGCATATTGAAAACTATGCTACTTTGTTCATTTGCTTCTGTATATTATGTATCTAATATGTTGCAGTGATGAAACGTTTATTTCACCTGTATGAAATCAGTCATTACTGCTTTGGAGTACAGCAGTACTTTGAAATCTGATAGCAATAGAAGCCCTTCTTTCCTTTTTTAAAATTAGTGCCTTTTGCATTCTTTACCTCTCATTCTCCATATTAATTTTATCATTTATAGCTCCATAAACAATCCTTTGGCATTTTGATTTGTATATAGCTGAATAAGTAATTTAGGTAATATTGTCATTTTATTATACTTGTTTGACCTGCCTACAAGCAATTAATATTTCTCTAATTATTTAGCTCTATCTTTATTTCTGTGAAGAGTGATTAAATGGATTCATATAGTTCCCAAGTAAATCTTGGTAGTCATTTTGAATAGAATTTCTTTTTAGCTCTTTTTACTGGAATTGTAAAAATAATATATAGAAATGTTGATGATTGATGTGCATCAATTTATACCCTCCAACTCGATAAAAACAAATTGTTATTTCAATTAATTTTCTATTAAAATTTAAAGTTTATTGAGTAAGTCATTGTACCACTTACCAAAAAGGTTTCCTCTCTGCCTGTGCTTTTTTCTCCAATTTTTCTTTCTTGTCTTATCCTTATTGCTAGCATATAGCTAGGTTATAATTAGGTAGATAGAGTAATGCACCTGAAATCAGGAAGATCTGAGTTCAAATTGGCCCCAGACACTTATCAGCTGTGTAAACTGGACAAGTCTCTTAATCTGTATTTGCTTAAGTTCTCTCAACTGCAAAATGGAAATAATAATAATAATAATAATAATAATATCTTGTAGGATTTGGAGGAAAATCAAGGGAGATTATATTTCCCTTATAGCACTTACTACATAGTAGGCACTTTATAAATGCTTATTCTCTCTCTTCTCCCCATCATTTCTTACTGTATTTTAAATAGTAGTGGCAATAGTGGGCATCTTTGCTTTATCCCCGATCTTACAGAAAAGATACTTTTTGCTCTGAGTTTTAGATACTACTAGATTATAAAAAAGTTTGTTTTTTCTTTTGCTTCTCTGTGTGTGTGTGTGTGCATATGCATGGGAGTACATACCTGTATGTAGGTATGTGTGTTTGTATATGTTGTAATAGAAATTGGTTTGGGATTTTTTCAAAGGTTTCTCAGCATCTTTTAATTTGATCATATAATTTCCATCATTTATGCTATTAATTTTATTATGTTTATGGTCTTTGTTATATTGTTATGTTGAATCCCGTGTTCCTGCTTTACATCCAACTTAGTTATGGTGTGAAATGGTTCTCATATGTTGTTTTAACCTATTTACTAATATGTTATTTTAAAATTTTGCATCAGTATTCATTATGAATATTGGTCTATAGTTTTCTTTCTTTATCTCTTTTCAGTTTAGGCATCATATCATATTTATATCACAGAAATAGATTGAAGTGTTCCTTCTTATATTTTTTTAAAATCAAAATTTTTTTTTCTAATGATTCTTATATTTTGTTGTTTTTTTTTAGTTCTTAGCCTTATTTATCAGTTCAATGAGTCTTTTTATTGTTTTTGCTTTTATTTTTGGTAATCTCTTCTTTGATATTCAAAATTTCTATTTTGGGTTTCTTTGGGGGTTTTAAAAAATTTGTTGCTTTTCTAGTTAATTTTTTTTCAATTGCATGCCTCATCCATTAAGCTGTTCTTTTGTTTCTTTGTTGATGAACATGTAGATATATATTTCCCCCATCTTGGCCACATTTCAAAAATTCTGGTTTGTTGTCTTTTTATTGTCATTTTAAAATTTAATTATTGCTTCTATAATTTGTCCAATACTTCATTGGGAAAATTATTTAATGTTTTCTTCAAAAAATACTTGTGGAAAATATTTATTTTGTTGTTATATTTTAGTATATTCAATTTTTCTGCTTTTCTGAACTTATTTATGAAGCTTTTATGCCCTAATACATACACAATAAATTTTTTAAAAAGATTTCAGAAATTCTGAGATATTTATGTTCCTTCCTATTCCCATTTAGTAATCACCAGACAGCTATCATATCTAACTTTTACAAAATTCTGCTCAGGTATCAGCTTCTCTGTTTATCTTTTTGCTGTATTTGTCTGGGTCTGAAAAAAGGACACTAAGATTCCTGAATATTATTGTTCAATATTTCCCCTATCAATAATTTAAGTTTTCATTAATTATTTGGATATATGCCATTTGATGATAATATTAGATATTATCATCTATTTTGCCTTTAAGCATATCTTTTAATTGCTTATTTTTGCTTTTGTCTTATCTGAGGTCATAATTACTACCTTTTTTTTTTTTAACTTCATCTGAACAAAGTAGATTTTTCTCCAGGTCTTTAAACTCTTTACATTTTTATTTCAAGTGTGTTTCTGCTAAATGTTTTGCTAGATTCTTCTTTCTAGCCCATCCTGCTGCACTCATTTGTTTCATGGGTAAGTTTATCCCATTCATATTCATGATTGTGGTTATTAATTATATATTTCCCTTCATCATACCTTATATTTTCCCCTATCTTTCTTGCTTACACTCCAATCTACCAACAAAAGAGTGGTGAGAGAAGGCATGAGCTTAATATTAGTTTTCTATATTTAATGCAATCTGTTTCTGCTTTCCTTCATGTCTATTTTTCCCCTCACCTAGACTATGATGACAGATTTTTACTCTTTCTTTATTTCCTTTGGAACTTCATTTCATGGTTGACCCTTCAAGGTTGGAGTTATTTTTATTTTTAACTAATTCTTTACTGAGCCTACCCTCTCTTCTAACTTCCCTTCCCAGTTCCACCTCATTTTCATGTTGAAATGAACTGAATTTATACACCAAACATTTTGTACATGTACATTAGGGTATATTTACATACTCTACTTTTTTTTTTTTAGCCAGTTTAGCTGAAAGTGGAGCTGTTGTGATATTCATTGCCTTCTTTCCTTTCTCCATGTTTGTGTATTTTTGTGTTTCTTCACCCTAATTAAAATAGATCTACTCCTATTCTCTCTCTGTTTCTTCCCAAGTGTATTCCTTTCCCTCACCCCCTTTTTTCTTCTTATAAGATCATCAAAACATAATAAAACTTCTCAGTTTTTTTCTTTGTTATTTAATTATCTTTATGTTATTTGATGATCCTAGAAGATCCTTGTTTCCCCTCCCCCTTTAGAATGTAAATACATCATTGTTGTATAGTCACTTCCAAATGTTCGAACAAATACACAGTTTTACTTATCTCTCTACTTTTATGTTAGCATTTCTGAGTTTCTAATCAGATCTGGTCCTTTAACTGAGAATTCTTGAAAGTCTTCTATCTTATTTAAATATCCATTCCTTCTATGTAGAATTATACTCAATTTTTCCATGTATGTAATTCTTGGTTTTGCATTTCTTTTACCTTCTAGAATATTTCATTCCAAGCCCTTCTCTTCTTGAGAGTGATAGCTGCCAAGTTTTATATGATTCTGATTGTGGATTCTTGTTGCAGGAACTCGTTCTTTCTGTCCCTTTTTGCTATTTTTTTTCTTTGACCTGGAATGTAGAATGTGTCTATGGTGTTCGTAGGAGTTTTCATTTCTTAGTTTCTTTCAGGAATTGAGCTATATATTCTATCTATTTTCATTTTTCACTCTGGTTCTATCAGAATATGGTATCAAGAATTTTTGAGGGATTGTGTTTTTCAAGTAGATTAGTGACTTAGATTTTCTTGCCCTTGATTTGTTTTCCAAGACAATTGTTTGTTGTTTTTTGTTTTGTTTTTTAAATAGGAGCTATCCTACATTTTCTTCTTTTTCATTTTGTTCCAACAGGGCCAGCATGCTAATTGGGGCAAGGGCAAACCCAAATTTTGTTTCAGTATTTCTTGTCTCATGAAGCCATTTATTGCTGGTTAGTTTGTTTTAATTTTCTGAGAGTTTTTTACTTGAATAATCTTTTTGCACTTATACTTCTTTATGTATTTTCCACCCAAGTCTTTAAAACTCTGGTGCTTTCATTTCATTTAAATATCATTTTAACTTTCACTTAATTTTTTTCAAAAATTCTAGTTGACTTTGTGGCCCAGTCATGTTTTTGAGGTTTTGCTTTATAAATATTGTCTAGATAGATAGATAAGGAGGGGTGTGTGTGCGTGTGTATGTGTAAAACAGATTTTTTTTTTATTCTTGGGCTCAAAGATCATTGCAAACTGTGACTGTAGCCATGAAACTAAAAGATTCTTACTCCTGGCAAGGAAATATGGACAGGATACTCAAAAGCAGAAGTATCATCTTGTCAACAAAGGTCCATGTAATCGAAGCTATGATTTTTTCAAGTGGTAATGTTTGGCTGTGAGAGCTGAACTAGAAGAAAAACTGAGCCCCATAGAATCGACACTTTTGAATTGTGGTGCTGGAAAAGACTTTTGAGAGTCCTTTGGACAACAAGAAGATCAAACAGTCAATACTTAAAGAAATTATTTCAGACTATTCACTGGAAAGTCAAATACTGAAGCTAAGCTTAAATACCTTGGCCATATAATGAGAAGATGAACTCATTGGAAAAGATTCTGATGTTAACAAAGGTTGAAAACAAAAGGAAAAAGAGACAGCAGAGGATAAGATGGATAGATAGTATCGTGAACTTGGACAAACTTTAAGAAAAAATGGAGGACAAAAGGGCCTGACATGCTATGATCCATGAAGTCATAAAAAGTTGGACATAACTAATTCCCCCTCTCTTTTATCCATAATATCCATAATATTTCATAATCATTTGTGTCTTTCTTTATTCCCTGAATTGTGGCTTGACATTATGGTCAGACTCTGTATACTTCTGGAGGGACTAGTAAAACTCATTTGGGCAGGCCTGTATTAACTGGGATTCTGATACTGCTTTAGGGCTGTCCTGTTTTATGACTTGGGGAGTGGCCCTGGCCAGTAAACTGCAATCTTTCAATTCTCTAAATGGTCTGAGATGCGGCATGGTCTAATTGCTGCCAGGTCGTGATGCAGCTTCAAGCTCACTCATGATCAAAACACTAAAAGACAGTTGCTGTTTCTAGACGTTACAAGTATGCTGATCAAGTCAAAACTTCAGAATTGTAGTGTTGACTCTGGATAATGTTCTCTTCTCCATTACACAGTTTCAAATCCCAGGCTCTGGAACTCTGGTGCAGAGTTAAAGCAGCACAAAACAGGCTCACTCCAAGTCTACATCATTAACTGCCCCAGAAACATAATTGCAGCCCCCAGCCTTGGTCCCCAGACTTCTGAAACCTAACTAGAACCACTCCCCAGTGCTACCAAGACTTCAGCTATTTCCTCATGCTACCTAGAATAGAAAGAGGTTCTCAATGTAGTTTGTCCTTAGAGTTTTCTATCAATGCTCAGACCAGGCTATTCCTTGATTTCAATCTTTCTTGGGGTAATTATGTGAAAGAGATGAGCTATACTATTTATTTATATAATTTGTTTTTTCCCTTTCCTAATTCACAAAGAAAATTAAGCCCATCTAACAAGAACTATTTCATATGTCCAGTGATGTGCAGTAAATGTTTAATAACTAATTCTGCAAAAACAAAAAAAAGTGTATATAGGCTACATTATTTAAGTTTAATATGTATTATTAACATTTTATTGATCACTTTCTTAAGTCTAGACAATCAACAAAACAATAATTCATGTCTTGATTTATATGAAAACTAAATTTTCCAATTTGCAAGGTGTAAATGCTTATACTGAAAATTGAACAGCTGGTTCTTCCAAGCCCTTATTCTGGCTCCAGCACATCCCTGCATATACAGCAGTCTCTACCTTCCTGCTTTACTGATTAGTATTAACAGTTCCCTTTCATTACATTCTCCAGTACTAGAGGAAAAAAGTTCTCACTCTTTCCGTTTAAAACTAACCTCTTTATGTATACACTGGATGCCATCTCTTCCTACTCACTCCCACATTTATCCATTCCCTCTTTTGCTTCCTCAATCTATTCCACACCTTGAAGTCTTTTCTTTGTAATTTCATGTTTTAAACAAACATTTGTCTGACCTTGTCTAACTATTTCTCTCATTTCTTTCATCTTTAAACTCTAAGTCTCCTACTTCCATTTCCTAACTATTTATACCCTTATTAATCTCTGCAACCTGATCCCTCAAATACTACAGGAACTGCTCTCTCAAAAGAAATGATTGCTCTTAATAATGATCTCCTTTCTTGCCAAATCCAATGATCTTTGCCAGCTATCAAGTTCCTTATTTCTTTGTAATATTCAATATTTGCTGATGACCTCTTCTTCCTTCTTGAAATTATCAACTAGACTTAAAAAATACTGCTTTCTCTTAGTTTGCCACCCACCTCTCCAATTGCTTTTTTTTTTCTATTTTGCTAAATCTTCTTTTCTCCTTCTACTTTTTTAATTGTGAGGATTCCACATAACTCAAACCTCACTCCTCTGCTCTTTGTCTCATTCATTCATTCCCATGGATTCATCTGGTACTTCTGTGTGGATAACTTTCAAATCTAAATCTTTAACCCTTCTTGAGTTATCGATGGTTTATGGGACATAAACCTGAGGGACATATTTTACATTCTCTACTCCTATATTCCATTTGCTATATTCATTTTGTCTTGAAATCCTATCATTTATTCATTTGAAATGTTGCTTGGATTTCCTGGTTTTGTACATTCATTTTGCCACCAAGTCCAGTTCTTCTTCATCTAATAGATGAACCACTGAAATAGTCTCCTAATTGGTATTAGTGTCTTTGATCACATCCTTTCTTCAAACCAACAAATGTGTGTATATATACCCATATGTATGTGTATACACCATGCATGCATGCATATACACATGTTGTGTGCATGTGTATGTGTGTGCATATACACATGTGCATATATCTTCTTCACATTATTCCTCTGAAAACACTCCTTTACTCAAGAACACAGCATAATACTTTGTTCCCTAGTCCATCAAGACAAAAATCTCTTTCTTTGAATATCAAGGTACTCCATATCCTGACCCCATGCTACACATACAATTTTATTTTTTATTACTCAACAAAATAAACCTCAGTTCATCTGCTCAATATTCACCAAGCATTTACTTAGTCCCTCTCTACGCAAGGCTTTGTATAAGATGCTGTTAACAAAAAAGACAAAATGAAAAAATAATTTCTGCTTTTAAAGAGCTTATATTCTGCTTGGTAGATACACTATTTAAATGAAAAAATAAATGTGATTTGAGGAAAGAGCTATAAAAATGAACAACGAGTGGGTTTAGATTTACCATAGAACATAGCCTCTGACTTGACCCTTGAAGGAAGTTAAAGATTCTAAGAGATGAGATAAGAAAGAATTGCAGAGTCTATAAAAAGACAGGTAGAAGACATCATCAAGCTTGGGGGATTGAGACAAAGGTGAAAACACTGGCCTTGGTAAGTAGAACGGCAAAATGTTCCTAAGAGACAGAAGTAATGTAGTGTAGTGTAGTGTGGTGTGGTGTAGCATGGTATGGTATGGTATAATAAAGTATAGTATAGTATAGTATCAAATAATATATTATAGTATAGAATACTATAATACACTATTCTACAGTATATACTACAGTATAGTATAGTATAGTATAGTATAGTAAAGTATAGTATAGAATAGTATATTATAAAATAGAACAGAATAGTAGAGAGTACAATAGAAGAGGATATAATTTAATATAATTAGTATAGAATAGTAAAATATAGTACAATATAGAATACAAAAGATTAATATAGTATAGTACATTATAGTATAAGAAAGTATATTATACCATAGAATAGAATGGTATAGTATATTATAGAATAGAACAGTAGAGTATACTATAGTATAGAATAGTATAGAATAATATAGAATAGAATAGTATGGTACAATATAGTAAAGTATAGTAGAGAATAGTATATTATACCATAGAATAGAATAGTATAGTATAGAATAGTATATTATAACATAAAATAGAATGGCATAGCATAGTATAGAATAGAATAGAATAATATAATATAGTATAGCATAAAATAAAAGTATAATTTAATACAGTATAGAATACTATAGTATAGTACACTATAGAATGCTCTAGTATAGTATAGAATAGCACATTATAACACAGAATAGTATACTATAGAAGAGTATAGTATAGTATAATATAATATAGTATAGTATAATATATAATAGTATGGTATAATACAATATGGTATTGTACAGTAGAGAATACAATAGTATAGTATAGAATATTATATTACACCATAGAATAGTATAGTATACTACATTATAGTATAGAATAAAAGAGTATAGTTTAATATAATTTAATGTAGTATAGTATAATACAGTATAGAATAAAAAAGTATAGTACAATATAAAATAGAAAACTACAGTATAATATAAAATAGTATTACACCATAGAGTAGAATAGTATAGTATAGTATACTATAGCATAAAATAATATAGTATACTATAGAATAGAATAGTATAGTATAGTGTAGAATGGAAGGTTATACTGTAGTATAATTTTATCTACTGTAGTATAATATAGAATACTATAGTATAATATAATAACAGTGAAGAATACAATAGTACAGTATAATAGAGAATAGAATAACATAGTATAGTACAAAATGCAACAGTATAGAATAGAATAATGTAATATAGTTTATTACTATATTACAGTATATTATCATATAGAACAGAAAAGTATAGTATTGTATAGCATAGTATAGTATAGTATAACATAGTAGAGTAGAGTATAATATAGTAATAATATAGTAGAGTAGAGTATGCTATATTATGGTATGGTGTAGTGTGATATAGTAGAATAGAGTACAGCAGAGTAGAGTAGAATAGAATAGAGTCTAGTATAGCATAATATCGTGTAGTATAATAGAGTAGAGTAGGGTAGGGTATAATATAGTATTATATAGTATGGTATGATATGGTGTGGTATAATGTGGTAAAGTACAGTGTAGTATAGTGTAGTATTATATAGTACAGTATAACACACTATAATACAATATAGCATAAAATAGTAAAGTATACTATAGTATAATACAGTACCATATAGTATAATATATAGTGGAGTAGTGTATATAGTACAGTATACTATAGTATAATACAGTACAGTATAGTATAATATATAGTGGAGTAGTGTATATAGTACAGTATCATACACTATAATACAATATAGCATAAAATAGTAAAGTATACTATAGTATAATACAGTACCGTATAGTATAACATATAGTGGAGTAGTGTATAGAGTACAGTATACTATAGTATATAGTGGAGTAGAGTATAGAGTATTGCATACTATCGTGCAGTATATAGTATAGTGTCGTGCAGCCTAACACGGCACAGCGCAGCCAGCATGGTCATTCTGTGAACATTTATTAAGCACCCAGCATGTGCCAGGCATTGTGCCATGTGGTGCAGACAGATCAGCAGGTAATCACTCAGCTTGTCAGGAAAAACTGGCTTTGCCTCCTACCTATGACATTTCTTAGCTGGGTGAAGATAAAAAGATTACTTAACCCTTGTGAATCTTAGCGTCTTCATCTAGAAGATACAGATAACAATATTTGTGACTCCTTCTTGACAAGGTTGTTGTGAAGAGTAAATGAAATCATATAAAGCATTTTGCAAACCTTGAATTTCTGTGTAGATGCCAGTTCTTTTTGTCATTATTAGTTAGTTGTAGCAGTTAGTAATTAGTTATTAGTAGCTGTAGTTAAATGATATAGAGACTAAAAGCTATTCAAAGGTTTTGAGTTGGGGAGATGATGAAGCTCCCCTTGCTTTCTGCAAGCCTTCTGTTTGATGCCTTATAGGAAGTGAAATAGCTAGGAGGTATAATGGAGAGGGTGAAGGATTTGTAGTCAGAAAGACTAGAGTTCCAATCCAATCTTAGAGATTTACTTAACTCTGTGTGACTCTGGGCTTTTCACTTAACCTCTGTCAGCCTCAGTTTCCTTATCTCTAAAATGGGAACTAAATAGCACCTATCTCCATAGGTTCTAGCCAGGATTAGATTAGATAACATCTGTAAAATACTTTGTAAATCTTAAAACATTATATAAACATGAGCTATTATAAAAATTTTGCTATTCTTATTTCAATTTTACAGTTGAAGAAACTGAGACAGATAGCAGTTAACTGACTTACCAATATTACACAGGTAGTAAATGTCTCAGGATAGATTTGAACTCAGGTCTTCTTGACTCTATCCATTGAACCTAGCTACCTGATCCTTTGGACTATGGGATTATGATGGTTAAGGAAGGAAAATGGCCAGATAAAAAATGATGGCCTGAGAGAACAGGGGAAGATGAAGGTATTGCAGGTTATTTTATGGATGAAGAATTGGTTTTGATTATAGGACTTATGAACCTGAAATTTATGTGTATATACACATACATATATATACATATGTATGTATGTCTCTATATAGTATAAATCTATCTTCATAAATGTATTTCAAAATAATTGATTTATGTTTTACATGACATTTCTATTACATAAATATGTTAAATATTGCATATATTACATATTATATATACTATATGATATAACATAATATATTATATATAATAATATATGATAATTATATTTATTATTATATATTATATTGTATGTAAATTATTGTATATAATATAATAAATAAGAATGTGATAATAATATATAACATAATGCATATTATATATTACATATATACATAAATATTACATATATAATATATATTACATTTATATAATGGACATCATACTAACTTCAATAGCTTCCTCTTATTTTTTTTATTTTTTGCTGAGGCAGTTGGGGTTAAGTGACTTGCCTAGAGTCACACAGCCAGGAAGTGTGTCTGAGATCAGATTTGAACTCATGTCCTCCTGACTTCAAGGGTGGTGCTCTATCCACTGTGCCACCTAGCCACCCAGCTTCCTCTTATCTTTAGGATAAAATAGAAGTGTTTACTATGTAATACTTCCTTAACTGGATTCCTACTTACCTTGCAACTCTATTTATCATTAATTCTTTTACTGGAATGTACTCCTACTTTTATTTATATTTATTTGTATAGTGTCTGTCACATAGTAGGTGTTTAATAAATGCTAGTTGTTTGAGTAACCTTATCTCCATCTTCTGGAATTTCCAATTCTCTTAAAAGCCCAGCTCAGGTCCCATCTTCTATAAAAACCCTCTCCTCATCCTCCTGGTTTTTGGTGAGCTCTCTCCCAGATAGAATTACTAGTTTCACATTACAATTGTTTTATATTCATTTGTATGTATTCATGAAGATCTCATCAAACAGAATATAAGCAGTTTGAGGGCAGACACTATTTCATGTTTGTCTTTTTTGTTCCCCATTGTCTAATATAGTTCATGGCACATTTTTGACCCTTTAATAAATATTTTAAATTGAATTATGACATTTATGGAATAATCATTATTGTGGATTTCTGGGGAAGATCAAAGTTAAGTTCTGGGTCATGGAATTTGAGAAGATTAATAAACTTCAGAGGCTATTGTCCTTAAAGAGTTATGTTTGTATATTAAAGTCTTCAAGTACAGGAGCAGGGGAGGAGATAAAGAGAAAGATGAAAAACTAGGGATTTTACTTTATCAGAATGGAGGAAGAGTGACCTAGAGTTCACTAGAACACAGCAATAATGATCTGAACCCGATATTTACACAGATGACACAAACCTTTAAAGGAGAAGTTGCTAAATGATGGTAGCAAAAGAAGAGACTGAAAGTGATATTGGTAGCAGGGAGTTTGTGCATTTTTCCTTTAGCCTAAGATAGTTGGAGGACATGAGAAAGCAACAATAACTAATATTTGCATACCCTTTACACATATTCTCATTTGATCCTCACAACAACCTTAGAATGGAGATTTGCTATTATTATTCTCATTTTACCAATGAGGAGACGAAGCTGAGAAATATTGAGAGATGTTAAAGTATATGAAATAGCATTTGTACTCAAGATTTTCCTGGTTCCAAGAAAGTAAAGAAGCATCTCTAACTAAATAGAGTAAAAAATGATGCAGTGTCTTCTGGAGACAGATAAAGTTCCATAACTATAAGAACATAAAGAGAGTACCAATTCCTTATTATTCAGTACTCCAAACACCAGCTTCAAGTGCTATGCTTGGTGATATGGTAGAGTGGAGAAGGACTTGTAGCTGGTAAACAGCCATTCCCAAAGAGTGTTGTTAAAGACTGTCATTGACCTGGAGGAGAGTTTCCAGTGGAGTATTGCAAGGCTCTAAACTTTCTAGACATTTCCATCAATGAGGTAGCAGGGATGCATACCAATTTTTCAGGTGACATAATTCAGGAGGGTTCATCAATATATTGTGTGACAAAATGAAGCTCTAGAAAGAACTGGACAAAATGAGAATGGTAGATAAATTCAAAATTTTTAATTTAACAGGCATAAATGTGAAATCCTCTTACATCAATTACTTCAATGAAAAATAGGAAAGATCTTACTGGACATCAGTTAAGTCAACAGTCCTAATGAAAAGGACTTAATAATTCAGCTTTACACAAGCTCAGCAATATACAAAAGGATTATATGATTTCAAAAAATATTAGAGTCACCTTAGTATCTAGAACAAAAGAAGTAATAATCCTGTTATATTCTGTATTGGCCAGACAACATATAGTATATTTTATACAGTATTAAATGCCACACTTTGGAAGGGATAACAAATTAGAGTGAGTTCAAAGAAGAATGACAAGAATGGAAGAGTACAAGGGGAAAGACAGGAGAGGATAGGTATAGACAATCTCTCATGGGAACAATTTCAAAAGTTTGGGATCTTTAGCCAGGACAGAGCAGATTTGTAAAGAATGAAATTTATCTTCAGGGACAGCTAAGTGACAGAAGTGGACAGAGGTTGATCCCTGATTCAGGAAGACTCATCTCAGATATTTACTGGCTGTGTGACATGACGTGAGTCATTTAATCTCTGTCTGCCTCAGTTTCCTCATCTGTAAAATAAACTGAAGAAAGAAAAAGTCACATCACTCCAGTATCTTTGCCAAGAAAATCTTAAATGGGAACAGTGAGAGTTGGACATGACTGAAACAACTCAACAAGAACAACTATCTTCAAATATTGGAAGGATTGTCATGGATCGGAGAAAGTAAATAATCTGTGTTGTTCCCGGAAGGGGGCTGTTTACAAACAATAGTTAAAAATTAGAGGGAGGCACACTTAAGGTCAATATAAGGAAAACTTTCTACCAGTCAGAAAAATAAAGTTTGCAAAATTTACATATTATTTCATTTGATTCTCACATCAATCCTGTGTAGTAAGTGCTTTTATTATTGTCATTTTACAGCTGAGCAGACTGAGATCAAGAAGGATTAAGTGATTGACACAGAATGACACAGATGGTAATATGTGTAATAAGATATCAAGCAGTGTCATTACAAAGTCAACATCCTGAAGGGAGGAAGGTATTCTGCTCCGCAGAGTTTAAATCTACTAGGTGAGCAAGTAGATTTCATTCCAGTTCTAAGAATTTGTGATTCTGTAATGTTATGATTACTCAATGGGGAACATAGCATCTTTGGCCCAATGGCTAACAGCCAAGGAAGATTAGATCCTATGGATATTCCATTGTGGTAGGACCTATTAATGGAGTATTAGTAAAGACAATTTCTTGAGGCTACTTCAACAACTTCCATGCCTTTTTGAGAACATTAATGATAAGCTTCCTCTGCTTTTTCTCCATTTAGAAAAGGAGCTAAAGGAATGAAGGAAGAAGAGAAACTCCTACATCAGTTTCCAGCTCTGATTCCACACATCTTAGATATGTTATGTCAGCCAAGATTTGGAACTAACTTTGAAAATTCAGATTTCTCTCTGTGGGTTGAGAGAAAGACAGATTCAGAGAGAGACAGAGAGAGAGAAGAGAGAAGAGAGAAGAGAGAGAGAGAGACAGAGACAGAGACAGAGACAGAGACAGAGACAGAGAGAGAGAGGCAGACAGAGAAGGAGGAAGGGAAGAAGGAAAAGAGAAACAGAGACAAAAAGAGAGACGAGAGAGGGAGAGAGAGACAGACAGACAGAGACAGACAGACAAAGAGAGAAAGAAAAAGAGAAGAGAGAGAGAAGAGAAGAGAAGAGAAGAGAAGAGAAGAGAAGAGAAGAGAAGAGAAGAGAAGAGAAGAGAAGAGAAGAGAAGAGAAGAGAAGAGAAGAAGAAAACAGTTGCTTCAATCTAGGAGTAGCTCATAGTGGGAAGATAACACCACATAATTTTCATAACACCACAGTAGTCTTTTTTGTGATGAAAATTGAGAAAAGACTGGAGAAAGAAGACTGTGGAGCAGGGGAAGAGGAGGAAGAGAATGGAATTCCCCTCTATCTTTCACTCCCATATTCAGCACCACCTTTGAGCTTGTTTGGATCAGTGAACATTGGAACAGGTGCTCTCCCTCTGCCTCCAAAGCAGAAATGTTCTTAAATAAATCTTAATGTGATTAAAATCAATTAGCCAAGAAAAGATGAAAACAAAAAAGAGGTGTGGGGGAAGGGAAACTATGTGTTGTATACATTGAAGGTGACATCATTTGCCACAAGAAGCTTTCTGGGTTTTTTTTTTTCAGCAAAGAAAGTAAATGTGTGCATGAGTGCAAATGTGGGTTTGTCTGAATTGTGTGTGTGTGTGTGTGTGTGTGTGTGTGTGTGCGCGCGCGCGCGCGCGCGCGATGAGGAGGGTGTGGTGGACTGATGGGGAGAAAAGGAAGAGAGATAGCGGGAAAATTGTCTGGATGAAAGGTGTTCCCCGCCCCCTGGCCTTGGGTTGGAGGAGGGGAAGGAGAGAGCTCCATTGGTGTACTCCGCTGTAGGAGTGGCAATCTCTCTGGGTGTGGGGAGTGCAAAGAGGGGGGTGGGCCCAGGGAGGCAGTGGGGGCGGGGGAGCTGCCTGCGCATGTCAAGGCTGAGTGACTACTCCAGGATTAGGGGAGCTCGGAACTGGGCAGCCCTTCCGACTACCTGTCACCAGGGGTCATCCAACACCGTCAGGGAGAGAAGACCCGGGGCGGCGTGGATGCTTTCCCTCGGCCGGCCCCGCCCACCTCTCCTCCCTTCTCGCCGATCCCCGGCGGAGCCCTGAGCTTCCTCCTCGAGCCCAGCCTCTGAGAACCTCCTGGGGATTAAAGAACCAGACGGACAGACAGGAGAGAAATCTCCAGCTCCGACGAGCAGCCTCGGTGTCTTCGAGGGACGCCGCTCCGAAGCCCTCCCGCGAGACCCTCTGGGCCAGGCAGATGAAACTGGAGCTCCCGGGGTGCCGACGAGCCCGGTCGGAGCAGGGAGGTGTATCGTGGGGAGATGTCATCGGAAAGCATGGAGCATTCCCGCCTATATGCTGAGCTCCGAGGCTAAGCCTAGAGAGGAAAAAAAGAGACTCGGCAGCGAACCGAGACTGGCGTTCAGGAGGAGGTGCGGAGGTACTGTCCGCGGTTCTGAACTAGGTCTTATTAGCCGGACCCAGAGACAAACTCCGGTGTGCTGAACCACTCCTTAGAAGTAAGGATCAATCCCCGAGGGGGCGGGAGGATTTGGGGGGGAGGCGGAGGCAAAAGGGCTGCTTGCTGCCTTTGAAAAGCAACGGAACCAACGTGTTGAAAGCCACCTGCAAAAAGTGCCGTGGACAATCCGACTGTGTGAGCTTTTCTCCTAAGGCAGTTCATCCTTGGAGGTTTCCTCGAAAGAAGGGGTGCAGTCCTTATCGGAGAGAAACATTGGATCAGGCCGGAGTCTGAGAAAGATGCCTGCTCTCGGCAGCTTGTTTTCTCTGGCTTCCCTAATGCTCATCTGCTGGGGTAAGTATCGGCCCCCCGCCGTGCCAGACACAGATAACCGTAATAACACTGACAATAATAACAAGTGTTAATAATATTAATGATACCAGTATATATTGACTGAGCCCCGTTTATGTTTCTCTGCCAGATGGAGAAGTCCTCGTTCTTGAGGATGGGGGATGGAGGCTTCTTTTTTTCACTCTCCATTAGTGGGTTTCCATTGCCTCTCAATGCCTTTATCATTCTAGGAGAGTGTTCTTTTCCTCTCTGGAAAGATAAAAACCATGTCCATTACCTAAATCACATTATTGATGGTAATTTAACAACTACCCCTTCCCTAATAAATAGCTAATCCTTGCGGAAATGTGACTGGATAGTCAAATTTACATATCTATTTTTTAAAAATGTGTGTGTTTATTATCATCAATGGATGATTCCTGTTCATTTGGATAAATATTGCATTCAGTCTGTATGTTTATCTACTCTATTATGTATGTATATACATGCATATGTGTGGTCTATATGTATATGGCATATGAATGCAGTCGTTGAAAAGACACCATCCATTGAGGCAGCTGCTTACTTCTAAGGAAGGCTGAGAGAAATGGTGAAAAAGATATTTTTGTTATAGGTGTTAAAGACACAGGAAAAAATGTAAAATAGTATTTATTTTCCTGAACGACTGAAGATGAGTTTCTAGAGTCTTTGTAGTCAATAGAGTTTGCGTTAAAACATTATAAAATTAAATAGTCAAATCACAACTGTCCATTCTGAGATTCTGTGGTGGCCTTCACAATTTTCCCGAGCCTCTTTCTAACCCCCAGTGGAATGCTAAATAATCAGTTCTAGGACTGATCCAGAAAAGAGTCTGGATTGAGCTTGGAATTAACTGTATCTAAAGATGTGTTGTTGCTTATCTAAATGTGCCTCTCTGCATGGGTGCCTCAAATTATTAAGCAAAACAGGAACAATCATTAGATAGCATGTTGTTTAGTTTATTTATGCTGTCATTTCCCTGAATTAGAAATGATCATGAGCAGATTGCTGTATATGGATAAAACTATTCCCTTGTGCTAAAAGCAGGTATGTTGGACTGTGTTTCCCTGAATGACATGAAGCTGAATCTGCCTGTAGCCGTGGCTGACATGCTGACAGGAATAGCCTCTCTGCTTCTGAATTTCTTTGTCAGGTCTCCAGTGGTGACCCTGCCTGCCAGCACTATCTGGCTGCTCATGTGAGCTAAGGCAGAGCTGAGTTTTCTTTTGAACACAATGCTTGATGAGGCAGAGAGGAAACAGTCTGGGCAAGAGGAGAAGGCAGAATCAGAGCCAGCCCAGAGGGCAGGCGCACTGCCATCTATCCCCAGTAGAATAGACCTAAGACTAGAGACGGAACAGACACAATAGGCTGCTGATGATCTCACCTACCTTGATGGCTTAAGACTGGGAATTTGTTTGGGGATATTAGGACTTCAAAAGGGAGGTTGGACACAATGAAAAATGCTAGCTGTTGCTGGAAGAGCTACATGCTGGGAAGAAAACCTCTGTGGAGCAAATATGCTTTCTACAACCATCTCTATTCCCTCCGAGTCAAAGCATTTTTCTGCCTTGTAAACTGTATGTTAATTTACCAAACTGAAGTACTGGGGAGGTGTGGTTTGGGGAAATCCTGGCTGCAGGATCTCAGTGAAAGCCTCACCTCAGACATTTCATTTCATTTGCATATGAGCTCCAGAAGGAGGAGGGTTGTCTCCTTGGATGAGAAGAGTGGCCCCTTCCCCAATTGGCTTCAAAAAAGCCTTAATGTAAATGGGGAAAAGCCCTTTCTTTAATTTGCTACATGTTTCTGTGAAGAAAAAGGGATCCTTTATCAGGCATAATTTCTTCCAGCCTCTGATAAAATCGCAAAACAAGCAGATGTTTATTGAATTCCACTCTTCATTCTTCCTCCTCTACTTTGTTGACCCTTTCACTTTTAGGACCTTGGCAGTCCCAGATTTCCATCTGGCTGCCCATAAGCCTCAAAACAGCCCCTTACATAGGCCTGTCATCCCAGGCATTAGTCCATCCTCTGAACCTTTTCTTTTAATCTCTTTCCATTGAAACAGATCTGCCTTATATTTCATCCCTTCATGGTCATGTGAGGCAATAGAACTGGATACCTCAGAATCTTAGGATATTAGAATGGTCCTTAGAAATTGTCTACATCTAATTTTATAGTTGAAAAAACTGTGGATTAAGGAGATGAGCTGTCTTGCCAAGGACAATTAATTAGTGGCAGAGTCAGAACCAGAATTTGGTCTTTACTCTTACTCTAGTGCTCTTTCAACTGCCAGTATTTATTATTATGCCAGTAAACAAAATATTTAGTAAGTGCTTTAAAAAAAAACAGGTTCTGTGCTGAATACGGGGGAGAAAGGCAAAAAAAATAAGTAAATAAAAATTGGTCCCTGCCCTCAAAAGAACTTATATTCTTTGTTCTTTTGGGGGAGGGGAGGAGGGAGAAGACACTTTCAGTTTAAGTGACTTGCCCAGAGTCACACAGCTAGTAAGAATTAAGTGTATAAGGTCACATTTGAACTCAGGTCCTTCTGACATCAAGGTCTGGGTTCTATCCACTGTGCCACCTAGTTGCCCCCAAGGAGCTTATATTCTAATGAAAGAGACAACTTGCAAAAGTTTATACACACACACACACACACACACACACACACACACACACATAAATGGAAGGGTATCTCACAGAGAAAGCACTAGCAGTGAGAAAGACTTTGAAAAGCCTGAAAAAATGTGGAATTTGAGCTCAGACTTGAAAGCTAAGGAAACCAGCAGGAGGAAGTGAGAAGAGAGGGACAGCCAATTAAAAGGCACACAATCAGAAGATAAAAAGCAAGTGATTACCTTTTATTTCTCATTCGATTTACTAATTCATGCTGTAATGTATGATGGTTTAAAAATTCAGTGATAATAAGATTTTTACCAATTCTGTGTAATATTTGCATTTTAATAGGACTTTTAATATTAAACCCTAAAGGAATCAGTACTATGAAAAATATAGATAGATATTTTGGGGGTGCTATACAGGAAATCATACACTATTTTTAAGGCTAGTTTGGTATCTTCATAAAATGACTTGAACCAATAGCATTCATATGGCATTTTCCTCCCTGCTTGGGACTTTAGTGACTAGGAGAATCAACAAGCTTTTATTAAGCGCTATGTTCCAGATACTGTGCTAAGTTCTGGGGATAGAAATACAAATGAAAGAAAAAAAGTCTTTGCCCTCAAGAAACTTACATTCTAATAAAGAAAAGACTGCCCATAAAATCAAGTTGACAGAGTAGAGATAAGGTACATGCAAGGGAACATGGTAGAAAAACCCACAGAGCAAAGCATGCCTGGTCTGGGCCCTTTGTCAAAATGTTGGTTCCAAGAGAGACTCACTAATGGAAGGAGGGGACCCTAGAGGCAGAAGGAGAAGGCTGTAAAGCAAAGTTTCAAACAAATCAAAGATTTCAACACTGAAACTTAAGGCAGCAGGAGTCAAGTGATTTGTTCAAGGTCAAGTGATTTGTTCAAGGTCAATTGATTTGTTCAAGGTCACTCACTCAAAAACTCATAGGGTTTAGATGAAGAAGGAAATATGGAGGTCACCCAGAATTTTGCAGATGAGGAAATGCAGAATGTAAGACAAGCCAGGATTCAAAATCAGATTCTCTGATTTCAAATTTATTTCTGTTTAGACTAAGTGAGGTCCATAGCTTGGCTTAAATACATATAATGTATACAGATTAGTACTGGATGTAATGAAGGGATACCAAAGGGATAGTGGCTCAGTGTTCCCCTCAAATGGGTGTGAAGAACAGGACAGTCTATGTGGGAAGACATAAGAAGTATATGGACAAGAACAATGAATATTCTGTAAAGTAGGGGTGTAAATGATAAACAGAATAGGGGAAGTATGCCAGAAAGAGAGAGACAAGGAGAAAGAGACAGATAGAAACAGACACAGAGAGACAGACAGACAGAAAGTGAATAGTTGAAAGTGAAAAACTCTGTTAGATCATTCACAATGTCTTTTCTAAACCTTCAGTTTCTGCTGATGCCTAGAACAATGCCCTTTATTATTTACCTATCTTATTAAACAAGCACTTGACATATTTTCGTTGAATGAGTAAAGTTTCTAACCCAGTCTTTCATCTGATTCTACATATCCAGCTTGAGTTAAAGCTAGAGAAGAGAAACAGAGAAATTTGTTTTGTTTACAATTAAGCTTGATGTTTTCAAATATATAAAATAAAGTAAAAGGAGCAGAAAAGAAACTAATTATATTAAAACACAGTTATCAATTTTTTTTATAAAAATAAGTTTTGGGAATCCAGGTTAAGAATTGCTGACCTAGACAATGTTAATTAAGCATCAAAATTCTATGCTCTTGATACCTTAACTGATTGAACCAATCAATCTTTGGCTTTAAGAGAGAATAAAGTCTTTAATCAGTTTAAAAATCTTTGAAAGCTTTTAGAAGCTTTGAAAGCATTTAGATGAAGTGGAGTGTGCAGAAAATATATATTTGGATTGTATGAGAAAACTTGGTTTTCTTCCATGGGTTGTCTATAAAATATTGAGCCAATTTGAAACTGAGAGATTCAAGTGAGTAAAGATCCAAGTGAGAATCCCAAAAGAAGGAATCAGTGGGTGAATAAGAGAAGAGACCCAGTGTTAGCCTTGATCTTGGTAGTCTTTGTCCCCACCCCCAACACTTAGCCAGAAGAGAACTTTAGATGACCATTAGATTTAGACTTTTCATCAGAATTATAGCAATCCCTCTAGCAACAGCTGTCAGCAGTGTTTGCATGAGGATTGAAGATTGTACCAGGATCATGGTAGAAAAGTTATTCTGTACCTAAAGGGAATATTTTGAATATGACAGCAAAAGGATTTATAGCAACTGGGATTTACAGCAACTCTTTTAAATATATAGGCTCTAAGCTTGAGTCCATTCTAACATGATCTCTGAATGAATAGAAAAATGTGACAAAGATTTTTGGGAAGTATCAAAGATGTTGTTCTAGCAAATATCTAAAAAGATAATTAAATTTGGAAGACTAATTGATATCTCCTAACTGGGGAAACACATGAGTAGGGGACTTAGGAACTATGGCAGTGCAAAGCCACCTCTAATCCCTCAAGGTCTTCTCTAAGCAAGAGAGGAAATGTGGCTATCTTTTGGGGGTACTGACCTACCAATGAAGGAGGGATTGGGAGAGTGACTCAGGAGTGTATGCTGCATTAGTCAAAGAAAAGATGGAATGAAAAACAATTTTACATTCTGTGATACATATCACTGTTTCCATTTTGAACACATCATCATTAAACTGACCAACTGTTTACTTATTAATTTCCTGAGTCTTACAATTATTCTCTTTGTGCTAACAACTAACATTACAGAAATGGAATGGGCTTCCAAAAAAGGCAACTAGATTATATTGTAATAGGAAGGCAGTAGGGAGAAGAAATGTTTCAGCTATGGTTGAACTGAATGACTTCTGAGTTTCCCCCATCAACTCTCAGATTCTCTGATTTCATGAACACCTTGTTACCAAATTCAGCCTCCACACAATCTTGATCTTGTTCCAAAAACAGGGTCAAGACTGCTTTTAAAACTCACCTCTTCCATGAAAACTTTACTGAGCCAATTAAGATCCAAATACTTTATCCACTGCAGCAGTGTCCCATATAGAGAATCCATGTGATTTAATCAGTCAATAAGGATTTATTAAGCAACTACTAAGTGCAGGTATGTTGGTAATTCAATTTCCTTGTACATTAGGGAAATTTTCACTTAAGAATGAAGTTATTTAAGGAACCAGTCGATTTTATGAAAAGATGATATAATATACTATCTAAAGTGTGGCAAAGTTAATTGATGATGTTTAACTCAGTATATGACTCAAAACAATAATTAATTATTATTAAATAAAATTTTAAATGTTTGGCAAAAATGAGATACATAATCACTGAAATACTTGAGCCTGACTACACAGGATTAACAAAGTGAATGAAGAATGCACAAACTACATTTAGTTGAAAGGATAAGCTATAGAATTCAACCATATAGTCTAAGCAAACATTGCAAAAAGAGAACTAACTCAATCCAAAACTGGATAGGAAGAGGAAAACAGGTTGAATTACTTTGGGGAAATTGTATTGCCTTTTGTTAAAATGACCTCAAATTTCACCCTCATCTTTTAATGCTGATATTTTGGTGGTATTGCATTGTTATGAATCATGGAACACTGCATTCTCCAAAGAATTGAAATTGAAATAATCCAAAGGATAATAAAAAATCATTCAGTGAGTTGGAGCATACTGCAACACCTGACCAAAGTGAAATTATATGGGTAAAATAGCATAATCAGAGAAATGTTTAACCATAAAAAAGATGGGTTGTCCATATAGCAAGAGGGCACAAAAACCAATAGGCAGCCTACATGTTCCATTGCAATCAACAAAATTATCAGAACAAGAGAAACACCTTTAATAAATTCTACAGATCCCCTGCAGTAGATATATGTAAAGATATATGAGAGTAATGTAGAATGGGCAGGCATAGATGGGCTGCAAAATCCATGGCATCTAACTCAGTGAACAAATAGACAAAAATAGACAAAAAATGTTTAAAGGGGCAGCTAGATGACACAATAAAAAGAGTTCAAATCCAGCCTCAGATACTTGCTCGTTATATTCCCCTGAGCAAGTCACTTAACCGCAACTGCTGCCCTTAAAAATGAGACTATATTAAATATATACAAATTTATAATAAATATATGTATGTATATATCAGCATTATTATTTTTCCAACTTCCTTTTCAGTATAGTTCCTTTTAATTAATTTGAAGTAGGGGGAATATTCTGAATGACTCTTATTAGATCTATTTCATCTTTGCCCAGATGTACATCATTTCTATATTTTAAACCATGGAACAGAAGTTTAAATCCCATGGTAAAGACACCATCTTTTAAACTAGTTATTCATTTCCCAAATCTATCTTTCTTTCTGAAATCTTTACCTTTACTTAATACCACTTATGGTGATCGAGTCCTAATTTTTTTGCCTGAAATTTAGTATATAGCAATGCTTTATGAATTTCTTCTGTAATATCTGTACCCATGTTAATCACCATAGTCATCCAATCTGACAAGTCTTGGGAACTTCTTTGCATTCACGACCAAAAAAAAAAACAACAGATTTCAAATAGCAACTACATTGTGATCTTAGTAGTCTCTCCCTTCATACATCTTCAAACTTCCTTTCTAGCCTTCCTTTTTATTATATTCTGCCATTTTGCACCTTTTCGTGCAAGTTAGGATACTCATCTTCCATCTGTCCATCAAGGTTAGCATGGAGAGATGGAAGATGGCAGAAGAGAGTAAAGGAAAGGGAAACAGGGTCAGAGGCAAAGTCACTTTTTAAAAGAAATGTTTCATTTTCCCTGATAGCCTGAGATGTGAAGAAGTATTTTTCTGAGGTGAACTTTTACCTTCTTTTCTGTAGGGAGACCAGGCCGTCTTTGACCAAAAGTGACAATCACTTAGCCAGTGCAAAAAGGCAAATACCATTCAGTCTGAGCTCATTGAGAGCCATAGCTTAGTTCTTTTCCCTTGACTGATGGACTTCTGTTTTTCATTCTTTTCCTACAGAACTCTTTCTCTCTCTTCTCCTCTTTGCTCTTTTTTTCCCTTTCAATGCAAATCTCTTTCTTCTTGAAACTTTTTCCTGTTAGAGTCTTTATGCTTTAGCTCTGGTTCTTCTTTAACTTCCAGTCTCCCTTTAACTTCTTGAATCCTCCCAAATTTCCATCTCTGACATCCTTCAGAATTCCCAAACTCTAAATCTTCTCTATGTTTTCTTTCTCTTTCTCTGTGTCCTTCAGCTAGAATTCTTTTCCCATTTTTTGTTCTACCAAACTTCCCTCTAAAGTATAAAGTAAAGGCAAAGTTATTTTGCCTTTTTGACCCTCAGCTTCCTTATCTGTAAAAATGTAATAATATTTTAGTAAAACTCATACTTAGAGGGTAGTTGTGACTTTAGTACTTTGTAAATCTCA
Organism: Antechinus flavipes; assembly: GCF_016432865.1. NCBI lineage: Eukaryota > Metazoa > Chordata > Mammalia > Dasyuromorphia > Dasyuridae > Antechinus > Antechinus flavipes. Next base: position 381,124,968 of record NC_067400.1, on the reverse strand, counting down.
TTAGATATACAGAAGACCCTTGCTGTATCTAGCAGAAACTCAGTTGTAAGAGAGGCCTCTCCAAAGTGAGGAAAGATTAAGAGCTTTTTTATTATAACTATTTTTTGTATCAGAGATAATGAACACTACCAGGACAGAGATCAAAGATGCAGTTATATATAATTTTATCTGCCCTGCACTTAGCATCATGCTCTGCACATAATGAGTAGTTTAATATTTTGTTGAATATTGTGGTTGTCTTTGTATCTCTCCTATTTCCCCCAGGCTTTTTTTTTTTTTCATAATTTTGTGTTCTTTATCTCTCTATTCTCTCCCTCCCCTCTTCTCTGGTCTCCCTTCCCAATGCTTCTCTTCTACCTGACCCCCAAAATACCCTGCTCCATCTCGCTCTCCAGTCCATGTTTGCTTTCCAGTCTGCGTGGAAGTCCCTTCTGAGACAGAAGCAGTCCAGGGCAAACATATGAAACTCCGGTGCATCTCCTGCATGAAGAGGGAAGAAGTGACAGCCAATACTGTGGTGGAGTGGTTTTACAGGCCGGAGGGCGGTAAAGATTTCCTTGTATGTAGAGCCACTGGCTCTTCTGTTATTTTTGCTGACTTCTGGAGAAAAGACACTTCTGTTTACTCAGCTTTCCTTCTGTGGCTAATTGACAGCTTTGGTCCAGTTTAGCCTCAGAGAAAGGCATTGTAGGCAATAAGATCTCGAGGTCCTGGGGTGATGAGTAGCATGGATCCTTGAAATCCATAGTGAATTCCCAAGCTTCATCTTTAGTTCATAGGTTCACTTTCCTCCATGGTCATAATGACTTAAGTGTTTATAAGCTTCACAATAATTTAGCTATGTAGTTACTTCAAATATTTAAATTTTCCAAATAGAAACAGTAGGACCAAAAAGGCTTACTTAGGTGTTAAATATCAGAGCCAAAACTTGAACCTTTGATAAAGGTCTTCTATCTCCAACTCCAACATGCACTCTCCTACACCATACTTCCTCTCCACAAAAGCCTCTGCTCCTTCTTTTCCCCCTAACAAGCAGAATTTTAATTTTTTTTAAATTTTGCCTCCTCCCACTGCCCTTCCTCTCTAGAACTTGAGATCCTAAAAAGATGGATTCTCATTTGTATGACATGGCGACAAACTAAATGTCTTTTAAAGACCTCTTCTAGTGCAGAGGTTCTTTTTTTTTTCTATTCTCCTTTTCCCATTGCCAATCAGCTTGTTTCTTATTACCAAAACTACATGTGGGATCTATAATCAATTTGCTCCAAGAGAGGCGAAGTGCCACATTTGGTAGTATGTTGGATTTGGAACTATGATTTGGGGCCATGAATTCAAATCCTGCCTCAGACATTTACTAGCTGGGTGACCTTGAGCAAACTATTTAATTTCTTTCAGCTTCAGTTTCCACATCTGCAAAACTGGAATACATTACCTAAAGCATTTAGCTAGTGTTACATAAATACCTACTATTATGGTCATTCTCAACCATTGCAGTTTGTTGTAATTCAGATCCCAGTCTTCTCTATTTAGACTTCTAGTATGTTGAAGTTGGAAGACTATCTAAATCAGTTCTTTTTTAGAGAAAAAGTCACAGCTTGCTAGAAACAGAGGCAGGATTACCCTTGGCCTATCCCACATCCTCTTGCATAGAGGATCAGCTTTGATAGTCAAAGAGTTACATTATAAAGCTCAGGGACCCCTAAAGGGGCTACAGAAGAGCTTATTACTAAAGAAAGATCAAGTGCAAGCTGAGTGAGCAATTGTCCAATGGATTCTGGTTCAGATTGGACCAGATGGTTCTTGTCTTTCCAATTCTGAATTCTGTCAAAACTTTCTTGGTCTTTATCTCTTCCTATCCATCCAGCCATATTTGCCATACACTTTTTATGTCCCCAACTTTTTTCCTTTCACCACTAGAGAGGCCAGGATGACACAATGGAAAAGTGACAGATTTGAAATCCACTTAAATCCAAAAAAATGGGTTTAAATTCTGGCTCTGCTGCTTAATATTTGTATGACTTTGAATGTTACGTAACCTCTTTGAGCCTCAGTCTTTTTTTCCCTTTAAAATCACAGAATTGCACTAGAGAATTTCAAAGATTCTTTGCAACTCTGAATCTATAGTCTTGTGCCCCTTTTTTTCTAATCCCTCCCTTTCCTCAGACTTCATTCCCCTTCTGCATCCCCAACTTCTGGTCTTTTCCTTCCAATTTCTTCCTTTGTCCTCTTCCCTCTCCCACTGCCTTTTTTCTACTTACCTTTATTCTATTCCTCTATACTTCTTTTCTTCCCCTCTATCTTCTCCTTTTCCTTGTCATCCATTTCTCCTTTACTCATCTACATCTTTTCCCTTCATGACCTTTTCCTCACCCCGTGTCTGTCCCCTCTGGACCTCTCTCCTCCTTCTGTCTCTTTGATTTCAGATCTACGAGTACCGGAATGGTAAACGGGAAGCTGAGAGCCCCTTCCAAGGCCGCCTGCAGTGGAATGGGAGCAAAGACCTGCAAGATGTCTCCCTCACTGTGCTCAATGTCACACTGAATGACTCTGGTATCTACACCTGCAATGTCTCCCGCGAGTTTGAATTTGATTCACACCGGCCCTTTGTGAAGACCACAAGACTCATCCCCCTCAAAGTCACCGAGGAAGGTAAAGTCAGAGCACGGGTCTTCCAAAGGAGATCTTTTCTCCAGAGGCAGCAGGTGGGATCCCAGTTCATGAAAGTCTATGAACAGCTTAAAAAATAAAAAAGAGAATTATCTAAAAATATAACTAGTATGCCAGCTTTCTTCAATGGTCCATTCTCCAGCTATAGATAGAATTGGCTCTCTGATCCTTCCCCTTACTACTTACTGCCTTGCCTCCTTCCATCTTCTGCCAAGAAAGGGGAAGCTGCCAGCTGGAAGGTTAGATATAGATTGATCGTAGCCCATTCCCTAGGCTCATATCTTCAGAAAAGAAAGATGATCAGTCATTAGTTTGAGTACAAACCAAAATAGCAATTTCTTGGTAACTATTAAAATCATCATTCTTCTAGGATTCCCAAGACCTTCACGTTGCAATCCCCTCTTTCTTTTGGATCATTAATTTTGGAGGCTAGGAATGTATATTTAAGAAGCCATTTGGTCCCTCTTCAGGGACTCTAGGCAGGTGTGTAAATCATTACCAGAGTAATGGCTCCTTAGTCTTTCTTTAAAAATACAACCTCCTTCTACAACTTCCCTTAGTAATACATTGCCATTTATACATACTTCTTTTATACATACATACATATATATATATATATATATATATGCACTTCTTTTAGCTAATAAGTTCTTCCAATAGTCTAACTCAAACCTCTTTCACTATGTGTCCTCCTGTCCCACATGGAAACAAAGAACTATTTCTCATAGTCATTTAAAAAAAAAAAAAAACATGCCTTCACTTAACCAGAGCATTGATATGCAGGTCCCTCTCATTCCTCTCTTTTCTAGACTAAATCACAATTCCTTTTCCTTTAGTTTGTCTGAGATGGCCTATTCTTAATCTCCTCTAGTGTTATCATTGCCTGTTAATGCAGAAATAGAATGATGAGGGAATAAGGAATGTGAAGGTAGAATGAAAGGATCAATGCATGTAATCTCAGGACTGCATCTAGAAATAAAATTCAACAATCCTGACTCTCTGAGTCTGCCACTTTCTCTGCTGATAATAATAATAATAATAATAACTTTACAGAGCCCTTTAAGGGTTACAAATCACCTTCCTTACAGTAATCCTGTATAAGTGCTATTTATCAACATTTGATAGATAAGGAAAGTGAGATCATGTGACATGTCCTTGATTATAAGCCCCAAGTATCAGAGCCTGAATGGGAACTAGGGTGTCAGAATTCTAGGTTCAATGCTTCTTCCATTATGCTAAAAGTTATTTAGAATTTTACACTTTCCTGAATTGAGCAGTGGTCCTTGCCAATGAGTGGATTTGAGAGAGATGGGGAGACAGACACATGAAAAGCAAAATTACAGTCTGACTGATCCAAGAGGTACCAGGTTTCTTTTCCATATCTTTAACACATATTTTATCTTTCCGGGGAGGGCTAATCAGCTCCCTCTGCTGGTGTCATGGCAAAAATGCTGGAATAGTGAGTCTCATGGATAGCTAATCTCAGCCTCCTGCTTTTTTTTGGTTCCTCTCTCCTGAAAATCCTTCTGGAGACCCAAATGTGGAAGGAATCATTCTGACCCCGAGCATATATTCAAACAGACAAAAGTCTGAGAAAAGTACTCAGTTCTAGAATCACAAGAGCTGAAAAGTCTGTTCTCCCCCTTCAGATATAATTCAGACACTTATTGTACCCTCATTGATCAAATGGGCTCCATACTTACAAACTGTCTCTCCTTTCCTTTTTCTTCCCCTGTCCTTTAGTCTTTCCTTGGGATCCACAGTGCCAGAAGTGATCATGAGTTCCTGGGAGGGAAGAATCCCTGGAGGCAGTGTAGCCTAAATCTCTGCCCAGTTGATAAATAGGGATTCACAATTAAGTGGTCTTGAAAAATGGGAGAAAAATGCTTAGGGTAGTGGAAAAAATACTGACTATAGAGCCAGAAGACTTGAATTCCCAGTTCTACTTGTGTTATATCAAGCAAGTCAATTCCCTTTATGTGTCTCAATTTCTTTAATCGTAAGATGAGGGGAGTGAGATTGGGAACACTCTAAAGTCACTAACAACTCTATGATCCTATTATTGTCAGAGGCCCAGAAAATACAGCATCCAAACATGGATAACAATTACTTTAGTAGCCATGGTCCTGCCTTCAGCGTCCATCATTTTAATACAAGTAAAGCTAAGGTCTTTAAAAACAGCAACTACACAAGTAAAGAGAATAGACAGGAGAAACAGGATATTTCTATTAATAACTCTTGTCTGGCCCTCATTGGCCAATTTACCACTTGCAGGCTCCCTGGATGTGTAGGTTAGTATTTATCTTCATGACTGGGTTCATCCCTTGCCTTCCAAGTAGTCCTTAAAACCAGCCTCTGTATAACTGACTCCCACCTCCCCTGGTTATTTCCCCAGACTGTTTTGAGAATTCTGAGGTCAGAGGGGTGGGATTCACTGGTATCTTCTGCCTTCCTTAGCTGGAGAGGACTTCACCTCGGTAGTCTCGGAGATCATGATGTACATCCTCCTGGTCTTCCTCACTTTGTGGCTACTCATCGAGATGATTTATTGTTACAGGAAAGTCTCCAAGGCTGAGGAGGCGGCTCAAGAAAATGCGTAAGTCTTTTGATTCCCAAGCCCATCACCTCTCATTGGGGACCACGAATGTGTCTTGGGAGAACCACGTGTTAGCTTTCTGTCCTGAGAGCAGGAGGCTCAATTTTGTATTGTAACTGAACTTGGACAAACCTTAAAAAAAAAAAAATCTAATTTTTCCAGATTGAAACAATCCAGAAAAAAATATGTTTTGGAATTGTTTGGGGGGCATAACCCGACAATATAGGGAGAGAAAAGAGTTGATTCTGATCCTTCTTCAATACTTCAACATTAATGTGAAGATATAGACATTACATGCAAAATTAAGAGCAAATGAACATGCGGTCAGCTCTCAATTATCCACACTAATGGAGGCATAAGAACAGAAGTCTCTAAATATGGCCAAATCTATGGTCATTCTGATTCTGACTGGGACACCAAAGAAAATGATGTTGGGAAGGAAGAGTTGCCCTCCATCTGTTCATATTTAGGAACATGCCTAAATATCTTTTACTTTCCTTAACAAGGTGCCCTAGAGCTACAATCCCAAGCATATATCTAAATTTATTGTGAACTTAGTGCTAGTGCCATCCTTTGGAATAATGAGCTTCCCAGATTTACTTTTTATGGTGCAAAAGAATTGTTGTTTATTTGTTCTTTTATTTTTAAAAAAAATGCAATTTCTTTCAAGATTGAATGAAGGCCTTAAGTTCCATGTCCCAGGACTGGGAAAACAACTCATCCATCTCATGATTTCAGTCACAAAATCTCAGAGTTGGCAATGACCTTGGAGAGGCCATGTAGTCCAACCCTTATCTAGGAGATCACTCTCCTTTATAATAACCCAACTTCTGTTTGAAAGCCTCTGGGGACAAGGAACTCTGTCCTTTGAGATAATCCATTTCATTTTTGAACAGCTTTCAATGTTGTGAAGGTCTTCCTTACACTGAGCTCATATCTCTTTCCCTGTAACTTCTCCTTCCACCTTCTAATTCTAGTTTTCCCCTTTCTGGGCCAAGTATCATAATCAAATGTTTCAAGACAGAGCTCATACTCCCTCTTAAGGGTTCTTTGAACCAAAGGATCTTAACTTGGGGTCCATGAACCTAATTTTTAACTTTGGTATCTATTTCAATATATTTCCTTTGTAACCCTATTTATTTTGTGCATTTTAAAATATTATTCTAAGAAAAAGTCTATACACTTCATCAGACAGCCAAAAGTTAAGAACCTTTGATTTAGGCTAAAAACACCTCAACTCCTGAGAGTGACCTCATATTATTAAAGCAAAGCCAGACAGGATCATAATCCAGAGCTGGAAGGAACATCACAAGTCAACTATATTAACACCATCCTTTTTCAGATGTGGAAATTAAGCCCTAAGAAAATTCATTGCTATGGCACATTGGTAACAGTATCAGAGATGGGACTTGAGGGTTCTGACTAGAATTGGTACTCTTTTTGTTGTACTTCATGCCTTCTAGGGCTGATTGAATCAAACAGATTTTATGTTACAATCTCTTATATGTGTTGTTTTTTTAGGGCAAAGTTTCATAGGTGTGAGAATCAAATTTTGCTGAAAAGAGACTCAGAGAAACTTCATGATTTGTGGAAGGCCAAACAGCTGTGTCAGAGGTAGAATTTTCATGTCTTCCTGAATCCAGAAATCATAGCATAGTATAGCAGAGGTTCTCAAAGTATGGTCTAGAGAATCCTGGGGATCTCTGAAATCCTTTTAGAGGGTCTACAAATTCAAAAATAGTTTTTATTTCCAATATGGTAAATGTCTATAAATATAATCCAGATAAACAAAAATGCTTTGGAGAGATCCTCAATAATTTTTAGTAGGATAAAGATACTGAAAACAAAAGTTTGAGAACCACTGATAAAGAGTGTTGAATCTGGAAACAGGAAACCAAGGTTTAATTTCTACCTCTGACACTCAGTAGCTGTATGCTTTTGAAAATCACTTATACCCTCTGAACTTGTTTATTCATCTTTTAAATGAGTATGATAAGATCTATTATAGTACCTACCTCCCAAGCTTAATTTTCTTGGTGAGGCTCAAATGAGTTAACCTATGTAAAATCCTTTGCGAACTTTAAAGCTCTGTATAAATATCAGCTATTGATATTATTGATAGTATCACATGGATTTTGTGAAGTCAGTGAATATTGGACTTCACAATAGATTTGGCTACTTATATGCATGTGTTGGATAATCAGGCTTCATGATATTCCAGTAAAATGCAGCCACACAAAGAAGGTCTGATTCAATGGGAACTGGAGGTCAAGGATTCCCATTGTGACCCACTCTGAGAAATTCTCTATTCTTCATTCCCTGCTGGAGATGGCATTATTTTCCAGAATGATGCAAAGCATCAGCTTAAAATAAGTCACTGAAAATGAACTTGCAGTCTCAGATTTGCTATATTAACCTGCATTTGTTTTTTCTTAACTTTTCTGAGTTCAGAGAGGTGATTACAATTTTTCATTTAAAAGGTTTCCCCTAGATACATTTGAAAGGAGATAGGGGTATAGGAGTATAAAGAGATACATGAGAATAGAAGATGAGTATAGAGGATAATATTTTTTTTAAAAAAGGATAGAAGATAACAAGAGTGTTAATTAGTAGCTTTCTAATCTATTTTCCTTGATGATAACTTTAAGAATTTGAAAGCTCCTCCTCATCTAGATTTTAAGCAATACATTTAACTTTCATGAATAATCAATTAACAGTTCATGGATGTTGTGATCTATCCATCTGCAAAACAAGGGCGACAAGCTTCTGACTCTTTTCCATTAATCCCTTTGGAACACTACTGGATCACTCAAGGAGGATTGGCCAAATGATCTTAAGGGACAATGTGCATGGACGAACTCATGTTTGGAAAAATGCCAACTAGAATATGGTAATTAAGATTATAGGCCTTTAAAATTCAAAAGGATCTTAAAGATTACCTAGTTCAATCCCTTCATTTTACAAATGAGGAAATTGAGACTCAGAGAGATGAAGTGACTTGCTGGTGGTTATATCTCTAGTAAGTGACTCATTTGGTAACTATTAGCTCTGTGCTCTAATGGCAAGTGGGGGACCTGCCCACCAGAGAGTAACTTCCTATTTCTTGAGTGATTTATAAGAACCACCTGGCTTCTACTGACTTTCTTGAAAAAGAAATTAAGACTAATTATTGTAGATGGTGGGCAGCCACAACTGAAGTTCTCATCCTCTGCTTTACTGTTGCTTAACTTTGCCCCCAAAGTCAAGTCTTCCAGCTTTTTTCTACATTGCCACTCAAGAAGTAAATCTGGAATTGAAGAGAGGGAGAGACTGTACCAGCTTCTAGTTACTTGGGGAGGGCTGACTATAGAAACCCAACCCCAGCAACCCTCATGATAACTTTCATTGGTTCAGGGATTTTATCTCTGAAGTGATCATCTTTTCTCCTCTCTCAAAAACAGAGCCATGAGGAAGAAGCAAGACTGTTTTATGGAGATTCTGGCCCCCTAGGTCTTGCCCCCCTCCCCTCCATTCTTCTTTCACTTCTGGAGACCTCAGGGGCTGACCCTCTCCCCTGCCTCTCCTCCCCTAGGTCTGACTACCTCGCCATTCCATCAGAGAACAAGGAGAATTCTGCAGTGCCAGTGGAGGAATAGGAGAAATGGGGTATGGCTTACAGTCACGAACTAAGGCTTGAGGGAGGGATTCTGGGCTTCATCTCCCCCACCCCCTACAAATAACCACCTACAAGAAGGCCAGGATCCCTCAGTTGGAAGCCATAAATCGCCTTCCCTTGGTCTCACACATGCCTCTGCCTGATCCCCATCCCAGGGTGATAAATGGGGGATCAGGGAGCCTTTTTATTTTGCCCTCCCTGGCCACTTTGCCACGGCTCTTGACATGACCCACTCTGGAACAGTAGCTTTGGGCTTGGGTTTGATGGGAGTTCATGATGAGCTGCTCTGTCATCGGTAGGTGGTCTGATGTCTGACGGGCCCAGGTCTTCAGTGTGGATGATGTCAACAACTTCAGGACGGGACCACCACATCCATTCATCAACCATCAGACTTTGCTCATGGGTCCACCCCCTGAAGGATACCTCCTTTGATGGCTAAGTCGAGGGCCCTCTATCTCACTCCGGGCCTGGTCTTTCCCCAGCCTAGTCTCATGGCGCTGTAATAGAGCTACACTCCCTTTGCTCCGCATGGCTTTGTATAATGCTGGTAGCAATTCCTCTTCCTCCGCTCTTTCATGACTATTTCCCTGAGTCCGGCCCCCATTCACTGCTGGACAAGAAGGAACCTCGCCTGCTCTTCTGCTGTCCTTTCACTTGGCCCTCACCCCTGCCCCGAGAAGGAATGGTCCCTCCACCCCTGAATGAGAAAGGGCACTGCAGTTGGTCTTAGCAGAAGTCAGATGTTTCTCCTGTTCCAGGAGTGATCCAAACAAGCCCAGAATGAAGAGTAGATGAATTTAAGATTCCATTTCTAAACCAACCAGACCGTTAGGTGTGGGGTTAGAACAGAGAACTTTTCTGGACCACACGGGTCTGAAAGAAGTAATAGCCTATGTTAGATTATCTTCAGGAACCTCGAGGCCTAGGGCTAGATTTCATCTTACTCCGAGGCTCTAGACTGTTCCCAGTCATTCCCTAAGTAACAGTCAGGACTACTTAATAATGGTTCCTCTTGGCAATATTATCCTTGCTGTGTCACTTACCCTATCTTTTGTCTTCCTAATAAATCTCCAGGGAAGAGGGCTGGCAAAAGAGAATGGTAGCAATTTTAGTAGCTTTTTAAAGCCAGTCATCTGATTCCCTGACCACTTTGGGAAAATATGCCCATTTCCCAACTTGTCCTGGTTTTTCCCCCATCGTGGGATTTGGAGCAATCAGCCTTTCTCTTAATACTGAGAAGCAGTACAGAATGTTGGGAATTTTCCCAAATTTTGTGACTGATGACTTTCTATCCCCACCTCCGAGAGGGTCAGTGTTGTTATTCACAAGCTAGTGGATGTTCAAGGAGCAGCAAGGACTTGCATGGGATCACAAAATATAGAAGGCACTTTGGTGAGTTGACTTGGAATGTTTTCACTCGTAGAATTAGGATTTGTGGTGGAGGAACCACTGACTCCTGAAGAATTCCAGTGATAAATAGTGTTAGTTCTTCTGTGAATACAGAATGGATGAAAATGAGCCCCCAATACAGTGGGGAATGGATTGGCTTTCCGGAATAAGGAAAGCCCAGATTTATGTGAGTAGAACAAGTCTTAAGGACTCAATCACTCGTTCCTTAACTTTAAAATGAAGAAATGGCCTAAGATCATAGGATCCTAGGACTTAGAGTTAGAAGGGACTTTAGAGGTCTTTTATATATCAGCCACACTTATTTGACAGATGTCTAGAAGGCCCAGAATGGTTAAGTGATTCATATAATACTTGGCAGTTATACCTGGGGTAATGGTGTGAAGGTGGATGAATAGAATAGTTGATCTCTTAAGATTCTTACAATCTAGTAATCCAAGAGGCTCCCTTATATTTAAAATGCTCTCTACTCTATAGAATAAAACAGATCAGATAGGAAAAGCTTGACCAAAACAAAAACACAAAAAAACAAAAACAACAACAAAAAACCCAAACAAAACAAAAAAAAGCACCTTAAATGTAGTGTTAAATATCTGTTCCTGAGGTGATGCTCTTCCCCACCTAGTGGCCAGACAGGGGATCTGAGGCATTATAAGCTAGAGAAAGGCTTTTTTTCCCCCTTAGGGAATTGTCTTTGGGTTTGTGTGGAGGACAGCACTGTTGGCATTGGACTTAGATTGACTTTCCCCTTTGTTGTCTCTCTAAAAGTTATTGCTCTAAAGAACTATTTGCTGCAGCACTCAGGAGTAAGGTTTTTATATTTCCAAACTTCTTCATCTACATAATCTTCCACAAGGTGCCTCTCTGACCTTGGATGAGAGGCAAAGATTTTTCTCCCCATTTTATGGATGGGAAAACAGACCCAGTATGTACAGTGAGTTGTCCACAAACATTAATTGAGCCAGTAGCAAAACCTCCAGTAGTCTTTTTAACCTCCAGTCCAGGGATCTAATAGGTCATGCTTCTCCCCTTTCCCTAAGTAAGTAGTGTAGTATGGAAACTCTAGACCAGTGAAACTTCAACTCAGTTTCTGATAAAACAAAAAGATTATGGGGAACATTGTAGCTAATAATATGTAGTACTTAAAGGTTTATGAGATACTTTTTACAAAGATTATTTGATCCTCGCAACAATTCTGGGAGATAGGTGCTATTATTATCCTGATTTTATGGATGGAAAAATCAAGGCACAGAGCAGTCACCAGGCTACTAAATACTTAAGGCTGGATTTGTATATAAGCCTATGTGAAGTTAGGTCCGATATCCCACATACCTAACATTTTAAAAAGGAAGTGATTACTGAAAATTTACAAAGGTTCATCAAGAACAGGTCATACTAAACGTATTAAACTAGATGACCACTATTGTGCCTTTTAGCTCAAAATCTATGATTCTATGACTCTTTTTTGACAGATACATTTAAAACAAGGGAATGTTAAAAATATAGCTTTGTTGACAAGATGCCTCATTTTATTTGTGTTAAAGATAGAAATGCAGACTAGACAATAGCTTAGATTGTTTTGGAACTGGTTGAAAGGTCAGAGGCAAAGAAGAGTCATTAAGTGGTAATGGTTTTGTGTCAATTTTGAAGGATGTTTCCAGTCTTTGCTTGGTCTATTGCTATCTAAAATTTTTTAAGTTGATGGCTCAAATAAAGGCATATATGGCCTGTTTATCAAATCTCTGACACAGAGGTGGAAAGGAAGGATACTTTGCACACAAAATGACCCTGTCAAGATCCAAAAGGATCGTAACAGGCTGGAGCAGTGGACCTGGAGTTCTAAAAGTCAACTTCCCAAGTAAAATGTGATTAGAGCATAGTTCATTTGCAGATCTAAGTGTGACAAAATACTGGGAGTCACCAGTGTGATCTTGGGCTGTATTTAGTACATCCATACACAGAATCCCAATCAAGGGAAGTAAGAGTCTTCAATATCCTCCGCCCAGATCAAGTCATATTAGGAATGTTATGCTCAGTTCTAAGCAACACGTTTTAGGAAAGATCCTGATAACTTGAGATTATTCAGGGAAGGGCAATTGGGATGGTGAAAAAAGATCAGTTGGAGGAACAGGGTATAGATGATCCCAGAAAAAAAAAGATCTGGTATATTTTTACCATAGGTATTTGAAAAGTAGCTATCATATATGTTTAACACTGTTCTGCTTTGCCCCCAGAGGAAGAAGCTAGAAGCAATGCAGTGAAACTTGCAGAGTAAAATCCAGGTTTGATGTTCTTAATGATGAGATTTATCCCAAAGTAAAATGAGCAGCCTAGGAAGGCTGTGAATTTCTAATGATATATTTGCAAAGCACTTGGTACAACCTGTAGCATATAGTAGGCACTTGATAATTGTTTGTTCCCTTATCCTTCCCCTTGGAGAATTTAATCAGGAAATGGAGATTCTTGCTGGGAAATAAGTTGGATTGAATGATTTCTGGCATCTCTTCTGTTTAACATTCTGAACATACCTGTCTTGTTCAGAAAAAGCTCCCCAATACAACACACACATTGTTTCCTGGGTGGTTTGTAAGGCTGATGCTTCCAGTTTCATTCTTCATTCCTTTCATGTCTACTTCTTTCCCACTTGCCATTGATTCAAAATTCGTTTCCTTCTCCTACCCTATAAAACGTGCATTCTCATTTAGCCTTTCTTCCCTGCTTCTTTCCTCCTTATTTAAAAACAAAAACTATTTCCCCTTTCCCCTTCTCCAGTTCTTTGTCCTCAGTGCTTCCTTTTTCCTTCTCCACGGCATCTTTTGCTTCACCTTTGAGATCCTTGGCTTCTTCTCCTTCCATTAACCCACTTAACCACACTGTTCTCCTTGGACCTCCCCACTCAAGTTCTGTTCTGAAAATCCTTTTCTCCTCAGATCCTCTATGTCCTCCCCATTTTATCTCCTACATTTTTTCATAGGATTATAGGATTTAGAACTGAATGGGACTAAGAAAGCATCTTACCCCTCATTTTTCTGAAGAGTCTGAGGTCTACTGAATTCTCCTAAGGTCACATTCGTAATAAATAACACAGAAATGGATTTCCAGGTCCAAGAGTTAATGTAATCTTGGGTTCCCTCTAAACACACAATATCTAGAATATGGGAGGAGATAGTCCTGCTCTGAGGAGACCATACCTTGAATAATGTATTCAGTTCCAGATGTCACATTTTAAGGTGGGTGCTGATAAAAGTAGGAGAACATCTAACAAAAGGAAGCCACCATTGTGAAATGCTCCAAGATCCTCTCTGCAAATTGTTTGAGGAACTGAGGATGGTTAACCAGTAAAAAAAAAAAAAAAAAAAAAAAAAAGGCTTGGGCGGGGGAGTGCACAAAAACTGTCTTATTTTTGGCCCCAAAGGGGAGTTACATTGACAGATTTCAGAGGGGAAAGATACCTGGCAGTAAGAACTAACCAAAAACAGATAGCATATGTTGTGGTGTATGAAGCTTGGAAGTTCAATGGATTAAATTCTGGACTTGGGAATCAAGATTTGCATTCAAATCCTGCCTGTGACATTTTCTATGTGGCCACTTAATTTTTCTCAGCCTCAGTTTCCTCATTTGTAAAATGGAGATGATCATAAAAGCACCTACCTCACAGGGTTGTTATGAGGATTAACAAGGATAATCTACATAGAGTGAGTCACGTGTTACCAGAGATCATCATGAGAACCTGGATGGGAAAGCTGCAAGTGGAATTTTTAATCAAGTATGGGCTTAACTGGATGGCCTCTGAGACCCTCCCAAGCCTTCAATTTTCTCTAAATCCAGTGTCCTTTCCACTGTCATGCTGACCTTTTAGGAATCTCTGAGAAACTTCATCTCTGTGGCATCTTATCTTTTATGTGAATCAATTAGAGCCGAGAGGAAGCACCAGCCAAGTCCAGCCCTTGCCCCATCTACTTGCCTACTTCTGCCTCCTGCCCCAACAGATGCAAGGGCCAATTTTGCTATCCCATAAATTTTATCTATTGTTACGGGGCTGGTTTTTAAAGGGCTCAAGAAAGTTCTCAAGGGCTAGCTTATTCATCACCCTCAGCATCCTATTTGCTAATCCAGTGTGTTAACCTGTTTCCCATGTGTGTGTCCTCCCACCCAAGATTAGTTTGCCTGGGAGGTTGATCCCATGGCCTACTTTGTCATGAACCTAAATGTTCAATTTGACAACCCTGGGGCTGTGACTTCTGCACTTCTCCCGTCAATGTTGCACCATGACCCAACCCAAACCCTTAGTACAGTAACTTCTAACTGAAACTCTAGGTCATTTTGCCACGCCTCTTCCCTCATTCTTCCAATTTTAAAATCCATTTAGGGGCATTAATCTGCAAGCTATTTATCCTGTCCATGTTTTTGGTCTCTTTCTGCATTTGGGACTGCCTAGCAATATAGAGAAGAAATGACTTGTCTGTAGCTTCTAGATGCTGTGTGAAAATTTTACTGTGAAGGTGGGAATGGTTAAGAGAAGAGATATTAATCCCCCTCCTCTCTGAGCTTTCTACCCTTCCAACAAAACCAGAGCATTAGTTCAAGAAGGCCTTTTTAAGAGTCAGTGAACTCACCTTTTGTAAGATATATGGCATGCTAAGTTTTCTGGAAGCTGAAATCAGAGACAAGCAGCTTCTAGTGGTATATTTACTCCCTACGTGTCCCCTTTCTCTCTTTCCTGATACAGCATGTTAATGCTGTCTTTGGAGATGGTTACATAATTCAAGAGTTCCTTGGGTGTTTGTCTTTTTTCTAAACACGCTCTAATAACCAGATGTTTTAGCCAATGTCTGGAGGCTGCAAATCCCTAACCATTTCCTATCCCAAGGTAGGAGAATTTTCTCCATTTCACTGAACCTGCAGTAAGATACAGAATACATAAATGTTTCCTAAGCCAATCTCTGAGAGTTGAACTTGTTCAGTGACAAAGACTTATGGGTCTATGAGCCAGCTATCTTTCAGTGGTAATGATTCTTGGGGCTCTCACCTAGCATATGCAGCAGGTAGGGGATGGGAGGGCAGAGGAGAATGTGTTTCATTATTTGTGGGATGATGTTAACCACTCTCACAGACCTTTGTAGTCTGAAAAAAATGGGATTTTTCCATTTTAGTCTTCCTTATCTTGCTGTTTCTTCTCATAGCTGACCTGTTTCTACTTCTGTCTAGCAATGTTGCCCCCCACCATCCCAGCTTATACAACCTGACACCATCTTCAGTGTATATGTTTTTAAGACCTCTCCCCGTTCAATCCAATAAAGGTGTCTCTCAAAAACAGCTTACTCTGGCTTGGATCTCCTCTGTGCAATTACTCTGAGTTATCCCCAGCTATTTTTCCCCTTTCTGTGCATTTATCAAGGATATTCCCTTCCTGGTGTGTAGCAAGAGAATTTTGAGCAGGGCACCAGAACTCTGTCAATATAAAACTAATCAATCTTTTAGTTTACAATGATTTTACCACATTTCCTCCCTTCAATCTGGGTAAATGGGTAAATTGAGCTCAGCCATAGGCCGGATCCTCCAGGGTAAGTTATGAGGCAGACAGGTGTTTCAAGGTAAAACCTCCTGCAGGAGGCAGCATGCTAACTGATTCTTCTCAGGCTGTCTTACCAAATTCAAACCTTTCTGCAGTTCACAGTGGGACACAGTTCATCTCCCCTCTCAGACCCCTCGGAGAAATAGGAATGAAAGAATGAATGACATCTTCAAGGGTGGCTAAGGAGCCAATGAGATTGCCAAACTCAGCTGCTTCTTGCTCCTCTCATCATCTCCTCCTTTCCAGTTTGGGGAAGACAGAGGAAGGCAGAGCCGTCCCTAATCCCACCCTCGCCTCAGACTCAATCCGTCTTGTGATACTGAGGCCTGGAAAGACTCTGTATGACATGGAGCGGGGTGGGGTGGGGGGGGGCGCAGAGGGAGGGAAGTGCTCCACAGTGCTGGAAGGGAGTGTGTGAGTGTGAGAATAAGGTCATCCCATGTGATTGGGCCTGGGGCTACAGAACCGCTGGGGCTTCGCAGCCCAAAGAAGCAATCAATAAACACAGAAGTCATTTGGTCTTACTTTGTTCAATACTTTTTTCCCTTTAATTCATACCATACTTCCATGGCTCTAGCTACTTTACATTAAGATTTGGCTGAGTAGCCTTGTATGTTTCTAGGTTCTAGCAGTAAGTTTCCGGTTTTATTCCTTGCGCGCAGCGCCAGGCAAAAGTACAGTTATAGTACCCAACAAAAGGCAGCCGGACCACCCGACTGCATTCGAACCGGCGCTCTTCCCCCTTCCCAGGCGCCCCACCCCACCCCAACCCACACACCTCCAGGGGTTACCCAGGGGCAGCTGTGGGCTCTCCCCCTGCCCCATCTTCAGCTCGAGGCCCAGGGTGAGTGGAAAACAAAAGCACCTTGGGTTGGGGAAGATGATCCATGCAGATTCTGGGCCCGCCCATAGAATACGGGGCAAGGAAGAGCTGGGATCCACGCAGGATCGCTTGGCAAAATGCGGCTTTCCCTATGCCTCAAGGCAACTGGCAACTAAGTCCAGGGTGGGATCCCCAGCCACTACCCAGTCTTCCCACCTTGCGCAGAGGCCGCCATATTGATTCTGCAAAGTGCCACATTGTATTGAGAAGAGCAAGGGGCCCAAGGCAAGGGGAAAGGGAGGCGAGAAAATGTTCTTGAAGCTTTCACGTGTGGGGGAGATCGTCCTGCATCAGCTCCCCTCCTCGGGAAGAGTGCTTCTTACTAGCAGCCGCGACTCTGGTCCAGGTTCCCAGGCCTGGAGGGGACCACGAGTTGCAACGGAAAACAATGCCCAAGACCCCTGAGCTGTGCTTGTCACATGGAACACGGGCTGGGGAGGGGGTTTGGGGGCAAGGAGTAGCTCCGGCCTGGTCCCGTCACAGACGCCACCAGCAGGGCAGGAGTGAGGTAACGAGGCTGGGCAGAGAGGAGCAGGGAGGAGAGCTCTCTACGCCATGTGCAAATTTCCTGCTTTCCCACTAGGAAAGCAAGGTGGTAAAAAAAGGAGCCTTCCAGAAAAGTGTTCCTCTCAAAACCAAAAACACATCTTCTGGAAAGAAACAGAGAGGAAGGGGAGCGGGGCCAGCCTGCCCAAAGAAGGGGGAACGATGGGGAAAGGGTGATTGTCTCCTAGCCTAGAGACATTGTGAGGGAGCAATGGCGCTAGAGGAATCAAAAGAGGTCTTGTGATGGGAGGGAGGTGAGAAGTCCTTATCCCAGACACCCAGAAAAGAGGGTACTGTCCCTGCAAGGATTACGGTAAGGGAGGGACAAGCTTTGGCTGCCGTGCACTTCCAGGTAAGCAGCATGATATGGCACAGAAAGAGTCACCAATATCACCTCCAGCCCTTTCCTAGACCCCTCCTGGAGCTGCTGTGGAAGGAACTCGAGGCACACTCTAAGAAAGAAGCCAGCAGCCCACTCCTGGCTCAGGGCTCTGCTCGGGGCTGCTCAGTCTCCTTCCTCTTGGCCCCACTTTCTTAGGGAGAATGTCCTGAAGTTCTCTGTTCTCTGGTGGCTTCTCTGAGCACTTCACAGTTAAACCAAACCCTTAGATGGATTTGTGTGGGGGTGGGGGTGGGGGTTGGGAAGGAGCGGGGAAGGGTGAGCAGGAGAAGAGATGAAGGAAAGAATTAATGGAAGAGATGGGGATGGAGATTCCCAAAGAGGAGGACTGATCCCAAAGCTTCCTCCAGGGAGGGAGGACTTCACTGAACCCACCAGCCCAGTGCCCTCTCCTAACTCCCGGGAAATGCTGTAAACGGTCTCAAACAAAGAAAAAACTGAGGTCAGGAGGGACCTCAGAGGGATACCCTATGTCCTGGGGTGAATACTAAGCTATTAGGCAGACGGCTCTCTGGACTCACAGCCCACCCCGCTCCTACCGATTAGGACAAAGGCCTTACCCTGACACTGCTCTGCAACTCGGGAAGACCCAAACCCTAAACCAGCAGGGCCTGTCAAGGCTCCTGAAACCACCTCGCTTGGCTACCTTTTCCTCCTCAAACTCGGCTTGTCCCTGGCTCTGGATGACACTAGGAGGCAGTTTCCTCCTCTGTGGCTGTTCTCCTACAGGGAATAATTACACTCTGCTAATCACAGTAAGTGATTCCACTGCATCCTTTACACTGCTCCTAGCTGGTGTCCCTGCTCCTCTTCCATCTACAACCCACAAAAGCCTTGGTGTGAAGGTGGTCCCAGCATGACCCCCGCCAAAGGACCCCAAAGGAAACACACAAAATCAAGTTTCTTCTGTTTGGAAATGGATCTCTGATCAAAAGAAATAAGGCAGGTGGTGGTTGTGAATGCCCCTTGCAGACAGCTACCAGCCGAGGCTACCGCGGCCGCCACGACAAGCTAGCAGTGAGTACCACGCTATTTCTTTGCCTTATTCTGTGTAGCCGGGGCTGAGCAGCCTTCAGGGAGGCCGCCTGTCTTTTCTGCAAGGCTTGAGGTTCCTTTTTCTTCCAAGGCTTTTGCATAAAAGAAGTTCTTGGAGTCACTGAGCTTTCTGCTGAAGGGAAGGGAGGGATCCAAGTTGGTGTCTTTTCTCCCAGCCCAGAACCACAGAATCCTATCCGAGGAACAGCTTTAAAGAATGTATAGTCCAATACCCTCATTTTGCAGATATAGAAGCTGAGGCCCAAAGAAGTCAAAATATCTCTGCAAAAGCCAAACATTTTCTCCCAGCTTCTACACCCCAGAAAGGCTCTGGCTATTGCCTACAGCTCTATCTCCTCAGCATACCACAAGAATCTTTCTCTTGATGCTACATGTCCAGCCTAGCGCTGCTCAGGAGAGGGGCAGGAGCAGATTCCAGTGTGTGGCCAGCTTCCCTTTGCTTAAACAGGAAGGATGAATCTTCATCCTCCTCCCAAGGAACCTTTCTGAAGCCATTTGGAAAGATCTCACAACAGCCAGGGGAAGGCAGCTCTTAATGAAATAAATAATGATAAATAAAATAAATAAGATAATTTACAATCCTTGCTCCCCCAAAACTCCTGTGAGCAATCTTGGCTTGTAGCCATTCTGGATTTTATTAATTTCAGGCCATTTAACTGCCTCCCTCCTTTAGTGTAAATGCATGAGTTCCCTGTCTTGGCTTTTTTACTCAGTTACTGGTCACCTAATTGGGTTGGTTAAAAAAAAAAAAAAGACTTCAGTTGACAGCAACTAAAGGGGTGACTGGCAGTGTTAATGCAGATAGGCATTCTCCTAAGGAATTCTAGTCACTTATTTCCCAAAACCCCAAGTCTCAGGCTATTCTCTGAGGGTAAAGCAGGGATAGGGAACTCAACTTTCTTCTGGGAATATGTCACCCAGTATATTAACTTTCTCACTCCCATGCTAAGTTGGACCCTGTCCCTATCTCAGAAAAGGGTCACCTCTATACAGACATTCACATTTTGTGTTTATTCTCTGTACTGTTGGATTTCCTGGGACAGTGTGGTTATGGAGGTCCAAAAGCTCCCACTCCTAGGCTTCCCTCTCTCCCTGGCCACTAGGAAAAACACAAGTCCAATATTTGTTAAATATCAACATAGGAGATCAGTGAAAATAAAAAAAAAATCCTCTCTTCTTTGCATGATAAATCTCTATTCTTGAATTTTCCTTGATCTTTGCTTCCAAGGGCCCAGGAGGAAGTTTATGTCAGCTAAAGGACCCTCTTTACTGCCTTGCTGCCGCTCCCTTGCCCATTCCAGTTCAATATTCCTCTTTGGATTCTGTCTGTCTCAGGCTGGTCTCCTTTGGCTTTAGAAGGAGAAACAGTGGGGTTAAGGGGTAGAGCTTAGATAGAATTCCAAGCTAAGCAGCTTACCAGCTCAGATCAGGCTTGGTTACTATCCATTCCTCTGTTCCACATGCTTGACTAACAGCTCAATTCTTAAGAAAAAAATGCAGCAATAGCTTGACACTCCAATCCCGCTTCATCCCCTTACTCCATGACACCTCCAAGACCAAAAGGCCATAGGGAGTTTTCCTTTACCAACTCTCCCTATATTCAAAAACCAAAGCACTAGCTCAATTACTATCAAAGAAGGAGATGCTCCCTTGGTCCTTAGCTCTAAGTTGTTCTTCTTCTTTTACCTCAGAAATAAATCCAACCCAGAGAGCACTGCACATGGGTCTACACTGCAGGAGGAGGAGGGAGCATGTAAATAAGTAACACTGGCAACCATCTGAGGACAAGAAGTGCAAGCTTGGGCTCAGTCCCTCACAGAAATGCCTTTCTGCGCTTTTTGTGCCCTGTTGATTCCTATACATGACCTTGTCATTCATTTTCTCAAGCCTTCCCCTCCTTTTCACTCCCTCCCTACTCTTGCCCCCACTGGGTATTTTACAGCATTGGCTCAAAGTGATTTGAATTAGAACTATTCACCCTTCTGGCCCTAAAACCGATAAAAATAAGTTCTTAGCAAAATCATTAAGTTTTATACATCCTAAGAAACAATGTTCTTTTTGGGGAG
This sequence comes from Antechinus flavipes, assembly GCF_016432865.1. Classification (NCBI taxonomy): domain Eukaryota; kingdom Metazoa; phylum Chordata; class Mammalia; order Dasyuromorphia; family Dasyuridae; genus Antechinus; species Antechinus flavipes. The sequence goes on along the minus strand of NC_067400.1, from coordinate 381,104,117 downwards.
AGCAGGGGGAGAAGACAGCAGAATTTCAGGCACTAAAAAGCAACTTAATTTTACACAGACCCAACCTGAGTGAACATCAGAGAGAAAGAGAGAGAGTAGAAAATGAGAGACCTGTGCTCCCCCAGCCTATGTGTATTTTGAGCTGGAGGATCCCAATGAAGATCAGGGGAGGCAGCAGTGATAAAAAAATTCCCAGGGACTCCAATCTCCAAGCCCTCCCCCTTTTCCCATTCCCATACCCTCCCACCCCACCAGAAATCCCATAAATACTGCCTTTTGGCTTTTCTAACAAGTCCTGTCCATCTGGCTGAAGGGTCCACTTTTCCTTGGTGGCCCTTACAGTGGGATATAGGTGGAGCCTCCTCTGTCAGCTGCAGGCCTGAATCCCTGCCCCCCATGTCTGGGCATCCAGGATAAGCTGGGGTGGTGGTGAAGGAGGGGTCCCTTTTTTCCAATTTTCAAAAAAATGGAGGGCAGGGAATGAAGCACCATAGCAATGCCCCTTTGAGACTCCTATCCAAGACCCCAGGGCCTGCCCAAGCATGACTTTGGCTCAACTTCACTTCCCTTCAAACAGCCAAGGGATGGCCAGCAAGGGAAGGGTGGGGATGGAAGGACTGGGGGGATAGAGGATGGGGAGGGTCGGTGCTGGAAACTGCCCCCTGCCCTCCAACCGAAAGAAATTGCTTTTCCGGCCAGTGCAGGAGGCAGTCCCGCTCCTTCTCCCTGGTACATAGGCATTATCTCTTTTTAAAATCTGTATATAATATATATTTATATTCTGTATATATATATATATTTATATATATATATTTATATGGTCTATGTACATGTATTGCACAGGCCTCTGGAGTCACCCCTGTTCCTGCCTTGTCAATGATAATGGTTCCTCTTCTCCTCTTTTTCAGATGAGTAGTCCCGGGTTCTGATGCCATTCTGAAGGTTGATGAGTGAGTCCTTCATCTGTAAGACAAGGGGAGCCAAGCCCGCCCAGGGGATACATGTACTGAATCAGTTTCCTCAACAAGAATCACCAAATACTTATCCAAGTAACTGAATGGAGTTAAGGGCTACGGTTCCTGAGAAGGCAAGACTTTCTGGGGCTACCTTCTCAAGGGAAAGAGCAGTGTGGGGAAGGCCCTGCCTAATTCTCCCTGCCTTGATCCCCGAGAAGCTGTGTTTCACGACTATTCTACTGTTCCATTCTCACTTCAGCCTTATGTCTCTAGAGAGTATCCCACAGAACTGGGAACCCGGATTTTAGAATGAAAAGGTTTTTCAGTTGTGAAATGATGATATTACAGGCCTAGGGCTCAAAGGGATCTTTTGAGATGGTTGAGTCCAAATCTTCCCTTCCCCTCCACCATTTAAAATAGGGAGGACATAGGTAGTGACTTGTAGAACTGGAATTTGCATCTGGAAGAAGAAGGAACTTTGGGAGCCATCTATTCCCACCCCTCAATTTACAGGTGAGAAAAGTGGGTCCCATAGCCATTGACAGAGGCAGTATTCAAACATACACATGAGGACTCCAAGATCAGTGCATTTCTTATCTCCCACCCAGAAGAGGAAATCCCCCTTATGGGGCTCTGCCTGAAAATGTCCAGTTATTTAGGCTGTTCATTATACTGAGCCAAAAACTCAGTGGTCCCAATTCTGCCTCCTACAGCATCAGATAATGTTTGTCCACATAGCTCTAGAAATAGCTGATGAGAACTAGCGTGTCTTCCTGCTGCCTCTTCTGGGCTCACCATCTTTAATTCCTTCCAGATCCATCACCCTTGTGACCTGTGAATGGTCCTCATACTTTGGTTAACATATCTCTTTAATATGGCAATAGGATGAAATATGATATTTTATAAGTGGTAAAATGGGCAGCTAGGTGGCCCAGTGGATAAAGTACCAGGTCTGGAGTTAGGAAAACTCATCTTCCTGAGTTCACTTTGGCCTCATATATTTATTAGCTAAGGGACCCTAAGCAAGTCATTTAACCCTCCCTGCCTCAGTTTCCTCATCTATAACGTGAGCGAGAAAAGGCATGTTTGCTAAGAAAATCCCAAATAGGAGAGTCAAACAATTGAATAAAAAAAGGATGTAACAATCCTATAAAAACAGGATATGGCCAAGGGAGCAAGAGGGAACCCAGTAGTGATAGTAATAATGATGGTGGTAATAATAGTAGTAGTGGTAGTAATAAAAATAGCTATATTAATGAGAGCTAACATTTTTATTTGCAAACCTTTAAGGTTTATAAAGTGCTTTACAAATATTATTTTATTCTGGACTCTAAATAACCCTGGTAAGTAGGTGCTATTATAATCCCCATTTTATAGTTGAGGAAACTGAGGCAGCAGAGAAGTGATTTGCCCTGTGGGGTCATATGGCTAACAAATGCCAGAGTCTGGATTTGCACTCAGGTCTTCCTGACTCCAATTCAAAGCTCTATCCATTCTATTCCCTATCTGTCTTTGCAATAGCAATAATAATAACTTTTAAATTTGCAGAGCACTTTGTATGAATTATCTTCTTGAACCTTACAATAATTACAAGAGGGATATACTATAGCTATCTATAGATAGGTGAGGAAAACCGAGACTTAGAGAAGTTGTCAGATAGCTAATAAGTGAGTCAGCATCAGAGTTTTGAACCCAGGTCATTTAGATTCTGTATTTGGCACTCTACCCATTATGTTAAGCTGCCAACCAAACAATATTTAACATCCTAAGAGTGTCCCACCTTGCTGCTGGTGATGAACTCACCAACAAGTTCATTTAAAAGCTCTGCCTATTCTTCCCATTGCTATCACAATCCATATCAAAAAATTACTTTGGTGCTGTGCCACAGGGCCTATCTGATTATCTTTAAGTCTTTTCTGCACATCAGAAAGGATGTCTCCTGCCAATTTGACTAATCAGCCTTGAAATCTGGAAACTCTGAGAGCAGGACTGACAAACACTGGCTATCTCACTGAAGGCGTCATTTAACCTCTCTCAGTGATCTACGCAATTTTCTAAGGCTACACCGATTCACAGAGCTATCGATCTCTAATAGAAGAGAGAGCTTCCACACAGTGGGCAACTCCATACCAGTGAAATCATGCAAGGAAACCTTTCTTTGTAGATCTGAAAATGCATCTGTTAGTACACACTTGTCCTAATGCAGGTCACCCTCTGAATGCCAGATATCCATAGCACCTCTAGGTCTGTGCGTCCAGACCGGCAGGTTTTTCTGCCAGAGGCTTCAAAAATCCATGGTCATATCCATCCCATCCTTTAACAGATAAGGAAGGATGAGGTGGAGGTGGAGAAGCTGTTGTCCTAAAACTGGCCCAGTTGCTTCCCTAAATAGCTAGGTTTTAGACAAGAAAAGAGTATCATGCTGCAAAGAATGTACTTGATGTGAGGGTGCACCCTAGCTATCTAACAAAAATGGGCACTTAGCCAATCAGAAGCAGCAGCATGGAGGCAGAAAGGCTTGAGTTCAGTCTGGTCACTTACTAGCTATGTGATCCTGGGCAAGTCACTTCATCTGCGTACCTGTGCCTGCCTCAACTGCAAAGAAATAATAGCTCTCTCCCAGGTTTTGGCGCAGATAAAATAAGACATATTTATAAAGTACTTAGCAGGGGGCCTGGCACACAAGAGTGCTTAATAAATGCTTGCTTCCTTCCTCCCATATACTTTTACTGAGGTAGAGAAGGATACTACATAGATGAGGGCAGAGCAGGACACTAAACACAATAAAAGTTTACACAATCTCTAAGACTACAATTCCAGCCTTCCTCAGATGCCTGTGTTTCACTGTTTATATTTCTTTCCTTCAGCATAAGGAATAAGACTTCCATGAGAAATAATTCATTTGAATCCTCAGTCTATTCCAAATAGTTATCAGTCAATTTAATATAATTCCATGGGGATACTATAAGATCTGTATATGAGATCTCAGAACTGTGAACTGCAGGCCTGTTTAATCATAAAAAGTTAATTAGAGGCCCTCCATCCTTGTTTTTCCTTATCATGGTGATCAAGCCCAGGATGGCGGAGATGATTCAACTACATGGATAGCCTTCCAACTTATTTTTGTACCTTTGGACCATTCTCTCTAGTTCAGCACAAGCAGGTGACCAAATTATCACCATCTTGTGACCACTTAGTCAGTGGGAGATGCCCCCATATTCATCCAACCTGTGATAACTTGTACCATCTCCTCCTGGCTAACCTAAGGGGAAGCATGTTCATTTTGTGACCACTGAGTTAGTGGAGATATATCTTGCTACACCCAACTTGTGACCCTGCTGACATATTATTTTGCTTATTTTAGCCTGTGTCTCGTGTCAATTGATGGAATTCTGCAGTTGGTACAGCCATTCTTGAATGTCTAGATATCTAGCCCTATAAAAAGAGGGCCCTGGAAGGAGGGGGCATCTCAGATTTTTAGAAAGATCTGAGAAAGACCCTTTCATAAAGTGTGCTTGGTTCAGAGTTCTGCTTTACTCTCTTTTATTATTTATTGTTATTATTTATTTATCAATAAATTTATTATTTGTTTTAATCCCCATATTGTCAATCTCTCCTGCTTAGAAACTTGCTCTTGTGTTCTGTTCTAAAGAATATGGAACACTGGAGTGAACTTCCGGCTTCTAATGCTTCATCAATGGCTTATTCAAGAAGGCTAACTAATAATTACCCTGCGGGAGGGGGAAAGGGAAGAGCTCATAGACAAGATTTCTTATGGGAAATGGTCAAGGAGCAGAAGATGTTTACCTGGTCTAGAAGCATCACAGAGGATTTGATGATCTCCCTCCATTTTTGGAGTTCTGTGTCATGATACTTTTGTTGGGATTCTAAGAGCTGGGCCCATTCTGTCTGGGACTGGGGTAACCTGTGGGGCATAAGAAGGGTCACCCCGGCAGCTGGAGTTATGCTCAGAGGACTGTCCTGTGCTCCCAGACCCCTAGAGGATAGAGAGTCACATCATAGTGCTATACTCTCCACTCATTCCCTTGTGTTGCCTCCCTTCCCTGATACCTCCCCTCAAAGTAGCCAGAAGGGAAATGAGAAAGGAGCCATTCCCAACTGGGAAGAAGGGTTCTCTTGTGGTCTGGGGGGAGGAAAGGGAGGATCATTTGTGAAGAGGCTGGAGATAGAGCTCAGGTTACCTGTCCTGGAGTCTCAAGCCCTGCCACGCAGTGAGGGTCTGGGTAGTGTATTCCAGCATCCAGAGTTTGTAGAACAGCATCATATTGAGAATCACCAGAAGCACCAGGCTGGGGAAGGAAGCATGGGGAATAAAAGAAAAACCAACAGAGAAGCAGGTTGGTTGGTGCACAAAGCCCAAGCATGGGAGTAAACATTTTCCTTGACCAAGAAAACTCTGTCATGGCCTTGGCCCAAACTACCACTACTTCCCCCAGAAACTTTAGAGTAAGGGGGGATGGGGGAATGAAGGCAAAAGGAAGGGTAAAAGACGAGGTGAGAAGGGAGCAAGAAAGAAAAGTATGGGAAAGAAAGAGAAAGGGGAGAGAAGAGAATGAGGAAGATAGAGGCAGAAAAGGAGAAAGAAAGAGGAAGGAGAGAGGAGGGAGAAGGGAAAGAAAGAAGAAGCAAGGGAGAGGCAGAGGGAGAAAGAAGGAAAAGAGAGTAGAGAGAGAGTGAAGAAAGGGAGAGAGAGTGAGACAGAAGGAAGAGAGAGAGAGAGGAGGAAGAAAGAAGAAGGGGAGAGATATAGTGAGAAAGAAGGAAGAGAGAGAGGAAAGAGAGCAGGAAGAAAGAAGGGAAAAATACAGTGAAAAAGAAGGAAGAGAGGAGAGAAGAAGAAGAAAGAAGAAAAGCAAAGACAGAAGGAGAAAGAAGGAAGAAAGAGAGAAGAGAGAGAAAGGAAGGGAAAGAGGGGAAAGAAGGAGGAAAGAGTACACTATGAATGGAGAAGACAGCAGAAGAGGAAGAATGAGAAAGAGAGGGAGGGAGAAAGAGAAATACATGGTGACAGAGAAGAAAAAAGTGAGAGAGAGAGATTAGCAGACAGAGCTGGTTTGAGGGGCCAGAATAATGATACAGTCACAGAGAGAATGATGTGGGGATGGAGAGCAAAGAAAGGTACAGAAGAGCACCAAGGACAGATAGTCATAAATTCAAATCAGGATCCCCCCAAAAAAGAAGGGGAAAGAAAGGAAAGATCTGAGGGAATAAAGGAGGTAAACCATAGAGACAGTACCTGAAACAGATCCTAATGGGTGCAGGGGAGAGAAAAGAAGGAGGAGGTAGAGGTTAGAAAAGGACTGGCATACAGAAAGGGAAATCTGCAGAGAAGGAGGCAAAGAGGGACAGAGAAGGAGAGACAAGAAGAAGATCCTATTCCCTGCACCTGACCGTGACTTCTCATCCTCTTCTCCACTCTGCTGCTCTAGGGATCTGACTAAGCATGGGAAAGGCAGAAGCATGCTGTTGGACCTGGAGTCAGGACACTTGGTTTCAGATCTCGTCTCCATCATTCCTGGCCACCTTAACTCTAGACAAGCACCTTTAACTCTCCTAGCCTCAGGCTTCTCATCAGCTAAATGAATATTTGCACTACCCACCTCATAGGGCTATGGTGAGGAAAACATTTAAAAAACCATAACGTGCTAATGTAAATGCAATAATAAAGCAGGATGGGTGAGAGGAAGAAGTGAGAGCACCAATCAGTGATCCAGAAAAGCACTAAATATAGGCCTAGTTCATAATGCCCCCTGGGAAAATGCTAGTGAAAAGGGGCAGCATGGAAAGGGGAAGGAGAAGGAGGAGGGAGAAAAAGAAACAGAGAGAGAGAGAGAGAGAGACAGAGAGAGAGACAGAGACAGAGAGACAGAGAGAGAGAAGAGAGAGAGGGGGGAAGGAAGGAACAGAGGGAAAGAAAGACACAGACAGACAGAGAACGCTGCCATCAAAGTTGATGGGATTAGGTTTTAGGCTCTATGTCTGCCTGAGTGTTCCCAGGCAATTCCCCCCAAAAAGAAGGAAATAGGTGCCTATCTAGGAAGGGAAGAAGAAAGGAAGGAAGAAAGGAAGGAAGGAAGGAAGAAAAGAAGGAAGGAAAGGAAGGAGGGAGGGATAGAAGGAGGGAAGGAAAAAAGGGAGAGAAGGAGGGAGGGAAAGAAGGAAGGGAAGAAGGAAGGAAGAGAAGAAGGAAGGGAAAAATGAAGGAAGAGAGGAAAGGAGAGGGAAAAGGAAGGGAAAGTAGAAGGAAAGAGGAAGGGAGAAAGGGATAAAGAAAGGAAGAAAGGGAGGAAGAGAGGAAGGGAGGAAGAGAGGAAGAAAGGAAAGGAAGGAGGAAAGAAGGAAAGGAGAAAAGAAGGAAGGGAGGAAGGAAGAGGAGAGAGAAAGAAGAGGGAAGGAAGGGAGGGAGGAAGGGAGGAAGAAAGGGGGAAGGAAGGGGGAAAGGAAAGGAAGAAAATAAAGAAGAAAATGTCATTGAGGGTGGCTCCTGTATCACTCAGAGCTCACAAGTATAGAAAACTTCCTTACAAAAAAAATTTGCAAAACGAATCAACTGACTCATTATTAAATTATCCTGTAGGAATTAAAGGAACAAGGTAAAGAGGTGCTGTTTTTGACACCATGACACAAGGGTTGAAGCAGATTAACTGATGCTTGCTAGGTGACTACGGAGAAACCTTCTCTCTCCCTGGGCCCAAGCATATACTGAAAATCATGTCATAATAATAAAATTTCAGGAGAGATGAGGTCAGTGACAAAAACAAATGCCCCAATATGCATCAAAACATTGCTGTAGAAGCAAAGAAACTGAAATAAAATAGATGTTCAACTGGGGAATGGCTAAACAAATTGTGGCACTCATGATCATCTATTATTCTCCTTTAAGAAGCTATGAATATGATGAATATAGAAAGACACAGGTAAACTTCTAAGATATGATACAAAGGGAGGTAAGAAAAGCCAGCAAAACAATATACACAATGACTAAAACAAACAAAACTCAAAACAATGTTGCCAAAATATAATGATTAATCTTTGTCCAAAGAAGAATTTTGAGAAGGGACTTCACCCCAGCTTCTTTGTATCCAGGGATAAGGATGCATGATGCATGTAACATCAGATTTTTTTTGATAGATTGGTTAGTTTTTGCTGAACTATATTTTCCCTCTTATTATTTGCTGTGATAGCTTTCTCTAGGGGTATTGTAGGAGATGGAGGGGATGTGAAAAGCTATTATCAAGCTATTAATAAAATTTATTTATAAAAAAGAGAGTCATCGAGAGAAAATGGCAGACATAGATTTGAAAAGAGAGAAACAGCCATATAGAATCAGGAAAGAAAGACAAAAAGTTAGAGACAAAGGGTAAGAAAAAAACTAATACAGAAACACAAAGATAAAATGCCACCTTTTATCTACATAGTACTTTTAATCACCTTATAGTTAAATCTCTTCTAGTAAATAAATCAACTTTCATTTACTATGTGGACTAAGGAAATAGGCAAAGAGAAGAAAGAATGCAGGGGGTAATGGCAGCAGAGACAGACTGAGCTAAAGAGAAAGAGAAGGGGAAAAAAATAAAGATTGGGGAGAGAAGGCAGGAGCCAGGGGGCTTCATGTGCCTGGAAAGGCTGAAGTGAGATGCTTGGGCAAGAGAGAGCAAGGGGAGCCTGGGAGTCCCTTACACACAGCTGATAATGAGGAGCAGCTTGGACACACTCTGAAGGTGGAAGCCGCCAGTGGGGGTGTCTTCAGGGATGTGCCGGGTCTGGGTAGATCCTACAGAAGAGAACATGGCAGGTTGTCACCATCAGTCACTCACTCCCAGTTATCCTTTCTTCTTCCTCTTTGTCTCTCTCATTTCTTACTCTAAATTCCACAAGACCTGCCATGGCAATAGCTGTATGGAAAGTCATACAAGATGGCCCCTGCCTTCCAGGGCCTTCCCAAGCCATACCCTCACAGTGAAAGTGTGAGTTCCTAAATGATGAACAAAGACTGTGTCTTCTACTTCTTTTAATGCTCCTCACATCCTAGGATAGGTGCTGAATGGATACTTATTGAACAATTAAATTATCGGACATGTATGGAAGGATAGAAAAAACAAAAATAAAATGATTAAACAAAAGCCAAGATGGGATCCATTAGGTATCCAATATGGGTCAAAAGGAAACCTATATTTGGATAAGGAGGAGGGAAGTCACTGTAAGAGTCTCATTTGCCAATAAAATATAAATACAATCCCTGTAGGAGAAATGAGGGAAGAAGAAGGATGGATAACATCAATTGGAATTGTCATGGACCACGGACTTTGGTAAAGTCCTAAAAATGCTATATCAGAGATACTAGGAGATAAGGAATTTCAGGTTGAAGACATTTAATGAGTCAAGTATAAACTAATGCAAATAATATATGAAGTATAGAAATGTATGAATATCCCTAGTAGGATAGCACAGGGCCTTATAAAAGATAGTTCACATATATTTGTTGAACTAAATTGCATTAAATTTATATATCCCGTGAATGGATATATAGTTGTTAATCATCAAAGTTGGGCAGGGGATATGGATATAATATCTTGGCTACTATCAAGTTTTGGAACTATGGTCCCTGGTCAAGCAGTGAACTTGCTCCAGGTGCAGTGAACACTCCCTCAAGGGCATCATCCTTCAACACTGTGTCACTCTGCAGAGCTCAAGCAGGACTGCCAAGGAAATGAATGGCATGAAAACCAAATTTAAATGGAACTTTCTCCCAGCGGAGCTAACAATTAGAATTGTCATGGACCATGGACTTTGACAAAGTCCCAAAAATGCTATATCAGAGATAGGGGATAAGGAATTTCAAGTTAATTAAAGATATTTAATGAGTCATGTGTAAACTAATGCAAATAATATATAAAGTACAGAAATGTATGAGAATATGCCTAATAGATAGCACAGAGCCTTATAAAAGACAGTTCACATATATTTACTGAACTAAATTGCATTAAATTCAATATACACTTAAGAGTCTCAGTTACTGAAATAAAGGCTTCAGTACCGACCCCTACTACTATCTCCTGCCCTGAACTGGATTATACCTGCTACGTGTTTGATCCTATGGCCCACATCCTCATCTGTAGGAGTAGTGACAGGGCTCATAACCTCCTCCAAGTGGGGTACCCTCAGATGGGCATGGGGTCGCTTCCTCCTCCGTACAGCAGGGGCTTTGCTGGCCTTCTCTTTGGGAGACTGTCGGTGTAACTCAGCCAGGTAAGTGCTCTCTGTTTTAGTCAGCTCAGTCTCTGCCAAAGTAGATGATGCTGTCAGGGACACACAGACCACACCCCCACCTGCCAACACCTCCCAGACCCAAGCACGGGCTTCCTTCTTTTCAGGACCCTTCCTCCTCCCCTAAAAGACAACTTTCAGCTCCAGTTAGAGGGAAAGCATATGGGACATCAAGGTGAGTCATGATGAAGCATACTATCCACCTTCTAAGAGAGAGATGACATTCTCAATCTCATGCAAATTGAGACATTTTGGGGGGACATGGCCAATGTGGGAATCTCTTATGCTTGACTATATAGGTTTGTAAAAGGCATTACATTTTTGTAATAGGAATTATATTTTTCTTGTTTTCTCAATGGAGAGGTGGGAGGGAAAGAATATGGATTCTGACATAAAAGAAAATTGAAATCCAAAAAAGAAGTAGGTGGGACCCTCCTTACTTTCCACAATGGCTACAAGCCAGGCAATGGATCAAATGCTTGAGAACATCACAGTTAAATCTTAGTCTCTCATTCTCACTTTGGGATATTCAAACCTTTTTTATGCACACTGAGTGGTAACAGTGCGGTATAGTGGAAAGTGGACTATATTAGGAATCAAGAAGCCTGGATTCTATTGGTGACTTAGCCATTTTGAACCACCTAAATGACTTTCCACAAGTTAATTAATCTTTCTGAGTCTCAGAAATAAAATGAGGGAACCTGGAAGATGCCTAAGATCCCTTCTGGTTCTAAATGATATAATGCTATGAACCTATTCACCTCTGCTGAGCCTCAGTTTGCCACCTAAGCCATCTCTAAAAGGGGGAATTGACTTCAACAGTTTCTAAAGTGCCTTTCAATTCTATCATTTTGATCCTGTTTATATTCTACCAACTCACATTTGCAAATCAAGACGCATAAACCAGACTTCTCTACACACAATCATATTCTGTCCCAGCCTTAGCCCCACATGCACACTTTCTAACCCCTTCCACTCACATTCTTCCACCAGTCCCATTAGGGTCCTAGCCACAGCAGGGATATCAATCCTCACCCAAATGGCGAAAGTAATCCTCAAGTCCACTCCAGAAATTCTTCTCGATGAAGCTTTTCACTAGCCCCCAGGGTTGTTTTCTATAGCGCAGCTCTGTGGAGACCCTAAGAAATTAAGCCCCAAAACAAAGCTATTATTTTAGAATAGGCTTTTTCTCCTGTGAAGAAAAAACTGTCCTATGACTCAAACTAAAGCAGACCTTGCTCCAACAATTCCCCAATTCTCTCAGGGTTTATTTTATTCAAAAAAAAAAAAAAAACCGGCCTCTAGGTACAAGTAGGTTTCCCAGTTGGGAGGAAGGTATTCAGCTCTTTGAATAAGCCTGGCATCTTAGAAAACAGTCAGAGTTCAGGGCACTGAGGGCTTCCTAATGATAGGAAACAGTATGGCAAATCCCAATTACTCCTTCTTTGTTCAGAAATTGGTCCCAGGGAATTAAATAACTACCTAATAATCCCCATTTTATAGTTGAGGAAACTGACTTAAATAACTACCTAACCCATGGACACTCTTGCTCCAGGTGCATGGACATTCTTCCAATATTTAGGTTTAAGTCATTTTTTGTTCAGAATCAAAGAATGCAGCTTATCACACTCCAAGAATCCCCTTCCTCGCTTCTCAGACTTCCCTCTTTCTCACCCTCCATGCTCACACTTTTCCTGCAATGCAGGTCCCAGCATCTTCGTCCTATCCCCTTCCCTAAATCTATGCCCTTCTACCACCTTTGCCCTTCACCAGGAGAGCTTTCCCCATGACCAGAAGGGGGTTCTAGTGGAAGAAACCAATGAGAAGGTACGACGGCTGTCACCAAGTATGTGAGGCTATTATATAAAAGAATACAATAAAGAGAGTTTGCTTGACCCCAGAGTACAGGTCTCAGATCATCTGGTAGAAGCCAGAGAGATTTAGGCTTAAGCAATTAGAGTAAATCAAATGAAAAAAGGGCTCATTCGAGGGCTAGGAGGTTCCCCTTTAGTGGAATCTTTGAGCCAAAATTGGTTGGTGAGTTTTCTTGGTTATAGATACAGTGGGTGTGTATATGTGTGTGTATGTATGTAGGCGCACACACACACACACACACACACACACACACACACACACACACGTGTGTTTATGTACATATAGTCACATACTAGTAGGTCCTTCCCAACTGATAATCTTCTGTGAAGAACTTAACATAATCATTCAGTAAGCATTAACTAAATGCCTACTCCTACTCTGTACAAAATACTGTTAGAAACTAAGAGAGCTACCACACACACACACATATATATACACATACAAACAATCACATACTCATAAGATGAGATAGCTTCTGAGGTCCCTCCCAACTCTGATATCTTTCTGTGAAGAACTTAACATAATCATTCAGCAAGCATCAATTAAGTGCCTACTCTGTACAAAGTACTATGTTAGAAATTAAAGGAGTTACTACAAAATCCAAGACATGATCTCAATCCTCTAGGAACTCACTGTCTAATGAGGAAGATAAGACACATACGTAAGTAACACAATATAATGCATTCATTAAGATGAAGTAGAGTGCTTGTATGTGAAAGGCCACAAGAAGCTTTGGAAATGGTGTGTTTCAGTTGATTTTGATAGACATTTCTGGCTGTTCCAACCCATTTCTCCATAACCTCAGACTCTGATGCTTCTTTTTCCTTTTCCACCATGGTATTCTTCCCTGTCATCTTCCATCTTTGGGTTTTCTCCCCTTTCTGAGCTAAATATCTTATATCCTTCCTCCCAACATCTTCTACAACTTTATAAACTATAGACTTCAGCTGCTTCAGAGCAACTTTTAGCCTATAATATCATAAGCATCCTGGAAGCTGCATTAAGACTAACAAAAGTCAAAGGCTGAAGCAACATCTAATCCCATTTCATTTCCAACAACCAGTGGGAAAAGTCCTGAAAATGGAGTCAAGCCATGGGCTGTTACTTAATACTTGTGTGACTTTGGGTCACTTTTGCTGAACTTTCCCCTCACTTTTAAGATGAGGGAAACGCATTAGATGACCTCTAGTGGGCTCCACAATTATGATCTCATTGAACCAGATGGGTGTGCTCTGTTTCAGGGTCTCCTCGAAGAGCTTCCTGCTGGCCCACCCACACCTCTGGGATGTCAATACCTGAGTCGGCTCTTGTTTCGAGCCACACGGGTGAGTGTGTAGCGGTTGATGGTATAGAAGTAGTCATGGTATGGCACATCGTGGGTGAGCACCTCAGCATCTATCACGTAGCATTCGCTCTCCTGGCAGGCCTTGTACATGGTCTATGAAGTGAGAAGGGAGCCATGGGGCAGGACAAAAGGAGACCAGGTTGGTTCCCCTACCCCCGCTTCCCAAAGAAACACTGGGGTCTGAGATTCTGCCCTCACTTCTTGGCCCTTGAGGGACTCCTGATTTTTTTCCCTTTTATGCTTTATTTACCTGAGTCTCTGTAACAGTGGCAGTTTTGGGAGCCAGAGGGTTGGTGAGGGTGATGGTGTAGAGAATCACTCGACTCTGGTTTCCATTGTCCTCCTTTTTCCATGGATGAAAAATGATATCTAGTAGTAGTGAGGGGGTGAGGGATGAGGGAGAGGGAAAAAAGAGGAAGCCTGATTTGAATTTTACTTCCAAGGGAACTGTTCTCAGCTTCTGGGAGTGGACAACTAGTCCCTCAGGAAAGGCCAATGGGAACTTGAGGATGAGGGGAGGGACAGTGGAGAGAGGGGCAGGAAAAAAGGAAGGAGGGCTGAGTGGATGGGTGGGAGGCAGGACGAGTAGAAGGAGAATGGGGCTTATTGTAGTGCTGCCGAAATTCAGCACAGAGCTCAGGAATTCCAACGGGGCAGGGGCAGAGGTCTTGGGGCCACCTACGAGGCTTCTGGCAACACTGGAGTTACTGTTAGGAAGGTCTGGGTTCTCCTGGGAAAAAGTCCTTCTTTCTCATCCACCACGACTCTTCAGTACCCTGTGAATGCCTTCCCGCTAGCAGAGGAGCAGACTGAGACATTATGCTCACTACACAATGAACTGGATTGCATGTACAAAGGGCAGGGTGTTGTCTGCCTATGCTAAGTCTAGAGCACAAGGTGTGAGACTGCCAGAACAGAGTTCCAAGGGAAGGGCCATTGGAGACTCCAAAACTGGAGTTCCCAACTGTGATTCTGGTGGAAGAAGGGGAGAGATACATTCTTATATGTTGGGTTGAGAAGGCGTACAAAGTAGAAAGAGCAAGGATAAAAGCAAGGAAGTGATATAAGGGAAGGAAAGAAAAGAGAGAGGTTATGAGGGAGATGGGAGAAGGAAATTTAGAAGATGAAAACAGGGGAAAGGAAAGAGAAGATAAAGGGGGAGAGGAAGAGGGGAGTCAAAAAAGAAGGGACCCAGGGAAGAGAAGCTGGTTAGAAGACAGAAGAGAAAGAATTGAGAAGAAAAGGAAGGGAATGCACAGAGGAAGTAAAAGAAAACAAGGAAGAGCCAGTGAGGAAGAAAAAAGAGACTCATATGAAACGAACCAGAGAAGCGACGCTGCTCCATGAAATCCCTCTGAAAGGGAGAGTCCGTGAAGAGCAGGTCATACAGTTTGTCAACACTGAAGTTAAAAACCTCATTCACATACTGCCGGCCACTCAAATCTTCATAGAAAGCTTGGACTTCTCCTGCAGGGAAGACAGCATAAAAAGAAGCTGCAGATGAGCACCAGCTTATCTCCAAAATAATTATTTTTGTATTGGAATCAGTATGCTAGGCAAGGTTCTAGATGAAGGCCTGTCTGCTGAACAGGGGACAGTAGTGGGACACTTGGAACAGGTTTTCAGTTGTGTAGTTCACAAATTAGTTCATTCACAGTTAAATAATAGAGAGCTGATTACATTCACTAGTCATTAACCAACAATCAATTAGCCAATGGGGAGGCACCAGTTAATGATTAATTAATGAATTTGGCTTCTATGAACTGGAAATGCAGAATCTTTTGTACTCAGATGACTTGAGGCTATCATTGTGGGAAGGTCCAGCAAGAGGCTATCTCCTCAGTAAATCTCAAGTGAAGGAATCATCAGGTTCACAGAACCCTAATAGTTTCCTCATCAGTCTGCCAAGGCACCACACTAATACGCCAACCAAGTCTGAACTTCCTACCATTAATGATCGGTGACTTAAGACAGCAAATGGAAGGAGGAGGCAATAACTCTAAAAGTCTCCAATCAAAATGTACTTTTAACCAAGGAATAATAGCCCTGGCCCATTAATATACTAGCAAATACTTGACTACCACTCCAATCCTGTGGGGATGCAAGTTTCCATGGGAGGAGTATAGTGATAACCCTTGGCTGGTAGATAAAGCATAAAACTGTAGGAAAACTAGCCCTAGAATGATGCAGTAGTCAGCATGAATACCAAAGCAAGGAGACAGGTTTGGGGAGGGAAGAGGACTCACTTCAGTTCAATTTCCCTTACTTAACCATATTGCCTACATCTGGTTCTACAATGAGCAGAGAGATAAACTCAAGAATCTAATTAGGGATATCATTTCAGCCTCCCCCATTAGCAATGAAGAAAAACAAGTCCTTGTCTAAGCTGCTACCTTCATCATGGGTGTCTGATGAATCACTGAGCTCAGTAGGAAGATCCTCATTATCATTAAAATCCAAAGAGGGTGAGTTCACTGGAGCAAGGATCTCGATCTTCTCCCCAATAATGTTGTCAATTGTGAGCTCCTTCTCCAGGGGGCCATCCCCTTCTACCCCTTCTTCTTCCAGGGGCAATCCATCAAACTGTGGCAAAGACAGAGGGGTTACATTCTTCCATGACCAAAGATGCTGTGACTCAGGAAGAAAGGTTGAGTAATCATTCAAGCAATAAAATGCTATCATTTCTAGAGTGGTCACCACTCAAAAGATTCAGAGTCATAACTGCAAACATTCCCAATAAGATCAGGAGTGAAACAAGGTTGCCCACTATCACCATTGCTATTAAATATTGTATTAGAAATGCTAGCTTTGGCAATAAGAGTTGAGAAAGAGATTAAAAGAATAAGATAGGCAATGAGGAAACCAAATTATCACTCTTTGCTGATGATATGATAGTATACTTAGAGAACCCCAGAAACTCTACTAAAAAGTTATTAGAAACAATCCACACCTTCAGCAAAGTTTCAGGATACAAAATAAACCCACATAAGTCATCAGCATTCTTGTATATCACTAACAAAATCCAACAGTTAGAGTTAAAAAAAGAAATTCCATTTAAAGTAACTACTGATTGTATAAAATATTTAGGAATCTATCTGCCAAGGGAAAATCAGAAACTTTATGAGCAAAACTACAAAACACTTTCCACACAAATTAAGTCTGATCTAACCAACTGGAAAAATATTAAATGCTCTTGGATTGGGCGAGCAAATATAATAAAGATGACAATACTACCCAAACTAATCTATTTAATTAGCACTATTCCAATCAAGACTCCCAAAAAACTACTTTGATGACCTAGAAAAAATAACAACAAAGTTCATATGGAAAAACAAAAGGTCAAGAATTTCAAGGGAATTAATGAAAAAAAAAATTAAATGAAGGTGGCCTAGCTGTACCAGATCTAAAATTATATTATAAAGGAGCAGTTACTAAAACTATCTGGTATTGGCTAAGAAATAGACTAGTTGATCAGTGGAACAGGTTAGGTTCAAAGGACAAAACAGCCAATAACTTTAATAATATAGTATTTGACAAACCCACAGACCCCAGTTTTTGGGATAAGAATGCATTATTTGACAAAAATTGCTGGGAAAATTGGAAATTAGTATGGCAGAAACTAGGCATTGACCCACACTTAACACCGTACACCAAGATAAGGTCAAAATGGGTTCATGACCTAGGCATAAAGAATGAAACTATAAATAAATTGGAAGAGCATAGGATAGTTTATTTCTCAAACCTGTGGAAGAGGGCGGAATTTATGACCAAAGAAGAACTAGAGATCACTACTGATCACAAAAAAATAGAAAATTTTGATTATATCAAATTGAAAAATTTTTGTACAAACAAAACAAATGCAGACAAGATTAGAAGGAAAACAATAAAGTGGGAAAACATTTTTACAGTCAAAGGTTCTGATAAAGGCCTCATTTCCAAAATATATAGAGAATTGACTCTAATTTATAAGAAATCAAGCCATTCTCCAATTGATAAATGGTCAAAGGATATGAACAGACAATTCTCAGATGAAGAAATTGAAACTATTTATAGACACATGAAAAGATGCTCCAAATCATTTTTAATCAGAGAAATGCAAATTAAGACAACTCTGAGATACCACTACACATCTGTCAGATTGGCTAGAGTGACAGGGAAAGATAATGTGGAATGTTGGAGGGGATGTGGAAAAACAGGGACACTGATACATTGTTGGTGGAATTGTGAACACATCCCGCCATTCTGGAGAGCAATTTGGAACTATGCTCAAAAAGTTATCAAACTGTGCATACCCTTTGATCCAGCAGTGTTACTACTGGGCTTATACCCCAAAGAGATACTAAAGAAGGGAAAGGGACCTGTATGTGCCAAAATGTTTGTGGCAGTCCTGTTTGTAGTGGCTAGAAACTGGAAAATGAATGGATGTCCATCAATTGGAGAATGGTTGGGTAAATTGTGGTATATGAACATTATGGAATATTATTGTTCTGTAAGGAATGACCAGCAGGATGAATACAGAGAGGACTGGCGAGACTTACATGAACTGATGCTGAGTGAAATGAGCAGAACCAGGAGATCATTATATACCTCAACAACGATACAGTTTGAGGATGTATTCTGATGGAAAGGGATCTCTTCGATAAAGAGAGCTAATTCAGTTTCAATTGATCAAGAATGGACAGAAGCAGCTACACCCAAAGAAAGAACACTGGGAAATGAATATAAACTGCTTGCATTTTGTTTTTCTTCCCGGGTTATTTATACCTTCTGAATCCAATTCTCCCTGTGCAACAAGAGAACTGTTCGGTTCTGCACACATATGTTGTATCTAGGATATACTGTAACTTATTCAACATGTAAAGGACTGCTTGCCATCTGGGGGAGGGGGTGGAGGGAGGGAGGGGAAAAATCAGAACAGAAGTGAGTGCAAGGGATAATGTTGTAAAAAATTACCCTGGCATGGGTTCTGTCAATAAAAAGTTATTAAAAAAAAAAAGACTCAAAGTCATACTGGGTGCATTCATCCATATACAGATCTGCTACATGCTTGCTGTGAGAACTAGGGTTCCTTCTCTGTGCACAGAGTATTATGGTTCGAATAATGTCAAGGGCCTCCTGGGAGGCTTATAAGGTGGTTATTTCACTTTAAGCCTGATCTAAAAGATGGCATCCTTAGCTAGGTTCAATATCTCCCATTAGGGAGTCTAAGGACATATAGTCTAGTCTTAACTCAAAGAAGAAGCTCTCTCCTAGGGTTCCATTATATACCCCTATAATATTCATATAACTGGACACAGCAATGCCACTTTGCCACTAAATAGCACTTCTATTCCAAGAAATTCCCAGGTTTCTTCTAGTGTTATTATTATATTTGTTCTAACACTCTTGTGAGAAAATAGGAACAGATGGAGAGAAGAGACTTAGAGAAGAATGACAGGGAGACACAAACCCAGATGTCATTGCTTCTAAGAGCTCTGAATGATCTTTAAGCCCACTTTCTCTTGTTTTCTTTCCTTAGTGAAGCCCCCAAATTCTAAAACCTTACAATATATTCCTCGATTCTTCCCAGGACTTTGCTTCCTCAGCTAGGCCACAAAGATCTTGAAGAACAGAACTGGAAATATTTCCTTTCCCTTTTTGTTCTAAGAGGGGTCAGGGACCAGAGCTACATATAAATTGAGTAATGGCCTTAGCTGCTCAATGCCAACCTCCTCAAAAGCATAAAATTGTGCAACTCCTGAGTGCCTAGGGTGGAAACCCTGGGCAATAAATACTCTCCAAGTTGGGAAAGGCAAGAGCTGGGCTCAAGGGAGAAGTGAAGTAGGGCAGCAGAAAGAAAGTCATTATGGAAAGCATTTGAAAATGGTTTTCATCTGCTTAGAACCCATATAAATGGAACTTTCTGGGAAATGTCTGGATCTCCATTCCACTACTCTTCCTCCAGCTCTGAGTCACTTCATAAGCCTTACTGACTCTTCTATTTGATTTGATCTATTCTTCTCAAAGGAACAGATTATATTTATGCCCTATCTTGAATTTCAGGTGCTTAGTGCCTGATACTGCTATTGACCTGAGGTGAATCAATAAATACTTACTCAGTGACCAAGTCATCTCTGGAAGAGATCTTATCGTTCAGGAAATTCCTCCCTGAATTAACTGACATAAATCACAAATACTCTCACCCAGGGATGCGCTGGCTCACCAGAGCAGATTGTTGAATTTTCAGCATGAGCATTATTAACTCTTCAGAAATCAGCAAAGGCTAAAAATCAGGGCTTTATTTATTGTTTTATTGATTGTCTAGACTTAATTAAGAGATAAATGTTAATAAAATAGATTTAACTTTAAAATGTGCTATGTTGTACTTTTTTTTTTTTTTTTTTTGAAATCCAGTTGTTAAACATTTACCAGCATATCACTGCCCTTACTCCGACTTACTTTCCCAGGTCAATTACCTCTAATGAGGCTGATTCGGCGAGGCTAGGGAAAAAAGGGCTACTAAATCAGGCGCGGAGCAAGGGTCACAATCCATACCGAAACAGGGGCTTCGCTGCTCCCGGTGGAGGTCAGCGTGCTGTTGGTGATAGACTTCTTCGGCAGCTGTGGGCTGGCATCTGGCTTAGTCTCTATGCTGCTTTTGGAGGAGCTGTCATTCACCTCATTCTCTTCTACCGGGAGCTCCTCACAGTAGCTGAAGGGGAGCAGAGCCAAAGAAGAGGACAATCAATGCCCACTAAGGCAGACTCCCTCCCTTCCACCTACCCAGAAGGCAGAAGCCGAGAGCTGAGCTAGACCATTCCAAATGTCCCTTAATTCTATCACCTGCCTTAAAACTAGGGAAACTTGACAATGAACTCTTTTTCGAATGTCCATTTCTACCTCTCGGTCCATGTCCAAATATACTTTTTCACCTCTGGGATATCTTTCCTGAACGATATATCACATATTCTCCTACGTCTCTAACCTAGAATATTCTCCTTTCTCCTCTTTAAAATGGGCCCAAGGGCATTTTAAATTTAAAATTTCTGGTTGGAAATGAATATCACCTGATAGTACTCCTTTTCACTGGCTTTATTACCAAATTCTCTGATAATTTTTACTATTTCACTTCCCCCAGTGGGATCAGCATCCCCAATAATAACTCACATTTCTATAACAATTTTTCAAAGTAAGACATTCACACTAAACCACTGTCAGGTTATGGAAGAATTTTTATTCCCATTTTACAGATGCAGAAAACTAAATAAGTTAAATGATTGCCTAAGGTGACACAGTAGAATTGAGATTAGTTTTTCTGAATTTAAGTCTTTCCATTATACTATTCTTTCTCTTTTGTATTAAATCAATTTGTGCTTTCTGGAATGTTCCTTCTTCAAAGACCTGTGATTGCATTCATCTGGGTACTCCTTCCACCACTGCAAATCACAACACCTCCATGTTAGTAGGTAACCTTTGAATTGTGGTTGAAAACATTCATCAACCTGGCTTACTTTCTAGTAATATGCCTCTCCAAATTTAGCAAAGTTAGTCCTTGGAGACAGATCTCCAGAGTCTATTGATGGTCCCTTATTCAAAGACATTACAGTTTAGTAAAACTGTTGATTTGAAGCCTGTGTTTGGACTGATGTAGCCTTCAAGCATTCAGGATCAATTCCATGCCATGATGATGCACTGGAGTGCGATTTTAATGGAGGTATATAGTCCTAAATTATTTTAATGTCTATGTCCTAGTTAACTCAATGGATCTATAGATCCCTGAGGGTATGGAAATCCCTTCTCTTGGCCTGAAATTCTAGTCCAACCTCATTTTCCATGCCTTTAGGCACCACTGCAAGGAGAGAAAAAACACAGAGAAAAGAACCCCAAACTGCCATCACTCACCCCATTGTGTTGAAGTCATCATCTGGAGGTACATAATCCTCATCATCACTAGTCAGGCCCAATTCGTTTCCGTAACACTGATGGACGAAGTGCCACAGCTCCTTGGGACATAGGGGCTAGATGGGAGAAAATAGAAGCTTTTCACCCTTCTTCAGACTTGCTCTTTTTTATGGAGAGGGAAAAGTCTGACTGCTCATCACCAAACCCAAGAAGAGTTATGATCTTGTTAGCCAAGAAAAGGATTTTTTGACAGACAATTGTTCTCTGGCAATATCTCTGCTTCCTCCCAAAGATTTTTGTTTGTTTTTTTTTTTTCTTTTTACTTCTACTACAAATGATCTTTCATTCCCTACAATGAGTATGGAGGAAGGGACTAATTTGACTATTTTGGAGATGCTAGTCACACACACAATTATACCCCAATATTGAAGGACATTTAAAAAAGTAATACTGAGACTACAAAGAAATTTGGTTATCAAATTTGACTTAGAAAAAAGCACAAATAGCTTGCTAATCAAATATGAAGGCACCAGGAAGCTGGGAAGGGCAGTTAATATGTTGGGATGAGAAAAGCATAATCTAAAAACAGATTGACAATAGGCTAGAATTAGATACCTGATCTAGTAAGGTAAATGCTAAATTTCATATAGATTAAAAGAAGCAAAAAGCAGACAGAATGGTAGAGAAAAGAGTTCAAGTGAAAAAGCCCTGAAGGTTTCAGAGGTCCAAAAGCTCAATCAGGCAATCAGTTAATATAAAGAAAGGGACAGAGTTAAGAATATAGGGAGTGCCAGTCCTAATTGTACTCTGATCATGATGCTTGTGGAAGCTGTATGAAATCCTTGTCCTTATTATTATAAAGGAGATATGTGCTCAGATATTGCTTTAGGTAAAGCAGGGTTTTTTTTTTTCAACTCTATGACTCCATGAAATCAGAAGTTAATAGGTTAAAAAAAAATTTAAAGCTCTGAGTTGAAAAAAGACCTGAGAACAAATCTGGCTAAATCTCCCCCTCAGGAAAAAATCCCTTTTATAATATCCTTGGCAAATGGTCATGTCAGCCTCTGTCTTCCGGGAACACCTTCAGGAATGAGTTACCTACCAAATGAACAAAACCATTTTATTGCTAGACAGATCTAGCAATGAAGACATTCATTCCTTATAATGAGCTGGAACCTTCTTCCTTAGAACTCCCATCCATTGGTCTTTATTGTGCTCTCTGGGGGCCACCACAAGATGGATTTAATAGGAATACAGTAGTCTTTGGCTCCTTGCCCATTGCTGTTTTAGCTTAGTTCTCATGGGGTTTAATATCTCTGCTAGAGAAAGGAAAATTGGGCTGGAACAGGGTGGGTGGGTAATCGAGAAGGATTCTGAGTGGGCTGCTTCAAGGCAGATAATAAAAACTGTAGCTAACATTTATAGAACACTTTACATACGTTATTTCATTTGACCAAATGTTTATGTACTTGCAAGTAGGAGTTTGGGAAAGTAAAAGAAGGTAGTGGGGAAAGGCAGAAGGTAAAGAAGGAAGGCAGGGCTATAAATTAAATCTAGAATCAAACCAAAAGTATTTTTGTTTGTTTTATCTTTAAGAGTGTGTGGAGACATTAGCCCACTCTTAGACCTCCCTCTATTCCTTGAGCATGGTCATTTCTACAAACAGAGAGAAGCTAGTGGTTTGCAATGACAGGAATATTAATTTTTCCTACCTCTGTGTACCGACTGGAATGTTAGGGAGGGCCAACAAACTACTTCTGAGAATAGGGGAGTGAGGCAAAAGGAAATGCCTTGCCCATGTCTGACATGCTCTTAAGGAGGCCCCACACAAAGTGGGAGGGATGTATCTACTATTTGTTCCCCTCTTCCCCTTATCCTCAGCTTTCTTTCACATATACCACACACCTCTCTGGGATGTCTCATTTCTTTCTATTTGTTTGTCTCTTTAGTTCTTAATCCATCTCTACCCCTACTTTTCCTAATCAAATTCAATTACTGATATATACCGTAAAGTCTAAGGTTCAGACTATATAGGGAAGACAGGAAGAAAATAATTTTGCACAAAACCATGATCAACACTTCAGAAATTAAGCCACATGGAAGGTGAAATAGGTGCCCCAGACATGGAGAAACAAAGCCCTATGGAAGAGGGGGAGGAATTTTAGAATGCCAGGCTACTATTGCTAGGAAAGTCAACCTTGGAAGAGGGAACAGGGCATGGTTGGGTAAGGGCACTGGAAGTAGGGAAGGAAGGAAATTAGCTATTTTACAGCTTCCTATTTTAACTAGACTCTGGCTAACTATAAGCTAAGCTAAACTCTTTGATCTTTTGAAGAAGTACAAGTGATATCAATGCCCTCTAAATTTCAAAGGCTTGGGCCAAAGCCAAGTCCTGCCCTTCACCCCTACTGATGGATCTGACTTAACTAATCCATGAATCAGAGTTCTATTTGGGGTTCTTTTGTGAAGGCATTTATTAACTCCCAGGAGATCCTGCTTTTTGAGACTTCTTTGGACCTCCTTATAATTTTCTCCAAAGGAAAAACAGCATTGGTAAATATTCTTATGCTTCAAGATCAAGTCTGCCTCACACTCACAAATCATCAGGACCCTCAACCTCTCTGATTAGGCTTTAGCTAGAGAGCAGAACCTCACTCCAGGACCTCTATTTTTAAAGAGGTTCCACACAGTTTTTCCCCTCTTCTCCAAAAGCGGGCCGAGGCTGCTTTTGTAATTCTCCGGAACTCTCCCACCTCTCCTCCCCCCTCACATCCCCAGCTGAGTCCTTCCTGTGATATCTTCCCCTTCTTTCAGATTTCTTGAGGGCAAAGCTGTTTTTTATTATTTGTATCCCCAGCATTTAGTATAGCGCCAGGCACAAGTTGTTTAATGAGAGAATACATACATACATACATACATACACACACATATATATAAATATGTGTGTGTGTGTAAAATGTTTTGAAAACCTTAAATCACTGTATAAATGGCAGTTATTATTATTAAAGTTATTTGGGAAGGTCTTATTATCTTGCTGAACTGAGCATTCTATGAGAAAGGCAATATCTCAAATTATCTTTGCATGTTTTTCCCCATGTAAACTCTATGCTTCAAACACAGTATATGTTTAACAGATGTTTGTTGAATTCTTAATATACTTGTTTGTTTCGTTTGCATATTTCCTTTGGCCTTTTCCATGGACAGGTAAGTGTCTGTCTTTATCATGAGACTAAAACTTCTTCTAAACTAACTTCTAAAAACTAGAGTTCTTTTTTATCTTTGACTCCCCCACCTCTTTCCCCAAGCTGGAATCAGGACAGATCCCTATAGCCACTGAAATCTTAACTCCGGGCAATGACTGACTTAAGACGCCTATGGTATATATCCAGACCCCTGTTTTAAGGAAAGCATCCAAACCAGTCATGTCTGCATTCTTCTCCAGATTCTGCTCATCACTCTCTAGACTTTCTCTACCCCTACAGAGCAACTTCCTTACCCTGAAGGGGTTCACTCCATTCCTGATCTTCTCCAGGACAATCCACTGCTCTCTCTGATTGGCAGTTCTTCCCAGAATTTCCATTTAAGGAAAGAGCCCCGACCAGCCTCATCTTCTTTTCTCTCTGTGCTGCACTCATGTCTCTCTAAACTTCCTCTATCACATCTTTCCTCACACCTCCACTTCTCCCTCTTTTCAGCTTCCTTTTTTGTGTTCCTTGAGGGCAAGAAGTATCTTTCCAATGTTTAGCTCAGTGCTTGGCAATAATAAGCCATTAATAAATACCAATTTGATTTGACTTCTTCCTCCTTCAGAATTTGAGGGATGGTACTTTCAAGATTCATTTAAATTCTTCCAGCAACTGCTTAATAACCAATTTCCTATTCCCAGCTTTGAGGCTTCTTAGAGCAACAGGGGAAACATATATTCAGGACGAGACAAAAGCAGTCAGAGTTGATTCTGGGAGAATAAGAACTGATATTTTTACGAGGTTTTTAAGGTTTGAAAAAGCTTTTGAATGTATTACCTCATTTGATGCTTAAAATCTTCAAGGTAGGTATATTCCTTTGTTCTGCCTCCTAATTTTATAGACGAGCCTTGGAGAAATTAGTGGTCAAGGTCATACAGCTAATTAAATATTAAAGATGGGGTTTGAACCCAGGTCTCTTCTGCCACATTCTAGTATTCTCAAAGAACCTAGATGCTTAGAGTGAGAAAGGGCCTTGAAGTACATCTCTTTAAATCTCTTTGACCCAAGAAGGAATTCTCCCAGTAACATCCTAGAGAGCCTCTGCTTGAACACCTGAGCTCACTCCCATGGAAGAAAGCAAAAACCAAAGCTACTGAACTGCTGGACTGCTCTCAAGAGTAGCCGGGACCTATTTCCATTTATTAGTCCTTCCTAGTTCTTTTCTCTGGGGCCTTGGAGCATTAAATCAGAATGTGGTGGTCTTTAGCTCCCTGCCCACTACAGCTTTGATTCGCTTCTCAAAGGACTTCTTATGTCCAGGAAAAGTGGGTAAGTATCTTGCCCATGTTTCATGACTAGAAAGTGTTAGTCATCAGATTCTTCTCGACTCTGAGTCCAGTATTTTTATTACAGAATGTTCTCTCTTGGCCAGAATCATAACAGATCCTCTTTCCATGGGCCTCTGATGATAATGAAGCGGATGACAGATGAAGTTTATAGTACTCTGCCATTTACACAGTGGGTAGAGTGCTGAGCCTAGAGTCAGGAAGACTCAACAACCTGAGTTCAAATATGGCTGCAGACACTTCCTAGCTATATGCAAGTCATTGAACCCTGTTTACATTAGGGAAAACAAGCTGGAGAAGCAAATGACCAACCACTTCAGTATTTCTGCCAAAAAATCTTCAAATGGGGTCACAAAGGTCAGATTGAATGAATACCACTATTTCCAAAGCATTTAAATAGGTGCATGGGATTTTTAGGACAATCCTTTTAGGCAAAACAAATGCTTTGTTTTTTGCTTTGGTTTTTACTAGACCCAATTTTTCATCTTCTTAGGGAACTCTTGGTGAAAAACTTCCTTTACCAATGCAGATCACCACCTTCTAAGCAAGTATAAAATCTGGGAGTTTCCTGGGACACTAAAAGTGACTTGTCCAGGGTCACACAGTCAGTATGGGTCAGAGGTGGGTCTGGAACTCAGATGTTCTTAACTCCAAAGCCAATTCTCTAAAGGCAAAGTATTATAAAGACAAAATAAAAAGAATAAAAAGGCACTCTAAGAAGGGGGGATATGCTTACCTTCTCTAGGAGGGCATTCTGCCACAGCCGGAACATCATCATGTATGTCCTATCTCGGGCCCCGAAGGATGTAAAAAAGTGCTGGCAAGAGAGAGAGAAAAAGAAAAGACAGGCCTGTTCAGAAAAATTGGGTAATAGTAAAACAACCACTTGGCTCTTCTACCTCTAGAAGTTCTTTCTATTTGTCAGAAGCTAAGCACCACTAACTCTTAATTTGAATGAATGAATGATAAGCTACTTATCAAGTATCTACTGTCTGCCAGACTAAAGTGCCAAGGATACAAGCATAAGCTAGAGACAATATAATGTTCTCTCCTTCTTGAAGTTATTTTGCACATGTCATATTGCTCACTGTACCACACTCCCTTCTGTTCCCCAAACTACAATATAAATTCCTTGTGTTTTACTGCTGTCTTTACATCCTTTGAAAAATAGCACAGGGCCTTACACCTAATAGTTGCTTAATAACTGTATGTTGGATTGTATTATCCAACTGCATTATTGCTGGGCCACAATATTACATACACATGTATTTTAGAGGGGAGTGTTAAGGGATGGGAATGTGACAAAAAACAACAGTTAAAAGCTGGAAAACCAAGAATGGCACATCTCTATTATAAGTCAACCTTCCTTTCCTCCCAAACTTTCCATAGTCATCCACCAAAAACAACTACCTAGAATATGATTTTCTTTTACTCTCAATACTATTATTCCACTTCTGATTAGGGAGAACAAAAGGGTAAAATGGCAACCTAAAGGAGGAAAACCTGAGCCTCTATCCTCTATTATATAATGAAGAGCTCTGAACCCGGGAAGCTTTGGGCCTTTCTACCTTCCTTAGCAGGCTTAATCCCATTAATCTTCCTGGTCTAGTTAAAGGTCAGTGATCATAGCAAGCTTTTCAAAGACCTAAGATGACTGAACATTGATGTAAACATTGAGTTTGTCCTGGAGAAGGGAAAGGAATACCTGGGCAGGCAGGACCAATCCCTGCGATTTTAATTGACTTTACCCAAGAGCTCTCTGCCTACCCAACCCCCCAGCCAATTGGCTTAGGCTCGTCTGCCTCCTGCTCCTGCCTCCAGGCTGTCACAGTGTTCTTCCTCTAGTCCCATTATAGTAACACTAGAAACATGCACATCGATGCAGAGGTGGGGAGAGAGGTAACAGAGGGAGAATTTGAATCAGGTGGGTAAAAAGGGCTCCTGGAATGGTATAACTTTACCTTTTCAGTGTCTGTGCAAACTTGGATTGCATTGGGAATGAGTCGGGCTGTTTTTTCTTTAGTCATGGAGCAGATGTCTTTCAATCGCACTGTTAGCTGGGGTACCCAACAAGATGGGAGAAGGAACAAGAAGGAAAAAAGGACATAAAATTACAGTTTGGCAGAGATTGTCCAATAGCACTAAGAAAGACTGACCGAGATCATCAACCACACACATCAAGATCTGGAACTCAGGTAAGTCAACCCTCTCAATTTAAAGATAAGCAAACAGAATTTGGTCCATAATAATTAATATAACTAATTGCTGGCACATCAGGAACCAGAACTCAAACCTCCTGCCTCCACTTCCAATTTGCTTTCCATGTTCTCAATTGTCTTCCATATTTTCATAGGTCCCATCTACACTTTTCCATGTACCTCCACATCCTTGTCTCTTATGCACAATGTTCCCTCCCATATTCAACAGAAATGGAAGTGGATCAAATAAAGAAAACTCAATTTTCTTGAAGCCTGTGCTTTTCATATAGTTATATTAAGGCCCAGGACAGAGCATGAAGTTAGTACAGGAACCAAGGCAGAAAGGTATTGCCATAGCTCTTCCAAAGCGGAATGGAGCCTCAAGCATTTACCAGAGTTTCCCAGCGGAAGATGTTGCTGTAGAAACAGATCCAATTTTCGGAGAGGTAGAGTCGGCCCTGGAGGAGAATGTCTCTTTGGAGCGCACATGAGTAATCTAGAGCAGGAGAGAGAAGAAAGGAAGTCAAAGGCAGGAAGCATCCCCAGCCAACAGCCGCCAAGTCAGTGCAGTTAGGATGCACCACCCCATCCACAAGGGACCCTAATTAGCTCTGAGAAACTAAAGACCCAGGTCTAAAAGGGAACCTCCCTCTTGACCAGGAACAAGAGGTGCCCACACTAGTGGGCCGGAAGTTAAAGCATCTCATGCTCCAAAGATCTTAGAAAGCCATTCATGAGGCCTTCCTATCTGGAGGCAGCGTGTCAGCCATGTCAGAGAGCAGAGAGAATGCGCTGGGAGGGAAAAGGATGATTTCTAGCTCAAGGGGTTATTGATCCAGAGGCTAAAGAAGCAGAAGAATGTTCCAGGGGCAGGGGAAGCCAGAGTGCCAAAGAAGGGTGACCCATTGCTGGAGGTGATTCCCTGACACAGCTCTAACAGCTTGAGGAAATTCACACAGGATGATTAGAGAGGTTTCCCTAAAGGATTTGAAGAAGCAGTTACTTCCTGGGTTTGAAAATTCTGATTAAGTAACGCGAACTAGGAACAGTGGGATATTGATATTTGCCTCAGTCCAGGGGAACATTCTAGGGGGCAGCTGTTAGCCATTAAGTCATGAAAGCCAGAAGCAGAGAGTCAAAGTAATCTAGAAAACTGCTTTGCAAACTTTGCTCTCCAACCTCCTTACAAATTTCCCCCGCCTAAACTCCCCATCTAGACCAGGTAAAAATAATGTGACTAAAAGCATTTGCAGCTTGATAATAAATAATAAGAATAATAACAATATTTATCTAGTTAAAGTTTGTAAAGTACTGTACTAATCTCTCAGCATAGGTGTTGGGTTATCTTACCATCCCCAAAAAAGGAAGGATCTCCTCCCACCCAAAGTCCCATGGGCCACCTCAAAGTGTTAGCCCAATGTCCTGCTTTAAGAGGCAGACATGGCAGTTTAGGGTCATATTCTTTCTCTAGCAAAATAGCTGGAGTAATGGCTTCTATTTGGGGGTCACTTCTGGCTTACCAACGATGAGGCGCTCTGTGTCAGGAAGTTGCTTGAAAAGCTTTCTAAAGTCTTCATTCCGCTGTTTGTAAGTTGGGCTTAATACCTGTGTGACAAAGAACTAAGGTTAGAGGGATAAAAGGGGAAAGCACTTGGGGAGGCCAGAGGTAGAGAGTACAGGAAAGAGGGGAGGCATATTAGCAGAGAGCGGTTTCTCCTATTTTAAGAAGGAGGGAATGAAATGCTTTTATCCAACATATACAGCAAGGCCAAGTTATGCAGGAGGTTTAGTAGGGAGTAGGAGGGATGGTGGGATGGAGAGAAAGAGAGAGTGCAGTAGACTTTGCCTCCCAAGGTCATGTTGAGAAAAAGCTAACAAGGACAAGTGTACCCACATTATGCACAGCCCTGACCTGTGTGGCAAGAACAGACAGGAGGGAGGGGAAGCACCCCTCTCCAAAGCAACATGAAGCCCTAAGTTACCTTCTAAAGTTATTACAATTCTTACCCCCAACTCTAAGAATTGGACATGAATATAAAGGGAGTTCTAAAATTTAGGTGTAGGAAAGGGACAAATTCCCTGGTGCCCAACTAGTGATAGCCTTTTCCATGTAGTAATTATATCTATTAAAACAAATTTTAATTGTAAATGTTTGGAACTGTAAAAAAATGTTTCTGAGAGAGATGTGAGCAATTTCTTAAACCATTCCCCCCCCTTCAAGTTGTCTGGTTTTTAATTAGGTAGCCTATTGATCCTAAAATCCAAACCTATTTAAAAGGTGATTCATCAACAGTGACAAAGTGAATAAAGAACAGGCTTTGGAGCTTAGAAGATATGAATTCAAGTCCACTTCTGAATAATGAGCAAGTCATTTAATTTCACAGTGCTCTAGTGATATCCAAAGTAAGAGAGAAGGTACAAAAATCTACATTGGTCGAAGGTGTTTCCTCTTCTGGAAGAAAACTCAATAAATAGATTCATACTTTGAGAATTGGAAAGAGCATCAGCTGTTAAGTAGTCCAACCATAAATGAAAGTAGTCACCATTATAATATACCTCCCTTAAGTAGTTAATCTCTCTAGACATAACATTGAAAGTCTGATCAATCAAGAAATCAACAGCATTGATTAAACACTACATATGTGCCAATCACTGAATATAAAGATAAAAATAAACTGGTTCTTGCTTCCTAAGGGCACATAACCCAATCTATAATAGGCAAGAACTCTGAAAACACATAAGCAATTTCAGTAAAGCACAATGTCCCTGCAAGAGGCAAGAATAAAAAGAAAGTCAAAAAGCATTTATTCAGTACCCACTTACTATGTAACAGGAACTGTGCTAAGGGCTGGAGATTTAAAAAAAAAAAAAAGGCAAAAAGACGGCTCCTGTTCTCAAAGAAATCCCAATCTAAGGCAGACAATTGATAGATTTCAACCAGATTCTAGAATTGGCTGTCTTTAGTTCATATCACTACTCTAAAGGTATATGCTTTCAGTTACATTTCCAGTACTGGCACTGGACTGTTTGGGACCCTAAACACTTTCCCACCCAGTTTCCTTTGTGTTCAACCCCACCTGTCTGCAGTGAGACTATGGAATTGTTATTTCTCTAGGAGATCAAGACAGCACTCAAACCTATGACTTTTTACCTTGTGTTGGAACTACCTGAGCTCACTGACACAAAGTCTTCCGTGAAGGCTTTCTAGAAAAGACAATATCTTCAGAGATTTCAGCTAATTTTCCTTTTGTTAAATGCATACCAAATGAATTGCACTTAAAAAACATGATCTTCCTAAATGGGACACTATTAGTTACACTAAATTCAAGTCCTAGAAAAGACTTCAAGAGATTCTATGGGACAATTCTCCAGAAACAATTCCTCACATACCTCTACTTAGTCACCATTGCAATAAAGATTTTGCTTATGGCTCTAGCTGCTATTTAAGTCCAGTGTCCTGTCCAGGACAGACACAGAAAGCAGATACTCAAGCTTTGTCCATGTGAAGAACAGTGAAGTCCCAAAAGATCACACTGGTATCTCCCATTCACCAGCTGAAGTTTTTAAGGACTGTATCTGGAGAGATGAGACGAGCACTAGCCTCACCTGGAGACCTGCAGGTTAGCAGTGTGTTCCCAATCCATTTCAGGTGGATCCCCAGCCCAAGAACACTGTTATCTAAGCTGCTGCAGGCCTCAAAACCTTAATTTTTTTTCCACCTCTCCCACACCCAGCTCTTTACACTTTCAATGTATAACTGAGAAAGGTCTCCACAGGTGTAGAGGAATGGAAGGCGCAGTCACATTTCCCATACCACAGGCAAATCAAGTTATCTCTTCTCCCTCTTTCCAAGAATTTTACAGATTCAGGAGTAGGGAAATAGGGAATTCATATTCAGCACTGGGATCTCTTAAGTTTCAGAAGCAAAAATCAAGGGGTAAAGACGAAAATTCAGCATTTCAAACCTGGGCATTCATTTCACTAACCCCCAATGTAGTTTATTGGCATAGACTGCTTCAGAAGCACAACAGTAAAATTAACTTTTGCCTTTTCTTCCCTAACTTGAAGCATTACATATTAGCGGGAAGGACATTAACATCAATATTCCCTCTTCTTATTTCTGGAACTATTCCCTCCAAAAGTTAGCTATAATTCCAGCCTGTATTTTAAAGAATTCAAGAACCGGTTAGGCTGGACCCTCTTTAGCAATACTTGTAAACCCTCACGAAACAGGTTAAAATGAGAAATGGTAAGAATTTTGAAATTGTAACAGAGGGAGACAGAAAATAATCAGATTGCAAACTCACTGCTGGGATTTCTTCAGATTCACAGCAATGCCAGTGTTTGCAGCCTGCAGATGAGCTGTCCAATCTCTGCAGGTAATACAGCAAAGACTCGCTGTCCTGAGCCAGCATTAGGCTCCAGAGGATTCCAGATTCTGTCAAAGAGTCCATTGCTCCCCTCTGCTCCCCTCCTTTCCGGTACCCTAACTTGTTCAGCTCCTTGGTGTTCCCTTCCTCCACTGTCCACAGGGTAAATAATCAGTCTTGCCCGGATTGACAGCAAAAAAGTGACCAGGCTGGAAGGCAAAGCGACCGTCCTGTATTCTCCCTTCACACTCAGGCTCCTTTTCAATGCAAGATCTGTCCAGCCAAAGGGATGTGGTCAGGATTGGTCATGGGAGGAGCTCACTGGTCAGCCTCCTGCTGTAGAGTGCCCCTTCTCCCATCTTATGCTCACAATGTGGTGACCTCCACTCCTGGAGATCCCCTGTGAAAGGTAGGGTGAACTGCTTCCTTCCAGCGAGGAGCAATTATAACTCCCAGAGTCCATCCAAAGATACCAAGCAGCGGGTTGGAGCCAAAAAGTGTGACAGACAAACCAAGTCCACCGAGGCCCGCTAGAGGGGCCCCAGACAGATGACCAGCTCAGGTGTAGTTTCAACAGACAGGTATAGCCGTGCTACAGAGTTCAAAGCTCCAGCCCCTCCAGTGACTCACTCCAGTGAGTGTTCATTATAGAGCCTTTATGACGGGGTGACTCAGAGCTCACCCAAGCCCACAAAGGAGTAGGATCCCCAAATTCTTAGTCTCTGCCTGTCACTTCCCAGGCACACAAAGGGCAAGGAGGGGAAGTGCCCCCCCCCCGGCACTAACACCAGCGCAGGGGCCGTGACTCCCGTCCTGCACCCTGGGCAGCTGCTACTGGACATACCAAGAATGGCTTCAGCCCCTCTTCTCTGTCTTCCCCACCCATCCCTGTTCCTCTGCAGTTGACTGGCAAACAGTTTCTTTGTTAGTGTTGCCTGTGTAAGGCATGAGGGAGGGAGGGTAGGACGCACAGTCCCAAACACACACTTAAAGTTACAGGATCTGGGGGACGGTCCTGGCCAATGTCCTCCAATAACCCCCGGCCCGGCCCAGCCTTCCCCAGCAGATGTTTCCTGCAAAGGAAAGTTGTTGGCTAGAGATCGAGGTGGAGGGAGGGGAGAAGGAGGCACCCGAGATGCTGCTCTGATGATGAAATCCGAAATCTGAGACTCCGAGAGCCGCTTCTGCTATGTTTATTCTCCCACCAACCCTGTCCACCAGCTCCCCAGGGCCAGCCCGGGAATGGTCAGGAATCTAGCAAGGCTTATTGGGCCAGAGAGAGGGAAAAGGTGGGGAAGCTGGGGGGAGAAAGGTAATTTCCTTTTCAAAGACTTTTAAAGAACGCGGACCTTAGAACTCACTTAGTCTAGTCACCTTGTTTTGCAGAGGAGGGTCAGGAAGGAATGTGACTCACCCAAAGTCACCCAGCATTTTGTGGGAGCACCAGGAGAACTCGGGTCATTAGACTCCTAGGGCAGTGTTCTTTCTTTGACACATCACACTGATGAACTCCCTAGCTCCAAGAGCTCCAGAGGCTGCTCTTTAAGACTTCTGACCTCCCTGGGAACACGAAGAAAGGCAAGGAGATAAAAGGAGACAAAGCTGAAGTCCAGCTAAATGGATATAGTTGAGGTCAGGAATGCTCAGGCCTCTGGACAGAGGAGGGATGGCAGCAGAAAGTGCTAGAAACCTACCACCACATACAGGTGCCACGCTGGTGTTTGTAGAGAGGATTCAAGATGACATGGGAATTTTGTGGCCAACAATGAAAGGAAGTCAGCCTCTAAGACAATGGGGGCAGTGTCGTCGCCCTGTGTATGCCCCGGCCTTCCCAGTCCCTTCAGAGCCAAGGAGGCTACTTAGTGGCTTCGGGTGTGGTAGAGTCCACACAGTCAAAGAGGTGGTGGGTCTGCGGGTGGCTGGTAACCAGGAGCATCAGAAATAGAGTAAGGGGCTTTAGGGAATGTCAAAATAGTTAGCAAATATTAAATTCTACACACATACTCCACCCCTTGTATGTAACATCACCAAATGTGCATATGCACAAACATGTGTATGTACACACAGTGCTCTGATATTCAACCAATAAATTTATCTCCTAAACTGTAAATAGGAGTCACATCCTATCCAGAGAAATCGGCGTATGGGGGTGAGGGGATAACAATGAAAAGAACACTAGAGTCAAAGGACCCATGTCCAAATTCTGCCTCTGCCCCTTACTATCAGTATGAGCCCCTGGCTTCCCCACTCTGGATCTCAGCCACCACATCTATAAAAAGGGAAGGTTAGACTACATGGCTTGTAAGCTTCTTTCTCCTCTAAATCTATTGATTCTGATTCTGTATGTTTCTGGTGATACATGTGAATCTCCCAGACTGTTTTGTATACATCAGGAGCTTACTAAACATTTCTTGAATAAATGTTGAATGACTAATTTCTCTAACACAGACATATATGACCTACACACACAAACAAGTACACATTCCTACCATTAATCATCGATCAAGGCTATATTACTCTTAGCCTAAACAGGGCAGGGTTTAACAACAGCTCCTCATGGGGTCACTGAAATCTCTCTATTTGTGCCTCTTCCCTCCCACCTCAGATCCCAAATCGAGAGGAGCCATGAGACTGAAAAAAAATCCCCTCATAGGAGTCCTTAACCTTGTGCCATGGATCCCTTTGGTACTCTGATAGATCCCATAGACTCCTGCTTAGAAGAATATTTTTAATTGCATCAAATAAAACATACAGGATTGCCAAGGAATGATTTTTAAATAGTTATCAATGATTTTTTTTAAATTTCACAGACACTAAGTTAAGAATCCTTATCTTACAGTATCACTGAAGGATATGACAAACTGCATTCTGTTTGTCCCAGCTGTAATGGGGTGGGAGCACGTTACACCCAAAGAGATAACATCTAGGAGGATGCACCTCTACACATCCACCTTTGCCTCCCCTCCCTCCTCATGAAGAGGTGCATTGTAAGCAGGATCCCAAGGCCAGTGGAGGGGGGAAGTAGCCCCACGGTAAATATTAACTCTATCACAAACATGAGAAGCCGGGACTGCCTGGTACTTATTCTCTCTACACTGGCAAGAGGAAGAGGCAGAGGGGTTGAGAGAGAAATGGATTTGGACAGAGTATTGACCTCTGATGACATAAAGAGAGCTTCCAACTGAATGGGTTATGGGAAGCCTAGAAGCTAGAGAAATGGGAGTATGAGGAGACACAGAGCTGATATCTCAATGGGAAAAGAAGGGCCAGCTGTAAGAGTAGAGGACACAGGCAGAAGAGTTGGAGGGACACAGAGTAAATCAGGATTAGGGCTGATTAGGGAAGAAGGTAAGAGATAGCCCAGAGGCTATCCACCCCTTCTGGGACTTCTTGCCTGCTGTAACTTGGTCTTTTTAAGTTATCTTTCTCTGATCCCATCTGCTTGACTGTGAATCCCCCAGCTCCCTCTTCCCTTAACTTTATCCAGAACCACCCTTCTTCCGTTCAGATCATACTGTGTAGGCAGCAGGAAAGTGCCTACTAACTCAAGTCCTTTTTTAGAGAACCTGAGAATCAAAATAGCAGAAGTTTCCAGGTTTTCTATGGCACTAAGTACTTGTCAACCCAAGGCTCCTATGCAGTCAGAACAAGCAAAAAAAAAAAAAAAAATCACCATCGGGAAGAGAAGGCAAGCACACTGACCCCTACTTTTGGAGGAGGGGAGAATCCCAATGCTGCCTCCAACCGAAAGAATCCATCCATACTCATAGACTATGAGCCCTCCTGTACTGATCTCTATAGGAGGGAGTGACTGTGTGCCTATGACCTGGGGGTTCTTGTGCAGTTCACTAGGACAAAGAAAATGGAAGACACCTTTCCCTTAAATCCTTCCTTTTGATTATTCTGAATTCACTTTCCTGCTTATTTCCTCCTCTACCTTTTACTATCTTTTCTATTGCTTTCCCCCCAAGTATCCGGTTCTTTGGTATCAGGAAGAATGCTGTATCCCCAGCAATATGCTTAAAGCGCTTTTGTTCTGGTCACATCCTATCTGGAAGCAGTGTTCATTTCTGGGTCCGTGTCCAAAGGACAACCCTATCAAGATCGATTGATGGCCCTAGTGACTTTTTAGCTTGAAGAACACATAACTGGATGGGAGTAGGGAGGACATCACAGCCTGTCTTCAAGTACCTAGGGAGCTACCACGGGGAAGGAGGATTAAATTTGTTTGCTAGGACCCAGGGCAATGAGTTGGGAAACTGGAGGGCCACTGCAACTCCATGTAAAGACCAGTTTCCTAACAGTTAAAACCATCTAGAAGTGGTGTTGACAGCCTGAGGACGTAATTGTTTGTCTTCATGTAAACAGCAGTTATTCCCTTGACAGGGGTGTGAGAGAGATGATTCCTGCTTCAGTGGTCTGAGACCCCGAGACATGGGAGAGCTAGGAGAGAGGGGCTTTCCTGGTACTCAGGCTTGGCTGGCTCCCTGTCATCCCTAGGGGACCTGGCGGCGCCTTGGTGGGATATCCTCCTCCTAAGCAACGCTTGTCCCAGTAGTTCCGGCTCCTGACGGAGCTTTCTTTGGCCGCATATCAAAGCTAGCCCAATCCTCAGGCATGTGGGGAGTTTCTCCCTGAGTGCTGGCACCTTATCCCTCAAAGTAACGGCAAATGGACATTGTCTCCCCACACACATACCTTTCAGGAAGAGTTCTGAAAAGGGGAAGTTAGCTGACAGTTTGAAGAAAGGAAAGGCAGGAGGGAAAAGGAGAGGAGAAAGGAATCATTCTAGAAAGACGGCATCAGAGATGCAGCGTTTAGGTGGGAAGAGGAAGGGAACAAGCATTTATTAAGTACCTACCATGTGCCAGGCACTATGCTAAGTGCTTTACAAACATCATCTCATTTGATCCTCATGACAATCCTGGGAGTAGGTGCTGTTTTTATCCCTATTTTACCATTGAGGAAATGGAGGCAGATAAAGGTAAAATGACAGCCCAGATTCACCAGCTAGTATCTGAGTTTGGATTAAAACTCAGGGCTTCCTGACTCCAGGCCCACTGCCACCTAGTTGCCCCTTGATTGGGAGGATCAAACAGGCTCAGAGGGGAACATCAAGAAAACCAGTTCAAAGCAGTAGGTCTAGGGCTAGGGTCTGCTAATGGAATCACATGGAAGGCTGCTCTAAAAGGGCTGACGTGTGCTCTGGGAGGCAGGCCCCGGCACCCATCAGTGGGCCTGAGCTGAAGCCTGTGCTCTGCGGCTCATGGACAGGGAGGCCCGGCCGGCGACCGCAGTAGGCACAGGGGTCCGGATTACCCAAGCAGGGCTCTGCTGTGCAATGAAGGCACCGACTATCCCACAATGCCAGCCTGGCACAGGTTATCTTATGGCACAGGCAGTATTTCTGGCTAAGGCCAGAATGGGGCCTCCAAAGGAGGGGGGAAGGCAGCCCACCCAGCCCAATTCCCAGAACTGCTTTCAGCTGGCCCCTCGAGGGCACTAGGGACTACAATAAATACACAGAAGGCAGCCGGTGCTTACTCTCCGGATGTGCTGTCTCTCATGCTGAAAAACACATGGAGAAAAAACAGAAAGATAAGAGAAAAAGGATATCAACATGAGAACCATAGAGACTGAGCAGCATGCAGCAGAGCAGGGTTCTCTAGCTGAGGGGCCCAGGTCTGACTGACTTTCCTCACCACCTTCCCACAAGACACAGATACCCCTTGTCTCTACTTCCTACTTCTCTTCCTCAGGAACAGAGGCCCCAGGCCACTGGCCATTTCTTCTGTCTCCTCCCACTGTAGTCACTCAGCTCTGTTCTCTCTCCCTTACCTGACCTTTCTCAATCACCTTGTACCAAGTATGCAGCCAATCCCAATAGGACTACGAGAAAAACAGGACTGAGGGCCACTGGGGCAATAAATAAAGAGAAGATACCACAAGTAGGGGCCATGAGCTAGAACTGAGTAGACAAGGAAATTGTTGAGTGTTTTAGGTGGTGGTATTGGCTGCAGGAAGACAGAGATTATGTATAAGTATGTAAGTGTTTGGTGAGCAGGGCAGGAAGGAGGAGGAACAGGAGAAAAGGCTAATTATGATCTGCCCCAAATTCTCTCATGAATCTCTAGTGTAAGATGAAGGTCCATGAAGGAATCTCTAGTGTAAGATAACACAGGAAGGAATTTTGAGATATAAGCAACAATTTAAGCTATCTTTGGGGAAAAAAAAAACCCACAGTGAGCTAATGATTTGTGGTGGGTAGGTGGTCAAGAATTCATTCATTTGGCTTCTTGAAGTAGTCTACCACAGCAGGTAGAAAAAAGAAACCAGTTTGTTTGGGAAGACTGATTTGTAAGGATGGAGCAAGAAGAGATGCAGCTTTTCAGCATTACTAACTGCAGATGGAACCTATTTGAATTCTCAGTTCAAACCTTTGGATGTCTCCAGTTGATATGTTATCTTCTAAGTGTCTGCTCATCATCAGAACTTCAGAGGCTTTCTAGAACCCAAAACAGGAATGGTGTCCCTGATATTTGGGTTGTAGAACCCAGCCTTTCACATGGTCTATATCTACAGGATCCCCAGCTCTGTATAACTTGATGGTTGCAATTTTGGCCCATTCACTCTTGGAAACCAAGGTAAAAGAACAAGGCAGGAAAAGGAAAGGGACAGGGAGAACAGATAAAGAAAATTAGATTTCAAGGGAAGGGGGAAAGGGGAAAAAGAGAAAAAGCAAGGAGCATAGGGAAGAAAAGGGAGGAAGAAAAGGAGGGAAAAGAAAGAATAGGAAAAAAGTGAGGGGGGAAAATCAGTAAACTCTTAAGAGATAGAAAAGAGAATAATGGTGAAGTTAGAGATTAGAGGAGAGATAGAAAAGAGAACAATGGTGAAATTAGAGATTAGAGGAATGAAAGAGTTGTGAATCAAATTCTGATAAGAAAACTATTTTAATCATCCAGTTTCATTGTTTCAGGTTTCTTTCTCCTTTCTTTCTGGGGTGCATAGCATACAGCTCCCTTGGATGCCGGGGGAGGGGATGGACATAGGTGTTGGAAAAAAGTGTGACATCCCAAAAGGAAACTTGGATCAGTCAGACAAGCTCCTTGCCTTTTAGCTCCCAGTAAGACAGGCAGCCCAACCCAGCCCACTCGCACCTCCATCTCTAAATAAAAGAGGTTAGTGACCTTGTCCTGAATAAGTGAACAAGGGAATTGGAATTCAGATCCCAGGAATTTTGGCTTCAGGAATGAGATGGGGTTAGGGATGAGGATAATGTAGCAGTTTATTGTCTCTCCCTCTCCCAGCCTCAGGGCCTTCTAGGGATTCAATGGGATACTGAGGGCCATGCATCCCTAAGCTCAATTCAACATGGGCTGGACACTCAATCACACTGGAGAACAATCTTTAAGATCTCATAGGAATAGATTAGTACTCGATGTTAGGACATCAGTGTACATAAATATAGATACACAACGCTCGTATTGATTTTGGCCCAAGTCCCTACACTGTATCTAGGCCTTGGTTCTCTCTCTCTTTCCTAGCCTAGGATGCATACAACATCTCTCACT
This sequence comes from Antechinus flavipes, assembly GCF_016432865.1. Lineage (NCBI taxonomy): Eukaryota > Metazoa > Chordata > Mammalia > Dasyuromorphia > Dasyuridae > Antechinus > Antechinus flavipes. The sequence continues at coordinate 381,064,099 of NC_067400.1, read as the reverse complement.
AAAGGGGAATCTTTGCTCTGATATTCTTTATTGCCCTCTTTCCATTCCTCTTCACCTCCCTCCCACCAACATAAACACTCTCTCTTCAAAATGGCCAAAGTACTGCAAAGGCCGAGGGGTCAGGAAATGGGTGATGGTCCTTCTCCAGAAACAGCTTCCAGCTCCAGGTTTCTGGGAAGAAAGGTGAAGTAATACAGAGAGGGCTGAAGAGACGATAAACGTGAGGTTAAGGATTAAGAAGCATAATAAGGTATAAAATAAGGTTACTCCAAGTCACTTAGACGCCTATCTCCTAAAATAAATTCTCCACTGAGCCAAAGGACAAAGTACAATTGGGCAGGAAGCTAAGTTGGGTAACTTGCCAACAGCACTCTAGGAGGAGGTTTAAGATGTTAAGGTTCATTTCAACATGACCAAGGGGGTGATACCTCTCTCAGGACCGTCTGTTCCCCCAGACAGAAATCAGGTAATGAGAAGAAGAGTTCAAGAATGACTCCATATTTTTTTCTCCTCCAAATCTATGCAGTTACAAACAAGCTCCAAGAAAGTGAAAACTATTCTATCTGGCCATATTTGCCATCTTTCTCCCCACCCCCACCTTAAGTCCCTGCCAATCTCTCTTTACTTCACCTACTCTTAATTTATCAATTCCTTTTTAGGAAACAGAATTGGCTTCTGAGCCAGAAAGAATTCTGTTGCAAAAGATTCCTTTGACACATCCTGCTTATGTTATCCAGGAAAAGTAACAACTTCTCAAAAAGACCCAAGCAACTCACTTAAGAACACTGACTTCAGAGAATATGCTGACTTGAATTTGTGGGGGAAGGTACTCACCAGGAGCTCCCAATATCACTGAAATCACAGGTCTGATCATTACAATATATATTTAGTTATCTATTTCTTGTTAGTTCAAAAATCTTTTCCTTATAGTTCCTTACTTTTACTTATTTTCTTTCATTACACCTTTTTTCCCCCTAAGAAGTTTGGCCTTGCTCTGTTCTTTTCATTATTTCTCTTCCTTGACAATTTGGTCTGAATTTTATGTTCTGAATCATGGGCCATATACCTTTACTTATTTGGATTTGATTTTCTCTGTGTATCCTTTATGAAGTTAAAGTTTCTTAAGTATAGGTCTTAAACTTCAACTTCTGACTAATGTTATTGCCTTTGTAAACCCAGTCCTATTTTCCTTTTTAAGTGCCACACGGTGGAAATGGTCCTGTACCCCAAATCATCCCCTGACCTTGTCATGATCACTCAACCTTCCCAAAATCCTTCTCTGCCCCCTATGCCAGCCATCTGTCATCCAGCACTAGGACTATGCCTTCATCTGGAAAACCATTTTGTCCACTGAATTATCCATTTTTCTAGCGAGTGCTAGAGAAAGGGGAAAGAGCTATGTTCTTAGCTCAGTCTGACATCCTTAAATAACCCTATACCCAATGTATCCTGGATTGGGGCAGTGATTTGTGTGGCAGGGGCTCTGAAGGAGGGGATGGGCGAGGAGAAAAACAGCCCTTCCCTGACCCCCATGCCTAGAGTCCTAGCATGAGGGCCAATCTGTTCTCCAGACCATCTCATCCCCTGCCCCCCTCATCCCCACCCACCCACCTTACATGTCCCCAGAGTGAAGAGAAACACGAGTACTTACGTTATACCAACTCTGGCTTTTCTGAAAGGACAAAATAAAAGAGAAGGTAAAATTAGTCAGGGTAGAGATGGTAAGACTGGCCAGAGCATCAATAGCTCAGGACAGTGGGGAGGGGGAGGCAGGACAGTTACATGAACAGCAGAGGAAGGTAGGGTAGGCAGGAGTCCAAAAGCAGTTTAATATCCATTCTATGGGCAAAGGGAGGACCTCCTTTTTTCAAAGTGAGGGAATCAAGGGCCCCTGAAAAGAGCCCCCCACCCCTGAGCAATGCATGCTGGAGTCCCCAGTGAAGCTGGGGTGGCAGCCGGACAACAGCCCCAGCAACAGCTAGAATACAGACAGGCTTCCCCATCAGAAACCTCAGGCCTTCTGATGGAGGACAGGGATGCTCTCTGTGGGCATCAGGGACCTTGCCCTAAAGCTATTCAAGCTGGAGCAACTACAGAGAGAAACTCCACCCGCCCTGTGCTCCAAGGCAGCCCCTTTCTAGGGTGGGTGGGATGGGAGAGCAGTCCTGTGAGTAGGACTGCTGCATGCAGGCTCCCTCATTCAAATCTGGATCTGAGAGAAAGGATGAAAACTCCTGCCCTAATATATTTCCTAGGGAATTTATAAAACAAAACAAAGACAAGTCCTCTGGGGTCCTTTTTGCCAGCCCTGGGCAAATGGAGCTCGTCTACATGGAGATGCTAAGAGAAAGGAAGCTGATCTGGAATCCACACTTAAGAGCTCTGTGAACAAACTGAAAAAATCTCAAGAGTCCAAAGCCTTACTCTCTCCCCCTTTTCTTGTGTGGCTGCAATCTTATCCCCATTTCTAGGGAAGGAGCCTGGATAAGACTGAGTTCCTCCACGTGGACTAACTTTGATGGAGGGAGGAATCAGAGTTTCTTTAAGAATCAAAGAATTTCCTTATAGCAAAAGATGGAAGAGTGTCAGCTCGCTAGTTATCCCCCTATGTCTAAGTCTGAGAATGCCAGCTAGTCTCGAAAAACTCATCTTCTATATAATATGACTCTATGCTCACGTGTGCCTGTGGACAAAGAGGGATGGAGGATGAGATCGATGGATGGATGTGCAATCCACCGCACATGTGAGGTGCTGCAGCTGCCACCCACTGACTCTAAGATATCTCACCTCTTGTGCCCAATTCTAGCATTTAAAGATTAGAAAAGTCAAGACCAGCTCTTTGGTCCCTGGTTAAGGGGGATTACAAGAGAGACTGGGATACAGGAAGCCAAAACGACCCAGCTCCTAGGTGTATCATTTAAGCAAAACTGGACAGCACAGTATGCTGGAAGTAGCCCTGGACTTAGCAGACCTGTCACAAAAGTCTTCACCCATCCCTCTCTGCTTCATTGCAACACCCCTCCTCTGCTAATGCACACTCACTGTGGGATCCCGGGCAAGTCCCTGAGCTGGCTTAGCATCCATTCCCTCACCTATAAAATGGGTGTGAGAACCCTTGTGTTGCTTACATTACTTGTCTTAAAATGGATTGGTGGTTTCACAGGGAAAGGGAAATGTCAGATGAGGGACTCTTTGCCAATGAAGGCTGGTACCTTCTTTGCAATTTATAGTCTTAAAGTTACACAGAGCAATGAGAGTGATTTGCTTAAAGTCACACAGTCGATATATATGTCAGAAGTGAGGACTTGAACTCAGGTCTTCTTGGATCCAGTTCTATTACATACTGTTTTTCCAAAATGTCACATAAATGTGAATGGTTGACATGGTACCATATATGAAAAGTACTTTGTGACCATTGAGTAACGTGTAAATATATATGCTCATGTTAACATTATTCTCTCTGATTCACCTTGTCTAAGGCCATACTATCAGACAGCTGGGCAACCTGACTCCCCAACTCCTTAGACAAAGATTTTCATGAGCTTACCCAATGTCACCTGATTTTATACTCTCATCACAACAGTCTCTTCTCCTACCTTGGGGTTCTTAATTAACTGGACAAAATCCAGCCAATCTTGAAAACTAATTTTCTCTTCCTGAAGAAAGCTGATACCTCTTGGGATTATGGGATTAGAAACATTGTCCCTGTAGCCTGGCCAAGGTTAATTATCTCTTCCTCCCTCCTTCCTTCTCTCTTTCTGTTTCTCAGTAGTATGTTAGTATCTTTCTGTCTCTCTATCTGTCACTAACTCTGTGTCTGTCTGTCACTCTCTCTCTCTCTCTCTCTCTCTCTCTCACACACACATACACACACACACACACACACACTCTCTGTTCTTGCTGAGACTTTGCCAAGCTCCAGGAAGGCCAGGACTGGTGCATCTAGACTGATTCCCCTATCTCTGTTTCTTCTTCATCGAATTTTGTCTTGGACACGGGTCCAGTCTGCAAGAGGTTACAGACATTATCAGCTTCATTACCTGGTTACTGAGAGTAGAAAAGGGGCTGTCTAACAGCAAGTGAGTAGGCCTGTTCTGCTTTAACCCACCCAGATAAGCCCTGAATGCTTTCTTTACCATAAAAGGCAGAAGAGGAGGAAGAAGGACATGAGGGACAGATTCTGGAAATTACTGGGAGGTTAGGGAACAGGATCTGGGAAGCTTTTAATATTAGGCTACAGGGAAGGGGAGATTCAATAGAACTACTTTGATGGCAGCCTTACAGAAGGGTACAGGGAGCAGTATGGCAAGGGGTAAAAATACTCTCTCACTTTCTTTAGCAGAAGCAAGGGAAAAGCTAAAGGAACCAAAGATGGATAGGAGGAGGAGGAGGAGACATTATTTTGGCATTAAATGCTGCCCTGAGAACTGGAAAAATCTATCAAATACTGGGGGAACAGGGTGGGCAGAGTGACAAAGAGAAAAGGATGAGGAAGGAGGGGACTGGGGGATAACACTGGTAGCTGGACAGTCGTTGCGGGGGGGAGAAAAAATGACTCCTTACTTTGATCAGGTTAAGTCTGTCATACTGGAAAGAAAATCAGAAAAATTAGAACTGAAGTGGGGAAAGAGGAGCAACGTAAAACACAGGAGAAGAGGGTCAGCGCCACAGAGGCCCAAAAGAGAGTCACAGACGGGGCAAACATACTGAGCACAGGGGGGCAGTGGCTGAATTAGGACTTGCAACATTGAAAGGGCAGCTCTGCTGAGAAGGACCCAGCACTCACTTGGGGGATTCTATGGGGAAATGTAGCTGGTGTTGTGGCTCCCTCTAGCGGCTCAAAATCATCATTGCAGCACTAGGGGTTGGAGCAGCTCAGCCCCCTGGGATGCTGGGGCCACACCAAGAAACTCCATTGGCTCAGGAGGGAAACTTAACGTACTCTAGCGGCCCCTGAGCCAGGCTCAGCTGCAGTGAGCAAGCAGTGTCCAGTGCTGCTCAAAAGCACTAACTCACCTAGGTAGCAAAGGAGCTGGGGAGGTAAGGGGACCACGTCTGATTCTCAGATGGAACACGCTTGGGGGTGGGGGTGGGGGGTGATGTCTCCAGGCCCTAGGGGGCGTTGTAGTCCTAGGGTGGGACAGCTAACAGCCAGGTTTCTTCAGGGGGTGCTAGATGAGGGGGAAGGGCATGGGGAATGTACCCAGGGCCTGGGTCCTTCACATCCTCATTAGGGCTCACTCTGGTCACCTTCGGATACTTCTTACTGCTTCTGGGTGACAGGAGACAGAATCAGCTCCCCTTACCCCATTTCTATGGCCTCCTCCTTGCGTCATATTATTTGGGCAAAACCCTCCCACAGATTTTTGTTTTCATCCTGCAGATGTTCTTCCTTCTGCCCTTACGTAGGATGTAAATTCTTCACTATCTAATCTCACATCACTGTATCCTGCAAATCTCAGTCTTGTGCTCAGGTGCACTAGATCATTCCACCTAGAGGAGTCCCCTTATCCATGGCCTTAGCTTGCTAACTTTAGTTAGTAACAGAGATTCTTTGCTTCCTGCCTCATCTTCTCCAGCATCTCTTCCTTTGCCTTTCCCCCTGCTAACAACCTTCTAAAGTCCAAAATCTTCACTAAGCTTCTCTAGCCAAACTACCTTTCCAGCTGTATCTCTTACACCTTCTTGACATGCTCTGGAGACCAACAAAACTAGAAAAGTTCCTGAATGAGCCTTGAAGTCTCACCTCTAGGTGTTTGCTCATGTAATAATTACCTCTATGTGGAATGCTCTTCCTTTACAATCTTCACTGGTTAAGTTCTTCAAGGCTTGGCTCAAATATTATCTCTCCATTTATCCCTTCTATGATTTTCCTTCATTATGTGGTCTCTGAATTTTCAGAGACCCCTATTTGAACTTCTTTCCAAGAATTTAGAATCATTTATTTTGTTTTATCTTTCCTAGCAAACTAAATGCTCCATGAAAGTAGAAAGTATATCACTATCTTTAAATCTCCCTCATATAGTTAGTACGAAGTGGATGCTTTTACTTTTAGATAGGTTACTATCTAACAATTGGCTGACTCGCTGATCCCACTCCACCTTCATCTGTTTTGTTTATCAAAGTTTTACCCTTTTTTGTTCAGGTCCAGTTCAGATATCACTTGAACTGTTTGTTTATACCACTCATGTGTGATTTAGAATACAGTGGCTTAATTGCAGTTTTTTGGATTATACATTTTATCTCCCTTACTAACATAGAGGCTTCTTGACAGTAAGAAAAATCACAGAGCCCAGGATAATCAAGTTCTCAAAAAAAAAAAAATAGATTCTTAGCATCATTATCAGCCATCACAAACTGAGCATCTTCCTTATGCTGAACTTCTGCAAGGACTGGAGGCCAAGGGGTTTTCTGAACAGAGTCCTGAGGACAGAGACATGAAATGACCTTGTTTTAAGCAAGTTATCTACCATGGGGAGTTCCACATTCTCTGGAGCTGACCTCTCCCTACTTTGGGCAGGTTGCTAAGGGCTATAATATTCCTTGAGCACGAAAAGGCTATTTGAGGTGATCTCAGCCAGTTCTCTAACTGCATGACTACACTACTAAAATCATGATGTGTCACTCTCCCTTAAATATCTTAAGAGAAAAGAGATTCTGCCATTACCATGAAGTAGAAAGGCTACCAGATTTGTAGTTCAAGCCCTGATTCTGCCACTTAATTAATACCTGTGTGATCTTGGGCAAGCCACTTCATATCCATGGGCCTCAGTTTTTTCATCTATAATATGAAGGGCTTAGATAAAAGCTTAGGGAGTATTTAAATCTGAAAAAAAAGAAGTTATACGAGGCTTCTGAAGTTCCTTCCAGCTCTACATCTCTGGAGCTTATGATCTAGTACCCTTATCTTACAATATCTAAGAGATATCTCTAACTTAAATCTTCGCATTGTATCTTAAGCCCCATTGTTTTTCAAATTTTCTTCCATTGAAGGGGAGAACAAATACTCATTAACTTCTCCCAAATAACCTTTCAAATATTGGAAGACTATTAAGAAGTCAATCATCAGCCTTCTCTTCTTTAGATCTAAAAAATTCTCTTGAGATTCCTCAGCTTATTTCCCAAGTTGAATGATCATTTCTCATATTTATCCCTGGCACCCTACATCCTTCTGAAGTTGTAAGGTCACTAGAGAGTATTCCATTATCCACATAAGATTTGATTGGTGCTTCTTTCACCTCACCAACCTTGGGGCACTGGTACCATGCCCTACTACTGGGTGTATTCCATTTCCCGGTCAAGATCCAAGAACCTAAGTATACCCACATTCCATAGGACTGTGGGAGAGGGGGATAAGGGATGTTGATAAGGGATGCTTAAGCTGAGCTGCTCTGAAAGACTTGGTAAGAGGGAGAAGGCATGTTCAGGTGGTCTCTTGAGGTCACTGATATGTAATATACATGATGGGGGACCATTAGGACACTCCATGAATTCAGACCTATCAGCCTTCCCCCAACCCTTATCCCCAGCCAAGCCACCATGGCATGGTAGCATAAGACCCATAGGTGAGTCTGCTTTAGGGATTCCCTAGTTAGGGATGTACCCTCCACTCCCTGAATAAATGAAGCTGCCACTGGCAGAAGTCTGAACAATAGTCAGCACCAGATATGGAGGAAACGGAGAGTAACGCAGAGTCAGTGTGAGGCTGTATCTTGGAGATAGGGAGTAAATCAGTGGACAGAGTAATCCCAGGTGTGATGAGTGGGGCTGTTCTCAGATCTCTGATTCAACACAAATAGCCCTCAGTGACTTCAAGCCAACCTGCCAGGGCAAAAGTGGAGCCTGCCCCTCTGGGGAAAGGACCAAGCAAGACAGTTTCAGGGTTGGTTTGCTGAGCACTACAGATAGTTCTACTGCAGAGGGAAGAGAGAGAAAGACAGACAGAGAGATGGTGTCTTACTTTTGAGAGGCGCTTGTGAGACTAAGACCGAGCATGCAAGGGAAGGGGTTAGGGGATGGAGAGGAAGGGGAAGAAGAACAAGAAATCAAGAGACAAAGTCAGATGGGAAGAGAGTCTCCCACCCCTTACTCCCAGAGGTTCCCTCCCCCTTCCCAGTACTTGAGGGTCCAAGGATGAAGGGCAGTGACCTGTGGGGACAGACATCCCATGTCATAACTCCTACTATTGGGCTTTTTTTCCTGATATGCAACTAAACCAAAAATGTCTCTGACTCTCCACCCCTTCCCCACCTCCCCAAGACTCCGTAATAATGAATGGCACTAAAGGAATATAGATATAATGCACTATCCCGTAAATAGTTCTGGAGGAAATCCTTGTGGTTCCAATGACTAATCACCATTATTATCACAATCAAGGGACCTAAAGAGCTCCGACTCACCTTGTTTTAGTAACTCAGCAGCAAGGTCACTGAGCTGCCCCTGCCACCTTCCTCCTGGGGCCTCAGACCCTGGGAACCCCCCAGGAGGCAGGGTCTGGGTGTAAGTGGGCGGGGTGTAACATATAGTGATACTATAGGGTCCCAGAGTTGGACCTATTCCTGTGGGACTTCTGGGACACTGACCACTGAGCTGACTGGTAATAAGGAGATGGCGTAGGTTGAGGGCTGAGCTGACTGTTAACAAGGGAATGACAAGTCCAGAAAATAAAGAAGAATAAAGAAAACACATAAAGAAGAGTCTTCCTGACTCTCTGTGGCAACTCTAGCTCACTTCCTGAAATGAGACCTGAGTGAAGTGAACGGGACGAGAGCCTCTTCTCTTTCCTAATGATTCCTGGGCTACTTTCCACCCCCTTAGAGTATTCTGTGTATCTCCCTGGGAAGGAAAGGGTCAGAGTCTCCTTCCTACGTAGGCCGACTCCCATTTAAACCAAGGGAAAGCTAGCTTGTGGGCATCATTCATTCACCCTTGGTGTGTTTAGTCATCTATGTGTTTATCTGCCTCCCTCCTCTTGTCCCACCTATCAGGGTCTCAGGGGGCCCGGACTACCCCACCGGACACCAGAGGGCACTTCCCACCTCTGCCCCCGTCTCACCCTCGCCCCAGCAGTGGCTGGAGCCTGTGTATCCCCATCTCACCTTGGAGTTCTTGCTGCCACTGCGGCCGGACTGGGAAGAGCAGCTGCGCTGGACCCCTTGCTCCGGTGTCGATGGGGACTTGTCGGAGGAGTGGTCCGAGCCCTTCTCCACCATGGTGTCTCCGTCCGGGTTCTGTGGGGTGGGTGAGCGGGACCGCTTGCGGAGGATGGGGGAGCAGGCAGGCGTGCTGCGGTTGGAGTTACTGGCAGTGCTACAGGGGCAGAAGGAGAGACAAGGGGAGGGGGAGACAAAGCAGACGGAGGTTAGTGGCCAGCTCAGCCAACCAGTAAGAGCTGGGGCAAGGGAGGACTGGGAGAAAGCGTCCCAGCTCAAGCAAGGGCAGTAGTACCGCCCTCAGACAGCAGAGGGCCATGGGAGGCTGTCAGGTGCACAGAGAGCAAAAGGAAGAAGGAAGAAGATGAATCCATCAAGTTCCCACTTTGTGGCAGTAGTATCATCCCCCAGACCAGCATCAGTACCACTTTTTGTATTTCTCCAAGGCTCCGTATTGTCCAAAGTCCCAGAATTCCTTAGGGACAGAGCCAGAATTCTACCTCAGCTCTCCTGATCTCTAACCACCTGCATCCTGTGGCTTCCTCTCATATGATGGTTTTAGTCCCCTTTCCTCGCCCACTTTGGAGAGACAGTCATAGAAAAAACTTCTCCCCAGATATTCCTATTTGCCCGATGATCCTAACATTCATTTTAAATCTTTTTTTTTCTTTTTGCTGAGGTAACTGGGGTTAAATGACTTGCCCATGGTCACACAGGTAGGAAGTGTTTAGTGTCTGAGGCCAGATTTGAACTCATGTTCTCCTACTTCAGAGCTGGTGCTCTATCTACTGCACCACTTAGCTGCCACACATTCACTTTATATCTTCAAAAAAATCCACTTTATGTAAATGTTCATCAGCTCTCTCCTTGTCTCCCCCCCCTTTTTTTTTTTGGAAGAAGAAATAGCAAATTTAGAATAAGGAAAAGGGGGATGTTTTGTTCAGTTGTGAAGTTTTAAAGTGCTTCTAGGAGAAAAAAGTAATAAAGAAGTAATTTTAATAATAAAAGGAGAATAGCTGGAAGGAAAAGAAGAGTAGGGAGGGAAGAGACACAGAGAAATTAGGTGGGAGAAAAGGATATAGTTCAATTCAGCAAATATTATGTACCATTTGTGTGTACCTAGGTGGCACAGGGCATAAGAGCGCCAAGTCTGGAATCAGGAAGACTCATCTTCCTAAGTTCATCTCTGATCTCAGTTACCTCCTAGCTGCATGATTCTGGGCAAATCACCCAACTGTTTGCCTCAGTTTCTCCATCTGTAAAATGAACTAGTGAAGAAAACAGCAAAACACTCCCATATCTTTGCCAAGAAAACCCCAAATGAGGGCAAGGAAAGTGGGACATAACTGAAAAAACTGAACATTAACAATTCTGTGCTTAAGCAAACACCATGCTACATACTAAGGATTTTCCAAAGTCTAAAGAGATAGTTTCTAGCCCTCATAAAGCTTCTTATCCAGTAGGATGAAAAGATGCACACACAAATAGCCATAGGAAGCAGGTTACAGAATAAATGCATTAAAGAATGAAACTGAAGACTCATATTTGCATTGGGAAATACTCTTGGGAGAAGCCATCTTAGCCTTCCCCTTTGGGAACACTGGGCAAGGGAAAGAACACTGATATTTGCATAAAACAAAACACAACACATCAAAACAGGCTATAAACTAGGTTTCCCCATTCAGTTCATTTGCAAATGGAAATTCTCTTTCCTCACTAACTAATCCCATCTGGAGGTGGTGATTTCTTACCCTTTCTTATCCCTTTCCCTCAGGAGAAAGGGAAGGATCCAGACTGAATAGAGAAGCTGGGGAAATGCTAAGAGAACAAAATCCAGAGGGACAAAAATAGAGAAAAGATAACTGAGTTGAGTAGCTGGAGGAGGAGGAAGAAACAAAGAGAAAAAAGGTATGAAAGAAGGAAAGGGAGAAGGAGGATGGCAAAAGATGAAAGCAAGGAAGAGAATCATATTGTGTTGTATCAGAGAAGTATCCTACATTTGAATTCAGTCTGCCTGTGTTCAAATCCCAAGCCTGCAATTTGTGTGATTTAGAGAACAGTATCTGTTCTCTTTGGGACTCAGTCGTCTGCATCCTAAATGTAGGAAATCCCTACATATGAAACTGCAAAGGTTAGCTTACCCCATGTGAGTTGACTTCCTCCTTGGCTCCTATTCCTGGTCAATTATACCATAACTTTGGGTAATACAAAAATGTGGATACTTCCCAAGTGCCAGAGAAATCAAGATGTAAATCGTGCTTAGATTAATTCAATATAAATGTTCTTCTTCCAAAGCCAGCATCCTGATAAGTTATCTCTCATCTTCTTGTCCTTGCTCACAAAGAAAACGCAGTTAAAAGAGCCTCAGTTGGCATAGCCCAAGCCTATCGCCCCTGCAAGAAAAGTAGCTCCATGTGCAGGTCCTGCTGCGGGTCAAGTATAAGAGACGGTACATCTGGCACCTTCAGGCAAGAAGAGTAATGGAAGGGAAAGAGAAGTATGTCTGCTATAATAGTTTCTCTGTGTTCACTTAACTATTTCCCTATCCTGGATCCCAGAATCAGAATAAGTGGAAAACTGGCAGGGGGAGGAATAAAGAGGCAAATTCTCCTAAGGTGCAGAAGGTAATCAATCAATCAATCAATCAATAAGCATTTATTAAGATACAAAGACAACAAAAAATAAATAATCATAAAAGGCCTGCAATTTTCTCAGTGGAGCCAGAACCAGATCAAAATGTAATTGGGAGATATTTAACAAAATAAAGTACAATAAAATAAAGAAAATATTATGTTTTAAAACTAAGTCAATATGCAGTCCTCAGGAATCCTTATCATCAGGGATTAGTAGTACCCATATTTTTTTAATTTGACATCACTAGTTTAAAAGATTATTCTGGATCAGTTAGAGAGCATTTGGTCTAAATCCATTTCCAAAGGATGAAAATTATTTTTCAGAGCAATAAATCAATCAACAAGAGTTTATTAAGAACTGCTATATGTAAGGCACTGCACCAGGTACTGGGAAGACCACCCTTTTATATTCCATGGAGGAACAATTCCATATATTCCTTTAAAAGTCAGAGCAGTTTATTCTTGACCCTAAAGTTAAAAGGAAGCACTAGAAGCTAACTTGTCATGGGAATGATCTGTGTTTAGGAATATCACTTGGGTGGTTATATGCAAATAAACTCGGACAACTGACTAGGAGGTCAATGCAACAGTCCAGGTGAGGGATGATGAAGATCAAGACTAAGATGATAGTGGTATAAGTGGGAAGAAAGGAACAGAAGCTGGAGATGTTTGTGAAGCAGAATCAACTAAGACTGGTAACAAACTGGGTGTGTGGAGCGAGGACTAGAATTTCCCTCCAAGGTTGGGAACCTGGGTCACTGGAAGGATGGAGGTGCCTTCAACAGAAATAAGGACGTCTGGGAGAGATAAAGAACTGGAAGTTCCACACTGGGCACATTTGAGAAGCCTACAGGGTATCCAGTTTGCAATGTCCAACAGGCTGCTGGGGATGCCACCAGAGCAGGAGAGAAACAGGAGCTGGATCTAAGAGAACTGAGATGGTACAGAGGAGCTGATGAGGTTAAAGAGAGCATGCTACATGGAAAGAGGACATAGGACAGTCACCCAGTTAGGGGATGGTACATAAGAAAGGGGAAGAACCCTCTATGATGCCCATGGTGGTTTCTCCCTTTGCCCAACTACTGCTGTCCTAAGACACAACTTAGTCCAATAATTATTCTCTAATTAATCCGTGTCTATGACTCCTCAATGGTGGGGAGCATGGTCAGGATACAAACCCTTTATTTCTCATGAGAATGAGAGGTAAAGGAGACAGAGCTAGTGCAGATTAGAGAGTCTTCACACTGTGCCATCGTATTGCTCCTCAAGTAAGGTGAGCAGTATTCTGTATTATACATGTGAATTCATACAAAACATATTTCCATATTATCCATGTTGAAAATAAAATAATAAAAAATAAAGTATATAAAAGCATGCTTCAATCTGCATTCAGAGCTCATTAATTCTCTCCCTGGAGATGAATAATATTTTTGATCCATTGGAATTGTCTTGGATCACTGTCATAATCAGAGCAAACTAAGTCATCCTTATAATACTTTTGTTACGATGTACAGTGTTCTGGTTCTGCCCTCTTCACTTTGCTTCAGTTCATCTAAGTCTTCCCAAATTTTTCTGAACTATCCTCGTCATTTCTTACAGCATAATAGTATTCCATCACAATCCTGTACCATAAGATGTTCAGTCATTCCCCAACTGATGGGTATCCTCTCCATTTCCAAATCTTTATCATCACACACACACAAACTACTATGATTATTTCTGTACAACGAGATCTTTTTCCCCATTTCTTTGATCTCTTTGAGATATAGATCTGGTGGTATTGCTGGTCAAAAGGTAAGCATTTTTATAGTCCCATTAGACATAATTCTAAATTGTTGTCCAAAATGTTGAACTGGTTCTTTTCTTCACTAACAATGCACCCCACATTTGTCATTTTCCTCTTCTATCATATTAGTCCAGTCATATCTGGTGGATATGTGATAGTACGTCAGAGTTGTTTTAATTTACATTTCTCTATAATCAGTAGCATCAAGAGCATTTTCTTCATGTAACTCTTGATAGCTTTGATTTCTTGGTCTGAAAAATGCCTGTTCACATATTTGACCATTTATCAAATGAGCAATAGCTTTATTTTTTATAAGTGGGTCTCAGTTCCCTATGTATTTGACAAATGTGGCCATTATCAGAGATACTTGCTATGATTTTTTCCCATTTTCCTCCTAAATTTGGTTGTATTAGTTTTGTCTGTGCAAAAGGTGTTTTTTTTTTTTTAATTTCATATAATCCTCTCTATCTCTAGTTTGGTTAAAAACTATTTACTTGTAGATTTGATAGGTACATTTTTTCCTTGCTCTCCTTATGAGTTCATCTTTTACATCTAAATCATTTATCCATTTTGACCTTCTTGGTACACATTGTGAATTATTTGGATCTTTCTTAATTTGTGAAAAGTATTTTGTAATTATTTTCATAAATTCCTCAAGTATGTCTTTGCAGATATAATTTCAAGTATTTTTATTTATTTATTTTTTATTTTCCTGAGGCAATTGGAGTTAACTGACTTGCCCAGGGTCACACAGCTATGAAGTATTAAGTGTCTGAGGCCACCAATTATTTTATACTGTCTACAATTATTTTTAAGTAGAACTTTTCTTTTTATCGCTTGCTGCTAGATTTTGTTGATAGGATATAGAAATGCTAATGATTTATGAGGGTTATTTTCTATTCTGCAACTTTGTTGAAGTTCTTAATTGTTTCAACTAGTTTTTTAGTTGATTCTCTAAGATTTTCTAACTATACCATTACATTATCTACAAAGAATGATGGGATCTTTCCCCTCACATTGCCTATTCTAATTCCTTCAACTTCTTTTTTCTCTTATTGCAATAGCTAAGATTTCTAGCATACTAATGAATTATAGGAATGATAATATCCTTGTTTTTCTCCTAATTTTATGGGGAAAGCATCAAGTTTGGTATGCCCTTTACAGATGCTTGCTCTTAGTTTTAGATATACTATTTATCATTTTAAAATGTCTCCATTGATTCTCCTATTTTCTAATGTTTTTAATAGGAATGGGTGTTGTATTTTTCTGCATCTATTGATGTAATCATATGATTTTTGTTGGTTTTGTTATTAATATGGTCAATTATGCTGATACTTTTTCTAATACTGAACCAGCCCTACATTGCTGGTATAAATCCCACCTAGTCATGGTATATGATCTTTGTGATATATTGCTATAATCTTCTTGCCAACATTTTATTTAAAATGTTATCACTGATATTAAGGTAATTGGTCTACAGTTTTCTTTCTGTTATTGCTCTCTTTGATTAGGTATCAAAACCATATTTGTGTCATAAAAATGATTTTGTAGTACTCATTCTTTATCTATTTTTTCAAATAGTTTCTATAGTATCGGAATTAATTGCTCTTGAAATGTTTGGCAGAGTTCACTTATTAATCCATCTAGTCCTAAGTGTTTTTCCTTAAGGAGCTAATTCAATTTACTTTTCTAAAATAGGATTGTTTAAATATTCATAACTCTCCTGTTAACGTGGGCAGTTTACATTTTTGTTTTATTCCATTTTAACTTAAATGGCCAGTTTTACTGGCATATAATTCGGCAAATTTACTAATATGCTTTAATTTTATTTTCATTAGTAATGAATTCATTTTTTTCATTTTTGATACTGGCAATTTGGTTTTCTTTTTTTTTGTTCTAAATCAAATTAACCAATGATTTATCTATTTTACTGTGGGTTCTGCCCCATAAAACCAGCTCCTAGTTTTATTTATTAGTTCAATTTTTTTCAATTTTATTAACCTCTCCTTTTGATTTCCATTTAGGTGTTTTGCTGGGGATTTTTAATTTTTTTCTAGGTTTTTTTAGGTGCATGTCCAATTAATTGATCTTTCTTTTTTATATTTTACTAATGTACATATCTTAAGATACAAATTTTCCCTTAAATACTGCTCTTACTGCATCCTACAAATTTAGGAATACTGTCTCATTTCTGTCATTCTTTTTAATGAAATTATTGTTTCTATGATTTGTTCTTTGATGCACTCATTCTTTAGGATTGGATTATTTAGTGTCCAATTAACTTTTAATCTATGCTTCCAAGGTCCCTTATTAAATATAATTTTATTGTACTGTGGTCTTAAAAGTGTACATTTAATATTTCTGTTTTTGCTTATGAAGTTTTTATACTCTAATACTTATGGTTTATTTTTGTGAAGGTGCCAAGTACAGCAGAGTTAAAAAGCTTACTCCCTTCTATTCCCATTCAGTTTTCTCCAAAGGTCTATCATATCTAATTTTCCTAAGACTCTATTTCTTTACTTGATTTCTTTATTTATGATTATATTTACCTAGCTCTGATAGGAGAAAGTTGAAGTCCCCAATAGTATAGTTTACTATTTCCTTCTGTAATTCATTTAACTTTTCCTTTAAGAATTTGGATGCTATACCATTTGGTACATATATGTTGAATATTGGTATTATTTCATTGTCTATAGTTCCTTTTATCAAGATGTAGTTTCTTTTGCTTTGTTTGAAATAATTACTATCCTTGCCCTTTTTTTTTACACTTCAGCTGAAGCATAATAAATTTTGCACCAATTTCTTATTTTAACTCTGTGTGTGTCTGTTTCGCGTGTGTCTCTTGTAAATCATATAATGTTGGATTCTGGTTTCTGCTATCCATTTCACTCTGTGGGTTACTTCATTCCATTCATATTCACAGTTATTATTACTGTGTATTTCCTTTCATCCTGCATTCTTTTGTTTATCTTTTCTTTGCCTCTTTCTGTGTGCATGTGTGTGTCTATTTCTTTCTGTCTGTCTCCCTCCTCTCCTCTTCTAAAATCTTGTTCTAATGTCTATGTTTCTGACCGTTGTCTCCATTGTCTTTTTTCCTTTCTGGTTCTCTTTTGTTATACCCAATACTACATAGAAAAAGGATATGGGAATGAGTCAATTATGTTGGGTGACACTTAAAAAAAGGATATGTTAAAAAAAGAAATACCCTAAGTAGAGGAAAAATGAGGAAAATTATCTTACTTAAAAGAAGCATGCAACAAGAACTTTTATAATGGAAGGAAAAATGTGAGGAGGGGACAGACAACATTTGAACTTTGCTCATATTCAACAAGGGAAAGTATGTATTCTCTTTCTTTCTAGTTGGTAATGGAAAAATGTCTTATCCAACAGGGAAGTAGGAGGGGAAGGGAATTGTTGGAATCTTTACAAACTGCTAACTCATTAGAGTTGATAGATTATTGATCTGATCTTACAAGAAGATGTTTTGGGCCAGAACTTGAAACAAGGTACTAAGTAGAACTAATCGATACAATGCTTGTGTTCACACCTTTACTCATTGGAGTTCACATGTTTGGGAAATTTCAGGGTTTAGTATGAGATATCTGAATTCACACCTCCCTTGAAGCTCTTAGGGCCAGAAAACACTATGGGAGAAAACCCATAATCCCTCTCTCTTGTATCTCACAATTCCTCTCTCTCGTATAAAAGAAACAGACAGGGGCTCTCGGACAGATTTCAGCGGAATTACGCCAGAAGCCCTCTCTCCGAGGCAAGAGAGATCTATTTCAGAATATTTTCCACTTGGCTGACTGGTGGCGGAAGGAGAGTTTTGAGAGGAAGAAGCTACGAGTCGAGATTTCAGCAGAATTACATGAAGAGTCGAGCTGGATTGGAGGCTGAAGAAAGCAGAGGCAGAAGCAAAGGACAAAACTGCAAGAGCTCTTGGAACCAAGCAGAGAGATAGACCTCTAAGCTAACTGGGCTATATTGGAGATAATAAAAGATCTGAACTTTTATCACCTGGCTACATTTGGGGTAATTATTGATCCAAAGCTTGATACTAAAGCTTCCTCCAAGAAAACCTTCCTCAAGAAACCTATCCTCTCCCCCAGAGAGAACTATTCTACTTATTTTTAAAGAAGTAAAAAGAGTACCCAATCTCTCTTGCCTCGGAGAGAAGGCTTCTGGCGTAATTCCGCTGAAATCTGTCCGAGAGCCTCTGTCTGTTTCTTTTATACGAGAGAGAGGAATTGTGAGATACGAGAGAGAGGGTTTTCCCCCATAGTGTTCTCTGGCCCTAAGAGCTTCAAGGGAGGTGTGAATTCAGATATCTCATACTAAACCCTGAAATTTCCCAAACATGTGAACTCCAATGAGTAAAGGTGTGAACACAAGCATTGTATCGATTAGTTCTACTTAGTACCTTGTTTCAAGTTCTGGCCCAAAACATCTTCTTGTAAGATCAGATCAATAATCTATCAACTCTAATGAGTTAGCAGTTTGTAAAGATTCCAACAATTCCCTTCCCCTCCTACTTCCCTGTTGGATAAGACATTTTTCCATTACCAACTAGAAAGAAAGAGAATACATACTTTCCCTTGTTGAATATGAGCAAAGTTCAAATGTTGTCTGTCCCCTCCTCACATTTTTCCTTCCATTATAAAAGTTCTTCCTTGCATGCTTCTTTTAAGTAAGATAATTTTCCTCATTTTTCCTCTACTAGGGTATTTCTTTTTTTAACATATCCTTTTTTTAAGTGTCACCCAACATAATTGACTCATTCCCATATCCTCTTTCTATGTAGAATCTTTTTAACTGCCCTCAAAATGATAAAGTTCTTATAAGATACATGTGTTATCTTCCCATATAAAAAGGTAAACAGTTTAACCTTACTAAATCCCTTATAATTTTAATTTCATGTTTACCTTTTTATGCTTCTCTTGAACTTATATTTCAAAATCAAATTTTCTATTTGCACTAGTCTTTTCATCAAGACTGCCTGAAAGTCCTCTATTTCATTAAATATTCATTTTCCCCTTAAAAAAATTACACTGTTTTGCTAGACAGAATATTCTTGGTTGTAATCCCAGCTTTTTTGTCTCCCAAGATATTATATTTCAAGCCCTGTGTTCCTTTACTGTGAAGGCTGCTAGATCTTGTGTGATCTTGACTATGGTTCCTTGATATTTTAAGTTTCTTTCTGGCTGCCTGAAATATTTTCTCTTTGCTTGTTGAGAGTCTTCACAATGAGATCTCTTTCAGGTGATCAGCTTCTTTCAATTTTTGTTTTATCCCCTAATACTGGGCAGTTTTCCATCACAATTTTTTGAAATACGCTATCTAGGCTCTTTCTTTGATTATAGCTTTCAGATAATTCAATAATTCTTAAATTATCTCTTTGATCTAGTTTCCAAGTCAATTATTTTTCCAATGAGATATTTCACATTTCTATTTTTTCTTTTCTTTTTTTATTTTGTTTTATTGTTTTTTGATGTCTCATGAAAACATTAGCTTCCAAGGAATTGTGTTTGTTTTTTTGTTTTTCCAATGAGTTTTTGTACCTCTTTTTCTATCTGACCAACTCAGGTTTTTGTGTCATTTCCTTCAGTATTTTTTTCAGTGAGTTTTTGTACTTTTTCCATTTGGCCAATTCAGCTTTTTGTGTCATTTCTTTCAGCATTTTAACAGCTGTTGTCTTTTCATAATTTTCTCTTTTGCTTTTATTTGTTTGCCCCAATTTTTCATCTACTGTTCTTATTTAATTTTTGAAAATCATGTTTTAGCTCTTCTAGGAATTTTGGGAGGGACTTGCATCCAATTCTTTTTTATCTATATATCTGTCTATCTATCTTTGATGCTTGTTTGCAGCTTTTTGAACCTGCTGTTTTCTGAGTTTTGGTTTTGCTCTTTCTATAGTCAGATTCTTTTGCTGTTGTTTGCTCATGTTCCCACATCATTCCTTGACTCAGAACTGTATATTAACGCTGGTCCCTGGTCTGGCTGGAAGTGAGGAGGTGGGAGGATGGAGAAGCACTGTCTCAAACTTCAGGATTTTTGCCTTGTCGTTTTCAGAGCTAGCTCTGAGGGTTTGGAACTTTAGGGTGCTTCCGAGGTGGTGGGACAGGAAGAAAGGGGCACTGATCTTCACTCTGGTTCTTACCCAGGAAGGACCCCTGTGCCCTTAGTACTGTTCCTCTAGGTCCCTGATCCGTGGTCCCAGATGTGATTTCCAATCCCCCTTGAATTTTGACCCAGAAACCAGTAAGGCAGTGGAGCTGCAGAACAGCATCCAGTGCTAGCCTAGCTAGCTGCCTCCCCGCCTCCCTGTAGTTGGCTTGAGGATGTTGGTCCCCACCTTTTCACCATCCACATGGGCTTCAGGCCTCGTCCCATGTCACAGATCCCCTTTCTGACCTCCCATGTGGCTTGGGCTTAGAGGTCACTTCTGCTGACTCGGCCACTCCAGAATTCAGCTTGCAACACTGTTTTAAAGTGGTTGGAAGGTGGACGTTGGGAGAGGTCAGCTAAGTTCTTTCTCTTCTTCATCATCTTGGCCCAACCTAGAAGCCGCTATCTCCTATCTTTAAGACCTTCTCTCCTCTTGGCCACCTTGCTGATACACCAGCTTCTTTCTTCCTTCTCTCTTTGGATCACGTTTTCAGAGAATGCCCTGAGACGTAGGGAAGCCAGCTCCCCTTCACGCCACCCCCCCCAGACTGCGTCATTACACTAGATTTCTCTTTATTCCTCCTCATTCATTGTGCTGACACAGAGTGACCTTTCCAATAGGTAATCTCCTTGATCAGAGAAGCCGGGAACATTAGAGCTAGATGGGACCTCAGAGATCACCTCGTACAATCACTGGTGTCAAGGACTTAGCCCAGGTGCAGAGTCAATTACTGGCAAAATCCAGGTCTCCTCACCTCTCAGTCTCTTAGACCTGCTGCCTTCCCATGTCCCTCTCACTATCTGTTTTCCAGAACTCTAACCAAAGCAACTGAGCGAACAAGTACTTCATTTTCCTTCCCTCCAATTACCTGTTCACCTACCTTTGGGAAATGTCCATCACTCCCTACTTCAGCAGGTGCAGGTTTTGCTACTGGTCTCCCTCTGCTTTCCTGCTCTCCTTTTGTCCTGCCCTTAATGACGTCTCTTCCACTCCAGTCCTTTCATCTTCTATTTGCCCTCCTTTCCACCTACAGTCTTTGCCCAGATTTTTTTCTCCTGTTTGCTTTGTATTCGCTCTGCTCTATCTCCCAACCTCAGTCATATAGTATTTTACAGTATCTGCCCATAAATGGCATGTGGAGCAATCAGCAGTTTTCAAATCCCTGGTCAGACTAAAACAAATGAGTAAGTTTGGAGGTACAGTTAATTCATTTCAGAGTATCAGTGTTTAGCAGAGAAAGAGTTTTATTGGCAGTTAGGAGACCTAAGTAAGCATCATTAATAAGCATCATTAACTTACTGTGTAGATTTGGGCAACTGATTTCAACTTTTGGAGACTCAATATGTCTATTGGAGAGGGAGAAAAACAGAGAGACACACACAGAGAGACACAGAGACACAGAGAAACACAGAGAGTAGGGGAAGGGGGCAGTGAGGGAAGAAAAATTCTGCTTTTTCTCTTAAAAAGGATGAAATAAGACTTGTAAAAATTCCTTGAGCTCAGAAGAAGGGTCCTGTTGGAATCAAGAGATCAATATGACTCAGTTTAAGAGAAAGAGTTTGATAAGCAAAAAAAGATCATAGGTTTTGAATCAAATCCTGGTTTTAACACTTGTTTCCTGTCTGTAAGTCCATGGACAAATCTTTTAGCCTCCGTTTATACATCTGTAAAATAACAATAATGCTGGCAATACCTACTTCACAGAGTTGTAGTAAAAAAGCACTTTTTTAAACTTTAGCATTACAAATCAGTGAATAATGATGCTAATGAGTGCCTTAGTTGGCACAGGCCTCCTAGGCTGGCTGAAGGAAAGTGGCCACTTAGCTTTAGGTAGACTAAAAATATCCCCTGTCTCTTTGGATAAAAGAGATAGTCATTAAAGAGTACTCCAAATCCTGATCTATTCTATGATACCCAAGTCTTGGCCTGTTACATTTTTTTCTATAACAACAAAATCATAGCCTCCAGAATAAGAGGTCACATTGGAGCAAAGAATTTTCTATATGTAAGGGACCTTAGAAGTCATCTAATCCAATTCTTTTATTTTATAGATATTTCTATAATAACATAAATTATATTATTATATATATTATATTATATAATTATAATCATATTATATTATAAATTAAATTATATTACATAAATATATTTATAAATTATATTATATAAATTATGATATATATAAGTTATTATATTATATATATTATATATATACACTATATATATTTTTTATAACAATATAAATTACTGGCCTAAAGTCACACTGTTAGTGGGAAAAGCAGGATTTCATTCTTTCTCCCAATTCACTGTCAAAGGGAAAAGTATTATCTTGAAAGGACAAGGTAGTTGTTTTTTTCCGCAATGCCTAGGAAACAAATGGGGGTAGGAAATAAGTTTACCTTCCCCCAAAGAAGATCTCTTTGGATGCATCTAAAGCTTCTTTCCTTTGCCACCTTATCACCATGGCATCTAAACCTGGGGGCAATCTAATACTACATGATTCAGGTTTCTCAGTAAAGAATATAGCAAACTCAACCTCTTGTTTCTGTGACAGAGCTGTGATTTTGTGTAAGAAAATTCCAAAAAAGATTTTGGGGATATTCTATTTTTTTTTCTTTTTTAGTATTCTAAGCTCTCAAGAATGAGGAAAGTCTAAATACTATCCAAGGATGTTCAGGCTGCTTCTCAGTAAGTTCCACGATTTATGATGATTTACTTTGGGCTACCAATCTACCTTGTGTAGTGGAAAAGGCTGTTATATCAGGGCCTTCCTTTTCTATTCAAGGTTAGAAAGATGCTCAGTGATGACTCTGGAATGGAAAGGGTTTCCTGCCTGGGTCACAAGAATTTTTTTTTGAGATGAACACCTTGTTCCCTTCTGGCTAGTACCAGCATGTCCTGGACTGGCTGAAACTTTCCCCCAAGCGATTCCTGGGTCAGACCCAAGGAGCACACATGATGTTCAGGGACAGTTCGATCTGAAACTTGGAAATCAGGAAACTCACCTGGGATGGAATCTCTGCCAATTCTTGATCATGAGCTAGGCCTTCTACAGATTTGAGCATAACAATTCACCGGGCTTGCAAAATTATCCACTGGCCTTACAAATTTCCATTGACCCAGGCCCATTCTTTTGATACACAATTTTTTACTGCTCCCCATATCTCAATTGGCTAAAAGAATTAATTCAAGCAACTTCCTATATTGCCAACATGTTCAAGAGATCCCTTCCAAATAAGTCCCTTTCCCAAATCTTCATAAAAGCAGCTTTCCAAAAATGTATTTTAAAAGAGACAGAAAGGAGAGGCAGGGTTTACTGAATTTCTTATTCGCCTGCTGACTGATGTCCCTTAGGCCTTGGTCATATGTTCAATTCACCAATCTACCATTTTGATCTTCTTGAACCTATGGGAAAAATATGCTATTGGGATAGTATTCCTAGCAGTGAACTGAGTTTGTGAAGGAATTTATTAATTAATGTGAAGACTTGTTCAATGCAAAGTCCTTGGTGAACCAGAAAAGACTGACCTTTAATCCCCCTTCCACTGATGCCCTCAGCCCCAGAGAGGTGGGGGGAAGGGAGGAAAAGGCCCGAAGAAAAGAGATGGTCATTTGTTTTCCTTTCCTACTCAAACCCAAAGAGCAGAGTATCCCTCCGCACAATAGCTGAAACCTCCATCTATCCTACTCTCCCCCCTCCCTGAGTTTCCTGCAGTTTCTGTTCAGCCCCAGAGTTTGGCATTCCATCCAGGAACAGCCACGACAAATGCTATTTGTTGTTGCCATGGGGACTCAGGGCTTGCAAGAGACCCAGGACTCCATGCTTAAAATGCCGAAAAAGCCTGACCCACTTTTTCTCCCCTTTAAGACAACAAAATAAAACTTTGCTTGGAGCCTGCCTGGATAGAAAGATGGGCCAGAGCCTTTATTACCTCAGTGAACAAGCTGAGGTTGGGCTGGGGAGCCATGGAAGCGGAGGATCATGCCATCTTTTATTTGTATAGATTGTGTTACTGTGCTGATTCATTGTGAGAAGGAGAAAACATAGTTGCTCCTCTAGTCATGGTCATGGGATGCCCCTAAGCCATCAGCCCTCTTGTCCCATACTTCTTGTGATACAGGGCACACGTTAGCAAGGTAGCTGGCTACATGGACCCAACGACTCTTTTCTACAGGAACAAATCCGGGACACATTGGCATCCTGTCCCAACCAGCTAGGCTAACCACTAGGAAATGATCTAGAAGAGTCATCTGGGAAAGGAGAATCATAAAGAAGCCTGATGGGGATCTCCCCACGATCCATGATGGAATCCTTCAGTAGGTGGGAGGGACTGGCTTAGGATGGGAAGAACAGCTGGTTCTCTTTGACTAGTAAGTGACCAGCAAGAAAAAGGGAAAAACTACCGCCATTTTCTCTAAGGAAAAATGGTCTACAGAAAAAGCAACCAACAATGACAAACAGTTACTGATTTCCACTGCCGTCAAGGCAATACAGAATGAGATAACAATGAGATAACAGAAAAGAATTTAGGTGAAACTTTGGGAAGAATGTCTACTAAGTAGATCAGGCTATCAGAATATTACCCAGATAGGCTGTGGAATCTCATCTGCTAGAAAGCTGCAATTGGAAGCAAACATGGGGATGCTTTTAGTATAATTCTTCCTGGTGTCAGGAACACAGACTAGAACAAGAACTGCTAACCATTTTTGTGTCAAAGAATTTTTTGTTTATCTAATGAAACTTGTGGACCCTTTTTCAGAATAATGTTTATAAATGAATAAAATACATAGGATTACAAAGAAAGTGAATTATTGTTGAAACAGTTAAATTTTTCTTTTATAAATTTGCAGGCCCAAGATAATCCCTCTGTGATCCTTAGAGTTGCCTTAGCTTATACACTACATTGCACTACACTACACACACACACACACACACACACACACACACACACACACACACACAACCCTGGGCAGAGGCAGGGGTGATACCATATCTTGATCTGTAGTTTGCTGGGATTCCCAGTTAAAAAAAAACAAATAGGTTCATTCATAACACTAATCACAAATTTTATTAATACACTCCCTTCCTCTAGCATACTTCTCACCTAAGGAAGTTCCTTTCATTTATAGACAGCATTAATTGTGGGGAAGGTTTTCTTTACTTGGGCCAAAATTGGATTCCTTGTCACTTTTACTTATTACTTTTGTTTCTGCTTCTCTATCTGAAAACAAACAAACCAATCCACCCTAATGCTATAATATATTAGAAGTAGCACAAGTAAAGAGACCTTGCATTCTGATGTTAGACTATTTGCCTGACTGAGGGCAAGCCAATTAATTCTTCTGACCCTTTAGTTTTCTTTCCTGAGGGCTAGTAAAAAAATGAATGTTGTGTAATTAGAATGGTCAAGTCTAGTCCTAGGGAAGAGCTGAGAAAGTGCACCTTTCTTCCCTTTTTGCAGATATAGGGAATTATGGGTATGAAATATATCATACATGGCTTATATATTGATTAGTTTTTCTGATTTGACTTTTTTCCTCTTTATTTTTACATATTTGACAAAAAATTGATGGCTCACTGGGTATTGATGAGGAAAAGGAGAGAATAGAAAATAAAAATGTTAACACAAAGGTGTCAATAAAAATAAAGTTTACTTTTTTAAGAAAATGTACTTCTCTTTTCAATGCAGAAGTAATAGCCTGTAATAGTACACTATTTCAAAGTCCTATTCTTTTTGTACGGCAAATAACTGTTAGGACATGTATACTTATATTGTATTTAATTTATACTTTCACTTTAACATTTAACATGTATTGGTCAACCTGCCATCTGGGAGAGGGGATGGGGGAAAGGAGGGGAAAAATTGGAACAAAAGGTTTGGCAATTATCAATGCTGTAAAATTACCCATGCATATAACTTGTAAATAAAAAGCTATAATTTTAAAAAAAAACAGCCTAGGAATGAAATATATTGTAAGATAATCAAACGGAAAGGGAGTCACAAATAGGGCCAGGAGCTCCGCAGAATAAAAACAAAGGGGATGTGCATTCCTAACCCTGACTCCCTGACTGCTGGGTGACTCTGTATCATTCTGTATATTCATGTTACCATTCTGTGAGCAAAATAACAATATCATCCCCCTTCACAGAAGATTGGGAAGGAGGGACTCATTAAGAAGAAAACCAATTAGGAAGTTTTTTCCTCAAAATCAAGTGCTTCCTATAATCTCTTGTCAACCACAAAGGAATTGTGGGTAGAAATGCGATTTTGTGGCTTGAAAATAACACCGTTTTTCAACTATGTCCTTTGTGCTGACAAAGACAAAGGGGGAGGCTGGAGCTGTAGAGAATGACTGCTGTCCACATCTTCATCCAGTCTCTACAAGGCTGAAGCTCAGAGGACGTAAAAATCATCTACCCAACTCCTTCCCATTTGCAGCTGAGGAAACTGAGGTCCCATTAACAAGAAGTTAAACGGCTTAACAAAAATCCGATAAGTAGCAAAATTGGGGTTGATAATGTCTCTTATAATTTGTACCCCACCAGTTGCAGACAAATATTTAAAATCAAATATTAAAAAAAACTTCCTGAAACAAGTAAATTTTCATTTTTTCTGATATGGAGAAAGATTGTTGAATTTGCTGTCTATGAAATTCTAAGTAAGAACACACAATCATCTTTACATGTATATGGAAAAATTAAATACTGTTAAAGAAAAAATATATATAAAGTAAAATGGAAACAAGAAGAGGGTTAAAGGAGAGAAATAGAAACCACTGTCTTGTTTCCTTTTCACTTTATTCTCTGTACAACAAACTAAGTGATCAAAGAAGAAACCACAGACAAGTAGGACTATAGCTGCCTGAAAGCAAGGTACTGACTAAAATGATCTAAAATCATATAGCATCAGAGGGGTCTTGGAGGACACCAATTCATCCTTCCATTCAATGCATATATCTCTTCAGCAGCAATTCTGACCAATGGTCATCTTAAACTTTCCTAATAATAGGTCTCACTGGCGCACCAGATCCATTTTGAGACAGAATTGAAGGAACCCTCAAATTCTAATCTGCACTGGCTCTGCAGGTTTTCTAGCCTCCAGGGATCAATGATCCAATGATGTCAATTCAATTCATATTTAACTCTCACTCTATACCTATTATTACTCTAAAGTTCCTTGATGACAAGAGGCATTTAAATTTCTTTTGCATATATCAGAACATCTGTTAACAGCACCAAAAACAAAGTATGTATTTAAATATTTTTTGAGTTATCTTGACCCTGAATATTTCTAATTTTGGGGAATTTCCCCATATAGAAACCTCATCTGTTTTGGAAACACTGCTATGAAGACAAAAAAAAAAAAAAAAAAAAAAAAAAAAAGAACCCGAGCTTTGTCAAGAAGCAACAAGGTGGAGCTGTGAAGAGAGTGCTAGGCTGGAGTCTGAAGACTGAAGTTCAAATTGAACCTCAAACACTAACTCTAAAAATCACTTGACAGAAGTCAAGTCTGCCTCAGTTTCCTCATGTACAAAATAGGAATAATAACAGCATCTGATTCCATGGTTATAGTGAGGAATAAATGAGATATATGTGAAGTACTATGTAAATGCTAGCTTTTATTACTTTTGTTGTTAATTAACAGTAACATATCCTCTTAGTAAATTTCCATTTAATTACAATTATAGTATAAGTGCCCATTAAAATAAGATTCAATTTTATGAAATATAAACTCCATGAATTCCAGGTGTTGCCCCACACTGTGCTCCAATCGTGAAAGCTCTTGAAAGGGTCAGAAGAACATATAATCCCAGTTCTATCACTTACTTACTGTAAACATGGATGAATCATTTAACTTCAAGGGGCTTTAGTTTCCTTACTGTAAGATGAGGAGCCCAGACCAGATGACCTGCAAGATAAAATTCTATGCTTCTAGGAGCTTTTACTCTAATCTTAAACATTAGAACATGCTATATTATGGGCTACTAAATAAAAAAAATTAAGATCTAGTAATGAATTCACTTAAAGTTTCTCATGTTTTCAAATATTTAATAAGTTCACATATGTCACCAGAGTCAAAATGAAACGCTAGAAAGACCAGCAAGTTAGATATTGGAATACTTTTTTTTCTGTTTGTTTCACTATCCAACATAAATTTTTTTTGAGGGGGGAAACCTCTATTTGAGGTTCAGGGTCTGATCTGCAAATGAGGAAATTATCTACCTCATTCATGAAAAGAAAGCCAAAGGGAATAAAAGAATGTCAAGAGGGTCTTTGAGGCCTTGGAAGAAGAGTTATGATATTAAAAGAGATTTTTAAAAAACAGTAGCATAATCATAAAAGGGAGAAATAGACAATAGTTCTTCTAAAAACAGAAAAGGGGTTTTAGTGGACATCAGAGGCATGAGTCAGTCAAACACTGAGCTGGCAAAAAACCTATTCTGAAACTTAGCTGAATCATAATGCTCAGAATAAAAGAGGTGGTGAGATGGTCTCTGTACACTACCCAAAACAGAGCACACCTTGAGTATCTCATTGATTTCAAGGTACTACATTTTTAAAAGGACACTGATTAATTAGAATGCATCCAGAAGAGAGACAATGTTCTAAGAGGATCAGTATAAAATACTCAGGATGGCTGGATAAGGTGGCCCACATTTCTATAATTTTTACAATTGAAATTGGTAGACCTTTGAAGCTTGAAACTTGTGAGCAACCATTGCACTAAGCCTGGAATCAATATGGTGAACCCCCAGGAGACTCCAGGCTCCCCCAGGAGAGCTGAACCTGCCAGGTTGGAAACAGAGCAAGTCAAAGCTTCCATACCAATTAGCAATGTGATTGGGCCCATGAGTAGACACTGAACTTCCAGCCTAGGTAAGCTAAAAAAAATCCATTTCAAAAAAATAAAACTAAATGGTAGGGATATCAAGCAGTAAGAAGAAGAGACTAGCTGCTTCTGTTTTCTGAAAACAAGTCAATTAATTCCTCCTTGCACATAATACAGCCCTTTAAATACTTCAAGTCAAGTGTTATGTCTCCCATAAGTCTCCATTAGTCCTTTTCCCTTGCTTCAGTTAGTGAGTAAAGTCCTTGAAAAAAGGTGAGAAATTAGTCTTTGTCAAAATTCTCCAGAGAAAGAAATTCTATTGCTTCCTGCTCCTATTCATCCCAAGGTCTCATGATACAGTCAGTAACATCTTAGTATCTAATCTAAATATCTTAAAGTTAAATTTAAGATCTGTTTGGGCTTGTGGAGATGGAGAACAACTATGACTATCCTTTATTCTGTCCCTTATAGACTTGTATTCCTTGCCATATTCTCCTGAATCAGACCTTTATCTACCAAACTTATTACCCTAATACACAGACTTAGTTATGTTTTGCCCCTTCTCAAAGACTTTTTAGTAGATTCCCTATTGCTTCTAGAAAAAAATAATGATTCTTTATCCTGACTGACTTTATCCTAATTATTCAAGGCTGTACACAGTCTAACTCTAAATTACCTTTTCATTTTGGGTCCAGACTGAGAGACTGAATGTCTCTCATGAAAACTAGACTACAGAAGCCATCCTCGAATACTGATAGCAGGCCCAATTAAGGAAGGCTAGAAACTGAGACAAGGACTCCTCCAGCATCCGTGGGTACTTGGACTTGAACTTGGAAGGCCCGAGTTCTCTCTTTTACAACACTATATTTCTTTCATCAAAATCAGTTGTCTTAATTAGGTTAAATTAATTAGATTAAAAACCTAAAGACCATTTGGCGAGAAGTCATACCAAGACAAAGTTCTGGGGTCTGGTGCCTTCTGAACAAATCCTACTTCTCACAATGCAGCCCATCAAAGAAGTCACTCATTCTTCCTCACATGGCTAGCAAAGTAGGGCCGGTAATAGAGAATCTATATCTCAGCCAACCTGGGATCGAATCACAGCATTCTGTGATGGGGATACTACTATTTCTACCTACCTGACAAAGCTATTCTGAGCAAAGCATTTTGCCATCCTTAAAGTGCTATCCTAAGGTGAATTATCATTAATGACAAACATTAACCTTTGTAGGGCTCGGCTATTTACCTGTAAAGTAAGAGGGTTATACTAGATCAGGAACACTTAAAGTAGGGCCTGTGAACCTGCTTTATAAAACACATTGTAACAACTTTTGTTTTTCAACCCTTTGTGACCCTATTTGGGGTTTTCTAGACAAAGATAATGGAGTGATTTGCCATTTTCTCCTCCAGCTTGTTTTACAGATGAGGAACTGACTTAAACAGAATCGGTGTCTTGCCCAGAGTTACACAACTGCTAGTAAGTATCTGAGGTTGGATTTGAACTCAGTTTCTCTTGACTCCAACCCAGCACTCTTATCCATCGAACCATCTAACTGCCTGTTTTAATAACTACTTTTTATGTTAAAATGAACAGAAACCTTTTTTCTCTTCCTCTCACCTTATTAGAAGAGGAAAAAAAACAGAAAAGCAAATTTCTTGTAACAAATATGCATAATCAAGCAAAATAAGTTCCTTCACTGTGTTCAATGACCATATTTTAATATAAATAGTTTTTTTTGTAATCCTCTATGCTTTATTTTACACATTTAACAACATTATTCTAAGAAGACGACTACAAGCTTCACCATATTGCCAAAAGTTAAATGGTTAAAAATTCCCTAGCTTCAATTTAAATAAGTTTATGGTCATTCTCATGATCTCAATGCACTCTTCACATTTAACTTGCATTACAGCTATTGTGTACAATTCTTATCTCATTACTAGATTATAAGCCCCCGAGTATAGGGATTATGAAGTCTCTCTTCTTTGTATATCTCCAGTGTGCCATAGAAAGAATGAAGTTAATCAATGTTTTTTAACTAAATTTAATTGGATTTCACAGTCTGAAGACACTAAAAGTACATTAAGTTCTTTTTACCTTAAGTCCTTCCTTTTAGAAAATAATTATGATTGCTCTTGAGTAGAATCATTGAGTCACAATTTTTAAAAAATCCTAGAAGAGAACTCTAGAGATTATTTAGTCTACACTTTCATGTGACAAATGAAGTAACTGTGGCAGCGTGATTTATCTAGTCATACAGCTAATTAAAGAGCAAGCCAAGACTTAGGTCCAGTCTCATGATTTTCCCCCTTTTTATCAAGCTATTTTGGTTTTTTTTTTCTTTTCTTCTTTCTTTCTTTTTTTTGGGGGGGACAATCTTGTCATCTTTGAATCTTTTTTTTTTTTTGAATCTATATCTTGACATCATCTTCTCAAGGAAATGTTAGCTTTTTTTTTTCACTTTTAAGCCCAGAAATGGGGTTCTTCCCAACCCTTTTCTTTGATATCATATATGCTTTTGGGTACATACACATGAAACACTGTCAGACCATCTCAAAATCCTTCAATATTCCTCTTCTGGGAAAGAGGAATCAAAATTATTTTATATAAGGAAGAAGTGGGGGTAAAAGGAACCTAAAATATTTTTAGTTCAAATTTAGTTCAAAAACATTAACTTCCTCCCCTCATTGGCACACTGACAATATACAAACATCAAAGACTTCAAAATCCCTATGTTCAGGAACCTTCATCTTCTTTCCTCTTTTTCTCCAGTCTCAGATAATGGTATTGCTCTTCTCACCAAGGCCAAATTCTCTATATATGTCCTTGACCATAAACCTTTTCAGGTCTTCTCAACCAGACTGTATTTGTTCCCCTCTGATCTTTAATCTTCCTTCTTCTAGCTCCTTCCCTCCAGCTCATCTCCTCTGTCCTTAAAAAGATGTCCAAGTCTATCTTAAAAAAAATTCAATAGACCCTATCATCCTCAAGTTGCTAGCTTATATCTCTTCTTCCTTTTCAGCCTAGAAAATGCTGTCTATACTTAGTGCTAACTTTTCTTCTTTCACTTAATATATTGAAATCTGGTTTCATATCTTATCACTCACAATCTGTCAGTTGCCAAATATGATGGTCTTTTTTAAGTCTTCATCTTTCCTGACTTCTCTGCAGCATTTGACACTGCTGACCATCCTATTTTCCTGTTTATTGTTGCTTCTGAGTTCTTATCTGTAGACCTCTTCTCAGTAGTATCCTCTGTTGGATATGTATATGTGTGTTGTGTGTATATGAATGTATATACACACATATGTATATGTAAATAAAATATAAGCATACATATACAAAAACATAAGTATGCATGAGTACAATATGCATACACATACGTATGTGTGTGAATAAAATGTAAGGATATATATATATATACACATAAACATACATATAAACTAAAATATAGACTATATATATTAAATAAAATAAAGGGGCACATGTAAAATAAAACAGGGATAAATACACACACACACACACACACACACACACACACACACACAAAACCACAATATATAGGTAAATAAAATATAGGTATACACATACATGTCTATATTTTGCATGTACATACACACATAAAGCCCCTAACGCTTTATACTAAGCCTTCTTTTTTTCTCTCTATCCTCTCTTAGCAGCTCCCATTTATTTATATCATCTCTATACCAATAAGTTACAGCTCTGTATGTCCAATGACAGTTATCTCTCTCTCCTCAAGTTTAGTCTTATTAGGCACCAAGTTGGTGCCTATGTATTGGATACATCATAGAAACATCTCAACTTCAGTGTCCAAAGATAAATTTTTGTTATTTTTCTCCTTCATCTTATATATCCAAATTCTACATCTCACACCTTCCCCCTTCCCTCTGTCACTCAGCCTATATTGGGCCCTCAATGCCTCTCCCCTGGGCACTCCAACAGCCTTTCAATTGGTCTCTCGCCTTCAGGTTTTCTCATTCCAGTCTAAATGCAATGATTTTCCTTAAGCCTACTGACCATGTGCCCCTCCTACTCCACAAACTCCAGTGGCTCCCCAATGACTAAGATAAAAACTAAGAGTCTCCTCTGGCTCGTAAGGTACTTTTACAGACCTAGCTCCAGACTAACTTTCTAGCTTCATTACACCTTGCTCTACCTCCCTCCCCAAATTTGATACATCTCTTTTTTCATCTCACCCCGCACTCAATCTCCCACCTCTTGGCTTTGACCCTTAATAGCCCTCATTCTCACCTTCCAGATACAACTTGGGCACTGCCTTGGACATGAAACCTTTCTTGATCCCCACTACTGAGGTACTCCTTCCCTTACTGTCCTGTATTAACTACCTCATATTTATTTTTCAACTAGTCTGTATATTCATATATGTATATATTGTCTCCCTCTCTTAATTGTGTAGAAAACTGGACAGAGTTCTGGGCCTGCAGTCAGAAACACCCAAGTTTACAACCAGGCTTCAGAGACTTAATAACTAAGTGACCCTGGACAAATCACTCCACCACTGTCTGCCTCAGTTTCCTCATCTGTAAAATGGGGATAATAATGGCACCTGACTCCCAGAGTTGTTTGTGAGGGCCAAATGATATTATATTTACAAATCACTCAACACAATGCCTGAAACATTGTTTAGTTGTTTTCAGTCATTTCCAACTGTTCGTGGCACCATTTGGAGTTTTCTTGCCAAAAATGCTGAGATGGTTTGCTATTTCCTTCTCCTGCTCATTTTTACAGCTGAGGAAACTAAAGCAAACATGATTTAGAGGCTTGCCCAGTGTCATCCAGCTAGTATGTATCTGAGGATGGATATGAACTGAGGTTTTCCCAACATTTTACCACCTGGCAACCCTGGCCTAAAACATAGTAGGTGCCTAATAAATACTTAATAAATTCCTTCCGATAGGAAGGAGAGAAAAAATTAATTCTTTTTTTTGGGGGGAAGAGAAGAGGGTAGGGGTTGGAGAGGCTCTATATCCCCAGTGCCTAACACAGTAACTATCACATAGTAAGCTTAATAAATACCTCCTGGTTGAATAACTGAATACATTTATGTCACGTTCTCAGCTTATGCTGTAATTCTGGAAGTCAGTTTGCCTTTTCTTGGCAAACTCTAGACCCTAGCATTATGATATCGCTCCCCTATCTGCAAATCGCATCCCCAAATGTTCAGGAGGCCTCCCTCCATCCCTCTCCAGCAGGCCTTTTCATCCTTGGTCTAGCCTCTTCCAGACTGGGAAACTGAAATACCAACCAAGTAAAACTTTGTCCTTGTAACTGTGTTAGTGCCAATGTGCATCTGTAGGTGGGTGTTTGTGTGTGTGTATGTGTGTGTGTGTGTGTGTGTGTGTGTGTGTGCGTGCAGGGGACAAGGATTAATTTATGCAACATATGCCCCTCAAGTTTATCCTGGAATGAAGAAGATGAGTGTGGAAGGCTTCCTGGGCACAAATTCTCCAGGCTGGCCTTACTTTCTCCTTCTGTAAAAGAAACACAACATCTCCAGCTCCTCTGACACAACAGGAGCTCTCCAAGGCAGAAACTAAAAATAGCCCCTGTGTTTAGTGATGGTTAGGGAGAGGGGGTGGGAGGTGTGCCTAGGAATTGACATAGAAGCGGGGCATGTTTGCAGGGGTCAGGAGGCCAAGATGCAAACTGTCAAGCAACCCTTTTCCTTTCCCACCATTCTTGATTGGAAGCCAGCTCGCTGGGAGCCTTTGGGGGTAGATGGCTTCCTTCCCCCTCCCTCCTTTTAACTCCCCTAAAACAGCCAAATAATGACTACTGCAGGGGAGGTGTGGGGGAGGCGGAATGAGAGACTGGGTATCTATTTTCCCAGAATACACAGCAAGTTCCAGAGCCAAATGCCAGCCAAGTCAAAGAATAAACAAATCCCTTTCTTTCCCCGGGACAGGAGAGCTATCAGTTTCCCCATCCGGTCCCATCACCCTCTCCTGCAAGAGAAAAGCCACCTGTCCACTCTGAAAGAAGTGTTCTGGAGCGCCGCTCTCCCCTCCCTGCCATACTGCCTGATCCCTGGGCAAGGGCGCAGGAGGGCAGCCCCGTGGGGAGGGTCAGCTCCAACCAGCCCCTGCCAGCCAGGAAGACGAGCCATCCCTGCAGAAGCTCCCAGAGAGCTCTCCATGACGCATCGCTAATTCAATCATCCCTCCTCCTTCCTCCCGACTCAAAGGTGGGAGGATGGAGAAGTCTGACTGGCACATGGGGAGCCATCAGTCCCCAGGGCACCTCTTCTGCAAGATCCCCAGCCCTATTTCCGGGCTGGAGGAGAAGAAAAGGCTGTGAGGGAGAAGAAGGAGGCATCTCTGCAGCATGATGTCACGCCGGGCTGCCTCCAGATCCCCCAACAGAGAAGAAGCCAACAACATGGACTCCGCTGCGGGTCTGTCCTGGAAGGTCTCTGTCCTGGGCGGAGGGGGATGCCCCCACTGCCCCACAGCCGGACAGAGCCCGGCCTGCGCACTCCTCCTCTGCAAGACAAGGAAAGCCGCCGGGAGACAGACAAGTGGGACAGACACACAGACAAGCTTCAGCACAAGAGTTAGCACTAACCTGGAGGCCATTAGGAACTGTAGCAGTGGAGTGCAGCTAGGAACTCATTCATTCATGCACGTGGGGGTGGGGGGGTGGGGAGGAGAAGGGGACCGGGGGCAGTGAGCAGGTTGGAGGGTACTCACCTCCATGCCCATCTCAAAGCCCTGCCTAAAGGGGAAAGGGAGTGGGGAGGAGGGGTCTCTGGGCCGGGGGGGCCCTCTGGCCCGGCACAGTATTAAGTACGACTGCCCCAATGTCGGCTCTGTCCCCCTCCCGCCTCCCCCCGCGGCCCGGCTATTTTGCTGTGGTGGGGCGGCCGGGCTGAAGTGCCTCCCTCTGGCTGGCTGGCTCTGTCAGGCTCCCTCATACCCAGCTGCTCCCTTGCTCGCGCTCGTACGCACGCGCAGCGAATGCACACACACGGGCACACACTCAGGAGCACGCACACACACACACAGACCGCTGGCTGCCAGTTTACATAATGCACTTCTTTGGTGCAGTCGGCTTGCCGGCTCTTAATTATTCATACCAGCTTGGAGGAGGAACCGAGAGGCTCCCTCTATTCCCTCCTCATCTTCAAACCTGACAACACGCAAGATTATGCTCCCAGGGACTTCTGCTCCCTTTGCTGCCGCCGATTATCTCCCAGATGTTGCCTATTAAGTCAACTTGTATCAAGGAAGTGACATTAAATGGAAACACAAGAATCCATATCCTAATGGAGTCCCTTCCACCCCCAAAAGGCTGAAGGTCTGATTGCCTAATCCTTAAGAATACAGAGGTGGGGAGAGGGGAAGGGAGAGAAAATAAATTTCTCCGGGGGGTTTGTGGTTAAGGATTATTACAGATTTCCCATAGGTCAACAGTGGGGGTAAGGGGAGGGGGATGCGTAAATTAAATTTCTAGATACTTTGTGGCTCTACATGACAAGAGGAGGCTTTTATTTACGCTCAGTTTCCTCATCTGTAAAATGGAACCTGTACCACCTACCTCCCAGAATTCTTGTGAGAAAACCTTAAAGCACCATGTAAATGGGAACTATTTATGTAAATGGAAAGATACCAGGTGCTCTCCTTAGAGAGAAATATTTTTTTTTAAAGACTATGTCCTATAGATACAGCTGACTATTCTCTTAACAATCTCCTCCACTTGTTAACTCCAACCAAACACTGGCACTGGGGTGGGAAGCTACACAAGGAAGGGAGCGCCTCATGAGACAGGGTTCTAGGCAGTTTGTAGGGCGACACATGTGTCCCGTGACAATGTGACAGAGTCACTACTGCCTTGTCTTTCTTAGGGTGGGTGGGGAGCTAAGCCCAGGTTCAGCAAATTCTTTACCCCAAAGACCTTGATTTGTGCATTTTGCATCTCTTTAGATGTTCCTGGAGGACCGAGCAATTGTGGGCTCACTGCGGCTGTACAATGTTAGCATGCTCCAGGAGAACCATAAATATAAACTGGTGATGTCACCTATGCCCCCGTTCTCCCGCTGGATCTCAGTGCTGGTGCCAAGAGCCATTGCTTCTTGGGCATCTGTTGGCAAGCTGCCTCGCTGTGAGGGAAGCCAAATCCTGCAGGAACATCCCATAAGGTCTTTCTAGGATTGCTTCTGGGAGCAACCTATTGACACAACAGCGATTCCACTGTATCTGCAAAGGAGCTCATTTTCAGCTCATTAGCTCCTCAATCAGCAACTGAATCCATTGATCAGAAGGCTCTCTTCCCCACAGAAAACTTGAATGGCTCCATCTCATTGTATGACATTAATCAAAATGCAAATTTCCTCCCAAAATTGATTTGATAAAAAGCTAAGTTGGAGAATATGGAAGATCAAAGAAGGAATAAGATAGGTGCTTGGGATGAAACAGGCAATGATAATAGTAGGGGAAAAAGCAGAACTGTCCAATTTAGCTTTTGCTTCTGTTTTCTCTACCAAGGAGAAAAATCCTTAGAAGTGGAGGGAATAGGCAAAAATGATTAAAAGTTAAGTAGCTGGCCCCTTGGCTGCCTTCTGGGTATTCCTATCACTGAGGCCTAGACAAACTACATCTCAGTGTGTTCAAAAGAACTAGCAGATGCTATTCCTGAGTCGGTGATCCTAGAGAAATTATGGAGGATGAGAGAAAGGAAAACATTGTACCCTGGGTTTAAAAAAAAAAAAAAAAGGAACCAATTGGTTCTTTAATTCATAGCCTAATGAATTTGATTTTGATTCCTGGGAGGGAAACTTTTCAAACATATTAACATTTACATTGTGCTTTAGCACTTTGCATACATCATTTCATTTGATTCTCATACCAACTCTGTGAGATACTTACTACATCACTCCCATTTTCCAGAGAAGACTGAAGCTGACAGTGGATAAGTCACACAATTGGTAAATTTCTGAGTGGAATTTGGGTCTTTTTGATTCCAAATGAAGTACTCTATTCACAACACCACCTAGGTGTACCACATATTGTTCAAGGGAAGGTTTGTGCACAATGTAGGAGAAGGAAAAATCTCTATAATCAATATGGGTTCAATGAAAACAGGTCATGTCATTTTCTAACAGAGTTAATATCAGGAATGCCACAGACATAGGATAGGGAGGTTTTGAAAGGCAGTTCTCGAAAGTCTCTGATGACTCTCTTATTTGTAAGATTAAAAAAAAAAAACATGACTTAGGTAAGAAGAAAGTTAGGTACGTTTGGATATATGTCTAAATAAGTCAGTAATGGTTCAATATAAACCTAGCTGAAAGTCCCTAGGGAAGGGCACCAGAGATCTCTCCTTGGTCCTATTGATTCAATATTTTATCAAGGATTTGGATGAAGGAATAGAGAGCACAGTACTCAAATATGCATAATACACAAAGCTGGAAGGAGGGCTAATGAGTTGGATGAATGAGGTAGGATTCAAAAATAACCTTAATTGGCTAAAAACAGTGGACTAAATGAATCCAGGATAATGAAACTTAAATAAGAATAAATGTAAAGACCACACAAGCTTAAAACATCAACCGAACACAAGTACAGCTTTCCCTTGAGGTATGGATACTTCCAGGGGAAAGGATGTAGGAGATTTAGAGAACTATAAATTCAATACAAGTCATCTCTGTGACACAGTAGCAAAAAAATAATAAAATTTCAGA
The DNA here is from genome assembly GCF_016432865.1 of Antechinus flavipes. Classification (NCBI taxonomy): domain Eukaryota; kingdom Metazoa; phylum Chordata; class Mammalia; order Dasyuromorphia; family Dasyuridae; genus Antechinus; species Antechinus flavipes. Next base: position 381,025,806 of record NC_067400.1, on the reverse strand, counting down.
TTGTCTTGGAGACCAGAATGAAGGATGTAATATCACCTCCTTCCACCATCAGCATTTGAGAGTTCAATTCACTACTTAACTTTTTTGTATTATTCCTTATTTTTTGTATTATTATTTTCTTCACAATTAAGACTGCAACATCTTAAAGAGAAAGGACCATATTTTATTCTTAACTTCCATATGCTTTCACTCCTACCACTCCTACCTTGCCCTCCTTCAACAAACAACATTAGACCCAAAGCAGTGCTTAATACATATTTACTGATCTGTTGCCCTGTACATAACAGAACAGCACAAAGAAGAGGGATCTAGTTTTAATTGCAGTTTCTGTTGTTGTTCAACTGTTTCAATTCAGTCTGATTCTCTGTGATCCCATTTGGGGTTTTCTTGGCAAAGATACTGGATCGTGTGCCATGTCCTTCCCCAGCTTATTTTACAGATGGGGAAACCAAGGCAAACAAGATTAAGTGACTTACTCAGGGTCATATATCCTGTTAAATGTCTGATGGTTTCCTTGACTCTAGGCTCAGTACTTTATCCACCTTGCCACATAGCTGCCTCATTTTAATTTCATTATCATTCTGAATATTAACCTTAAGTTTCTCAGGTAAAAATATAAAGATCTTTTGCCCCTTTCTTATGAAGTTGTAGGGAGAAAAGCACTGTAAAGATCCAACACTGTCATAATTTGTTTTCATGCTTTAAGTTAAACTTGTCTCTCATTAAGATGTCACTGATCAAAAAAAATAATAATCTACTAAAAAAAAATCTGGTTGTGTGACAGATATTCAAAAGAAGCACCCTTGGAAGGGAGACTGCAACTAATTGCTAAAGGATTATAAGAACCATAACAAATTTAGATACAATTTCAAGTTTTATAAGCATTTTCTTGACAACATTGCTGCCAGATAAGTAATATAAATGGTATTCGACAAATTACATAACCGAAGCTCAACAATGTTATGTGAAATTTGCCCAGGATAACCTAGCTAGTATTCTGGTAGTTCCTGGATCTGACCTTGGGTTTTCTGAATATAATAACTAGTGTTCTTTCCACTACATTCTGCTACCTTAAGCTACATAATGGACGAATGAAGTACTGCCCCATTGATAAAAATACTATTTTTTATATTTTCTTAGAGGGGAAGCTTGGTGGAGAGAATCAGGGCAACTTGTCCTCAAGTCTCACCTCAGACACATACTAGCTATGCAAGAAAATCATTTCACTTCTGAGTATACTGGGCAATTCTCTAAGAAAATAAATTTCAGAGAAGGTCCCTCATTCAAGAGTTCCCTAAACTGAGGAAATCTTGTATCTAGGCCTACTGTATCATCCATCTCTCTTTATCCGTATGGCAGAAGTAGTACATGCTACACAGAGATGCAGAATTGCCTACTATCTTAAAATATATTTTAAGCCTTCTATGACTGAAATGGAGTCATTCACTGGCAAACTTTAAAATAATTAAGAAATAACTAAAAGAATGCTATCATTGATATTTTAAAAAATTTATGTTGTTTGAGCCACTATCAAAAATACATATACTGTAGGGTGTTTCCCTCCCAGAAGTTGGAGTGACAATCCACCAATCATTCACTCTCTCTCACATGGATCCCTTCTAATTAAAGACACATTAACTAGCAGTTAGCAATGTGCATTTGGCAGAGTGATCCAAGGCTACCTCGACAAGACACAAGGCAACCCAGGCTTTTCAGGGATGGAATTAGACAACTGGTTTGATGTGAGAGACAAAAGAGTCAAGAATGACTTGAGTTGGGAAACTGAAATGTCTTCCACAGACATAAACTATTTTATAAAAGAGGTATATTTGTAGCAGAGAGAGAACGGTTCTACTTTAGATGTACCGAACTTAAAATGTCTATGAGCATGTACACTCAGAAAGAGATATCCAGCAAGTGGCTGATGTTTAACTGGAATTCATTACAACATTTAATGCTAACTACATAGATTTGGAAGTCATCTATATAGAAATAATACTTAAGTCTATGAAAAATGAAGAGATCAGAGACAAGAAAATTTAGAGACAAAATAAAAGAAGATTGAGAATTGGAGGATACTCATAATAAGCATGTAGGAAACGGATGTTGACCCTACACAAGAGAGTTAAATGAACAGTTTGATAAGGTAAAAAAACTAGGACAATGATCAAGGAAGCCAAGGGAAAAGTGACAGGGTTGTTAAAAAAAAAAAAAGTCACCAGATTTTGCAGTTAAAAGATGCTGATAATTCTGAAGGAGCACATTTCAGTTGAGTAGCGAGGTAGAAAGTCAGATTGCAGAGTTAAATAGGGAATGACTGGTAAGTTCAGGCAGTGAACATACATGATTCCTTCTAGAAGTCTCACAATTAAAGGGAGAAAAGACATAGAAGGATATTTTGAGGTAATGGCAGGGTCACATAAAAAGTTTTTTAAGGAGGAGTAGACCTGAACATGTTGGTAGGCAAAGGGGAAGAAGCCAAAAGATTGAAAGACTAAAAAATGAGAGACAATGTCTGATGGGATAAATTGGATTTGAGGACACAAGTAGAAAAATTATTCTTACCAAGGAAAATGGACACCTCTTGCTCAGAGAAGGAATAGAAAGGAAAAGACTGCTAAAGAGATAGATGGAATTTAATATATAGTTGGAGAGGAAGTAGAAAGTCATGGTCACTGGCTTCTATTTTCTCAATAAAATATGAGGTAATGATTTCTTCCAAGAAAGAAAAATGTAACTGTTTCTTTGTCCTCCTCACTCTTAAGTAATCACCCTGAAAGATATGCTTTTTTTAAAATCATCTCAACAAGTTGTTTTTGGCAATTTATCAGAAATTATTCCCTACTTAGAACACTTGATGGAAAAAGAAAGTCAGGATCCATTTCCCAGCTCTCCAAAGACATGACTAAGGTAGAAAGCTGAACTGCCCTGATATGAAAGCTTATTGCTCAACAACGGATCCCCATCCCTCTTCTTGTCATAACCTCGAAATCTAGCTCATCACCCAGGGTGTGAAAATGGGAAATTAGGCATTTGGGTCAATAGTTACTGGGACTCTCTCAATGGTCTTTTGGGGGCACTTATGTTTCCAAATATTTCATGTCTTTCTAAGATAAACTGGAAATTGATCCCCAAATGCCATGGATATTGTGTCACCATTAGTATAAAGATCCTCTACACATCTCTAAGGCTAGTTTGGCTCTTTCTCCAAGGGTTTTTCTCTTTACTGCCTTTTCTATATTGTATATTGTAATGTTAGAGTCCACATGTGGTACTTCTATTCTCATTAATCAAAAGAATTAATTTATTAGGATGATGATCTTGACAGATCTTTGTTCTAGTAATTAACCTAATTATATCCTTTGCTCCAGTGTCCTCACTTCTTTTACATCCTTCTATATTGCTTTTCCAGGTACTCGTCCTAATTCCTATTATGTAATGGAATATGCTGCATGTAATATGCACACATATGTATGAGAGACAGAGACAGAGAGAGAGAAAGAGAGATAGAGAGAGAGAGAGACAGACAGACACAGAGAAAAGAGAAGGAAAAGAGAGAGAAAGAAAGAGAGGGGGCTGGGAGAGAGGAGGAGAGAGAGACAGAGAGAGACAGAAAAAGGGAGAAAGCGAGAAAGAGACAGAGTCAGAGAGAAACAGAGACAGAGAGGCAGACAGAGACAGAGACACACAGAGAGAGAGAGAGAGAAAGAGAAAGAAAGAGAGAGAGAGAGAGAGAGAGGCAGAGAGAGACAGAGAGACAGACAGAGAGAAAGACAGAAAGAAAGAAAGAGAAAGAGAGGCAAAGAGAGAGACAGAGACAGAGATACAGAGACAGAAAGACACAGAGATAGAAAATGAGAGAGAGAGAAGCAGAGAGATAGAAACAGAGAGTAGGCAGACAGAGACAGAGAAGAGAGGGAGAGAGAGGGAAAGAGAAGGGAAATAAGTCATCACTCTAGAGGAAAGAAGAGAAGGTTTGGAAGAGGTTGCAAACATGTCAATAAAAGAATAAATATCCATTTACAAAGCTTTCTCATAACAAAGCAAATGTGAAAGAGAAAAATTTTGAGGAAAATCTCTCTTTTCCAGTAAATTGACTTATAAACTCATATTTTTATGTGATTGAAACGTTACTTGAGAGAGAGAATCCCCTAAAATGGGAAATTCTTACCCATGGGTACCCCAAAATTCAATGATTAGGGGAATTAAAGGGTGCTATTTTTGAATAGCAGAGAAATGGGTAAATTCCAAAACAATACCTAAAAGTCTGCTGTGCAGCAGTAAGGAAGGACCCAGATTAGATGAAAACAATTTCGTAGTGAATCCAGTCACCCTAGCAGTGTGATTTCTACCACTAGCATTCAGAAACTCATGAGTACCAGTAGAGGAGATATAAAGTAGAGTGAACTAATCCACTGGGAAAACTAATATACAAATAATTATAATGCAAATTAAAATGTGATAAACAGAGATGAAAAGTACAAACATGAGTTTTCAGAGAAGGGCAAGATCTTGGAGATTTGAGAAGGATTCAAAGTAACATTTGAAGTATCTTCTTCCATATGAAGAAAACAAGATACTTATTAATTATTATTAGGACAAAGCATTATGCAATGCAACCTCTAGGAAAAGCCATGGCTTACCCCATGAGTTACTGGGCAAATCTCTGTCACTCACTAAAATTCAACATTTTTTCCTGTAATTTCCACCAAGAGAAAATGGAACATAATAATTTGCATTTGAATAAAAATAGAAAAAGAGGGAAGGGAATGGGGATGGGTGTTGGGAAGGGATCGGTACACAGAAAATAAATGATACTCTTTCAAACTTCAAACCAAGAAAAAGTTTGACTGGAGTTGAGATGGAAACTTCAGAGTAAGTGGATTTGAATTTGGGGCTCTTACTGATTAGGAAATAATGTCCTACTTTTTATGTGATGAATCATGTAGCATTTTATCATTTCTTGTGCCAGAAACTGACCCAGGGAAACAGCTCTAGTTTGTCAGAGCTGGCTTCTCAGTGGCCTTGGACACAGCTGTAACCTAAGACCTTTCATGAATACTGCATCTGTCAGGTAAAGGGAAGTGATGCCTTAGTAATTAAAGCTGGGAGCTTTATCATGAAGGACCCAATAAGCTCCAATTAATTTTTGCTATAGGAGATTCCAAATTGAATGAAAACTAGTATATATCTAGACCAATATTTCCTTGAACAGAGGAAAAAGGGAATTACAAACATAGGGAAAAAAGTACCTCATCAAATATTTACACTATGCCCAGCCCAGAAAATAGGGCTCCTCTTGGATACTTCTATTGGCATGGAGCTCACTATCTAACAAGTTAAGTTACCCTGCTGCTCTACTTCAATTTATTTTTTAAAAATTTAAAAAGTTCTTGCTGCACGCAAAGCACAGCACAGAGCTAAGCTTGCTAACTCATTTGGACTACTTCACACAAGCCCAGCCACGCTTTGGACACTTTTGTGCTAACTACGCACCGCATTACATAGTTATGTAACCATCATGAAATCAATGCTTCCAGTATTCCTAGAAAGGGTATGTCAATCACCTCCCCTCTGGCTGCAAATACGACCTCTTCTAACTTTTCAAACCAACATTCCCTTCCTGGACAACTGCAACAGATTTGTAGTTCGTCTCCCTGATCTCAAGTCTCCCCCTACCTGATTCCATACTCTACTCAGCTGTCAAAATGATCTTCCTACTATGTCATCTCCTTCATTCAAGTCCAATGGCTTCCTATTGCCTCCAAGATAAAACACTAAATCCTCTGTTTAAAACCCAGAATCAACACAGAATTTACTTAATCCTTTGTCACCTCGCAAAATAATAGAAAACAGATAATGCAATCCCAAATGTCCTCTTCTCCAAGTTAAACCTCTCAAGTTGCCTCAACAACTGTGCAAATGACATTGTTTCTATTTATTTCATCAATCTGATTGACTTTCTCTGAACAATTCTTAGTTTGCTGTCTGTCAAAACACGACGCTCATTCTAGGTAAAAACCAGCAGCAGCCACCACCACACTCAAATAGCATTTATATAGTGTGTGAAGATTTACAAAGCACTTTACAAATAGTATCTCGCTTCACCTTCAGAACAATCAAGGAAAACAAGTACTATTTTATTTCTCATTTTATAGGTAAGGAAATTGAGGCAAAGAGGTTAACTGATGTGTCCTGGGTCACAGAACTAGTTAAGTATACATGACAGGATGAGAACTCAGACTTCCTGGCTCCAAGTCCAGTGCTGTCCAAGGTGCCAGCTAATTGCCTCTAAGAAATTAGTAGTACAAAATATAGAAAGACTCTCTCTGTATCTGGACATCTGTGTGTATATACACATGTATGTGTATGTGTGTGTGTGACACACACAGACATACACACACAGGAGATTGCACATGTGTTTGTGTATGTATATATGTACACAGATTATACATACAGACACACATGTGTGTGTATTTATAATTGTAGTGGCTCAGGCCATGGCATTAGGAGTTTGCCTTGGGGCCCTGCTTGTTGCCAAAAGTGGGCACATGCTGACAAACTCAATCCTAAAGTGCCCACCTCTGAGCAAACTCTTTCCTTTTCTTGGCCATCTGGGGACTGATCCTTTACTTTTCTAGGTCAGGACAGAGTCATGGCCTCCACCTCCGAACAAGAAGCCAACCACTTCCAAAATGGACCTTGTAGGTCTAGCTCATCCCCTCCTGGGATGCTTCATCCATAGGTGATGGTCTCCAGACTCATCTCCTCCTTGGGCACAAACAGCTGCATTATAATGGTAGAGGCATGCTCCTCTTGACTCCATCTCATAGTGGGTGGAGGCCAGAAAGACCATTGCACGTCTTCATGCAGTAGACATTAATTTCATTTTTAGCATCAGCATCATACTGTTGCATTTTTTCCATATAATTTCCACAAAACTAGGTCTCTCCCACCTGTACTTATATAATTGCATTAAAACTGCAAGAAGAGCTTCATATTTATTCGTATAATATTTCATCTTCTTTTAGCCCATCAATTCTGGTACTATCATTGAGGATTTAAGATAATTCATCCTCCTTCATCTGTGCTTTGTGGTGCAGTAGAAGAAAGAGAACTTGATTTAGAGGACAGAAGACCTAAATTTAATTTCAGTTCAGTCTACTTTTATGCTTTGAGCAACTCATTTAACATATTTTTATCTCAGTTTCTTTATTTATAAAATGAAGGTTTATAAAATGACTTATGAAGTTACTTTCAGCTCTAAACTGATTCCAAGAAGCCATGGAGCTTTTATCCTTTTCTAAATCACTGATTAAAATGTTAAGCAAAGTAGGGGGAAACACCAACCTAAAGTATCCTACCAGAGATTTCTTTATGGTCTGATACAGATTCATTGATAAATACTCTACAGGAAGAGAGGTACAGGTAGATATGAGCATGTGATCCTGGACTATCATCCAACCCATGTTTACCCGTCTTGTCTACAAAATAGCATCTGAGACTTATCAGATGCTTGGCTGTGTTATGGCAGTTGTAGAGTCCTGTGCAAGAAACTGAAGATCTTCTAGGGTTTTTTTTAAACAAATGTTTCTGAAAAAGAGTAAGAAAGTCAAAAGAGAAAGGCTTTATGGAAGCAAAAAGTAGGTTAAGAATATTATGTTAAAGAATGCAATTTCCATTTCTGGACTATGGCTTAAAAATGAATGACTCTAGGCTAAAGATGATATAAAATGAGAACCAGAAAAGATATTTATCTGGAGACTTGCTGAATGGTGGAGAATCAAGAAACATTTATTAAGTATCTCCTTAATAAAGCATACAGTACCTGTCCCCCCCAAAAGCTTATATTAAAGCTTAAATTAAAAATGACATAGGAAAACAGTAGTGAAGGTGATCAGTAATTCACAAGAAGCAATACTCAGGAAGACAGGTTATCACAATACGTATGACCTCAGATTTTTATGCAGAAATGTATATAGTATGATTAATGAAGTAAATCAATGACTTCAATGAAAAAAGCTAAATTAGACTTGTTATCAAGCAATCTTAAGGTCCACCTTATTCAAAAAGAACAGACCATAATTATACAAACATTTTCTTGAGAAACATTTTAACAAGTTCTTATAACTTGACTTGATTTCATTCTCTGAATAGCAGAGGAAGTAATGAGGGGAGCTGCCATTCTGATCAATGAGGAAGAATTGGTTGCTGAATTGGATATGACTAGAGCTGGATATGGAAGTGATCACTCTAGTTCACAAAAAACTGACAAGGAAAATTATGGGCCCAGTCTGACTCCTATTAGGAGGCAGCTAGTAAAAGTACTGAGATCAGGAGACCCAAAGAGCCTCAGGCACTTACTAGCTGTGTGACCTTGGACAAGTCACTTAACCTGTCTGCCTCAGTTTCCTCATCTATAAAATGGGGATAACATCTACCTTCCAGACTGTATGAGGATCAAATGAGATGAAATCTGTAAAATGCTTAGTACAATGCCTGGCAAATAGTAACTGATTAATAAGACCTTCTTTCCTTTCTGTATTTGAGAATTAAAGGTTTTAAAAGAGTGAAAGAAAGAATAGACAAGATCCTATAGACAAAAATTCTATTAGGTAAGTTGGCAAGAGGAATGTAACGTTTTCAAGAACACAATTTTGATGATTAAAAAACCTATTAAAAAGGAGAAAAAGTGAAAAACTATCTAAAGAGAAACATGGCTACAGAAGGAATTAACTAACCAAATCATTTTGCAAAGATATATGCAGAAAATGGAAGCACAGATAGGTAAGGGAGGACGCCAATGGTCCTGTAAGAACATCGGAAAACCTAAAACCCAAAGAGATAGAACATATGATAAATGGTAAGGCCAAAAAAAGGATTTTTTACACAGTTTTAGAAACAAGAGGAAAATGAAAGAAGATGAAGCAAGAATGCTGATCAGTATGAATGAATTAATAATAATTGACAGAGAAAAGTAAGAACTATTCCACATTATTCTGTTGGTTAGTTACTTTCTTCTGTAGTCACATTTTTCTCTTTGACAATTATTCTTTTTTTCCTTCGTTTTAATAATGCTCTTTGTATCATCCAAATTTTCTTCTTTATATCTTCAACAAGTTCTACTCCCCAGGCCTTGATTAATTAGATCCCAGAGCCCAGAAGTATCTAACAAATATGACTCTAGAGTAGTCGATGATAAATGAAAAAAAGCTGTGGAAAAAGGAAGACAGGATTTATCAGTGGAGATAAGCAAATAATGTTCCACCCAGCTTTCAAAAAAGAGAATAGGAAGAATCACACACACACACACACACACACACACATACACACACACACACTCCTACTGAACTAAATTACACCTACTGAACTAATTACAATTTCTAGAAAAATTCTAAAACAAGGCACTGAGGACAAAATTCATAAACATTTCAAGAGGCAAGTGGCAATTATGTACACCCAATAAAGATTCATCAAGGATGGGTCATGCTGTGGTAAAGTCAAGCTTGAAAGACTCAAGTTCAAATCCTAACTCAAAAAATGCCCTTTACCAACCTAAGTGAACTTGGACAATTTATTTAATTTTGATAGATCTTAGTTTCCTCATTGGTGAAATGTGACTCTAGGCAAGTCACTTAACTCCAATTGCCTGAGCAAAAAAAAAAAAAAAAAAAATTAGGAGATATCACCAAAAAAGTGAATTTAGGCTTAATATAAGGTAAAAATGACCTAAAATTAGATCATACAAAAGTGGAATGTGTTGCCTTGGAAAAGAATGTGTTCTCCCTTACTCAAGCTCTTCAAGCAAAAACTGCATGACCGTTTATCGGGGATGTTGAGGATACTGGGGGGATATGAGGGAGTTTGTATTTTGGGTAATTCTGTTTTTAACTCCATTTATATTTTCATTTCTTTTGCTAATTCCATTTGTGTTTCTAATCTTAACCCTAATCTTTCTAATAGCATCCCTGAAATTCTGTGATACTGTAATTTTGGATAATAGAATAAAGATGCAAAATGATCTTAACAAGCTAAATAATGAGATGAATCCAATAATGATAAAATCTGATAGAAGCAAAAATAAAGGCATATACTTGGGTTCTACAATATCAACTTCACAAATATGACATGGGAGTGGTTATAACCAGTCAGCAGTTCATGTGAAAGAGATCTGAAATTTACAGTGAACTGCAAAGTTAATATTAACAGTGTGATGCAACAGCCAAAAAAGCTATCCAAACCAGACTATAAGACAGACACAGTCTTGCCATGCTCTGCTAGAGTACTGTGTTCAATATTGGCGATTGTACTTTAGAAAAAGCATTCACAAATAAGTTCTGGTCCAGAGGAGAGCAATCAAGCAATACTTTGATGAGTATCAAAGACAATTTATCAGAATTAGTTTTTTTTAATGGGGAAGAGAAGAAGGTAGGAATGGGAGAGGGAGAGAAAGAGGAAAAGAGTGAGAAGAATTTGGAGTTATATACTAGCAGCCTTTAAACATTTTTACATGGAAGATGGATAAGATTTAGTCATTTAGGAACAATGGATAAAGTTGCAGAGAAAAAGTTTACTCAATAGAAGTAATAACAAAAATAATAACAGCCAAAATTTATGTTGTACTTTAAGGCTTACAAAATGCTTTACAAGTATAATCTCATTTTTAAAAATTTTCAAAACAATGCTAGAAAGACAGGATTCTACCAGGAAACTACCAATAGTGTGGCCAAGGTGGTGATGGGCGAAAGGCAAAAGAGAACTTGGGAGTTTTAAAATATGGGCAAGATTTTCATGAGAGAGAAATGGATAGGGTGGCGCACCCAGAGTCAAGAAGATTTGACTTCAAATGTGACCTCAGATACTAACTGGTTGACCCTGAGCAAGTTATTTAATCCTTTTTTGCCTCAGTTTCCTCATCTGTAAAATGAGCTGGAGAAAGAAAAGTATCTTTGTATCCAAAATCTTTGCCAAGAAAACTGCAAATGGGGTCACAAAGAGTTGTACACAACTAAAAGGACTTTTAAAAGGCCTGGGAATACAGATAAACACCAGAAGAGGGGGCTCAATGATATAGTCTGGGCCTGGAATTTCTGGGCAGGGCAGCAGCCTGGGAATCTAGGGCAGATGGTTGTTCTGTGGTCCCCACCCCCTTGTCTACCTCATGACATTAAGAGCTAATGAGCTCCTCTCCAAGCTGTCTCTTTGCAAAGGTAGCTGACCTCTTCTTAATCCTGGATTATGGTCTTAAAGTGGGGAAGCCTGCTTGCTGGGTGCCCCAGTTACAAAGTTGACAAACTGTTCTCATTCAGAGAACTCCTGTTCAGCTGTTTTGAGACATCCTCTCTACGTCACCCTTCCTTCCCTACCACTCATCTCCACAAAAAAGAAGAAATCTTCCCAGTCCAGTGGCCACAGGAGCACATACAGGGGAAGTACCTTTGTTGAGCCCCAAGCCTACAATTGGAAGAATTAACCTCCAACAGAGCTCTCAGTACCAGTTTTAGAGAGATTAGAGCCTACCTCTGACCACTTGTCCCAGAGGGGCCAAAGTGTAGGGACCACAGAATGTCCCCCTGGGCTTCCCGGGGCCCAGAGTGTCTTTACATCTAGTTCTAGTTTTGATTGATGATTCAGTTAGAGAAGGCCCTACATTAACTATAATCATTTCTGTGCTTTATATACCTGATATAATCAGACAAATCAGTAAACATTTAACAAGCACCTACTGTATGCAAGGCACTATGTAAGCACTGGGGATATAGAAAGAGGCAGGGGACAGCCCCCTGCCCACAGGGAGCTTTTTTGGCTTGTGGTCTTCCTCACGATTGTAAGCTTCCTGCCCCACATATGCACTACTTCCCCTGAGATCCTGCTTAAGCCCAGGGTTCCATCCTTCCCAAGAAAGGGAGGAAGAGAAATGCTCTGACCATCTGGAAACCCAGCCACTAACTAATGAGTCACAAGATCTTGGGCAAGTCATTTAAGGGGCAAATCCTGGCAGCCTAACTTCATCTCCCCCCCCCCACCTCTAAAGAGTAACTATCAAAAACCTTACTCAAATCCAGACATAGACCATACTTGTATGTGTCTACACACATGTACACATGCATGCATACACATGTGTATATGGATCGCCATGGACCAGCCAGTCTGGTAGACATGTCCACTAGATCACCATCCCGGGACAAGGTCGTGGTCAGAGTTTACCTGGATTTCACTCTGTCACCCATGAAGTCCTCCAAAAGTAAGAGTCATCTCTGAGATGTTTATGACACGTAGAGCTGTACAGAGTGCTTCTGTTTGATAGTCACTATAACTCTAGAGAGGAGACTATTACAATATTTTCCAAATGAGAAAACTTGGGGCAAGGCAGGTTAAGGAACTTGCTGCCCTTAGGCTCTAGAAGCAGGAGATTTAAGGGGAGGTCTGTTCTGATTTCATAACATTCTTACATTGAGCAGCACCATCCCTGTGAACCAGGCTGAGAAGATACACTCAGACAGCACAGTTAGTTTGGAGCTACTTTACTCCAAGAATGTTAATTAATAGATTACTTCTTTGTGGAAGGAGGTCTTCAGTAAAGGGTTGGAGAACTCTGTTCTGTTCAGTGTTTTAATCAATGACATTGTCAGTTATTTAGCATCTCCCCTGTGCCAGAAATTGTGCTAAGTGCTAAGGATAAAAAAGACAAAGACAGTCCTGTTCTCAATTAATGGGAGAGGTAACCCACAAAATAAGCAGACAAAAATTCTATACCAACAAATACACACAGGATAAACTGGATAGATCAACAGAATGCACTAGAAATGATGGTGATCAAGAAATCACCTCAAATGATAGCCAAGGCACAGAAGCCAGTGTATGTAGGGGAAAGGGGACTGAGGAAGACAAAGTGTAAGAAGACTGGAAGTGGTGTGGGGGGCATTTATGAAGAACTTTGAATGCCAGAGAGTTTATATTTGATCCTGCGGGAGGCAAAGGCAAGGTGCCAGAATGGTAAGAAGCAGCCCAGAAAGCTCCCTTCCACAAAACCTCTCCAAATACCCCTAGAAAATACTCAACTGAATCCTAATGGGGAAATCCCCTCCCCAAAAAAAGGTACAACGAGTCATACAATGTCTCCACATAGTAAGTGCTAAATAAATGTTTATCGATTAAGGGAGTACCCAGATCAGTTTGGCACAAGGAGACAGACAGGGAGGGGGCTGGGGTCTAGGTCAGTCAGTAGCACAGCCAGTGCAGGGTACTCCAGCATCCAAGGTCCGGCACAGTACACAGCAGGGCAGTAACCCAGACCAACAGAAAACCTTTAATTCTGCTGCTCTGAGAAAACAGGGCTTTCCAATTAGCTGATTAAGACGTCGATTCTTGCCAGACCCATTTCAGGTCAAGAACTTACAGAGTGCAGATCAGGGACTTCAATAAGACTTTGCCCTTGGGAACACCAAAAACTTGAAAGTTTCCAGCTTGTCTTTGAGATTCCCCCATAACATTTAATACCCTCAAGAAAGCATCGACAGCATCAGCCCAGATCTTCCCTCATAAATGCTACAGAGTCCAGTCCAAGTCAGGAAATAGATTGGAAGAAGGGGTAAATGACAAAAGAATCCCACTATAATGAGCAATTAATTAGGGAAGCAAGGACACAAACGTAGAAGAAAAGGATAACTCTGAAATTCTATATGATCTGTCTCAGAAACAAACATAGCCTGAACACAACTCAAACAGAATTACTGGAAGAAATAAGTAGTTTTAAAAAGAGTTAAAATACATTTATAAATGGAATTAAAATACTTCAAGGGAAACTGGAAAAGAAAAGAGAGATATGAAAGAATCTGGAAGAGAATTAATAGCTTGGCATAAGAGGTATAAAATCTTACTCAAGCAACAAACTCCACAAAAATTCAAAAGGACCAAATAGCACATGACTCTTGAAGCCACTGACTCCTCTAAGGCAATGAGAAATAGCGTAACAAAGTCAAAAAGATAAAATATAGTAGAAATTGAAGATATTCATAGCAAAGACAACCAATCTGGAAAAAAGAACAAAAAAGAAAAAAAGTAAGAATAATTAGATTATATGGGAAAAAACCCTAGGCAACATACTAAAAGAAAATTATTCACATTTCTTAGAAAAAGAGGGTCAAAATTTGGAATGCAAGATTTTGCAAAGGTGAATGTTGAAAACTATCTTTGCATGGTAGTTAGAAAAATAAAATACTACTAAAAAGAAAAGAAGGTCAAGTAGAAATAGAATCCACCAGTCATTTCCTTAAAGAAATCCAAAATGAAAACTCCCAGGACATCACAGGAAAAATTCAAAATTTATATTGCAAGCAGGCAAAAACCAAGAATTTGGGTACCAAGTAACCACAGTAAAAATCACATATGATTTAGCAGACCACTGTAAAAAAGAGAACTTGAAATAAGATATTCCAAAAGGAAAAGAATGTGAAAAGATTAGATGCTGAGAAACTTTAAGGTTCAAAATCAGGAATGAAGAAAAACATAAAAAAGTATACATGAATGAACAATGAATAAACTGCTTCCATTCAAATATGAGATGTGTCCCCTTTGATCTCTATTATTATCAGAGTTCAGAGACAGTCCAATTAGAGAAGGCCTTGGGAGTGGGTTCAGTTATGTCTTGATAATCTTAAGGGAAAAAATAGAAAAAGAAAGGAAGCGGAATACAGTGGAAAGGAAGAGAAAGGAAGGTTAAAGAAAATTCTCTCACAAAATGAAAGCGCACAAGTAGACATCTATATAAATGAGGAAGGACAGAAGGGGAGATGCTATATTTGAATCGCATTTTATCTGAACTGGTTATTAAGAAGGAAAGCACACACACACACACATATGATTAAAGAAATACACTTCAAACAACAGTGAAATAGAAAATAAAAGGGAGAAGGGAAGGAGGAATTGGAAGATAGATTAACGTAAGGATTAGTCTTAAAGTAAATCAAACTCTAAGGCTGTACAAAAATACTTACAGCTCCTTTTGAGGCGGCAAAGAAAGAGAATTAGAGGGGACACCTATAAATTGGGGAATGGATAAATAAGTTGTGATGTATAAATATGATGGAATATTATTGTGTTAAACTTTTATCAACATAATAACCAACCAGGATTCAAGAAACTAAAGCAGAAACTGGCTTCCTACCTCCTGATAAAGAAGTGAAGGACTTGATTAAGAATAAGATATAGGATATGGCTAATGTGGGAAAAGGTTTGGATGATCTATACATGTGAATAATGACTTTTGTTTTATTTGTGTTTTCAATGGGTGGGTTTGGAGTAGGAAAATTAGAAAGTGGATCTTAGATGATAAAAATGTTGTATAAAACATATTTACAAATATATGTATATAAAATATTTCAAAACATGTTTCTAATATATATAAAATATATAATATATATTAAAACACATGTTTTAATATATATCAACTAAAGATAAGTAACAAACTGGCTTTTCTACTGAGTCTTTTCCTTTCTTCTTCCATTTTCTGGCTTTTAATATATATCAACTAAGATTCACTTAGTATTCTATTTTAATCAATACAATGAGCAACCACAATTCCTGGTAAAACATGCTGCTGCTCACCTTCTGATAGATATGGACGCAGAGAATATGTTTAGACATATATATTCATTGAGGAGAGAGAAGGGAAATTTTTGAAAGTAAATAAATTTTAATTTAAAAAATATAAAAGAAAAAAGAATAGTCAAACTGGGAAAGGTAAAGGGAAGTCACTGGATTTTGTTGAGTGGGACATGGAAGAAGATGGCATGTCAGACCTATCCTTTGAGAAGCTCACTCACAATAAATGGAGGATGACCTGAAGTGAGAAAAATCTTGAATCTGGGAGGGCAACTGTATAGATCTGCCAGGGCAGACAGGATGGAATGAAATCACTTAGGCTTGTTGGGGGGGTTGGGCCCTTGACAAGAAGGGCCACCTCTTCCCGTGAGACAGGAGTGAAGGACAATATAGTTATGATAAATATATATATATATATATATATATATATATACACACATATATATATGGATAAAGGGATAAAAGGGTGTTCTCAGAGAATGGACTCAATTTTTTCCAGTGAAATATGAGATGATGGGGAGGGACAATTGAGGAAGCCAAAAAGTGAGAGAAATCACTGGATGACAGTGGTAGGGAATATCTGGAAGGGACAATGGGGAAGCAAAAAGAATTCCAGTTCCCCCACCTCAGGGAATAAGTGAAAGTGCAACGCAGGCTGTAAGATATGTCATCAGGAGGGAGCTCCATCTCATGAATGCCAGAAAATGGAAAGAGTGAGAAAGGAAAAGACTCAGTAGGAAAACCAGTTTGTTACTTATAGAGCAGGGAGTCCAGAGAGCGTAGGGGGAAGGCAGAGGGTAACTTTAGGGTGAGGGATTAAGGAGGTAGGTTTGTTTGCTAGGGATGGCAACACGGCTAGAACCGAGGGAGTGAGGGGGCAGTGAGAGAAAGAACAACCTCAGCTTCAGAATTACTGACGAGGGAAGGGTTTATTAATCATTCAGAAATAAGTTCTGTTAGGTTACATACATCCCTAGGAATTCTAAGTGACTGTCTGCTCAGTGTTAGGAAGTTAGGCATTAGAGAGGAATTATCAACAGCGTCCCTCATGAAATTATTTTGAATGTACTTGGTATTAACCTACTCATCCACAGGCCCTCCATTAGAACAGAAGACCCATAAGTGAAGGGATTACCATATTTTTTCCTTTGTTTCCATATCTCCTAGCATAGTGCCTTGTGCATAGTAGGCATTTAATACAAAATGTTTAATAAATTGAATCTAAAACTGACAGGGCTGGTGTAAATGACTTCTAAGGACCCTTTCAGCTCCAAATCTATTACTTAGATGAAGTTAGAGATTGTAGACCATCTCATTTTCAGATGGCACAAAGTTGTTAGAAATAGGTAACATGTTGGTTTGTCCAGAGTCAAAATCTCAAAATCTCTCGGGTTGGAAATAGTGAGCTGAAGCTGACAACATTAAGGGTAATAGCCAAATGGAAGATCCCAGCTAAAAGAACTCAGCCATTTGGCTGAGCCACTTTCAGCCCTCAGATAAGCTCCTGAAATGGTGCAAGTCTAAGGTTAATGCATAGTACTTTTCAATAGAAAAAGCCTTTACTTTCCTGGGGAGCCTAATGAGTATAAAGGACTATTTGGCTGGTGTGTGTTTCCTACAGAAGCAGCCCAGCATAGTGCATAAAATGTTGAGGAGCTCTGACGTGCAGAAGCTATTTAAATCTGGTTAAGTCCCTTAACCTTGTTCAGTTTTTCAGGCCAGAAATGTCAGACTGACTGCCCAAGTGGGGCCAAAACCAGGTAAAAATGCAACAGAGAAATGTTTCACAAATAAATAAAATTGTATGCAGACCATTCTTCCTATCTCTACATAAGGAAATGTTTCCATGGGGAAGAGAGAGAGAGGATTTATACATGGTTCAATGAGTTGTGGGGATCCAGGACAGGGAAAGGAGAGTAGGGAAAAGAACAAATAGGGGCCAGGGCCAGGCCTGGCTAGAAGGAAGAGGAAGAACATTGGGGGATAGACAAGTAGAAGCTAGACTTGGGCACAGAGAGGAGTTGACAGGTGACCCGCAGGGGCCAGGGAAAGACACACAGGACCCCACAAACCAAGAGATGGAAGACAAGACACAAGAGGTCCAAACATTCAGGCAAGTAAGGTCTCTCTTCTTTCAGCACTGGAGATCTCTCAAGTCAGTCCCCATTTCTACTTTTATTTGGAAGGGTTTTTGAGGGATATGAAAATTACAGGAAAACTGAAAAGTAATCAGGCAGAAGTTAAATATACATCAATATCTAACGCTAACACATATATGGGTATGGATATAAATATATGAAAATAAATTTCAAATGGATATATGACTTTAGTATTAAAAGGGACATAATAAATAAATTAGAGGAGCAAGCAAGAAACTAAGAATTAGGGGTAGCTAGGTGTTGCAGTGGATAGAGCATTAGCCCTGAAGTCAGGAGGACCTGAGTTCAAATCTGGTCTCTGACATTTAACACTTCCTAGATGTGTGACCCTGGGCAAGTCGCTTAACCCCAATTGCCTCAAAAACAAAACAAAAAAAAAAAAAAAAAAAACCCAAACACTAAGGATCAGATCTATGGATAAGGAGAAAGCTCATCACTAAAACAGATAGAAAGGATCACCAAAGATGAATTATACAATTTGATTATATAAGATTTTAAAGTTTTGATAAAAATAAAGGTAAAATTAGAAAGGAAACAGGTAACAGGAGAAAAAAACTGTACAGCAAGTTTCTCTGAAATACATCTCACATCTAAGAAATAAGGAAATTTGTAACATTAAGAGCCTAAGTGATTTGATTTGATTTGAACTCAGATTGCAGTGGATAGAGTGCCAGGCCTAAAATCAAGAAGACCCAAGTTCAAATCTAGACAAAGATATTTTCTAGATGTGACCCCAAGAAAGTCACTTAATAGAACATGGGCAAGAATTTCATGAGAGCTAGATAGCACAGTGAAAATCCCAAATAAGGTCACAAAGAGTCAGCCACAACTAAACAACCATAACATGAAGGGAAATTTTTCAAAAGAAGAAGTCCAAGATATCAATAACTACATGAAAAAAGGCTTCTAATTACAAATAATCAGAGAAAATAAAGCATCTCTGAAGTTCTACCTCAAATGCACCAAAAAATGCCAAAAAAGGAACATTATAAATGTTGGAAGAGTCACAAAAACACTCCCCCACACACACACAATATACTATTGGTGAAACTGAAAACTGATTCAGTCCTTCTGAAAATCAATTGGGAACCATGTAGCTAATGTCACTAAATCGTGCTTAATTTTTGGCCTAGTAATACTACTACTCCCTATACCCCCAGAAGATCAAAGAGAGAAGCAAAGGATTCATATGTACAAAAATATTTTTTAAACTATTCATAGTAGCCTCAAACTAGAAACTAATAGCTAGCATTTATACCTTAATAACTACAAAGTATTTTACCTATGTTAAACAATTTGATACTCTACTAAACTAAAGGAATGCCCACTTATTGGAAAATGGCCATACAAATTATGGTATATACATGTAATGGATTACTTACTGTGCCTTAAGAAATAAAGTTTCAGATTAAAATGGGAAGATCTGTATGTAGTGAAACAGTGAACAGAACTAGGAAAATAATTTATACAATGACAAAATTATGAAGAAAAATAATTTTGAAAGGTTTTAGGATTCTGATGCATGTAATGACAAACCACAAGTCCAGAGGATTGAAGGCGAAATATGTGGTTTTAGACTCAGCCAATATAAGGATTTGTTTTTGATGGACTACAAATTTGTTACAATTGTTTTCTTATTCCTTTTTTATTTTAATTGTTCAATTGGACAGAGAGACTAGGTGAGGAAAATAATAATACTTTTTAAAATAAATAAAATTTTTGAAATAATAAGTCAGATCCAGCCTATTCTCCTTTATGTTTCCTTGTAAGCTCTTCATATCTAATGCATTTTTTGTGGTGAAAAAAATCCAAAACTCTTCCATATCTGATTTTTTTTTAAAAAGACTAAATGTAAGGGGAATAAATGCAAAATCCTCCACTTTGGTTTAAGAAATAAGTGAATAAGTGTAAGATGGAGGAGGCCTACTTTAAAAGCAGTTGATATAAAATGTTTCATCGAAGTATGCTGGTAATTATTTAACAATCAGTTATCTGGGCAAAAGTGTTATCACCATTACACTTTAAAGTTTAATCTGTATTATTAAATTTCTCTACATTTCTTTCTAAAGTCTATGAACCAATCAATGGTCATCATGATGATCAATCAATAAATGAAACAAAAAAAAAAACGAAGCCCTAATTTTGTACTATTTGTCAGTTTTCTACAATCAACTCTAGAGCTAGTTCCAATTGCACTAGCACACCTCGTAATTAGCTTGGAGTGACAACCAAAAAATAAACATGACCTAGAGCTGAATTAGTACACACATGTATACTGCCTATTGGTGGGAAGGGATAATCACACTGTATTTTGTCTTGATGAAACTACACTTAAAATAGTGTTTTGGACACCATATAAGAAATTAAACAAGCTCTCAAGCTTACAATGGCATACACATGAGTATATCAATACAGACTACAACATAGTAATTTAAGAGGAAGGGACTCAAGATGATATTAATTGAAGTTATTTAGCCTGAAGAAGAACAATCATAAAGAGATAAGGACTGGAAAAAGATTGGTCATTCATTTTTCAGTCGTGTCCAACTCCAGGACCCCATTTGAAGTATTCTTTGCAAACATGCTGAACTATTTTGCGATTTCCTTCTCTAGTTCATGTTTACAGATGAGGAAACTGAGACAGAGTTAAGTGACTTGCCCAGGATCACATAGCTATTAAGTGTCTGAGACGGATTTGAACTCAGAAAGATAATTCTTCTAGACTCTAGGGCCAGCATTCAATACACTGAAACACATAGCTGTCCACAGGACAGTATCTTCAATTATTTGAAAGGATAGAACCTCCATGTAAGGAGGGAACCCTGGTCTCTCCCAGTACTTGTCTCATTATTCTCTATACCGCATTCACTACTTCCTTTATTTTGCTCTAACTCTTCTTTCCTCATTGGATCCTCCTCCCCCTCCCAAAATACCCACTCAAGGGGAGTACCCAGACCAGTCTAGTCTTATTTAATGTAGGTTGTTCTTTTGAATTTTCTTATGTTTGTTCATCCTCTCCCTATCCTCTCCCAACTTTCTTTTATATGTTTTATTTTCTCCATTAGAATGTTTGCTCTTTGAAGGCAGAGCATACACTACTTCTTTCAACTTGTGTATGTATTTTCACAGCTTAGCACAAAGCCTGGTACACAGTTAGTGCTTAATAAAATGCTGGCTAACTAATTAACAGATGAGAAATTGAACTTATTCTATTTTGTTCTACTGGGCAGAGGAGGCATTAATTGTTCAAAGTTGAAGAATGATCTCTTATTATGCCGTAAATAAGATTTATCTTTGGAAATAATGATTGGTCTAGACAACTTTTGAGAATCCCAACAACTTAGAAAACCATAGAAATTATGCCATGGTTCTATGTTTCCTCATCAGTAAATGTGAAAAACTGAATGAAACAACTTTTTTTTTCTCCACCCTCTCAGAGTATATTTTGGATGCACATTTTTTTTAAAGTATTCATCTTGCAAATTGTTTCACAATCAAAATATACAATTGCTTGTAAAACAAATGGTTTAGAATAAAAACAGAAAAAAACTAATGAAAATAACTAAATCAGTACACGTTTCCTATAGTTCCAACTTTATAGTTTTCTTACTTCATGGATATCAGTATTGCTTCAGCTGCTCTTCTGGGTGAAAAGAAATACTCTTTCTGCCACATTTCATTTTACCACCTAATAAAATCCCAAACAGACACATCTCATTTCTCTAATATGGAATATATCATTTCTGCTGCTATTTTGTTTGAAGGAAGCTGTGTTTTAGAGTTGTCTCCTGGGCAGCGAGGTGGCACAATGAGTAGAGTATTCACCTTGCCTGAATCCCTCTGGAATGAGCTTAAAGACATTAATTCCTTTGATTTAGTATTATTCCATTTCTGCAATCCTGGACCATGGCTAAGATCCTTTCCACTGTACCATTCTGTGAATCCAGGAAGGCAGGGACTGTTTGAGTCTCTAGAATTACTTGCCCTCCTCTGAACTTGCCTAAACCCAGAAGGATATGTGTGACATAAGAACTATTGCTCAATTGATAAAGAGTATTCATTTATCTTTTGCATATCAATTTATTTCAGAAATTTAGAAATGAAAAAAGTTTAAGGTCATCTAATCCATCTTGTTTCTGAATCAGAATGCAATCAAACCGTCAAGCAGCTTTTGCTTGAAGGACCCCTTCCCCCCAATTAAAAAACATTATGAAAGTCACTTGGTCGACTCAAATTTTGTACCTAACAAGGTACCACTCTATTAAATATTCAATGTATGTTTCTTGGAGAAAATGTGACAATTCAGGCTAATGTTAGTGAAAGTTACTGAAATGCAGTGACAGATCCGAAATTTTTAGCTAGTGTAATAAAATGAGCACTGGAATGGAAATCCTAAAACCTGGGTCTTATAACATTAGCAACTGATTTTCCCCAGAAAGAGATGATACTTCTAAGTGACCCTGACTGATTCAGGAGAGTCACATTTGCTTGCCAGTCTGCCCCTCTCGACCTCCCTGAGCTCTGCTTTTTCACATGACGCCACTTTCACCAGCACTGATGACCAGAAAAGATGAGCTCTAAGAAGGAAGTAACTAAGACAAACTGGGAGCCTTTTAATCACGGCCCGTCAATCTTGGTTATCCAAGTCTCCTTCTAAGGCCGGCTATCTTTCTGCACTGCAATCTCCAACTAAAGCAAATGCACCCAGAAAAGGAAAGACGTTGGCCTCCAACTACATCTTTTACTTCTCATCAAAAGGGATATGCTCTGAAGGAACCCTGTCAATAGGGTTGAGGTGGGAGAAAGAAGTGGGGGACAGAATGGAGCAATAGAAATCCAATTAGGAAAAGCATAATAGAGTAGACAACCAGAGATCTCAGGATCCTGCCGGAAAAAAAATCCATTCAGCTCTATTCCTGGTACTCTGAAATTAATCAGTTAATCTATCTCTCACTTCCCCATCACACTTAAGAAAGCCTGACTCTCATCAGAAAGAATCAGACCTTTTACTGGAGTGTCGGGTTTGGAGTCGACCTCAGACACTAGTTATGTGACCTCAAAAAAGTCACTTAGCCTCTGTTTGCCTCAGTTTCATCATCTGTAAAATGGGAATAACAATAACACTTACCTCCTATGATTGCCTTGAACATCAAATGAGATAATAATTGTAAAGCATTTGGCATATACCTGGCACATAGTAAGCACAAAATAAATGTTAACTATAATTATTAATATTAATTTAGATAGCTAGGCAGTATGGAAACTAGGTCACTTAGCCTGGAATCAAAAAAGTCCTGAGTTCATATCCAAACTCAGATATTTAGTAGCTGTGTGAGCCTAAGTCATCTAGGCTTTGTCTATCTCCAGTTTCCACAATTGTAGAAAAGGGATAATAATAGCAATTACATCACTGGGTTATTGTGAGAATCAAGAGTTAATATTTATAAGCACTTTGCACAGAGCCTGCCACAAAGGAGCCGTTTAACAAATGCTTATTCATTTCCTCTCCTCCTTCTTTTCTCCCATATCATACCGAGCACACAGTCATGCCAAAGGCGCCCAAGGAAGGCATGAAGGGGGGCACAGGATGATAAAGCCCATAGGTAGAGGGTCTCCAAACTTGGTTATGGGAAAGACTGCCTGAAATTCACTGCCTTCATTTGTGTTTTGGGAGACGTAGCTCAAGTCTTCAAAGGTCAGGGACTACATGGAAAGTCAAGTTCAGAATGAGTGGGACAGACCACTCTCTATGCTGGTCAGGACACATCAAGAGTATAATGTGAGCCACACTGGCTCAAGTGAAAAAGCAAATAGGGGAAGATCACTAGAATGGTGAGAGTATTGGACAATGCACCATATAAAATACTAACAAGAAAATCTGGTGTGTTTAACAGGGAAAAGATGAAATAATATCCAGAAAAATAGGCTTCAGCCATATTAGGAAACATTTAAAATGCCAAGTGGAGGAGCCTGTATTTTCTCTTAGAAAAAAGAGAATCCACTGAAGTTTCTTTAGAAGTAACAATCAGACCTGTGCCTTAGAAATATCAAGGGATTTTAGGACTCACTTAGGCCAACCTTTTATCCCATGCGGGAATCCCTTCTAGAAAAACAGTCTCCAGAGTGGGCAATAATAGAAAAAATAATGAAGAGAAGATAAGCAGCAAAGTATCAGAAAAAGAATGCCAAATTCAGAGTTAGAGAGGCTAGATTAGCATCTCAGCTCTGCTATTTACTACCTCTGAGACATCAGGTGAGTCGCTTCATTTGTCTGAATCCCGTGTCTCATTTATAAAAGAAGTTAGATTTGATGATCTCTCGGGTCTCTTCTCACTCTAAATCTGTGACCCTCTGAAATGGTCTTTGAGTTATCCATTTTCTCAAATGATGAACTTCATAACCCTCAAGCTAGTATGGTGGACAGTCCCCCACCAGACCACTCAAATTTATGAATAGCCAGTCTTACACTGAAAATCTGGCTTCAGACTAGGCCTGAAATGTCAACGGTCTTCATCCCAATGACCTCATGAGGCCTGAAAAATCTCTATTAATACAAATATGTTCAAGTGGGTCTCAAGTGGAGGCTGAGCAAGAACTCCTCCCCCACTGCTAGCATTCACTGTGTGCTGACATTTGTAAACAAAGCAAGAATGGTCCAAGCTAACTGCTCTGGAATGACCAGCAGCTCCTGCAAAGCAGGAGGCTTCCTAAGAGTCCCATGGCAGTGACTAGATCTCCCAGGGCTGTCAACCTGGCAGTCCTATCAGGTGTTAATGTCTCAAGCATCCCTGGCTCCAGCAAGCGGACGGACCCACATGCTCCATATGAGCCTGGCTCACTTTCAATGGATGAAAGAAGCGTCCCCAGCTCCAGCTTTGTCCCATAATAATTAAAAAACTGGGCAGCTTTAGTTCCAAAGTACTACTTGGGGAAAACCAGTCCTTAAGCTGAAGTCCCAATGTGAAGAAATTCAGTAGAACAGGATAATTTTCTGAAAAATCCTAAGTGAATAAAACTGGAGTTATAAGTACAAACTGCAGATTTGACTGTCATGCTCCTTATGTTAGAATTATAAGGCTAATGCAATATATACAATGCATTTTGGACTATTAAAAATAATTCTAAGATTCACTCTTTCTTTTCCACGAGGTTAAGAAAACCTGCAAGAAAGAGTTAAAAGTAACCTGGGGAGGGAGCTGGGTGTGGATAGTAATTATAATACCTTATATTTATGTCCAGTACAAACTGCAGACTTGACTTTCATGTTCCTTATGTTAAAATTATAAGGCTAATGCTATATATACAATACTTTCTGAATTACATAAACACCCTAAGATGTACTCTTTCTTTCCCACAATGTCAAAAAAAATCTACAAGAAAGAGTTAAATGTAACCCAGGGGAGGGAGCTGGGTGTGGATAGTAATTATGATACCTTATATTTATGTCCAGTTATTTCTAGCCTGAAGCTTGTTTTTTCTTCCTATGTTCTCTCTGAAGAGTCAGATTGTTCGACAGATGTGGTTCCTAGACCCTCCTACAACAGGCAAGTCTATGTTCTATGTTACTACATCTCCTAGAAGTGAGGATAGGGGCAGGGATTTTTTTCCCTCCCTCTACACATGGGGAAGCTGAGGCATAAAAAGGCTGAGCCATAGGCACACAGCTAGTAACAGAAGTGAGCCTGTAAATAAGTAAAATATAGTTAATATTTATAGTGTTTAAGATGCTTAAAGCTCTTTACAATTCTGTTAGGTAGGTAGTACAAATCTCCACTTTATAGAGAAACTGAGACTCAGCAAGATTGAGTGGCTTGCTCAGTCTCAGAGCCAGAATTTGGCCTGTTTTTCTTAAATCCAATTCTAGTCTTCTATTTATCTGAAACACTGCTATGGGCAGACAGCTCAGGCCCTGAACTTGAAACCTGACTAGAAAGTAACCATTAGAAGACACTAGTGGGCAAATAATTCTATTACAGAGCTGACATTACTCAAAGAGGCTTGCAATTCCTTAAACATTTTTAAAACTACCATTCCCTAAGTCTATAAATTTTTTAAGAATATTTTTACCATTATTTAAATATGCAAATTTCCTTTGTAATAACATGTGCTTCTCTTTATGCATTTAAAAACATTATTCTGAAAGGGGGTCTGAACCTCTAGAGAGAATTATAATTCATCTTAGACTAGTCATATAGCCCTGCTTAAGTTTTTTAATTTACTGATGCAGTAATCTATATAGGAAAGGCTAATAAAAACATGTGGGTTCCTTCTTTCTCTCCCCCTTAGTGACAAAGCTGGCTTACAACACCATGGGGAAGGAGAGAAGTGGAGAGACTGATTGGGGAAAGGCTCCCTGTCCTGCGGTGTTTGACATGCTGCATATCACAGGGGGACATGCGGTTGGCAAAAGGGGAAAGAGAAAAGACTGGGCGGTCTCCCCTTGCCAGAACAATAGCCTCTTCACAGTCCTGGCATCTGAATTGGCAGCCAGCCACTGGGGAAGAAAAGCTCTCCCTGTCCCTTTAAGGATGCCCTCTGCTCCACAAAGGTCAGAAATGCCAGCTAAGCTTGCCTAGTTTCTGGTTTGGGGCCGCTGTCACAGTCTGGGGGAATTTAGCAGCTTGCATTCCCCTTGTCTTCCCTCACCTGCTCAAAGGAGATGTTCTTAAAGCATTCAGCACAGAACCCAAAACAGACCTGTTTGCATGCTGTCTCCCCCACTGAATTATAAGCTTCTGGAGGACAGGGACTGTCTTGTAACTCTTTTTGTTATCTCCAACATTTAACACAGTGCCTGCTTAAAAAATGTTTATTAATGGATTACTGGTGGCAAGATACTTGGTAGTGCTACAGCATTCATTTGCTACCAAAAAGTGTTCTCAAGGTGAAAGTTAAGAAGAAATTAGAATAATTAGATATTAGAAAACTAGATGGGACTTTGAACAACATCTAGCCCCCTGATCTTCATTTCATAGTTGAGGAAACCAAGGTTCAGAGAATTAACTCTCTTAATTAATTAATTATTATATATTATTATATGTAAATTATTATAATATTAATTAGTTAATAATTAAGTGAATAAGTAGAACCAGATATTTTAGAACTAAAAAAAAGGGGGGGAGGGGTTGGAAATGACCCATTATGAGTGGGACGGAGGAGGAGGAGGATACAGTGCCCTTCCCCTCTGCGAAAATGTGAGTCAACAATTCTATTCTTTCTAATGAGATGGAGAACCACCAGACTTTACCATCTGCTCTGCAGTCCCTCAGCACTGTCAGCTGGGACTATTTATGTAACCTAAGGACCTCTGGGCTTTACATCTAAGCCACCATTGAACTCTTATGATTTCTATCACTCTGAAGCTAAATATGCTGTCTCCTCCACTTATGAGTATGAGCTTCTTGAGAGCAGGAACTTGCCTCACATTTTCTACCTCTATTTCCAACACTATTCATTAAATATTCAACACTAAATAAATACTTTTTTGTTCATTCATTCTGCTTGACCCCAGAAAAAAGATCAATGATGAGTTACATTTAAAAAGAAAAATTGAAAATTGGAGCTGTTGAAAGATGAAATCATTTGCTCAGTGAATTCTGAGTTCATTATCACTGACTGAGACCATAAAAGATTTTTTAAACAAAAGAATAACATTCCTATAATCTATACTTAAGAAAGTTAAATCTGGATTGGAGGAAAGACAAAGTGGAAGCTGGACAGCCATTTGTTAGGGACACTGCCATTGGAAATGATGTTTTTAACAGAGATAGATCTGTGATTTCACTGATAGAAGGCACTCCCAGCTGAGGAAGTGCCCTCTACTAAAGCAAGTCAAGACCTCTGCAACTTATAGTCATAAAAGTTACCTGGAACATTGAGTTAATTTGTGCACAAGTTAAGGGACTTGTCCATGGTCAGAATGTAGATCAGATGATTTGAGTCTCCCCTGCCTAGACACACTGAGATTGCTAAGGGAAAGGCAATAAAAAACAGAAGAGATTTAAGGACAGTCTCTTTTTAGAATTTCTATCACAAAGGATCAAGAGGAAGAATCTACCAAAAAAAAACAAAGAAGGAAGAGTAAGAGAAATAGGTGCAGAACCACAAGAAGATAGTGCCTCAGAAATTAAAGCAGGGGAAATTCAATATTGTCAATAATATGGAATGTTAGAGAACAAAGAGGATGGAAACCAGGGAGGCAGGAGGAGGAGGCCATTTTATCTAAAGAGACACCATGGTACACTGAATTTTAGCCAAAAGATGTGGGTTCATTGACTATGGTTCCTCAATAATCTTTCCTCTTTCACAAATAATCTGTCTGTGCTGGATCTAATCTCTACTAAAAATCAAGAGTCCACTGAGAACTGCTCAGTGAAAATAAACCCTTTTTTTGCCAAAACCTCAAAAAAAAAAAAGAAAAAAGAAAAAAGAGCAATGGATTCAATCAGATAACTTGTGTTCAAATTTAACTGAATGACTGATCTGTATGTAGTAGGTAACACCTATCTGAGCCTCAATTGCCTCATCTGTAAACTATGGTGGTTGGAATTAAATCTTAAATATTTGCCAACTAATAGATGATTTTTTTCAACTTTCTTAATTTCTTTGCCAGCTGGATCACAAGTGTTTTTTCCTCTATCTCTTCCTCTGCATTTCCTCATAAACTTTTTCTTTAAAATGCAGCTCAGGTATCATCTTTTTTCATGAAGCTTTTCCTGATCCCCCCAACTGCAAGTGAACTCCATGCTGAATTTGACTGCTTTGCATATGTTTGTATTTGTTAACTTATAAAACTACCCTCAGCAGCTATCTAACCCAGTGGTTGTGTTTAAAAATTATGTGTTAATTGATAATGATTATTCCTAATATCTGATCACACAAGACCTCTATCTCCTCAATTATGATCTAGAACCTCAAAATTCCTCTCCAAAAATAACCTATCTTTGCAGCTCTCCCACGCTCTCAATCGCATGACTGCCACAATCATCCATTTTCTCTCACTCAAACATCTTTCATTCCATCCTCTCTACTGGTTCCTTCCCATCTAATTGCAAATATATTCAGTTCTTCCCAATCCTTAAAAGAAAAAAGCCCTCCTTTGACCTATACACATCCCACCCCATCCCCATCCACTTCACATTCCTTCATGGGTATATGTATATATGTAACTTCAGTCTCTATCACACTATTGCAACTGCACTCCAAAAATACTCTCCTAAATCATTAAATCCATTGGGCATTTTTTTTTCATTTTCTTGTCTCTCACTCTTTCTTCAAGTTTTGCTATTAGTCATATAAGTCTCTTTCTGGATATTGTCCTCCACTGCTTTTAAATACATCACACCTTCATGGTTCTCCCCTTACTTATGTTCCAGCTGCTTCGTTCTATCTTTTTTCAATGGCTCCTCAACCTAATCCCTAAATCAGGTTATTCTTCAAGGTTTTTCTCTAGTCTCTCTATTCACTCCCTTGACAATCTCATCAGTTCCAGGAGTTCTCTGTAGGAATTGCTGACTCTTTATCTCTAGACTTGACTTCTATCTTGAGCTTTAAGAGCATATCTAAAATTGCTTTCAAGAATTCACACAAAAGGATAAGATTTCAATGAAATAATGCAAAGTATTAAAAGGAAAACCAGGAAACATATAAATTAAACACTAATAAGAGGCTGAACATTTATTAAATGCAATGGCCAATCCTGATCACTGAGGGCAGATGAAACAATGCCCCTTCTCCAATGCACCAACAAAGAATTGTCAGAATATGAGTGAATCATACTAATAAACACATTGCACCATGGACTATTTTGGCTTAACTGTTCACCCTTGTTAAGAGTTGGTTCTATAGTGGCAGAAATAGGAGAAGGGGAGGGATATGTATCTTGAAGTGACTATGGTGTCAATAAAGGCATTAATAAGACATTTTTATAATAAGATTGCCTTGTATACATACTTTCTCTCTGTGTTTTTTTTTAATTTATGGAATAAAACAAATTCCATAACCGTATAATAAAAAAATTCATATAAAACTATAAATATGCTACATGCAACTTGGTATTCCTTTCAAGCCTACAAAATTATTGCATGAAATTTCTTTTTTTTGTCCTTCCTCCCCCCCCCATCTTGGAGATGACTACCATTAGATACAAATAGGGGTGTATATTTGTACAAATATATGTAAAATTTGTAAATACATATGTAAAATTATTCTATACATAATTCTATTTCTTTCTCTAGATGAAGATACCATCTTTCTTCATATGTACTATATAGCTAATTTGGCTATTAATAAAGTAAAAATAACTTATTTACTCAAAGTAGTTCTTAATAAAACATTGTTACCGTATACAATATTCTCTTGTTTATGTTCATTTTCCATCTACATCATTTCATTCATGTCTTCCCATGGTTTTCTAAGATCACTGAGTTCATCATTTCTTATAGCACAGGTAGTATTCCATCACAATAAGTATTTTTTTTTATGCACATGGAAAAGCTTGAGTTCTTGCATAACAACATAATGTCATGCAAAAAGCAATGTAATGCAGATAATGCCTGAATGCCAAGGGACACAGTAAAAGTATAATCAGAGTTGGCTATAGTTATCAGGGAAGAACCATATTTTCATCTTTCCAGAAATTCCAGAATTACAGGCTGCTTTATTCAGCTCCATCTCGGAAGCACAAATAAAATTATGGGCACGAACCATCCCTCTCAGACCCTCCCCCTCCTACCTTCAAATATGGGCTTCTGAGCCTTTTCAATCTCTTCCAAAAGTACAAAGTAACCATGTAAAAAATATCATCTTTGCTGTCAGGTAGATGACCTTTTAAAGGAAGTTACTTTTTATATAGGTCATTCATTGCATAAAACTTAAAACTTTAGTTTTTCTGTTGCATTACAGAGCATGGCATTTGAGGATGTCCGATATTACCCAGAGCCCTTAATGAAATTGTCACTTTATAATTCATAATTGTTCTTAACAACCTAATAATAAAATACACAAAAATAAATAAAATAATACTGCCTATAGGAGACTTCCATCTGTATGTACCACTAGCACCTCAAAATTATGAACCAAATAGTTTACAATTATGTTCCAACCCAATAACCATCTCCCTTCCTCCTCACTGCCAAATTTTTGACAGTCATATTGCTCATTTACCTAGTCTGTCAAGCTCAAAATAATTTTGAATTCATGTTATATGAAAACTGGCTGAAGGGAACTTGTGATATTTAAGGCTGGAGCAGATTCAAGAACGAACAAGATAGCTATCATCAATTACTTGAAAAGATATCACCAAAAAATTTGTTGTTCTATATGACCCTAGGGGACAACCAGGAAAGTGTGGGTAGATGTTGCAAAAGGCAGATTAAGACTTGATGTAAGGGGAAAATGACCCCAAAGTGAAATTATTTGCCTAAGTACGTGGTGAGCTTCCTGTCATCAGAGACTACAAATAAAGGCTGAACAGTCAGTTGTTGGGTAAATTATAAAAGGAATCCACTTTCAGATTTTGGTAGGAACTGGACAGGCTCTGAGGTCCCTTCCAATCTTGAGATTCTGTGTGGGATAAATCATTTCTGTTCCCTAATCAGTTGCCAGTCACAAAGCTTCTACTTTGCATTATCTTTCGTATTTGTTCCTCCCTTTCTAATACCATGGCAGTACAGGTCCTAAAGACTCCAGCAATACTGCCATAATAAATGGGTCTGGGTCTTTTCACTTTCATTCTCTTTCCTCCTCTCCATCCATTCTTCCAAATGCTGAAGAACTAATCTTCCTTAAACACAGATCCTATCACATTACAACTCAGATCAAGTTTTCAGTAGCTCTTCACTGCCTACCGAGAGAAGCCCAAACTATTTAACCTGACATTCAAGATCTTTAACAATCTGATGTCCCTTATGCTCTTGATGTACACTATATTCTCTTATTATTGTGAAATTTGAATATTATCCATCCATGATGCATTATCCTGTGCTTTCACAATTCTGTGACCCCTAGAGAGACGGAGACTTATAATCCAAACCAGCAAAGAAAAGAGGGCTATTTCCCAAACAATGATTTGTTGGAGAGCTCCCAGACTCAGTCTCAAAGACAGAAGCCTGGGATCTCCTGGATATTCTAGCCTCTTAGAAAGAAAAAAATCAGAATGATAGCCTTCTGGGGTCAGAAGGGAGAGGTGCTGAATAGCACAGCCATTTGGAAAGAACAGGATTTTATACATGACCCCAGATATCCAAGGATGGGAAGCAAAAGAATAACTATGAATAATGGAAAAGCAAAAATTTGCATTGTACCCTTCACTCAGACACTACTTCTCAAATGGAAAGCCGGTTGCTCTTCTAACAACCCTAAATATGTTTTCCTTCTGGAGAGAATCCAAACACCTAATATATTACTATAAAATTGGTGACCTATGGAGATCCCTGGGGTGAAGGCAAGAATCACTGAAATGAGGGACTATCTTGTTAGCAATCCCAAATTATTTTCCTTCTGAGGGAATTACAACTAATTAAGGCAATATTATAAGTATTATAATCATTGGAGTTCAATAGATTATAATGTATAAATTAGCAGAAAGAAGGGAATTTTATTAACTGCTTATGGGTAGTAAAAGTAAGGTATTTTATGTTGTCTTGCATTTTTAACAGGGTGAAATTAAGAACAGTCTTTATATTCAATAAGTATTATTATCTTGCATATCTTGCCCCAGAAGCTAGGCTGTTCTACCCACATCTGAGTTTTAGATATGGGCTACATTTGTGAGGTTCAGAACATGTCAGAGACATAATTTTGGCTTAGTTCCCCAAAACTGAACCCAGTACATGTAAACTCAGATGGTGCACTTTCTGGGCAGTGTCTACTGTTTTTTAACTAACATTTGTCTAAGTTTTCTCCACAGTTACATTTACCATCTACTTTCCAAATCCTGGGACCACAAGACAATGCTGAGTTTCTCTAAGAATCTTCCTCATCTCCGGCATACTCTGTGAGTTCCACAGAAAGAATAAGGAATTCATTTCTTCAAGTCATATTTTCTGAGAAAGAGTGGTTAAACCGAGTTACTCTCTTACGTGGTAATTCTCTATACCCTTTAGT
Source organism: Antechinus flavipes (assembly GCF_016432865.1). Classification (NCBI taxonomy): domain Eukaryota; kingdom Metazoa; phylum Chordata; class Mammalia; order Dasyuromorphia; family Dasyuridae; genus Antechinus; species Antechinus flavipes. The sequence continues at coordinate 380,992,939 of NC_067400.1, read as the reverse complement.
CAAGATAATAATAGCTTGTTCCTTCCTTCATATATTACCTCACTTGATCCTCACAGCAACCACCTAGAGCTGCTGTACAAAAGGCAATTATCATTCTCATTTTATAGTTGAGGAAACTAAGTATCAGAGGTTAAATGTAAACTCCTGGAGGGCAGGATTTGTTTTGGCTTCTTTCTTGTTATATCTTCCTTCATCCAGAATCAGTACCTGACACAAATATTTATTCACCAATAAATGTTTGGTGAATTGAATTAAAGGGAGACCTGCTCAAGGTCACCTCAATAGTAAATCTGGAAGTCAAAATTTAAGTTCAAGTTCTTGGATTTTCATCCCAAGGCTCTTTAAAAAATATTATGTCTCTCTGCCAAATTCTCAACTCAAGAGCTCAAGCTGTTGTACAAATAACTTTCATTATTCTGCAGACTGCGTTTATAATGAGTATTTCTAAGTAGCTCTAAAATGAAAAGAAGAAAAGGAAAAGTGAGGAAGGAAAAAAAAGGAGAGGCCAGAAAGAGGGAAGGCAAATGGAAGAGAGCAAGCAACCACAATTTCGAATGACAGGAAAACACTTGTTTAGCAAGGGCTCAGAACTTACTACTGGCAATAAGCCCTTTCACCAAATGACCTTATCTTTCCTATCTAATGACCTTCATCTCTCATTAAGTCCTATGCACAGGACACTCTGCTCCAGCCTGGCCAACCTACTCATCCACCCGCAAAATGACTTTCTCATTCCTCTGCTTTGGCACAGAATTCTCTCTTTATTTAGACTGACCTCACTTAGCTTCTTCAATCCAGTCCCTCTCCTCCTTCAAAAAAGCTGATCCTGAGTCCCTCTTCCTAAAGCACCATCCCAAACTTTGTTCATTCCATTCTCTTTGGCTTCCCCAGAACTTCACCATTTAGTTCATACTGGTTATAATTCGCAATTACAATAACATCCAACATTTATATGGTGTTTTAAGATTTACCTGGTACTTTGCAGACATTATGAACCTTATAAATATTATTAACCCCATTTTGCAGATTAGGATTTAAATGATTTATCACATGACTATCAAGTGAAGAAACAGGATTTTAATCCAATCTGGCCTGATTCCAAGTACAGCACTGTTTCTACTACACTGGCTCTCATATTTCCATAATACTTGTCCTTTGGAGATTCAGTGTAGCATAACAGAGCGAGCTCCACAACTGGAGTTCAAAGACATGGCTTAAATCCTGGCTCTTTGTACTTAGGAGTTGAACCACTTACAGTCATTCAACATCCTTGATCTTCTGTAAAATGGGGAGCTCCAGCCCTCAATGCAAGGGGATAAGCATCTAAATACCTACTGTAAAGTATTTTGAAGTCATGAAGCACTACATGGAAGTTACTATTCCTCCAACCCCGACCTTTTCTCGCCATCTTTTTCTCAAGCTGGGAAATGTGGAAATGTCACAGATAGAAAAATTCAGCTATCACCGACATCATCAGTAGTAATAACAATATTAATACATATGAACTATATAGTGAAATTCTGGGGAATGCCAAAGAGAACAGAATAGACAAATACTTATCAACTAGTTTATAGATTCCCAGCTTAGAGAGAGTCAACTACAATATTATATTGTATTTCATATTCCTGACTAGCTGTATGATCCTGGACAAGTCAATTAAACCATTTCTGTCTCAGTTTCCTCATCTATAAAATGAAGTTAATAATAGCACCTACTTCCCAAGGTTGTTGTCAGGATCAAATGAAATGTTGATCATAAATGTATTTAGCACAGTGCTTGATACATAATAAGCATCATATAAATGAAGCAATTATTTTGCACAAATTTAGTTTATTGCAGAATCAAAACTAGAATTAGGGCCTAGGTTACCAAATTCATTCCATCATTCAAATAAAATAAAAAAAAATAAACAATAAAAAAACTGAAGTCCCATTAGAATCTCAAACTCAACAAGTCTATAAAAAACAAATTTATTATCTTTTCCCCAAAACCACCTTCTTCTTCTTCTTCTGAGATAACTATTTCTACTTTTTTCCTTATTTTTGTATTCCTAGTGCTTGGCACACAGTAAATGCTTCATAAATTCTCTCCTGTGTTCAAATCATGGTGTTATCTTTGCCTATTCCTTCTTATGTCACTGCCCATGTCAATCACCAAATCCTGTCAATTTTTTCAGATCTATCCCCCTCCTCTCTATTGCCACTGCCCCAATATACACTCTCATGGAGAGGAAATCAATCAAGACAAAAAAAATTTATTATGGCCCTTCTATATGCCAGATACGGTGCTAGAATAAAGTGTTTCCTAGTCTCGAGGAGCTAATATTGCATAGAATCCTAAGGCTCAGAAGGGACTCTAGAAGGGACCTTTAAGCCCAACCTTTCTCATTTAATAAATGAGGAAACCAAAGCCTAGGAAGGTTCTGACTCATTTGAGCTATGTATACTATAAAACTTCAATACTGAAAAGGGCCATAGATCATCTGATAGTGAATTAAACTTTTTACTGAATTAAACTTACATGACAACATTTTTTCATAATAGCCATCTTTTTTTATTGTTGAAATGACCTTGAAAATGTTATGACCACCCCAATCTCTGACTAAACCTTCCTAGGCAGGAGAAACTCACTACTACAAAAGACAGTTCATTCCACTGTGGGAGCGCTCTATTAGGAAGGACTCTTAGAACCTATTGTTTCTTGTTCTGTTTATGCTCCAGCCAAAGAAATCTTTCATATAACAACCCTACAAATAACTGAAGATATTAATCATGCCCCTCTTCCCCTACTCAATTATGTCTTTGCTCCTCCAGGATAAACTGCCTCAGTCATTTCAACAGATCCTCATGTAATCTGGTTTCAGGACATAATGGTCCTAAAATACAGTGATAAGAGCTAGATTCAACCAGAGGTATGGTCTGACCAGAATAGAATAAGGGGGAACTATCAGCTTCCCTGTTCTTTTATTTGATGCAGCACTAGCTATGTCATAGATGCTTCTTAATTTCATCGATTTAAGAATAGGAAGGAAGTTCAGAGGTCAAGGTCATGTAGCTCAATCTCTCCCCCACAGATTTTTTTTTCACTGAAAGGTCAGAGGAGTAACTAGATCACACTTGAACTTGTAGTATCCTAGGACTCTTAGGTCTTTTCCATATAAACTTTTGTCTTGCCAGCTTGACACTATAGACAGAACACTGGATATTCCTGGATGATCTTAGCCAAAAGGGTAGCATGGATAATGAAGCACTATCTATATTAAACATATATGCACCAAGTGAGGTAGCATCTAAATTCTTAAAAGAGAAACTAAGAGAGCTGCAAGAAGAAATAGACAGTAAAACTATAATAGTTGGAGATCTTAACCTTGCACTCTCAGAATTAGATAAATCAAACCACAAAATAAATAAGAAAGAAGTCAAAGAGGTAAATAGAATACTAGAAAAGTTAGATATGATAGATCTCTGGAGAAAATGTAATGGAGACAGAAAGGAATACTTTCTTTTCAGCAGTTCATGGAACCTATACAAAAATTGACCATATATTAGGACATAAAAACCTCAAACTCAAATGCAGTAAGGCAGAAATAGTAAATGCATCCTTTTCAGACCACGATGCAATGAAAATTACATTCAACAAAAAACCAGGGGGAAGTAGACCAAAAAATAATTGGAAACTAAATAATCTCATACTAAAGAATGATTGGGTGAAACAGCAAATCATAGACATAATTAATAACTTCACCCAAGAAAACGATAATAATGAGACATCATACCAAAATGTATGGGATGCAGCCAAAGCGGTAATAAGGGGAAATTTCATATCTCTAGAGGCCTATTTGTATAAAATAGAGAAAGAGAAGGTCAATGAATTGGGTTTGCAACTAAAAATGCTAGAAAAGGAACAAATTAAAAACCCCCAGTCAAACACTAAACTTGAAATTCTAAAAATAAAAGGTGAGATCAATAAAATTGAAAGTAAAAAAACTATTGAATTGATTAATAAAACTAAGAGTTGGTTCTATGAAAAAACCAACAAAATAGACAAACCCTTAGTAAATCTGATTAAAAAAAGGAAAGAGGAAAATCAAATTGTTAGTCTTAAAAATGAAAAGGGAGAACTCACCACTAACGAAGAGGAAATTAGAGCAATAATTAGGAGTTACTTTGCTCAACTTTATGCCAATAAATTCGACAACTTAAATGAAATAGAAAAATACCTCCAAAAATATAGCTTGCCCAAACTAACAGAGGAAGAAGTAAATATCCTAAACAGTCCCATCTCAGAAAAAGAAATAGAACAAACTATCAATCAACTCCCTAAGAAAAAATCCCCAGGACCAGATGGATTTACATGTGAATTCTACCAAACATTTAAAGAACAATTAACTCCAATGTTATATAAACTATTTGAAAAAATAGGGATTGAAGGAGTCCTACCAAACTCCTTTTATGACACAGACATGGTACTGATACCTAAAACAGGTAGGCTGAAAATAGAGAAAGAAAATTATAGACCAATCTCCCTAATGAATATTGATACTAAAATCTTAAATAAAATATTAGCAAAAAGATTACAGAAAATCGTCACCAGGATAATACACTATGACCAAGTAGGATTATACCAGGAATGCAGGGCTGGTTCAATATTAGGAAAACTATTAGCATAATTGACTATATCAATAACCAACCAAACAAAAACCATATGATCATCTCAATAGATGCAGAAAAAGCATTTGATAAAATCCAACATCCATTCCTAATAAAAACACTTGAGAGCATAGGAATAAATGGACTTTTCCTTAAAATAGTCAGGAGCATATATTTAAAACCATCAGTAAGCATCATATGCAATGGGGAAAAACTGGAACCTTTCCCAGTAAGATCTGGAGTGAAGCAAGGTTGCCCACTATCACCATTATTATTTAATATCGTATTAGAAACACTAGCCTCGGCAATAAGAGTCGAGAAAGATATTAAAGGAATTAGAGTAGGCAATGAGGAAACCAAACTATCACTCTTTGCAGATGATATGATGGTATACCTAGAGAACCCCAGAGATTCTACTAAAAAGCTATTGGAAATAATTCATAATTTTAGCAAAGTAGCTGGCTACAAAATAAATCCCCATAAATCCTCAGCATTTTTATACATCACCAACAAAACCCAACAGCAAGAGATACAAAGAGAAATTCCATTCAGAATAACTGTTGATACCATAAAATATTTGGGAATCTGGATGATCTTAGCCAGGTTATTGGGCTTCCACTGGTTTCAGACCTCCCCATCTGTACAATGAGGGGTTGAATCAGAGGGTCCTCCCACATCTTGAGTTTTGGGGTTTTTTTTTGAGTCAAAGTACAGAATTTTCCCTTCACATCTACTAAATTCCTTCACTCATGTCTTTCTGTTATCCATGGCATCTGCTATTTCCACTTTGGAACAGTAAAACTATATTCTTGCCACTACCCAGAGCTAGGTATTTAGGGTCATGAACATACCATTCTGTAATGAGAGGTATTGTCACTGAGTTGTTATATCACTGTAAATATAATGGCCATCTTAAAAGTGTTTAATAGCTGGGGCAGTGCAGTGGTTAGAGCACCAGTCCTGAAGTCAGGAGGACCTGAGTTCAAATCCGACCTCAGATATTTCACACCTCCCAGCTGTGTGACCCTGGGCAAGTCACTTAACCCCAATTGCCTCAGGAAAATAAAAGTGTTCAAAAGCTGTATCCTATCACCAAACAGGGATACAGATTTATTTAATTTGCTGATGTCATAAGAAAGCAGACATAACACAGAGAAGTCCTGCACTAAGGAAATCTGAAGGGGTAAAGAATAACAAATGTTCAAAGTCAAGAAACACAAAAAATAAGACAGCCTGAATAGAGGTCTGGAATAAAGCAAATAAGTGCATGGGAAATGGCAGATTACCACTGAATATTTAAAGGTAACATTATTTGTTACCTAAAGTTAATCATCCAAATCTCAGAAAAGCAAAAGAAAAACTTCCAAAGGGATGGTTGTTTGCACCATTGCAGGAAGTAAATTATAAAAGATGTGAAGATATAAAAACATTGCCCTGAATTTGGACAAGGAAGAAAAAGTCAGGATATGACTCTGGGATTCTAAGGAAGGGCTGACTATCAATCACCCTTCTGAGAAAACCAAATCTAGGAGTTCTGAAATAGATAAATGACTATGGTGTGAGGGTGGGGAGGCACAGAGTAAGGGGACTATTTGGACCACTGACTTATTTTTCTTCTTTGCTACCTTGTCAGGTAACATTCTGTTCTTCCCCTGACCTGAAAAATAGAGCTGCATCCCAAATTCCAGTGGAGCTGATGGTGGTTAGAGAACATGTTTACAAATGCATATCTATAAACATCTATGTGTATCTACATACTTATATAAACAAACATGTATATGCAGAAAATCCCACTGTGTATACATGCATATGTATATATTATTGTATATAGACATATTAGCACAATACAGCTTAATAAATATCTATTCTATATGATATATATATAAAATACATAATATATAACATAATAATTAGCATTTTATGTATTTTACAAATATGTCATTTTATCTTCAAAACAATCTTGGAAAGTGTTATTGTCTCCATTTAGCAAATGAGAAAACTGAAGCAAAAGATGATTAAGTGTTTTGTCCACTGTCACATAACTAATAAGTATCTAAGATTTTAACTGGGGTCTTCCTGACCCCTAGTCTACTACTCTTATACATGGTAACACACATATGGAAAATGAGGGGATTCATCTAAGGCAGGGCCAAAAGTCCCTATCAGGTGACCCACGTCTTCCCCCACCATACCATGCTGTTTAGAGAAGAGATCAGAGGATAGTAAGACTTATAAGGAAAAGCTAATTAAAGAAACATATTAACCTAGAAAAGACAAGGAGCCCTTATAATAGTCTTCAAGAACAAAAAAGATTATTCTAAAGGTAAGTGACCAAACATTCTCCAGCTCCATCAAGAGCAGAAGTAGCAGCAGCGGCCTATATGTATATCTATGTCTAGCTACCTGCATAGATACATATACATATATATGCATATATAAAAATCTCTATCTATATGAAGAGCAACAGCTATTTGTTCTTTGGATACTACCATTCCTAGAGAGGTTCTTAATGCTTCGTGTGGAAGGAACAAGGAACAAGTAGTTACTGAATAAGTACAGCAAGTGGCATGTGTCGAGAAAAGCACAAAGTCTAAAAGCCCCTGCCTTAGAGGAGTTTACAAACTATTGGGAGCATATGATTAAAGTCAAATTGAGATCTGTTAAAGACCGCTTAAAAGGCCGCAGTCTCCCACTGCATCTCCAGTGGTCCTGATATATATCCTGCCACCAGACCCAGATGACTCTGGAGGAAGGAGTCTGGTTGGTGACTTTGTACAGCCACCCTCCCTTAAATCCAATTCATTTGCAGGTCATGGCATCTCCTCCCTGAGGTCGTGGTCGTCTTTGAGAAGGAAAGATAAAATAAACAACGACAACAACAAAACAGCCAGCCAGCGCACTGAAGGGGCCTACAAGTTATGCAATTCCTCAGGCCTTCAGGACAAAGACTTGTATGATTCCTCTGCTGAGTGGGAATCTTTTCTTATCTGAGACTTCAGAAGAGCAAAATCCAAGCAACAGTTCCATAAAGATTTGCATTCTTCACAATTCTGGCCTTTCCAGGCTGGGCCATTTGCATAGATCTCAAAAATAAACTATGACTTTATTCTGAAGCAGTAGCATTAGGTAGCAGTGCAAGCCTAGACCAGAGTGTCCATAATAGGGGGAAATGATTCGACTGTATTCTCTGCTAGTAAAAAGAACCCAAGGTATTGCTGAATGTTTTTATTACCCCAAGGGAAAAAATTCTCTTTACCATCTTTCAGATAGCTCCTGAAATCCTACCTCCTTTTCTGAGTGATCAAATGAAAGTATGACAGCATCTAAAAAGCAAGCTCTGACTGGACATGTGCTCCCTCTTGGCTATCTTCCAAACAAACCCCAATTATGCTCTGACCCTGCCTCTCCATCCCCAAAGTATTTATCCTTTACCTGTGTGTGATGCATAGGGCAATTTGGAAATGAATGCTGCGTAACGTTCCCTTACTGACACTATTCTTTTTTTGTCTCTCTATTTCAGTACTGTCCTTCTCGGATCACAATCCTTCTGAAAGGATCCCCAACTTTTTGGTCGCTTGACTTGTAATGGGGGAGACTGGCCCACCAAGGCCCTGGCTTAGAGTGAGCCCAACATGCTCTGCCTGCCAGCAATCCTCAGGGAGGTGAGACTCCCAAGCTGGAGAGGCCATAATCCTGAAGAATGCAAACCTGTATGGAATCGCTGCTTGGATTTTGCTGAGATGGGAAAACAGTCTTCAGCAAAGTGTCTTTGGAGATGTAAGCTCTGGAAGCTAAGGTTTTTTCCTCTGGTACTAGCCTTCCTTGTCCTGGGGGCTGGAATGTGGAGCCCCTTCTGAATCTATGTTATGGACAGTTGTGGCTGGCTGTTTTACAAAACATTACTAACCAAGATTGCCGTTGTTTTTCCTTTCTGTTTCCAGAAATGTGTTATGGAGGGAGATTTCCTTCTTCCCTCTCCCTATTCCATTATGAGCATGCACATATATCCTCCAACTTATTTTTTTTCCTTTTGGCTTACAACGGGGTTGTAAAAATCAATAAAGTTACCTAGATATCAGCAAAAGGAGAAAAGACTTTTAAATGACAACTAAAATGAAAACTGAAAAAATCTCTTTCTCCGCATGGTTTTTGAGTGAGAAAGGAGTATTATGAGTTAGCTTTGGTGTGGAGACAGAGGTAAGCAGCCAGCTGCTGCCAGCTCCCTCCTCTCCTCACCTAGCCTCCAGGTGGCCATGAAGGCCTGGCATCCCTCCTTCTCTTCTCCCTTTCTGTTTATTCTTTCCTGGTCTTAGGTGAAATTCTTCCCTGATCTTAGAGATGGAGCAGGCTAAGTTATGACTTTGTGAGCTTCAAAAGGTTCAAAGATCTGTCACTAGACTCAGTAATGCAATTTGCAGTAGCAGCAATCCAGCTCAGTGAAAACCAGTCTGAAAGAGTCAAATGCTTGGCCAGCCCAGCATTAAACTGACCCCACAACTTTGTTTTGTAAGCAAGGGAGTAACTAGTCCATAGGCCATGCAGCTTGATGGGGGAATGTTTTACAACAAGCATTTTAAATCTGGGCCCACTAGGCCCAGGGATAGAACAGTAGAGGAGGGTATGATCATAATTTGGGAGATTACACTTTCATTCTACTAAAACTTCCCAGTAAATATGCCTTTGTAAAAGGTTACTGCACTAATTGATTAAATGACATAAAGGAGATATTAACTGACAATAAATCTAGAGGGAAATATACTGGATTAAGACTTATGAAAAAAAATACTAGAAAATTACTTGATTTCTCAGGATTATTCCTCAAACCCAGAGGGGAGCAGGTAATACTTTGGGGACTCAAGCTGTTAATCTGAGTGTAGATCAGAAGAGGGAGCCCCAGATTATTTGCTATATACTACTTATTTCAGTGCCATACAAATTTTTCTGGTCTCCTTCCTGATCAGTAGTTATGTGGTTTCCCAAAACACACATGAACACACATAGAGACCCATATACACATATATGTCTTTATTTTAGGGTGAAATTACTTATTAGTATATTTATTAAGGCTACATGTTTAGATATTCAATTTTTTTCTAATATATATTTAATTCCATATTGCTTCCCTTTTGTCTTTGTATCTCCAAAGCTTTTTATCTAGTTGGAAAATATATTCTTTGGTTGATCTTTTTTGCTTAATTTTACTTATTTCTTACTTATTTGGGAAACATCAATAGAAAGTTACCTAGATATCAGCAAAAGGAGAAAGTATAACAATTTTTTAAATTTGTTTTTGGGAAAAAGTCAGTTTTATTCAACTGGTTCTTTGAAAAGGTGGCAAAGCTTCTTAGAGTAGTTTGTAGTATCACCAACCAGTGAATCATGGACCATATCAGTATGAGACTTCCATTACTCCATATCTTGTTGCATCAAATGATTCTTAGATTTCTCAATACATCTCTAACCTCTCCCTTGCCTCCCCAACCTTGTATCTCCAACTGTACTGGACATCTTGATTTGGAGGTCCCATAGAACTTATCATCCTTCCCCAAACTCTCTGCCCACTTCCTAACTTCCATATTACTGTCAAGGATATCACCAGCCTCCCAGTCCCTCAGATTCATATCCCAGATGTGCAGTTCTCAATTTCTCTCATCCCCTCCATCACATCTGATAGTTGCAAAGTCCAACCATTCCCCCTCACAAAATCTCTTATATATAGTTCCTTCTCTCCTCTGACAAAATCACCATCCTGGAGCAGGCTCTCATTCCCTTATGCATGAAAACAACTGTAAATAACTGCAATACACTTCTGTTTGGTCTTTCTTCCTCATTTCTTTTCCTCCTCCAGTCCATCCTCCATTCAGCTATAAAAACACAGCTCAAAATCATGACATATTCCCCAGTGGTTCCCTATCACCTCAAAGATTAAATATAATCATATCACATTTATTTTTATTAAAATAGTATATGTTAAATATAAATCCTCTTCCTAATTTTTAAAGCCCTTTATAACCTGGACCATTTCTAATTTTCCAGTCTTTTCTTCCTTTCTATATATTCTATGGTCCAGTGACACCAGCGTTTCTGTTCATTTTCATTGGCCATCCCACATGTTAGGAATGTTCCCCGCCCCCCCTTCACCTCTATATTCTGGCTTTTCTAATTTCCTTCAAGTCCGAGTTAAAAATTCACTCTCTGCAAGAAGCCATTGCCTGACATCCTTAATGTTTGTGCCATCCTTATGAGAGTATCTCCAATTAATCTTGCATATATGTTATCTGTATATAGCAGTTTACATAGTTTCCCCTTCTTAGAGCTGAGGGCTGAGGTTATTTTTGCCTTTCTTTGTGTCCTCATCATTTAGCATGTTGCAGATTTTACTTGATCCTAGATTATTATTAAAAAAAAACTCTTAAAAAATCTTTCTGATTCTAGAGATCATAGAGCTAGAGCTGGAAGGACCTCATGTCATCTAGTCCAACTCCCGGATTTTACAGTTTGCAGGGAGATTAAGTCACCTACACAAATTTACACAGGTCACAAGGGGCAGATCTGGGATGCTAATGAAAGATCCTCTAAACTGATTAATTTTGAAGACACTATAAGTACTATAGCACCCATCTCATAGGATTCCTGAGAGGGCCAAATATTATAATGTATGTAAAGAATTTTGTGAGCCTTAAAATAGGGCAGCTAGTGGCGGTAGTGGATAGAGAATACCAGAGTTCAAACCTAAACTCAGACAATTATTAACTGGGTAATTCTGGGCAAGTCATTTTAACCCCATTTGTCTCAGTTTCCTCATCTATAAAATGAGCTGGAGAAGAAAATGGCAAACTACCGTAGCATCTTTGCCAAGAAAACCCCAAATAGAATCACAAAGAATCAATAGAGGCTAAAAGAACTGAATCAAAAACAAAACCTTAAACTATTATTATTACTATTGTATTTTTTTTTCCTTTTCCAAAATTTTCTTACAGATGACACAATTAGACTATATATACACTATTTTGTATTGTGTGCGTGTGCTTTTTTTTTTCATGTCAGCTCTTCAGCTAGATAATATATCTCTTAGGGACAAGGTCTGTATCTTCTATCTCTTTGTATCCCCCACGATGTCTACCTAGCTCAGTGCCTGGCAGAGTTAGGTACCTAAATTAGTAAACAATCTTTGAGAAGTACTGAACTATAGGTTCAGCATTTAAATTCCCCCAAATCTCAGGTCTTCACTTAGTTCAAAACATGACATAAGGCAATGATTTAGAAAGACAATAGTGACAATGCAGCTCTTTGTAACCCTATGGGATTTTAATCTGGTTTCTATAGAAGTACATAAATCTTAGGCAAAGTTGGGCTGTATATGGAGAATCCAACCAAAAATTATTTCTCTTTAAAGTCAGAAGAACAAAGAGAAAATTAGGATATTTTTATGTAGGTAGATATAGGAATGGGGAGTCACAGTCCTCAACTCACATGTACCACTGGCATTGAAAGTTTCCATAACTTTATGATCAATCTATTAGGAGTTCAGAAATTGTGTTTTTTTTTCCTTTTTGTACCACTAAAAAAAGGAATTCTTATTTAGTGTGAAGAACCTGGACTACAACTCTATAACTCTGGGTCGCCTGAAATATCAGGAACTAAGTAAATGAACTTGGGCAAGTTGAATCAATTTAGGTCTTCAGTTTCCTCATCCACAGATGGGGGTTAAAACAGATGCATCTCTCAGATCTGTCCCAATTCTATTAATCTGTGGATTCTATATTATCACTGGGGAGTAAAACTGTAGATTTTTTTCCTCTCAAACTAACAAAAAGAGAGTTCCAACAATGATTTCATACGATCATTTCCAAAATACGTCTCCTTCTCAAGGAAAAACCTTAAGAGGAAAGAGGGGGTTGCCTTCTTTTCAGAAACTTCACAAGTTGCAAGAGAAAGCCATTTCTCTGAGCCCAACCTTGACCAATGAGAATTTGAATTTATGGCTGAAGATTAAGTGACCTAACATTTAAGTGGCCAAACAAAAATCTAAATGTGTTACCCCAATACATTTCTGAGAGAAATTTGTAAATAAGCATAATTTTATTTTTTCAAAGAAAGGTTTCCTCTCAGTATCCCCAACAGATTAGAAAGATGTGCCAATAAATACTACCACCACCACCAATATCATCATCATCATCATCATCATCATCATCATCATCATCATCAGTGACTGTTCCACCAACAACATGGCCTTCCCTTGAGCCATTGATAAGGAAACTAGGAGACTGATTAATCTGCCCAGTGTTCCTGCAGACTCTTTTATTTCATTCTATTTTTAAAATGGACAGACTAGGGTTAGGGCAGATGGAATTAAAATTCAGAGGTTTAATAGGGCATACAAAACCTTATTCTCTCTTCATATCATTGTCTATTAAACAATCTAACACAGAAGCCCAGAACTGGAGAGAGGGTATTTAGACCCCCACCTCCAAATAGAATTTACCACCAAAAATCATTTTCTAGAAGCAGGAGTAATCTCAAATACCTTCAGGAATAGAAAATATAAAACTTCTGTTTGTTGTCCTTAGGCTCAGGAAGTCCTTCCTTACATCTAACTAAAATCACTCCTGCAATCATTTAAACCCATTCCTTTTTTGTGGTTATACTGGAAAACAGTTGAAATAGGAAAACAGTTTATCATCAGCCTTCATTCCTTCACATTTTGCAATTAGAAATTAACATTTTGTTCTCAATAAAATAAACCTAGTCATCAATTTTTACAAAATATAAAGGGAAATTAAAAATGAATTGCATCATTGTTATGACACGAAGAAGCTGAAACTCCCTTTACACACTTTATTCCTCCTCATAATATCCAGCTAAGTTTTAGTAGTAACATGTCTTTTGAAATACAACCTCCCCAAACACATGTATGTGTGCGCAAACAAATCCAAATCCAACCTTCCTCCCCACATACATTCACTAAATATCCCAAGATATAAGAGGCTTTATGGACCATTCTTTCAGAATGCCTGCCCTCCAAAAATTCCTGAACAGCCCTATCTCCTGCTTTTTTGGCTTTCTGGATAGACAACAACTTCACAGATCTGAGACCAAGATCTAGACTCTAGAGCAGGAGTTCTTCACCCTTTGGAGTTTACAGATCTCTGGCAGCCTGGTGAAACTTATTTCCTCTCTCTTAGAGGTAAATACAGAAAACAAAAAACACAGGATTTTCGAAGGAAACTAATTATATTGAAATAAAGATGTAATTTGTTTTTCTGTCCAAATTCAACTGCTCTCCTGAAACCTAATTCCTCTTGGGGGTGCACAGATCCCAGGTTAAGAAGACCTTTTCTAGACGACTAAGAGACAGGACAACTGATACTTGCAATAAAGCAAGAGTCTAATAAGCTCAATATGGTCTTTGGAGGTACAGCCCCATGAAATAGAGTTTTCTCAGTATCTGAACTCCTTTGAAGAAATTATCTTATGAGTAAGGAAATAGGGAGGGAAAAGTCAAAACTAACTGGGAAATTGTTTTTAAAAATAACTGGAAGCCAAAATTTTTATAACCTTCGAACAAACTTGGCCCCTTCCCCTCTAAGTCCATCTCACTCTCCCTTCATAGATGAGCATGTTTTAAGTAAACTGAAACATCTTTTTTTTTTAATCTCTAACATACCTACCCTAGCCAAAAAAGGAAAGTCATTTTAAATCTCATAATCCAATCATGTTGTCTAATATAGCTTAATATTATTATCATCATTCCAAGGAATTTATTAAGTCCTCCACTGAATGTGGTTCTGTGCACTGTAGCAAACAGGGCTTCTGCCTACCAAACTCCTACCTACTCCTCAAGGCTCTCTCTCTACTGCCAGTTGCCCCCCCCCCATTGCTCACTCAAAGAGAGGGACCTCAGCAGGAGGCTGAAGGTCATCCACAGGATCTGATTAACACCTGAACTCAGGAAGCCATCAATTTCAGTTCTGGGATCCCACTTCACTTAATTAATTCCATCCTCTCTAGTAGCCAGAGTTCCATTCATCAGCACAATTCAGCTAATGAGTTATCTACAGTGTGTTGGAAATGGGGAGTGAAGGGAGAAAAAAGAGAAGGGAGAGATGCAGAAAAGGCATAGTAGGGTGAGTTCTTAAAGAGTCAAATGACATCAGGGATGAAAATGGAAGAATGAGGTCAACCTCAAGGGGCCTTCATCACATAAGAAAGCCAAAAGAAACTTAGACAAGATCTAGTCCAACTCCACTATTTTACAGAAGAGGAAAATGTGACTCCTCCCCCGAGGAAATGGCTTATTCAAGGTCTCTGCTGGGGTGTGTGTCACAATATAATGAGACTCTGGGCTGCTACTATATTTCTACAGTTATCCATCCATGGGGAGAAAAGTCCTTACGCAGTCAGAGAGGCACAATTCGTAAAGCTCTCCAAAGCTCTGTTCAGCCAGAAAGAGAAAGCGTGCCTCAGCTAGAGAGCCTGGCTTAACCCTGCTTTCCCCATTAGAATGCAGCAAGAGAGCTGCAGGGCAGAGAAAAGCAGTCCCTGAGAGACCATGTCAGGCTGAGACCACCCTCAAGTTCTAAAATAACCCAACACTCCCAGGCATCCAGGATGACTTCCCTTAAGTTGTTCCATGCCCCTATTCTCCCCAAGGCACCTGAGTTTTCCTGGGAGGCCTCTCTCCCATCCAAATGCTGGGCCCAGGCTGGGCCACCTGAGAATGAAGATCTGACAGAAAAAGAAAAGATGACGTACAGAGTGCTGATGCCGGGGAAATGACGGGATGGATCCCCAGTCCTGTGAAGACTGGACTTAGCAAGGACAGCAACCATCAATGGCGGCTTCCCCTCCAATAGATTCATAACCCAGTCAGGAGCAAAAGGAGAAGGGAGGCCTACTGGCAGGAGCAGTTGAGGGCAAGATGCTTCCCAAGGGTTAATAGCTTCCAAGCTAAGCTTCCCTCACTCTCATTGCAGATGGCTCTTTTCCTAAACTAACTGAAATGTCCTCCTGTTCCATGGAGACACAGAAAGGTCCTAAGGCTCCGTCCGCAGTATTAGGAGACTGGAGGTTCAAAGTTAGCCTGAGTAAGTGAAATGGTTCAGGAGCTATCTCCAGTTTTGAAAATTAACACAAATCAGAGAAGTGACTTAGGAATGCCCTGTGGACATACTGCAGACAAGGAGAAGGGAAGAACACAGAACATATCCCTGCAGGGAGTGTCTCCGGGATTACTTACTCCCCCCATAAAGAAGACACTGTTCTGGCCCTCTAGTTCAAGGGGCCCGGTCTCCCGAGAAGGCCCCCAAGCAACTACACTGACTGCCCTGCAGGGAGAGCCAGAGCCCTCTCCTCAACTAACAAACTTTTCCAGAGAAAAACTGTTCTCTTTCTCTCCCAGATAAAAAGCCAACTCACTCACCGATCAGGCCTCGGGGGGTTGGGAAGAGCAGAGGGTGGAAGGAGAAGGTAGATTAAGGCAGGAATTTCGCTTTTAAAAACAAAAAAGCAAATAATTCAGGCTTCTGCTGACTTCTTGGTAAGGAAATCAGTCCCAGAGCGGAGCTACAGACCCCTGTTCTGGAAAACCTCCCACCAAGCGGACCTGCTGTGCTGGTGGGCAGGAGGTTGGGGTGTGGTAGGCCCAAGAACCAGGCAGATAGGGACTCCCCTTCACTGCGTGAAGCCTCACATCCCAAAAATGAAGCCTTCCTGAGCCCTTCTATCACTCCTCTATCTAAAGAGAAGTCCTTGGAGATGATGGGGTGGGGGTGGGGGGAGTGAAAAAGCACACACAGCAGGTTTATTCTAAGTACAAAAGGCAGAGATTCCCCCAGGAGCTAGCCCCAGGAAAGTAAAACCTCAGGAGGCCCAACAGGGTCAAGAATAGTGAGTCCCAACTGTACTACTATCCTCATGCAAGGGACTTGGGTCCCAGGGAAAGTCATTATTTACACTTTTTCTACTACCCCTCCCCCAAAAAGAAAAAGAAGGGCAGGGCTACAGTCTGACACCCCCACCCCACCTTGGCACCCTGATGGGAAGATGCTGCTAACAAGCACTGCAGTATTGCAGGGGCTGAGATGGGGGAGGGGGAGGGGAGCCAACTTTGTAGAGTCTCTAGCCCCACCTCCCCTTGGGCCCCCCTTCTCTCTTAGGTGGGATGGGGCCTGTCTGAACTATACCTCCAGAGGATGCAGGGATGTCGGGGAGTGGAAGGAAAAGAGGAGGGGGCCTGTATTCCCCTCTCAGCTTACCAGGATAGCTTGAATCCTTTCATTAGTACAGTCACGATAATCCACTGACCATGTCCTTATCATCCCCCTTCCAGCTCCGGAGGTCCCAGGACATATTGGAAAAGATGACGGAATCCCAAAAGAACAGAATCTCATGTAATTTGACTTGTACCAAAAGGGAAAGAGACAGAGATGCTCCTTCTCCCCTCTTCCTTGTCCTTCACCAGCTGGAATCTAGGCTCAGAATCATAGGACAGTTTCTGCAAACCCAGCCCTACACTGGAGCACCCTGCTTTCCCCGCCGCCGGCACCGCCGCCGCCAGCTTCTGCTGAAGATGGGCAGCACTGGCAAGGCTGCAAAACAAGCTCCGGGAGTTGCTGTCAATGGTGGAGCCCGCCGGCCGGCCACCTACCCAGCCCGCTGCTGCTCAGTAGCAGCCTCCGGTCGGAGGCAGAGGGGAGTCAGAGAAGAGCACGAAAACCCAGCTGAACAAGCACCTCTCTTCCCCCAGGCAGCAGCTCCCCCTGCTCCATATAATCTCCTAATCAATGCAGTACCCAAGCAAAGCAATGCCAGCTACTTCCGCCCATTTAAAGACACAGAACATGTTTTGTCCCTAGATGGGACAGAATGCAGGGGAAGGGGTGAGGGAAGCAGGGGAGGGAGGAACAGAGAGGTTTGAAGTTAAGCTTCCTTTAATTTGGATCCCCCGAAGGGTTAACAACTGGCTGGCTGGTGGCTGAGATCCAGGACTGTTGGCACAACTCCTGAAATCAGATGGGGATGAGGAGGGAGGCTGAGTTTGACCTGAAAGGCCTCTTGTAGAGTCCGGAGGTACCTAGGCAAGGCGGTCTGCAGGAGACCCCTTAAAGAGAACCTCCTCTCCCCAGCCAGGGCGGGGCAAACTCCTAACAGTGTGATCCCCAGCAGGTCCCAGCACCCACAACGCTGAGATGTCTTCTTGACTAGGAAAAATGCAGCCAGCTCCGGGGAGCAGTGCAGAAACAATGTGTCATCCAAGATCCTTATGGACCAGGAGAATCTAGCTGGCTAGCGGCAAAGGAGGCCCTTTGGGGGGTTGGGGAGGAAGCCCAAGGATAATATGGAGAAAAAAGCACCCCTCAAAGCAATGGGAAACTTAAAAGCACAATTCTTCAGGAAGAGAGGGTAGGGAAGATCTCCTTGTAGCAAACACCTTCCAGGTAAAGCCAAATCATTTTAAGAAGATTACTAATTTCTGCCCTAATGCATCTCTCCAGAAGGGAGTTTGGGTCAGAGTTAACAAGGAAGAGAGAATGACAATTCCTCCAGTAAAGAGCACCTTCATCAAATATAGCCCAGTGAATTTGGAATCTAGAAGACCTGAATTCAAATCT
Source organism: Antechinus flavipes (assembly GCF_016432865.1). Taxonomy (NCBI): domain Eukaryota; kingdom Metazoa; phylum Chordata; class Mammalia; order Dasyuromorphia; family Dasyuridae; genus Antechinus; species Antechinus flavipes. Next base: position 380,974,677 of record NC_067400.1, on the reverse strand, counting down.
ATCCTCAGACACTAGCTATGTGATCTTCTGAAGATCATTTAACTTCTGCCTGCCTCATTTTCCTAATCTGTGAAATGGAACCCACTTCCTAGGATGTGAGGATAAAATGAGATATTTGTAAAGTGCATTATCAACTTATCATCATCATCATCATTACTAATATAAGTCTTTACCTTAGAACTTGCCAGAAAGCTTCACTGATGTATGCACATTATGCTCACATCATCTACATCGATGTTAACATACATAATGTTTTAATGTTTGCAAAGTGCTTTACATATACTACCTTATTTGATCATAAGTATATGCAAATGTGAACATAGCTCTCAGGAAATTTTAATTGCTTTCTACAATCCTAAGTGAAACATCAGCAGCTCCCTTCCTAGGGCCCAGGGCTTTCTCGGCACTACCCAATCTCCCTCCCTCTGTCCCTCATCCTGCCCATCCCTCCCATGCCTGCCTCCCTACCTCCCAACCAAAGCAAGCATTGATTCTGTCTGGTTTTCCTGAGGCTATAGAATTTGTTCCCCAATCAGTGTTGGTGCACAGAATTCCTAAATGCATGACAGAGATCTTCCTGGTCCTTTTGGTTTTAGCCAAGGGATGCCTTCAAATTATTTTCAGGCTTTAAAACAAAGCCCCATCTATGTTTTCAAGTCCTCTAATTGCAGGGACAGACTTCTGTGCATTTAGACTATAGACAAGTCCACTTTTACCATTTCTCAGCAGATTCCCAGTCGGGTAGAACAGTGGCTAGTTTTAAAGTTAGGAAGCCATGAATTCTATAGTAAGGAATAAAGAACTTTACTTTTTTATAAGTAGCTTATTGATTCAAGGGAATTTCTAGGTATTTCATGGATATCCAAGCAGGCTGATAAAGCCTATGGACCCCTTCTCAAAATATTGTCTCTAAATACAAAAAGTAAAATGCACAGGATTACAAAAGAAACTTTTTTAAAATAGAAATACAATTGTCAAAACACTTAAAAAATAAATTTGCAGATAACCAGGTTAGGAATCCTCATTTTACTATCTACCTAGTTCGGCTCCTAGGCTGATCAGAGAGCAAAAGTTAAAAGTTATCTAGTCCTACCCTCTCATATGGGAGCTGAGATAACGGAGTCAAATTACTTGCCCATGTTCACATAGTAAACAGAAGTAGGATTTGAATCTAGGTCCTCTGACTCTAAATTCAGCTCTCAGATATTTCCCTGAACCACTCTGCCTTAACATAAGTCAACCATAGACTTATAAGTCTAATAAGTCAATAACATAATAACATAAGTCAATCCAACCATAGGATTCACCCTAAAACATTCCACTTAGATGTGACCATAAAGTCTCTTTACTGGGACTTTTCTCTGCCTCAGCTCTCCTCCTACTCTGATCAGTTCCAAATTTCCTTTTTCTGAAGGAAGTGTTTCTTCTTCTAAAAATGAGGGGAGTATGCTGTACACTACAGCACTTTTCTCTAATTCTACAATTCTTCAGGCCCAGGGCCCAAAATAAATCAGGAAACAAGCCCCTCCAAAAGTTAATAATAAAGTCTGTCTCTTCTGTCAGGTTGCCAGGAGCTAATTTTACAGAATTTTCAAGTTACTTCAACCTCCTCATTTTATAGTGGGGGAAACCAAACCTTAGTGAAGGAAATTAACTTGGGAAAAATTAGTCAGTCAATAAGTAGTTATCAAGCATTTATTCAATTCAACTTAATAAAGATTTGTTAAGTACCTACTAAGTGCCAGACATAGTGCTAAGAACTAGGGATACCAAAAGAGACAAAAAGCAGTCCCTGTCCCCAGGGACCTTACAAAGGGAGATAACATGCAAAGCAACATATATAAAGTAAACTATATAAATGATAAATGGGAAACAAGGAAGGCACTGAAATTAAGAGAGACTGGAGAAGGCTTTCTGTAGGAGGCTGGTTTTAGTTCGAACTTAAAAGAAAGCCAGGGAGGTCAGTAAATGAGATTGAAAAAAGTCTTCCTGTGGATGGTGAAATTTTAGGCAGGACATGAAGGAAGCCAGGAGGTAGAAGTGAAGCTTTCCATTCATTGGAAACAGCAAGGTCTCAGTTTAGGACAGTATTAGGTTGGGGAAAAGGAAATCTATATAGATTAATTCTCTTACCTTAGACTCAGCTTAGTCCTTACTTTATGAAACCAATGTCCTTAATGAAGAACCTAAACAAAGTTCAGAATCTAGAGGAAGTTTTGCAATATACAATGGCTGCAGACAGCCACTAAGCCATCTCTAGGGGAACTTAAAGGTGGAGAGGCTGTCAAGTAGAGAAGAATGATCATTTCCGTTATATTCCCATCTTTAACCTTTGGTGGATGAGCAGTCTAGCTTAAAAATGATAATTTTTTAAACCAATTTTCAGTTATTCAGATGCTAATTATCGAGTTTTTCCTTTTCCTTTTTGCGCTACTGACTTCTTGTTCCTGGATATTTCTTGACACCTTTCACAAGCAAACCCCAAGAGAAAACAAAACTCTTAAAGGAATCTTTGGCTTTTTATGAATAACCTTAATTTAAAAAAAAAAAAAAACGTTGAGGGAGGGAGTTGTGAAGGATTGGTTATGGCTGGATTCTTTTTTAAAAATCTGTTTATTTAATTAATGGAATAAAACAAGCACTTCCATAATCCATAATACAAAAAGATGATTGTTCATAAAACTGAAAACTCACTATGTGTACAACTTGATGTCAAATATGGAAGTTTTCTCTTTTCCCCCAGTACTAGGGAGATCATCAGGGGTTTGCTAAATTTGCAAGAAAGATCACATCAACAAGAAAGTGGTCTGTGCAATTCAAAGATGAATGCAATTCAAATTCTTTCCCCAAATCTTTGTGGATTAGAATTAAAGGTTGGAAACAATGTTTCTGCAGTCACCAAGTCTGAAAGTATAGACCAGCCAACATTAACTATGTGTAATGCAAATGAAATGACTGAAAAGCACACAGCCAGAGGTCTACTTCACCAAAGGGGAGGCTAGCTGCCAAGAAGCAAGGTAGATGTGAAAAGATTCCTGTTTTGACTGTAGTGGTCCCAGCCAATAATCCCTGGGAGGCTAAGGGTCAGGTGGACTGCCTAAACTGGGGGTCAGTCTCTAAGGGCTCAGCGAGCTAAACCCCAGAAAGCAAGGATACCAGGTAGCCTTAGAAGTTTCAGACTGGCCCAAGTCAGAAAAGGGGCAGGTCAAAGCTTCCATGTTGGCCAAGAGTTGGATCCAAACAACCAGTGACTGGAACTTTCAGCCTGAACAAGGGAGGGAAGAAGAGGAAGAAGAAAGAGGGGAAGGAGAGAGGAGAGGAAGAGAAACAAGGGAGGGGAGGGAAAGGGATGGGGAGGGGAAAGACAGAGGAAGGGGAGATCCTTATCTTAGAAACTAGAGGGATTTTTCTTCAACAAATGCAGGAGTGACAAGAGCCACAACATTGAGAAGCAGATATGAAATTTGTAAATATCATTTGAGCTCAACTTTTTTATTTTCTCCCTAAACGTCTTTAAGCCTACCTTCTAAGGAAGCTCTTTATTCTGTTCTCCCTGAACCCTCCCTTGCAGGCAGGCAAGCTGCAGTAATATGGAGAGGCTCTGAGCCCCAAGCAGCCTGAAAATCTGGGGCAGGCCAGTGCTGCAGTCACACACTGGGAAATCAAAGCTCGAGGCTCAGGCAGGGGAGACATCAGGCGCTGAGCATGGTATATTTAAGAAGCACTTTGGAGGTCATGAAGCAAAGGGAGGGAGCTGCCTCCGAGGCACTCCAGCCCCGCCACAGCCTTTCTGAGTAGAATCCCCTTCCAAATTGCATCTCCTCATCAGCAGAATCTGTGTGAGGGGATGGTCACGGTAGCGGATGTGCAGGGCTGAGCTGATCAGGTGCTGCTACATACTTCCTCAAGCTGCCTCCCCCCTCCTCCCTCCCTGTTCCCTCCTCCACCCTCTGCCACTATTAGTCACAGGATCTGGGGTGACAGCCTAGGCTCCCAGCATTGGTCTTGCTTTCTGGTCTGCTCATCTGTGTCAGCTCCCAGCTAAGAGTGCTCAGAGAGCACCTCCACCCCACCCACCCCCCGACATGCTACATACGGGACCTCCAGCCCAACCATCCCAACAAAACTGGCGTAATAGGAAGACTACTGTCCATAGGTGTGGGGGGAGGGGGGAGAGAGACAGACAGAAAAAGAGAGGCAGAGAGACAGACAGACAGAGACAGAGAGAGCGAGAGCAGACAGAGACAGAGAAAAGGAAAAAGAGAGAAAGAACAAGAGAGAGATAGAGAAACACAGACAGAAAGAGGGAGAGAAGGAAAGAGAATGAAAGAGAGAAGGGGAGAAAGAAAGAGTGAGAGAGGAGAGAAAAAAGAAAGAGAAAGAAAGAGAGGAGAGAAAAAAGAAAGAGAAAGAAAGAGAGGAGAGAAAAAAGAAAGAGAAAGAAAGAGAGGAGAGAAAAAAGAAAGAGAAAGAAAGAAAGAAAGAAAGAAAGAAAGAAGAAAGAAAGAAAAAAAGAAAGAAAGAAAGAAAGAAAGAAAGAAAGAAAGAAAGAAAGAAAGAAAGAAAGAAAAAAAGAAAGAAAGAAAAGAGAGAGGGAGGAAGGGAGGGAGGGAGAAAAGGAGGAAGGAGAAAGATAGAGGAGGGAGGGGAAGAAAAGGAAAGGGAGAGAGGAAGCCAAAGGTGTCAATTATCTATTTGGCCCTAAGAATGACGCCTTCTGATTCTATAACCCTGGGGGTATACTGACTATCTCATTTTCTTCCTCCTTCCCTTCACAACCTGTTATACCAGGAATTCTCCCCAAGCAAGTAACAGACAAAGCAAAGTCAAAAGTAGACTCTACTTAGCCCCATCATGTCCACAATTCCTGTACAAAATACTCTGTTGGCATGGAGCATACATATGCCCAGTGGCCAGATGGGACTCAGGAAGGGGCATGGTATCTACAGATGGGTGTCTGTATTCATCCTAGAAAAAAGACATGTCTGTTTTCCTGTCAGAACTCTAGGAGAACAGGATACATGGGGAGGGGCGCTGTAACAAGAACTACAGGGCACGGTAGTGGCTGACGGAATGAAGGAATAACCAAAATGTAAATCCTTATTACCTATGACCCATTTCCCTTAGACACATTAAAATTGTGCACTTGACTTAAAATTAAAATTAAAATTAAAAAAAGGATAAATTTGCTCAATGATCTTGAAACCTTGTTCTACTCTTAAATATTTATGTGATCATGGAAAACTCTCCTCAGTTTCCTCATCTACAAAATGAAATCTCAACACCCCTTATATCTGCGCTTTTGGTTCTACAGTCCTGAGTGAGTAACTCATTCCACCATCCTACCAGTTTCTCAGACTTAAGAGTCATCTTTTCTTCTCTTTCTCCGATTCCTTATGCCCTGTTTCTTCTATTTTTATCTCCAAAATAATCCTCAAATCCAGCGCCTCTACTTCTCGACTTCCACAGCCACTACTCCCCTTAGATCACGCTTATATCCATTCAGTCAGTCAATAAATACTTATTAATTAAGAACTCTCTAAATGCCAGGCATTGTGCTAAGTACCAGGAAAACAAAGAACAGAATAAAACAATCCCTGCCCTCAAGGAGCTCATAAAATAATAAAGACGACAACATGCTAGGAACTATTTACAAACTATATCCAAGATAAATGCTGACTCATCATTGTGCCTTAAATCTTTTCCTTCTCCAATCCATTTTCAATCAATGCTTGAGTAACCTTCCTAAAGTATCACCATAACTGCATTACTTCACAATCCTATTCAATATACATTTGTCAAACATTGAATGTTCTAAGCACTGGACATACAAAAACAAAATAATATCCTTTTCTAGGAGCTTACTAGTGGAGGGTTGGGCAGGAATATTACATAGAAAAGTAAATAAAAAGCAATTTGGAGAAAGAGAAAGGATCAATAACTGGTAAACTCTGAGAAGTCTTCATAGAGGAGGTAGCACTTGAGAAGGAACTAGAAGAAAGCAAGAGATGAGAGAGTAGATTCCAGACATGGCAGAATGATTGTGAGTAATCCAGTTTGGCTGGAAAAACAGTCACTGCAATGAAATAATATTAAATAAGGTTGGAAAAGAAGGATGGAGCCAGACTGTGAGCTCTGAGTGATAGGTTCAGGAATCTGCATTTGATTTGTCATTGTTCCTATTCAGTTGTGTCCAATTCTTCATAACCCCATTTGGGGTTTTCTTGGCAAAGATACTGAAGTATTTTGCCATTTCCTTCTCCAGTTCATTTTACAGGTGAGGAGGAAACTGAAGTAAATGGGATTAAGTAATTTGCCCAGGGTCACACATGTGGTGTCTCAGGCCAGTTTTGAATTCCAGAAGATGAGTATTCCTGTTTTCAGGTCTAGAGCTCTTTGCACTGGGCACCTAGCTGGATGCCAAGCTGGCATTTTATGGCAGTAGTAATAGGGAGGCACTGAAAGTTTTCAAGCAGACAATGGACAGGGCCAGACATATTCCTCAGCAAGATACTTTTGGCAAGCAACATGGATAATGAATTTGAAAGGAAAGTCGTTGGAATCAGGGAGAGAAAATCATTAGTCTAATGCAGTAGTCAAAGAAAGAAAGGATAAATCTGAATTAGGATGGTAACTATTTGGATGAAGGGCAGAGGGTTGGATGAGAGAGAACAATGAATCAAGATATGAGGGCTGATAAGATGCTGCAAGCAGGGATGATTCTGAGGTTATAAAGCTGGGTGACTGGGAAATGATGATACCCTTAAGAGAAAGAGAAAAGTGAAAAAGAGGGACTGTTTCAGAAAGATTTAAGTCCCATTTCCTACATATTGAGTATGGGAAACCGGTAGACATCGAGACAGAGATTTTTAAAAAGCTGTTGACAGTGGAGAACTGGTGTTCAGGAGATAAATTGGGACTGCTTAAGTGAGATCTGAACATCACCTGTGTTCATTTAACCACCCAAACCTATGGGAGCAATGAGATCACCAAGTGAGACAATAAATAGAAAGTGGAACACAGAACTGAGGTCACCTTCCAGGCTCACATCTTCTTAGGGGGTAGGAGATAAGAGAATGAGAATAGAGAATGAACAAAAGAGAATGAGAAAGAGCAGTTTGACAATATTATGAAAATTATTAATGGAGTAAATTTCCTGTGGAATTCAGAGTGAATAGGAAAGAGGTCTGAAGCAGAAAATTAGCCTCAGCAAGAAGAAAGGCTGTATCTTCCACAGAGATTAGTGCAAAGGAGGAAAGGACAGATGATGGTAAAGAAAGCTCTTAGAAATGAAGTAGGGAGGTGAGGTAGCTTTGAATTTCTCAAAAAAGTAGGAGGCTATATATCATCTGCTAAGAAGTTCAAGATCAAGGAGGTTTTGGGGGAGATTTGGAACATCCACTGTGATGGTCAACCAGGAACCATGTAGCAACAGGAGCCCAGTTGTGAAAGCCAAAGATAAAATTACAGTGAAGTCAGATAGCATGGTTGTGTAACTTCCTCCAGTGCTTCGTATTCTATAGGGAAGGAGCAGAAAAGGAGAAGGGAAATAGTAGGGGTAAGCTAGAGTATTCAAGGCACAAATGGCAGGAAGGAGAGGAATAAGGGACACATGGGCAGAGGACAGAAAAATGTCATACTGCTAACTACAGGGTTTCCTGTTGCCTGGCATTCAAAGCCTCTATAATTTGGTTTCAACCTGCTATAGAGCCTTAATTTTTACAGCTGACCTTCACATACTCTATGTTCCAGCCAACCTGGATTACTACTCATTGTCTCCTTACTCATGCCAAACTCCATACTTGCAAGAGATTCCTCCCCAACCCCTCAATTTCCATTTATATTTAGGTTCACAACATCACATATTTGATGCTAGAAAAACTTTCTGAGCCCATCTAGTCCCATCCCTTCTTGTTGCAGATGAGGAAACTGAAGCCTTCAAAATTTAAGTGATTTGTCTAATGTAGAGCGAAGATTCAAAAACGGATCCTTTAGCTATAAATCCAGCACTCCATCTGCCTTTCCTTCCTATAAAGGCCAACTCAGATCCAACTTACCCTATGAAGCTATCCCTGCCCCCACCAGGTAAAAGTGACATTCTCCTCCTCAAATTGCTCTAAACATTTTGCTTGACTTTCCTTTGGCCCATATTTCTGTACACATGCCCAGATTCTATTAAACTAAAAGCAGTATGGATCATTTTTAATTTCTGCTTTACCAACCCCTAGTATAGTTCCTCATCCATAGAAGGCATTTAATAAATAACTATTATTAAAGTTTTTTTTCTGAATTTGTGATTTTATTGGCATAGGGTATACTCATTAAGGAACTTCATTTACCAATGAATAATTAATCATTTTAGTGCAATTTATAATTTTATAATTGCTTAGGTTATTGAGAAGTCATAACGAGGGTCAGAGAATTATCACAGACAGAACTTAAACCTAGAGCTTCCTGCCTCAGAAGCCCTCTTTCCATCTTCTATCCTAAATTGCCTCTGATTTATATAATTTTATAGAATTGCCTAGGTTACTGAGAGGTCACATCCAGGGTCATACAATCAATTATTACCACAGACAGGATTTAAACCTAGAGCTTCCTGTCTCAGAAGCCCTCTCTCCATCTTCTATCCTAAGCTGCCTTGAATTACATTTTATATAATTTTATAAAGTTGCCTAGGTTATTGAGAAGTCATACCCAGGGTCATACAATTATTATCATAGACAAGACTTAAAACCTAGAGCTTTCTGCTTCAGAAGCCTTCTCTCCATCTTCTGTGCTAAGCTGCCTCATTACATTTTATATCATTTTACAGAGTTGCCTGGGTTATTGAGAGGTCATACCCAGGGTCATACTATTAATTTTTATCATAGATAGGATTTAAACCTAAAGCTTCCTGCCTCGGAAACCCTCTCTCCATCTTCTGTGTTAAGATAATTACCTCTAATTACACTTTATATAATTTTATAGAGTTGTCTAGGTTATTGAGAGGTCACACCCAGGGTCACATAATTAATTTTTACCACAGACAGAACTTAAACCTAGAGCTTCCTGCCTCAGAAGCCCTCTCTCCATCTTCTGTGCTAAGCTACTCTAGGATTACATTATATAAGAGCCAACATTTATCCAGTGCTTTAATGTTTTGGGAAGCATCTTACAGACATTATATCATTGCAGCCTCACAAACAACCTAGTGAAGCAGTTACCATCAGCATTTTGTGCTGAAACTTAGAGTAATGCAATGAACGGCCCAGAGTCGCAAGGCTACTGACAGTGCTAAGCTTGGAATCCAAGTCTCCTTGACCCTAAGCCCAGCACTCTCTTTCCAATGGCTGCCTCAAGCTCTCATCATTAGGGAGGCCATCTGCCTGGAATTTCATTTTCCTCCCATCCTACTCAACACTCAGCCAAGCCAACACTTTATTTTAAAAGTTCCTGAAACTCCCCTCCTTTGAGAAGCCTTCCTGAATTGATCAGAAGCGAGCTTGGCAGCTTTCATCTTCCTGCCATATTTGGAAATAAAATTCCTACAGTGATAACACTATTCATCCCTTTAGCCTTTCCCTATTTTTCTAAATATTCTTAGCTCCATCAGTACAAAGGATAACAAGATTTGGAGTTGCAGGGTACATGAGAAACCAGGTATTTTCCCAGGTAGTCTCTCATTACCTTAGTTTCTTTAAGCATTTTACCCAGGATCATCCATTCTCATTCACTCACACGATGAATCCATTAATAAATCTTTCCTTTTTAATGTATGTACAAATCACTCTTCTATGTCTTGTTCTATTCATTTACAGAGACACAGGGCCTAACGCAGGTATCCTTCACTTCTCCCTTGGTTGCTTCAATAATGATGATGATACTAGTAATGACTACAACGAAGAGGATAACAGTAACAAGCTAGCATTTATGTAGCCCTTTAAGGTTCACAAAGCACTTTGCAGAATTTATCTCATTTTATCTCTTCCTAGGTAGATGTTATTTTTAATTCCCATTTTACAAATGAAGAAACTAAGGCAGACCTTAAGCGACTTACCTAGGATCATATAGATCAGAAAGTGTCTGAGGCCAGATTTTACTCAGATATTAATAAATCCAGAACTCAAAACCTTGCTACCCTAGTTAATAAAAAGCAATTATTTTATTTACTTATGCAAGTTCCACAGAACATTAAATTTAAAAGAACAATGGCTAGATAGCAATTTGTCACAGGACTACTTATTTGTATTTGAATTCACTGAACAAGACAAAAATAAGATGGTGGCAATAACAATGATAACATTTATAGTAATATACAAGAAAATGATTTTAAAAGTTCAACATAATATTTAAAATTTTATCACCTATCAAAAATTCCCTATATTTTATAAATTAATAGGAAAAAAATTCCCATATTACAAAAACAGATTCCAAAATAGCCTTGAGAATTCAGCAAGCAATCTATCCTGGAACTGGATCATTCTCTCAGATACAATTGTTGTCCATAATCACATAATAATGATCTATAAAGACAGATGACCAAACATTCTCCATTCTGTGAAATGAGAAACTCTAATACAGAGACCTAACAGAAAAAAAAAAAAAACAAGTGAGAAAAGAATTAGTTCCTATCATCCCCCTGTCATCAGTTTGCTGCTGGATATATTTGAAAATGCTTTTGGTGAACCTAGAGAGCTTACATCCCAAGACTTTTACAATGAAGTAAATCAGAAATATCAATACCTAAGTGACTGAGCAGGTTTCCTAAGATGAAGCTGGACACTACTTTTCAGTCTCCTTTATTGGATCCTCCTTCATCTTATAACCTCTAATAGTAAATAGTTCTCTCAGTTTTGCTCTAGGATCTTTTCTCTATGAATATTCCTTCCCTTAATTACTTCATCATGTCCCACTGATTTAATTACTCTTTGCTAAAGATTCTCAATCTATCTGTTGACCTCTCTAATCTCATATCTCCAACTGACATTCAGACATCTTTTACTAAATATCCAGTAAGCATCTTAAATTTAACATATCCCAAAACAGAACTCATCTCTTTTCCTAAACCCTTCTCCTCTCCTAACTTCTTAGTTCTAATGCCATCTCTCTCTTAATTATTCTCTATTTATCTAGGGTTTATAACTTACTATTACATACCTTTTTAACTTGTGTTCTTTCTGATTAGGCTGGAAGTTCCTTGAGGGCAGGAACTGTCTTCCCTCTTTATATCCTCAGTGTTAAACATAGTGTCTAACACCCAGTAGGTGCTTGATAAATGTTTACTGATTTGTCTAACTGATTAAATCAGATATATAAAGCACAGAAATGATTACAATTAATTTAAGGTCTTCTCTAATTGAATCATCAATCAAAACTATAACTAGATGTAAAGACCCTCTTAATCACTTTGGGAAGTAAGAAGCACTTTAATCATGAAAAAAAAAAATCAAGGATATGCATTGAGAAATTGTGTCCCAACTCTGGGCCTGTGCTTATCCCAACAATCCAATGTGGAGCTGAGCCTTCCAGCAGAAGCATCCAGCTACTGACTAGTCCAGGGGTGATCAAAGGATTTCTTCCTCCTCCACTGACCAGAGGGTAACTCTGTTAACTACAAAAGATAAGAAAATTTGGGCTTCCCATCAGCACGTCAGTAGGAGTGGCCAGCAAAGATATCTGCCCTGATTGATGTAAGACATCCCACGACAAACAAAACACACTGGAGAAAGGCAGCCTACCTGAGCACCCATTCTCAGAGCTCCACCAAGAACCTCACCTAAGGGGAACTTCCTCTACAAAGGAACAAATGGAATTCCAATAACAGAGCTATAAGTCAGTTCTTTGCCATGTGAGTAGCATTCCTTGCTCATAGACCCCATGTATAGTTGTAGGAGAGTGTGTTCCAGAAACTGTTTCTGTACACTGTCCCTGTTATATATCTATGAATAAATATCCCTTTCTAAAAGTTAATTAGTTCTAAAAGTTATTAGTTTTGCTAATAACCAATGGGGAATACATTGGATCAGTCCTCATAAGTAACAGTAAGAGAAGCCCTAATTCTAATTTACCCATAGAACTCTGAGGAAAAAAAATATTGAATGTATTTCTATAGACTCAACCTACCCAATGCTAGAGGAACTTGGGAAAGTAACCCCAGAAGGGGTATTATACAGGCATAAACTAATATACATGAAATGGATTGAAGAGCAGAATGTATTCATTATGTGGGAGAGCTACATAATTCATAATAGCAGCTTGTATTTATATAGCACTTTAAGGCATGCTTAACATATATTATCTCATTGGATTCTCACGCAGTCTTATGACGTAGGTTTTACAAGTAACATTATCCCCACTTTATTAAATGCAGAAAGTGAAGGCTCAGAAAAGTTAACTAATTTCTTCTTGGTCACAGAGCATTTGATTCAGTATTCAAAAACCCAGGTTTCTCTTGACTTCGAATCACTATTTTTGTTATAATACTGCCTGTTATACAAGTATAAAGAGCAAAAGAAGTGGATAATGCTAGAAACAACTGAGGTTCTTTCTCTCACCAATAATTTTGTTTAGGGGAGAGAGACATCCATGGTCTAATGTAGTCAAGAATAACCTTTTTGGTCATCCTGGAATACATAGCATATGGTTTTCCTTCTATTCCATAACTGATGAGTATTTCATTTTCATAACTCAGATGAAATGAATGCTAACTAATAACAACAGAATATAATATTTATTGTCTAAAAATGAGAATATAATCTACAGTCTGGAAATTGAGAAAACCACAGCATTTAGCATTGTAAAAAACATAGGACATCATCTAGTACAATTTGTTTAGAGAGGAGGAACAGTCTCAGAGAAAAGAAATGACTTACCTAAAATTTCTTGGCACTGTTCAATGGTTCAAGATCAGAAACTGAAATGATTTCCTTAGTGAAAATGACATTAAAGACATCGTGAACTATGGGACTTCTCCATCTGCCTAGCAGCTAAAATCTTCCACGTGTTAGCTTACCCAATAGAATGTGAGTTCCTTGAAAGTAGGGACTGATTTATTTTTCTATCTGTATTCACAACACTTAGCACATTACTTTGTACCTTGTAAGTGCTTAGTAAATGCTTCATTTAATGAAGAGTTGATCCATGATTCAAAGTCAGATCTTCTGGCTTCATCCAGTGCTCTTTCTACTATATTACACTGCATTCTTAGGTTTACATTGAGAATATTAAGACAACGTCCTTATCAACGAATATCTAGAAGCTAATTTATGGTGTACAGAATGTTTCCTAAAGTCTTAGTGCAGATTTAAGCTTTAATAGTTTAAAATCACACTAATGTTTTTGGGACACTTGTATAAGCATTTTTCAAAAATATTCTATGTAGATCTCTCCTTTGTGTCATCATATTCCATACCTTAAAAGATACTTTTAAAGCTCTGGATCTGTTTAAAAGTCCTATCTTACTAAATCATAAACTTTCTGAAGTCAGGTAATGTGTCATTTTTCACTTCTATATTTAGTGTTTTGCACAACACTAAATGTTTAACAAATTTTCTTTTAAATGAATTAATAGTATTCCCACTGATTAATTTGGTCAATACAGAAACACAATATAGACATCAGTCAAAGTTTTTCATCACACTTTCCTGTAGCAGAAATTTCTTGACTATATTGCAGCTGACCAGAATACTTCCTCCTGAAATTGGTAGTATTGCCATCATTCAACTGAAACTGTCCTCTTCAAAGTTACCACTTACTTCTGAATTGCCAAATCTGATGGTCTTTTCTCAGTCTTCATCCTTTTTTTAAGCTCTCTGCAGCATTTGAAACTATGCTTCATTTGCAGATTGTTGAAACTATTGAAATCTTTTTTCCTCTTGAATATTCTCCTCTCTCTGAGTTTTTGTTACATTTATCTCTCTTATTTTTTATCTCTCACTTATCTTTTTTATCTTACCTTGGTAAGATATCATCTGAGATAATATCTACATATCATCTCATCTGGCCTGACCACATCTTCTCAGTGTCTTTTGTGAGATCTTGATTAACTGCTGAACATTAACTCTTTTTTCTATATGGCAGTCTTACTTGGTGATCTCATCAGCTAACATGGATTCAATAATAAATTCTATGAAAAGGATTCCCAGATCTACTAATCCAGCCCTAGACTTTCTTTTGAGCTCCATACTCATCTCATCAATTGCCTACTGGGCATTTAGAACTAGAAGTCTCATGAGGCTCTCAAACGCAAACCCAAAACAGAACTCACTCTCTTTTCCTCCCAATCCCTTCTCTCTTTCAAATTTCTCTAGTGCCATCAAAATTGCCACCATCTTCCCAATCATCTAGGCTCATCACTTTAGAGTCATCTTCCATTCATCATTCTCCCTCACCCAAAATATAACCAAATAAGACAAGTGCTCTGTAATATCAAGTGCTCTGCAAACTTTAAAGCACTATATTATTGTTAACTATTATCATTATTATCCTGGTTATCATAAATTATATAACAAATATCATGTGGAAATCCAGAAGCCAACACATAATGAGATAAATAAACCTAGAGGCACACTACACTGACACAATCCTGAGAACACAACATTCCATTGTGCCAGGACACCCCATGCCAACTATTGTCTCAGATGGGTCAAGTACAGTCTGGCACAGAAACAAAGACCTGGACTTGATGACCACACGAGATTCCTTCCAGTTTTCAGATATGATGAAACAACAAGCACTTAACCAATGATTGTTGAATTGCACTGAATTCTCTGGTCCAGTTACCAACCTTCAGATCAGTAACTTACGTATTTACAATTAATCCCTTTCACAATTTGAGAATTGGGATTATGGCACCTCTATGATCTGGAAAATTCAAGTAAAAATTTTTGGTTCCTCCTCTCCCACCAGAAAAGAGGTCTGAATTCTTTCTTTTTCTTTTATGGAGAATTTACATTGCTTTGCTGTAAAATTTGGGTTAAGGTTCTGTGTTGTCTATTGGCCCTTGCCTGTTGTCTGCAGCTTCAGCAAAACTCCCAAACATTGCCATTTAATATCTTATGCCATCCAGTTGTAGAAAGGATAACTGCATTTCTATCTTAGGGATCTACAAGCCACCATTCTCAGAGTTATGATGCACACTAGCAAGAGAGTTTCCTAAAGGGAAATATAATAAAGCATATAACATATTTTAGTATGTTAAAAATTTATATACCAAGTTATATCACATGCCAGAATACTAGGGATATCCATTAAACACATTTACCAAGGAGTCAGCCTTTGACAAACTTGGGAGATCCCAAGTCAGTTTTCAGGGTCTGGGTCATTCTTTCCAAAACCAGAGTTCTCTCCCATCAAAAAAAAAAAAATTGTCATATATTTATTTTGTTTACACTTTTTATGTGCATATTATCTCCTCTTGAAAGAATATAAATTCCTTGAGCCCAGGCTCTGTTTCAATTCCACCTCTACACCCAGTTTCAAATACAACAGCATATGCCACACAGTGAGCACTTGATGAATGCTTATAGTGGCAGTGGAAGAATTTGCTGAAGTCTAAGCAGAACTTTTTTCAACTTAGGAGAATCTTACTTGATAGATACACCGGTGATGTTAGAAATTCAAAGGATGGTCTCTAGGGGGAAACAGAACAGGAACTAGAAGAATTTTTCTATATTCTGACACAAATGAATGGCATTATAAAACTATGAATATGACACACAAATGAATTGCATATTAGTTCTGAATCAATAGCTCAGGTGGTTTAATATAGGCCATGCAAATTATATGCAAATTAACCACAGCTCATTTTATAGTCAATCACTCAAGCATTCTCTATATGAGGGCTACATAATACACAGATATAGAACCAGCTACCCAATACTTCTCTTCTAAAGGAAATGATTAAGAAATGAATACAGGGGACCCTGGCTCTAGAGCTAAGTGAGACATGCTTGACTGCCCAATTAGATTCGGTTTCCTTAATTAGGCCCTGAAAGTCAAAAGGAACTTGAACTCAAAGCCCAACTCTACATCTGGTGCAATAATCAGCAATCCAGGCTAAGGGGTGGCAAATGCCTTAGAAAGAGAAGTTTGTTTCTCTTTTTTTCTAAAAGAAAATACAAACAACTAATCCTAACCATTTACAAAACTAATCCCAAAATTCCCTCAAACCACATGCTCCCCTAATGAATCCAACTATCACTGTCGCCCCTGCTAGTGTCAGCTTGTAGATGACAAATCATTTGCCATGGGAAAAGTGAGAAAGTCAGCAGGTCTACAAAAGGTGGGCCCTGGCAAAGATGTACAAAGCACTATAAGCAGCATAAGCATCGAAGCCAGACAGCAAACTGCTTGCAGCAAACTGTTTTGAAGCAAAATGTACTTGTGAATGCATCCTCCCACAGCTACCACTAAAATATTATAAGAAAAGAAGGAGTGAAGGGAAGAAGAAAAGTCCTTTCTTAACCCGATCCCCAAAATTCCTTTTTCTAAAGAGCAAGGAAGGTTTTGCGGGAGATGAGTGACATTAGTAGGGTTTTACAAATTGTGAGAAAAAGTACAAAGCATCTAAGATTACACAGCATGTGGTAGAAAGGAAAGGACAGGAAAGAGCACAGAACTCTTACTATACACAGTTGCACCTGGTGTGCTGGTTTATAGTACCTCCCACATACTCTTCCTCCTCCTCTTTCTTCTGTCTTTGTCTCTGTCTCTCTCCTTCTGTCTCTCTGTCTGACTCTGTCTGTCTATCTCTGTCTCTCTATCTGTCTCCCTCCCCCCTCCTTCTCTCTCTCTCTCTCTCTCTCTCTCTCTCTCTGTCTCTATCTCTTCCTCCCTCCCTGCCCCTTCCCTCTCTCTATCTCTCTGTCTCCTCTCTCTCTCTCTCTCTCTCTCTCTCTCTCTCTCTCTCTCTCTCTCTCTCTGTGTCTCTGTCTCTGTGTCTGTGTCTGTGTCTGTCTCTGTCTCTTCCTCTCCCTCCACACACACACAATCTAACCTGTTCCAGAAATCTGAGCTGCATCCTGTCTTCCACCTCTGGAAAAAAGGAGATCCTGCCATCTGATCAGAATGACCCCAAACCAAGAGCACATAAGTGCTAGGAATGGGAGGGCAATACATTTTTCTCTGAAAACGGGTGGGGACTCCCCCTGGATCCCCACTCAGCTTCTCAAGTCCCTCTTTTCAAGAAATTCACAACATACCAATGTTCAAAAAGCATGCAAACCAGAGTCAAAAATGAGAAACCTATCTCAGGGATGCCCTCTAGTGCATCCCTTCTGCAATAACAATGCTGCATCTAGCCAGCATCCCTCAGAAACCTCCACTTCCTACAGGGGAAATAAGATGGAAGGAGGGGACAATAGCAACATCAGTCACTCAGAAAACAAATTCCTCTGCAAGCCCAAGCTCAACTTCTGAATCAAACTAAAAAGTTAAAGAAAGGCTATCCTTCTAAACCTTTATTAACTGGGAAACCTCAGGGCAAAGACCAGAAATGAAGTGGTGGAGAAATAGGTGAAAAATTATTGAGAAAAAAAAGATATACAAAAGAGAGAGGAAAAAAGACAAAGATGGGAAAAGATAGGAAAGAAAAACTGAAGGCATAAATAGATTTAAGTGGGTAAAGAAACAAAAGGCCCAGTAAGAAAACAAAAAAAGCAAAAAGTAGAGGAAGAGTAGACAGAAATAGAGAATGAATGAAAAGATGATCATTCAAGGGAAAATCAATTAATAATTTATAATTATAAAACCATAATAATAATAATAAGTGACAAACACTTTCCCAGAGATGGGAAGGTGAAGAGTTTAACTTCTAGGACTCAGCACTATTTTCTTCCAATTTAAGTGGATAAAGAAACAAAAAGGCAAAAAAGGTAAAAAGCAAAGAGAGAGTGGGTAGAAAGAGAATGAATGAAAAGTATGATAGTTCAAGGGATAATAATAATAATAGTGAAAGAAACAGATTTTCCCAGATATGGGAAGATAAAAGAGTTTGACTTTTAAGACTCAGTACCTATTTTCTTCTAAGTCCTCAATGCTGTAAGGTCTAAATAAATGTAAGTGGATAAAGAACTCAGTAAGAGGGCAAAAAAAGGTAAAAAGCAAAGAGAGAGGGGGTAGAAAGAGAGAATGAATGAAAAGAATGCTAGTTCAAGGGAAAATCAAGTAATAATTTAAAATTATATAACTATAATAATAGTGAAAGAAACACTTTCCCAGAGGTGGGAAGGTAAAAAGTTTGACTTCTAAGACTCAATATTTATTTTCTTTTGACTCCTCAGTGCTATAAGGTCTAAATAACTTTAAGTGGATAAAGAAACAATCAACCCAATAAGAGGGCAAAAAAAAGCAAAAGGAAACTAGATAGAATGAATAAAAAGTATACTGATTCAAGAGAAAATCAAGAAATCATTATAATTATGTAATAATTATAATAAAAGGGATAGAAACAGACTTTGCCAGAGATAGGAAGGTGAAGAGTTTGACTTTTTAAGTGATAAAGAAACAGTCCAGTAAGAGGGCAAAAAAGGTAAAAAGTAAAGGGGGAGTAGGTAGAGAAGGAAAGAAAGGTGTGACCCAGCTTAAGAGAGAAATGAGTAATAATCAGTAAGAATGAAAGAGACGGGATGCTCCCACCAACACCCCCAGAGGTGCCAAGGGAAAGGTTTATCCTCTAGAACTCAGTGCTCCCCTTCTCCTGAGCCTCCCCTCTGCACGGGGCACGGAGGGACAGATGCTGGGGACAGGGAGGAGGAGTGAACCAAAGGAAGAAGTTGCCAAGCGAAGCCACTTACGCACAGTGAGGCCGGCAGCATTTCCATCCTACCTTTGCTGTGGCCATATCAGCCGGCTCCATGATCTCTGCTTGGCCTAGGGGGGCAGCACCATCCAGAGAGAAAAGGCAAAGTCACACACAGCCAGACAGAACGCACACACACCCCCCTGTGGAGATCCGGGAGAATGGGGTCTGCGCCCCCTCCCCCCGCCCGGCACAGGCCAGGCTGGCCCTCTGAGGGAGGCAGGGAGTGCCCACAGTGCCCACGAGGGAGGCAGCTCTCGGGACATCACTGCCAGCTTTCATGATCTCTCCTCCCTTCCTAGAAGGCACTCCCGACCGGGGGCATCAGTCACCCACCCAGTCCCTCACCCACCACTGTGGCAGCTTAGAAAGGAGGAGTGGGTCAAAGGGTGGGCTGAGCAAGAAGCCTGCAGGGGAGGGAAGGTCTGAGGGACCGTGTAGCGGGAGGGGCTCCTACAGAGGAAGGTCAAGGCACTCAGGTGGAAGCAGAAGGGGCTACGGAATGAGCCAGCAAGGCAGAGGTGGAGCCGGGGCGGGCAGGGCCCAGATGGTGAGGGGACGGCTGGCCCATCGAAGGCACTCACCTTGCAATATCATTCACATTGACTGAGGCCTACACGGGAGCGGGTGGCTCGCCCCCTCCCGCCCCGCTCCCAGAGCCTCCCAGCCTCTGCTAGAGGTACATGGGAGCCGCCGGCAGCGGGCTCTCTGCAGAGGCCCTCCGCTTCTCCCGGCGCTGCAGCCTGATTGGAGGAGCCGGATGACTTCACTCAGCCCCATTCATCACTCTAGGTTTCCTGCCCAGTAGGGACAAGCAGCTTGCAATGACTGCAGCTTTCTCTCTGGCCTACTTTACTGGGGAAATTGGGCTAGGCTCTTGTTGTCCTGGGCAGATGAAAGCAACCAGGCTGTCCCAGCCCACACAAGCTCCGTGGGGACAAGCACGCGGGGATGGGGGACAGAGGAAAGGCCCAAGAGATTCCCAGCAAAGGAGCCCATCCGAACCCCAGTCACACACAGGAGCATCTGCTCAGACTGAGGCCCTAGCTCTAGCATCCCAGGAACCACGGGGCTCACAAGATGGCCCTCACACCCTTCAGCCACAATCTCTCCTTTGGGGTTCTTTATGAGGGAAGAGCTCTGTAAGGTCAGGGAAGGGGACCAATGGCCCTCCCTCTCCTACACCTCCTCGGGCACACAGCTTTTCCAGAATCCCAAACTGCTAAGTAATTGAACCTCTCCTGCCTGAAATTTTCTTTTCATGGTGGTAGCTAGGAAACCACTTTCCTTCCCACCAAATCTAGAAAAATATGAAGAAGCCAGAGAGCTGTTACCATTATTCGCAGGGCTTTCCCCTCACTCTTTTACTTCCTAGGATTTCCTCAAGACGGATTTGACAATGACAAGAAATCATTGCATCCACCCACAAAAACTCAACCTATCAAGGATTTTCAAACACCTTTATCCAACAGAAAATGATATTGACCATTTACTGGCTCTGCCTGTTTTTCCCTAGCTACCCTCAGCATCCTGGTTCTCCTCCTATATCTCTGGGTTCGAAGAATATAAGTACAATAAATATAAATACAATAACACCCCGGTTAAGCTAACTTTGTTTCTTTGTGTACCACTTTTACAAAATGAGGCAAATTATAATGATTCAGTACAAACAAAACTTTAAAAACTTTCAATAGTATGTTCTGAGATCAATCCACATTCCCTTACAGCTTTTCAACTGTATTCCTGTACAACAGAAGAATGACTTTCAGAATCAGTCAATAGATTTTTAAGGGTCTGAGGATATCAATAATCCAATAAATCTCCAATCAAATTCCCTTTATTTATTAATCTAAGAAAATTTATAAATATTCTTTACAAAAAGAGAGCTTTCAACAAATAAGACTAAAATCAAAGTGTTTTTTTAAAAAACATAGTTTCCAACTTAAAGAAAAATGAAGACCATTCTTCAAATATTCGATGATTCCAATATTTTCATATTTTCTCTCTGCATCTAAAATATCCACTCTGTCCCAAATCACTGTGCCAACCAAAATCTCACAAAAACTAAACAGGGACGAGAATAAAGAAGCAGAATATCTTCACTATCTTTTAAGCTATATTCTTAATAATCATGGTTGAGCCTTTGGACCTATCTTTATTATCATAAAAACATTCAACATACATAAAACATGAATGTGGGGAGAAGGAAGCCTATACATGTGTCATTTCTTTTCATAGGCCAGGGCTCCTAAACTTAGGAACCCTCAGTTTTTTTTGTTTTTATTTTTTTATATATTTAGATAACTATCTCAATATAATTGTCTTCCTATGTAATACTGGGTATTTTATTTTATGTTTTTAAAAGACATTATTCAAAATTATCTTTCACACAAAAATAGATAAGAAGCCTTGCCCTTAACAAAAACCTGTAGCAAAGCTCCCAAAGGCCAGTGCTAGCGTCTCCTGACCAGTGCTGACAGCAGGAGGTACAAAAGTCTTTCAAAAGAGAAGACCACCTAGCCTCAAGAGGATAATGTATTAGATTTAGGGGAATTCATCTAGAGAACCATAGTGAGCCCCAGTTCGGCTCCTACAGCAGCCACTGAAAAGACTGAAAATGAAACCATACAGGATCACAGATTTTTGGTTGTAAGGGACTTCCAAAGATCACCTAGTTCAGAACTCCCATGTCATAGATGAAAAAACTGAACCTAGACCTAGAGAATATAAGTGGCTTTCCTAAGGCCACATAGCTGGTTAAATGGCACAGCAAGGATTTGAACCCCAGGCCCTCTGATTCCAAATGCAGGTATATATATGTGTTCATTTATGAGGGGAAAGCATACATATGTATGTTTTTAACAATTATATTCATACATGTTTATACATATAAATATATGAATATGTGTATTTTACATAAACATATCTTAAAGAAAAGAAACTATTTTGTTGCCAAAAATGATGCAAACAAATAACTGATAATGATATGATGCTTTAAAGAGAATGAAAAACTTAATATATGTATACATATGTATCACCTAGTAGATAATATAGATATAAATATAAGCAAACTAAGTAATACTAGGTTATGTTATATATATATACATATATATATATATACACACACACACACACACACACATATATATATACACACACATATAACTATAATATAGACATATTTATTTATAGTATGGTTATGTAGACATAGTCTATTAGGCTATATTATTTGCCTAGAGAATACAGTATATATTTATTGATATATAGATGTGTCCATTATGATATACATAAAATTAATATATATACATTAGTTATATGTATTTATATAATGTTTTACAAACCTTAAAGCACTACATAATTATTAGCCATTATCTTTTCATCATCCCTGGCAAAAAAAAATCTGTGTTTCTTTAAGATATGTTAGTATAAAATTGTTGTTGTTGTTGTTTGTCCACCATGACATCAGGGAGGGGATGCCATGACATGTAAGTGAGGGAGGGCTAAGCAAGGATACCTGCCTCCCTCTCCCCTTCAGAGCCATCTGAGTCCAGTGGTCAGATATAAATCAGGATGACTGGAGATGGCCCTGGAGGCACTAGGAGACCTTGGCCTTTTTAAGTTAAGGTCTTTAACAGGTCTCAGTTTGATTGAGGAAATGCCCATTCAATGATTAAGGCTAGGTAGCAATTGAGATAAAGAATTTCCACTTTTCCACTATTCAAAAAAAAATCTAAATTAATAACCTTGCATCCCACCACATATTCTTCCATCCACTGACTGGCCTTCTTGCTCTTACAAACAGCTCTGACTCCAATCCCCTGGCATCTTTTCTGGCTATCCTCCATACCTGAGATCTTCTCCCTCCTTATCTCTATCTATTAGCTTCTTTAAGTCCCAAGTATAATTCCAACTTTTATAGTTATTCCCAAGTATTTCTAATTCTAATGCCTTATCTCTTCTGATCATTTTCTATTTATCCAGGATATAATTTATTAGTGCATACCTTTTTTTGCTTGTGGTCTTCCTCATAATTGTAAGCTCCCTGAGTGCAGGGACTGTCCCTTGCCTCTTTCTATATCCCCAGGGCTTACATAGTGCCGGGCACATAGTAGGTGCCTGATAAATGATTACTGATTTGTCTGATTAAATCAGGTATATAAAGCACAGAAATGATTACAATTAATGTAAGGCCTTCTCTAGTTGTATCATCAATCAAAACTATAACTAGGTGTAAAGACCCTCTTAATCATTTTGGGAAGCATGAAGCACTTTAATCGTTGAAAGAATTCCGATGAAGGACATACATTGAGAAATTGGGTCCCAACTCTGGGCCTGTGTTTATCACAGCAATACAATTTGGAACTGAGCCTTCCAGCAGAAGCATCCAGCTACTGACCAGTCCCAGGGGTGACCAAAGGCAGTGCCTTGGGAAGAGGGGAAGATTCAGTTCTCTTTTCTTCCTCCATACATACTTACATTTATATACCTACATATGACATGTACATGCACACCCAAGGCAATACTAGAGGTATTACTGTCCTGACTTTAACAACTGAAGAAAGTAAGGCTCAGAAAAATAACATGGTTTATCCAGAGTCACAGAATTATTAAGGTGCTAGGAGCAAGATTTAAACTCAGTTCTTTCCTCTATCCAAATCTAGCACTCCATCCACAATACCACTCTGCTGCTAGGTCAATTTTTCCTTTTTTAAATTTTACAAATCCTTCAGAATAATAATTTTAGAAAGAACAGCAGGAAAGGAAATAACTAGGGAACCAATAAACAGCATATATATACATATATATATATATACATATATATTTAAATAACAAAGCTGTAAGGAAGAAAGATGGGAGGAAGAAGCATAGGGCTATTAGTATGATGGTGATGGTGATGATGATAATCCCAAGAGAGAAAAAGGAAGTAGAAGCCAAAAAGGAAAAAGGGAAGGGAATGCTATTAAATGCGTTTTAATAAAATCTCAAGGGAACACCACCTTGAGAGGTCTCCAATTCCATTCTCCTTCCATAAAACAATATGGAAACTTTATTCTTCCAGTTTTCCAAAGAATGACATTCATTCTGGGGCTTCCCTGTGCCTGGGATCCCCAAGTCTTTCTTTCTGAAACTTATTCTATTTCTCGCAAATGGTCCTCAGTGGAAACAGGAAAACAGTGGTTACTGCCATCCTCACAACCCTTCCCTGGTGTTCTTCAGGCTAAAGATAAATAATTGCTTTGACCTTAAGACCCAGGGTTCAAGCACAAAAGTAGGGACTTAAACCAAAGAGAAAAAGCACCGGCATGAAAGGCCCACAAGGATGTGAGGATAAACTCAACCCAGATAAGACTCCTAAGGCATCGATCTGATTGCAGCTTAGCTCAGGACTGCCTATTTTCTTGGAGAAAATCTCAAAAGCAACTGCTACTCAGAGGGTGGGGCTTTGGGCAACCAAGTGAGGTTGCATTCTGGATCGAGGTCATGTAATTTCTCCCTGCTGCATCATGGGAGATGTAGTTCTCTGGCAGGTAGCTAGAATGAGGCCATGTTTACACTGTTCAATGACCTCCTGGGATGGCTCTGCTCAGATTTAGAAATCTGTATCCGATTTTTTTTAAGCAAGGGAATAAAATAGCCCATTTCATACATACTAGGAGCTTGTGCCTTTATACTGAATTATAATGCTGGGGACAGGAGATGTAAAGTGAGAGGGCTGATCTGGAGGAAAAATGACTCCCAAGAAAAATCGCTGAAGCAAGGAATTCAAAGACTAAGGGTGAAGTCATTCTGTCCATTCCTCTTCCTCCTATGTCACAGAGAAAAGAAAACTCATTTTGCTTTTTTTAGAAAAAAAATTATTTGGTCAAAGGATATAAACAACTTTCAGATGAAGAAATTAAAACCATTTCTAGTTATATGAAAAAATTCTCTAAGTCACTATTGATCAGAGAAATGCAAATTAAGACAACTCTGAAGTAACACTACATATCTCTCAGATTGGCTAAGATGACAGGAAAAGATAATAATACATGTTGGAAGGGATGTAGGAAAATTGGGACATTAATATATTGTTAGTGGAGTTGTGAACAGACCCAACCATTCTGGAGAGCAATTTGAAACTGTGCCCAAAAGAGCTATCAAATTGTGCATACTAGGTCTGTATTCCAAAGAGATCATAAAAAAGGAAAAGGACACTATATGCAAAAAATGTTTGCAGCAGCCCTTTTTGTAGTGGCAAGGAAATGGAAACTGAGTGGATGCCCATCAGTTGGGGAATGATGAAATAAATTATAGTATATAAATGTTATGGAATATTATTGTTCTGTAAGAAATGATCAGCAAGATGATTTCAGAGAGGTCTGGAGAGACTTACATGAACTGATGGCAAATGAAATGAATGAGCAGAACCAGGAGATCATTGTATAAGGCAAAAGCAAGATTAAGCAAGGATCAATTCTGATGGAATAATGAAGTGATTAAGACCAATTTTTTTTCCTTTTCTTTCTTTCTTTCTTTCTTTTTTTTTTTGCTGAGGCAGTTTGGGTTAAGTGACTTTCCCAGAGTCATACAGCTAGGAAATGTTAAGTGTCTGAGACCAGATTTGAACTCAGATCCTCCTAACTTCAGGGCTGGTAATACAAGTTGATTTCAATATACTTGTGATGGAGAGAGCAATCTGCATCCAGAAAGAAGGCTGTGAGAACTGAATATGAATCACAACATAGTATTTTCACCTTTTTTGTTGTTTGCTTACTTTTTTGCTTTCTTTCTCATTTTTTCCCTTTTTGATGTGATTTGTTTGGGCAGCATGATAATTGTGGTAACATGTATAGAAGAATTGCACATTATTGTATTACTTGCTTTCTAGGGGAGGGAATGGGGGAAAGAAGGGAGAAAAAAATTGGAACAAAAGGTTTTACAAAGGTGAAAACTATCTTTGCATATATTTTGAAAATAAATAGTTATTACTTTAAAATTATTTTATTATCTTAAGATTTCTACAAAAAAGTGATGTGATCCCACACATTCCTTTACTTTCTAAGCAATGCTTTTTTCTAGGCTCATCACCCCCTTAAAAAATCACCTCCCCTCTAACCTTTCCCAATCTCTCCTCTCAGATAGTAGGAAATCTGGGTTTCCCCCTTACCTAGTAAAAAAGACTTCCATGGAGCAAAAGAAAGTAATTTACTATAGATAGGATATCATATGGACTTAGCTCTTTTTCAGAGCCTTTAAACATAAAAAGACTCATTAAAATTAAGAAGATAACTGAAGAAGGGAAATTTTTTTAAATTGAAGATATATAGAATGGTTTCAGAATGAAACTACGACATACTGAACTTGAGAAAAAGCAAAGGAACATGGTGGACAGAGTTGTGACATAAAGCATGTGGTTTATCCTTCTGGGTCTCCACTTCTTAGTTTGGAAAATGAAGCTGAATCAGATAATTCTTGAGTATAAAAAAAGAAGGTTTACAAAAGAAAAAAAAAAACCTTGGAGTCAGAGAGCCTGGAGCTGAATCCCTAGTTCTACTGTGCGTGGCCTTTGACAAATTCTTTCCTTTCTCGGCATTTCAGCCTTCAGCTATAAAATGAGGGGATTGGATTAGATTATTTCTAAAATTTCTTCAGTCCCTAAATAAACATTAAGGAATTTTTGTTTGGAGTAGGATGGGAAAAACTATAATGCAATACTATCTGAAATCCACTATCTGGAGAAAAGGAACAAGACGGAAGAGAAAGATGGGGCAAGTGTATACAACTATGGCAGCGGAATTTCTCAGTTCCCCTTGAGAGCTGATCACCCCACTGAGCAAGAAAAAAAGAGAAGAGGAAAGGCTATTCTAGCTCAAGTCAAGCCTGATGACTGATTGGGGAACCAAGGCCATCTGCTTTTTGGTCACTTCTGTGTAAATAAGCTCACTGAGAGAATGCGGCTGCTGTGGTTGTCAATTTTCTATGCCAATTTCTGAAGGGAAAATAATGTTTCCTGAAGCTCTGGTGACCACTATGTAGGGGCAACAGCCGCATTCTCCTAATTCTGACTTGTGAATCTGGATGAGGTTTTTTGAGACCTCAAATAACAGAGAAAATAGGGAAGTCCCATAACCAACTCGTGAACCTAGTATCACCATCATTATTAATACCTTTCCTCCCACAACTTGTTTTTAACTACAGTCATATCACCTCTCACCCAAAGCCTTTGGATGGTAGAGAACTGATGCATCTTTACTTAAGTTCTATAGCTGACCCTTAAAAGAACTTGGAAAAGAGGCTGCTAGGTGGGCCTTCAGGAAGTCTGAATTTAAATCCAGCCTCAGAAACCTTAGTGTTTGATCCTGGGCACATTCTCTAATCTCAGTTCCCTTATCTGTAACATGGAGATAATGACTCCGTACCTCCTGAAGTGATTGTGAGGATGAAGTAATATTTATAAAGCAGTTTGCGGACTTTGAAGTGTCATATAAATTCTAGCTGTCTGGAACAGAAGTAGGAGAGTGATTATATAAGGCTAAATCAGCCCTATACAATACAGAAAGTCAGGATTCAGGGTAAAAAAGTATGATGAAGGCTAAAAAGAGTTTGCATTAAGGAAAAAGCAAGGCTGGAGGAAGAACAGGGGCAAGAAGGGGAGGGAAGGGAAAGGAGAACCATGTTAGAGGCAATCACATCACCTGACCTTTTCAGATGCATGGGAACCAGACATGCTGTCATTTTATCACTGTGACTCTCTCCAGAAGGCTAAGGAGGCTAGGAGCAGATGAGGGGACAGGATGGAAACAGCAGGGGTTGAGCAATTGCATCTCAGACCTCAAAGGAAGGCAGTCATTGTGGAAGCACAGGAGCATTTTCTTCCTAGTCCCACTACCTAGGTAGAATGCTGCCCAATCCCAAGCCACAGCTAAAATGAGATGTACCAGTATGGATCCCCATACAGGCTGAATAACCCTAGAGAGGACCCCTGGGGAAAGACTACCGTTAGTTTCCTGTCTCTCATCGAAGATGCACTAAGCAGTTGAAAGCAAAACCAATGGAAAATGTTGCTGAGTTAACACTTTCAACCACACTCTCAAATTTTCTCTCAACAGGAAAAGAGAATGGAAAACCAAATTTCAACCGGCAGTGCTAAGATATAAAGCCATGAGAAGGAAGAAAAGAGGCTGGCCCTAGAGCACAACCTTCCAGATGGTCCCCCAAAGACCTTCTCAAGGTGCTAGCTCCAAGGAAGTACAAGTTTTCAGGGATGGGCGGGATTCATTTTTTCAGGAGAACAGGAGGGGAGAGAAGTGTTAATTCCAATCCCCACACACCACTCCTGTGATCAGAGATTTTACTGGATTGCTTGCCTCTGACTTCTGCCCTGTGCCTGCTCTGCCTAGAAGAGTCTTGTCTTGGCAGCTGGCCGCCCATGCACGCTCAAGTGGAGACGCACCCGCTCCCCGTCCATCGCGCGTTGACTCATGCCTTCAGCCAGCCCTGCTCTGGGCAGCCAATAAGCAGGCTGTTCTCTCCGCTTTCCTGCTAGGGACTAGTGACCCCCAGGGAAAAGGAAGGAGAATGATGTCAGAAAAAGCTATACAACTCACCAAAATGCCCCCCCCCCATGCTTCACTTGGCCTGTGGGGAGAAGGAAGGATGACCATTCCTGATCCCCAAGCCTAAGTCAAACTGAGGAGAAAATACCACAGGGTTTTAGAAAATTAAAACCAATGAATGGACACATCATAGAGATGCGTTTCAGTTCGGGGTAAGGAAGGACATTAGAGCTAGCCAACAGTGGTAGGGTGACCTGTAAAGCAGTGGCCCCAAGCCACTTCAACTTTTTTTGGGGGGACAAGATATTATTTCATCAGGATGGGGCACTCTGGGTAAGACACCAACTCTAAGTGCACCAGATTCGCAACTCTGAGACTTAGAGAATGCCCAGGAGAGCACACACCTACCCAGGATGTGTTGGAGAGGGGACTTGACCCCTGGTTTTCCTGACTTTTCATTATACCACAAGATGTCTGTTCTTGAAATATATTAAGTGCTATATAATGTTAGCTATTAATTTACAGAGAAAATTGAAGGACAGATAAAACAATTGTAAGAAATGGCTTATTCAGAAATTCTGTGGCAGATAAACAAGAATCCAGAAGATCCCAAAATGCAATATGATATTTTAGACAAGCTGCTGAACACCTATAAGCTGTGAAAAATCGGTGTGCCCCAGGATGTGCCCATCATGGACCTGGAACCAGAAAGGCTTGGGTTCAAATCCTGCCTCCGACATTACTGAGTTCAGTCACAAATCACTTAGCTTTTCAGAACTTTACTTTCTTTACCTGGAAAAATGTGGACAACAATACCTGTAGTAACTAAAATTACTACATTTAATAGTGTGTATATATATATATATATATATATATAAAACCAAAGGATTATATGTAAAGCACTTTGCACATTTAAAATTGATACAAGGTCTTTCCAAAGTTTTAAGCTACACTTAAACTTTAGGGATACCCCACATATTATCTATAACTACAACTACTACTACTATTACTACTTTACAATGTTCTCTATTCCCAATCTGAGAAGTCTTTTCCTCATATTCATTTCTGTCTAACTACTACTACTATTACTAGTACTTACAATGTTCTCTATTCCCAGTTTGTTTTTTCCTCATATTCATCCCTATCTACTACTACTACTACTATTACTACTTTACAATGTTCTCTACTCCCAATCTGAGAAGTTTTTCCCTCATATTTATTCCTATATCCTTAACCATGGAAGCTGCAATGGGCTCTTTATAGCTCAAGGGTTAAGATAATGCCTCTAAATGAATTACCAAGTTTTTGCTGAGTGCCCACTATGTGCTAGGCCCTGGGATGAAATAGTTCCTATTTGCAAGAAACTTAATAATAATATTTGAAAAAATGTTTAACACAGTACCTGGCACACAGTAGGCACTACATAAATATATATTTCCTTCCTTTCCTCTATAAGACATGTTGAAGACCTTAGCTTAAAAAGAACAAAGTCCCCCATCGCATCCAGGCCATCTAAGTACATGGGGTGTTTTCATGAAGGCTCCTCCATTCAATCAAACATTTATTAAGAGCCTGCTATACACCAGACATCAGGTCTTTTTCCGCTCTGTACCAGTTAGGAGCTGGGGATAAAAAGGCAAAACCCAAACAATTCCTGCCTACTGCGAGCTTACGTTCCACTGCAGGAACCCAACATGCACACAAGTAACTCTATACAAAATAAATGCAGAATTCTTCTATATGGTATGGCCTAGCGGGGTGTGGGAGCTCCCATAGCAGTAGATGGAAAGGCCGGGGTGAGAAATTCATCCTCAATCCTGCCAGCTGTCCAACAACCCAGAAGCTAAATTACTAAGAGAAGCATCAGCAGACAATAAGTAACTCTCTGGCTATAATTAACAGTCTGCCTTACCCAGGCAGAGAGGAGGAAAGTGCTGAGACAGGAGGAAGTCAAGCAGGTGACTGTCACACCTGCAGATAGTTCTGCTGACAGCAACAGAAATGGTCCAGGACGCCAGAAAGTGCCCCAGTCTGGGAATTGAGTGTCTGGGAAGGAAGGCTGGGGACCCTCTCCCTCTAACTCAGCATTGCTCCATAAGCTCCAGCCCAACATGGAAACACAGTGGGACTGCTGGACTATGTTCCAAGATTTTGCAAGGGTAAATGTTGAAAACTTATCTTTGCATGCATTTTGAAAATAAAAAGCTATTTAAAAAAAGATTTACCTCCTGCTTCAAACAGTTATCCAATGTACCCAAGACACGTAACCTCAATAAGTCTTAGTTTCTTCCCTTGCAAAATGGGGATAATAATTGCGTCTATCTTGCAAGGGGTTGTAGGAATTCCATGATAATTCATGTAAAATTTTGTAAACATAAAGGTGATAAATGTGTGAGCTATTATCATCATCTAAAATATTTCTCTTCCCTGCTAGTGACAGACCTCATTTATTCCCATAAATCTCCTTTATTTCCTATTCATTAGAATAACTATGGCAGTGACTTAGGCTTCTATTTATGTGACTTCAGGACAAAGATCACTCAATAGGTTAAAAAAATAAAAACAAAACAAAAAAAAAACCCTCTAAACCACACCAATATAGATCATTGCAATTTAAAGAAAAAAATTTCAAATGTCCTTTTGATAGTCTGTGGTTGGGGGTAATTTTAAATACTAATTACAATAAGGATCCCCTTTGGGAGATACCTTTGTCAAATAAGAATTGGAAGGAGCATGGTCTTGGAGGGAAGGACTGAATGAATGGAAGTGACCTTTTCACTAAGTTACAGACTAAATCCTTAGTATTTCTCATACATTTCTATGTGCTCCATAAGATGCTGATTTTTTATTAGTTTTTTTCCTTATGTGGTAGGAAGTACAATAATATGCAAAATGAAAACCACAAGGGTTAAGTGCCTGAGTTCTCACAGCAACTCAGAAATCCAAGCTAAATATCTCTAAGTAATTGATTTATAGTTTACCTTGCCCTTAGCTCCAAAATTTTTTGCTTCTGGGAGACCATGCTATAACTTAGGAATTGCACTATAACATACATATAAATTGGAATGGACATTAGAGGTCACTGAGTTCAACCCCCTCATTTTACAGCATGGGGAAACTGAGGCCTAATGGGTTAGTTATTCACCACATTCTTCTTCATTCAGGTAATACTGTCCAGATAGAGCCCTACTCTTACCTTAAACTCTGTCAGCCATAGTCTCATCAGCTCAAGCTCAGCCCAGTATCAGCCCATAGCCCCAAAAGTCTTTTAACCACATAGTTACTTGGAGAAAGTGCCATCCCTTCTTGATTAGCTACTTATTTATTTGGACATGCCTGGGGAGGCACCATGCATCCAACTCATATCTGACAAAGATATTCCCAAAGGGGATCTTTATATTTTCTTTTCATAGTATTTAAATTAATGCTGAATATTGTAACAATTATCAACCATGAAAGACTTAGCTATTCTGATCAACATAACAATCCACGACAACTCCAAAGGACTCATGATGGAAAAAACTATCGATCTCTAGAGAAAAGAACTGATGAATTCTGAAGTGCAAATGGATGCATACTTTTTTAACTCTCTTTACTTTTCTTGGATTTTTTATGCAACATGGCTAATATGGAAATATGTCTTACAAGACTTCACCTGTACAATCAATATCATATTGCCTTCTCAAGGGGTGGGCCACTGACTGACTGGCTTAGTCTAGACAAGGGACTATGAGGAAAAAGATTTGCCTTTATACATATGTATATTAGTCTTCTCATTTACAGATCTCTATTCTTTCCCTCTCTCTATTCTTCTAATTTACATCCTTTCTCCTTGCATTGTGAAGAAAACTAATTGAATTTAGCAATCAAAATATACCAACTGGAACTCTTACCATTTATAGGATCATGGGCAAGACATTTCACTTTTCTAAACTTCAGTTTCCCCAACTATAAAAATGAGTATGATATTTGCACTACTTTCCTCCAGGAATATTCAAAGGAAGTCTTTTGTGAGTTGTAAAGTGTTTGAAAGAGTTATTAATTATTGTTGTATTATTATTATCATTACTATTATTAATCTCTCACTTTCTTTTTTGTCCCTATTCCTCTCATCCTTTTCTCATATAGCTCCAGCATTCCCTTCTTCCTGGGGATTATAGTTAGAAAGCCAGAATAGAATTCTAAAATCATGTAGTTTTCCTGCCTCTTCATTATACACATAAAGAAAATGAAGACCAGAAAAAGACTTATCTAATGTCCCAGAGCTAAGATTTGAACCCATACTCTCCATCTCCAAATCCTGTGCTCCTTTCTTTGTACCTGTAAAGGAAGCTTGTAGCAAATTACTCTTGATCACCTCTGTCTGTCCTCATACCACTGATGGCTCCATTCTCCTCACTTATAACTGGCTTAGCATACTGGACAAGACTTTAATAATGAATACTTACCTTGCTTTAATCTGCGCAGGCCCCCTCTCCACTCCCAAAATTTCCTTTCTTCCCCTTTGTTCCCAACTTCTGATGGAGCAGTGAGGAAAAATGTTCAGTGAGAAGTTAATTCATTAGCTTCAAGAGAAATGGGGTTCTGGCTCCCTGGTCAGGAATAATCTTCTCACTGGTATCTTTTATTGCCATTGGCATAAAGGGAGCAACAGGCTCAGTAAGCAGAGCTAAGTGGAAAAGTTAAAGGGGAATTCTGGGCATCTTAACTCACAGACAATTTCTCCACTTCCCAACTTCATCCCCCACTCTTCATTTAGCTAAACTTTTTTTTCACTTCCTTCCCTCCTTCCCTGGTCAATTTTTTTTTTTTTAAACCTAAGGTCTCCCCATCATTTGATATTAAAACGGCCTGTACCTGGCTAGCATGGCTCCTAGAACAGGTAAGTACCACCCAATTTACCCTCCCCCATTCAGAGGCCCAGAAGGACCCCAGGCAAGCTGAAGGAAGCCCCTAGATCTCCTGTCACCTACTTGACTCTTCGGAATGAGAGTTTCTTCCTCAGGGACGAGACACGGTCATGGCAGGCCTGCTTCACTGCTGAACTGCAGGAAACAGTTTCTGGGTGAAGATTCTGTACCATTCTGGGATTCAGGGGCACCGGGGCCACATGGCAGCGGGAGCTCAGAGGGGTGAAAGAGCCCGGGAGGATGCTGCTGCTGCTGCACCTGCTCCTGGAAGGACAGCCCTCCCCACACCCTCCCAGCCTACACCTAAAACAAGCAGCTCATGGAATCAGAGAGCAAGAAGTTCAGAAATATTCATTGTCCTTATGACTTCCGGAGGAGGCAGAGTCCGGACCAAACGCTTCCCCCTCCTTCAACATCTGGCAGCATCCTGGATGCTCTGTGAGGACCAACCCTTCTTTCATCCTCGGACTAGGAAAGATAGAGCTGTACTTGCAAGTGATGTCAGCTCAGCTCCCCAGGGGTTTGCAACTTGGCTCCTACCACAGAGTAGAGGAGCTAATAGGAGAAATCACCTGAGTGTCCACAGGACCGTGGGGAATTCAGAACTCAGCAGTGGCTGGGCAGCTGTATGTAGGCAGAAAGCTCTGAAAATGGTATTTTGAGATACAAATAGGTACAGGAAAGATCATTCGTTCCAATGGAAAGCCATGTAATCCAGTGGACAGAGTCTCTGCGTGGATAGACAGGGGCCACGGATTCCAGTTCCAAATTTACTCCTGACTTGTTATGTCCTCCCTACCTGCAAAATAATTCAATACCCTACTACAGACGGCACAATGAGAAGTATAACATATAAGATGTGACAGTATTTTGAGCTCTTAGAAGAACAAGTTCTTCAGAAATCCAAGGCATTCATATTATGTGTGGATCTCAGGTCAAGCTACAAAGCCTCTGAATTACTTTGTTCCCATTTTATTTCCAGGTACTGGTCTCTGCCTCTTGATGAAAAAGTGCTGTTGATCTGAGAAATCAGGAGAGAGTGAAGGTTTAATGATAACGCCCCACCAGCATCCCTGTCTTTAATTTACCGACAGCTCAATGGATAACCCAGGATTATCTCTAGATCGAATGAGTTAACATTTATAAGCACTTAGCACAGTAACTGGCACATAATAAAGGCTTACTACCTGCTTATCCCTTCTCCTCCTGGCTTCAATTTTCCTATATAAAAAAGTTGAGAAAAAGCATCTAAATAATCAAAAGTTATTAAAAATTGACCTGGACTGTTTATAAAGGAGAAAAGTGCTAAACTTTTTGGGGAGAAAGGGTGTATAGTTTTTATTGGGGAGGGGGTAGGATTCATATGCAACCATATGAATAGTTGTTCATAAGCAACCAGAGCTATCTATTCAGCTCAGTACTGCAAGACCCTATTAAGTGCTCAGTATGTACAAGAAGTGAAATGGAATTAAGAATTAGGAAGATGTGAGTTCCAGCCTTACCTCTGACACATACTGGCTGTAAGGTCAGAAGTAAGCATTTTAATCTTTAAAACCATTTAAACTTTCAGTCTCTCAGGAAACTCTCTAAAACTAAATTGCTGAAGAGATGCCTATCTGCAATAGTGGGAGGAGATTCCACACTTGGATTTGCCCAAATGCATGAAATCAAAAGGCTGACACCCCCTCTCTAACTCAACTCTGCTCCCCCCCCAAAAAAAACACCTTGTCTATCCCCTGATGACATAAATGAACCCTTTAAAGAATAATCAAAGGACCCTGTCCACAGACTGGCCAAACAGCAATATACTCCTCAGCTGGTCTCCAAGGCAGTGGTCCACTTGCATCAGTTGGGAAGATGAGTTTTGCAGCCACAGAAAAGACCTTGTAAGCAACTAAAGCCAAGCCAATATCCTGGATTTCCAAAAAATGTAGTCTGGTTTCCTTGAAATCAGGGAGCTAAGTTAACATTTCCTTCTCCCCAGGTGGTAGTTGACAGGCTCAAATTCCACCCTTTTCACTGACTTTATTCCTAGACTTATAAGTTCCTCTCTTTTTTTTCTCAGCAAACTAACTCCTAAAAGAACACTTCTACCCTCCCCCATAATTTAAAGATAGCTGATTTGTATATAACACTTTTTTTACCTTTGCAAAGGGCTATAGGGGTCAGTTGTTTAATCTGACTTCCCAACCATTCTAAAAGACATAAGTAATAGAAGGATTATTGTCCCCATTTTATAGAAAAAGAGCTGAAGCTTAAAGAGCTAAAGTAATTTGGAACTATGCCCACAAGCTATAAAACTATGCATACCCTTTGATCTAGCAGTGTCTCTACTGGGCCTGTATCCCAAAGAGATCATAAAAAGGAAAAGGACCCACATGGGCAAGAATGTTAGTAGTTAGTAGGTGCAGTTATGGCTACAGACTAAATAGTAATGCACCAAGACTCCAAGAAATCCTTGTGAT
The DNA here is from genome assembly GCF_016432865.1 of Antechinus flavipes. Lineage (NCBI taxonomy): Eukaryota > Metazoa > Chordata > Mammalia > Dasyuromorphia > Dasyuridae > Antechinus > Antechinus flavipes. The sequence goes on along the minus strand of NC_067400.1, from coordinate 380,938,985 downwards.
TCTGATTCCAGGGTTCACTATATCACAAGGCTCTATGGTCAAGATCTGTGCTCAACTCAAGCCTCGGATACTTACTACTTCGGGACAAATCATAATCTTCCCAGGCCTTAATTAACTCATCTGGAAAATCAATGGTTTGGATCTGACAGCCTCTAATGATCTTTCCAGCTGAATATCTAAAATCCTATGATATTCGATACAGCTCCTTTCCCGATCTCTTCTATGATTAATCTTAGGCATCTTCACAAGTTGTCCCCGATACCTGGAATGTACCTCTGTGTCATGGCTTCCTTTAAATCCCACATAAAGAATGATGAAGAAATTAAAACCAAAATAAATGGTAGCTATAAAACCACCTATAGTCACATGAAAAAATTCTCTAAATCACTATTGATTAGAAAAATGCAATTATAACACAGATACCAACTAACATCTCTCAGATTAGCTAAGATAACAGGCAAAAATAATGATAACTGTTAGAGGGAATGTGGGGAAAACTGGCCTTTCTACTACTCTGCTAGTTGATGTCTCCTACCTTCACACTGATTATTCCTGGACCTGAAACTCATTCTGTCCTCAGAAACTGTGGTTTCTCCTTCTATAAGAAGCCTTTGCTGATTCCCACCTGCTTCCACTACCACCCCCCCAGATGCTAATGCCACCCCTATTTTACATATGCGTACTTATACATCTGTTGCTCAAGGTCTCTGGCTATCAGGGACTGCTTTCACTTTAGCCCTTGAATCCCTAGTTCCTAATACAATGACTGGCACCCAGTCATGTAAAGTACCACACATGGGCCCTTGGCACAACCAAGCTTAATAAATTCTTGTTAATTGAATTATTTTGTGAAAATATTAATTGCTAGACATGTAGACACATGCTTACAAAATGTTCTTTTTTATGAAATTGCTTTGAAAGAAGGGTTCTCCTGGGATATTTCAACTTGCAGTAGAAGGCTGGCACTGATTCCAAGGTCCCATATTCCCTTTAAATTACCTCTTGGGAACAGAAATACCTTGCACTAGTATCTGAAGCAAACTAAGTTTTTAGGTAGCCTTTTAAGGAAATGCAACATATTAGAGACCCTCTAGACATGAGGAATGCACCCCTAACCACTGGCATTAATGCCAGTCTCCCTGTAATCTTAGCACCTTGCTCACCCCTGCTTCAGTCCATCCCATAGCAGGGCACAAAACTGTTCAAAATGATAAAGTCTTTTAATTGGATAGAAACATATTAGAGAAAGCATTAGCTGCAAAGTGTGAGTATTTATTCAGAGCCAAGCCCTAGATGAGTGGTTAATGAACACTCAAGAGATCCCACGGTCTCTCTAAAAGAGAAGGAAGACCCACAGGCAGAAGAAGAAAGGCTTCATTCACGAAGGCCATGTCAGCCATCCCAGAGTCTGAGTAGGGTCCACTGGGATTCCCATGCTGAACAGGCATTTCAGAGTTTAGTCTTCCATTGAATATCCCAGCAAACAGGAAGGAAGTGTGGGAATTACTATCCAAGTAAGATCCACTGGGTTTGTATACCCATGAGTGGAAAGGAGCTTCAACATGAAGAAAAAATTCTTCGGAACTAACGAGAGAGAAGATGGAAATTCTGTTTTGGAATTTTACCTGAGTAACCAAAATTTAAATTGATACTAATAGAACAGCTCCATAGTCTGCATAATCTTAAATATAGATTCATAATACTTAGAACTAGAAGTCTTTCAATTCTTCAGTTTTCTCATTTAACAGATATGGAAACTAAAGTCCAGAAGCAACTTACTTGAGGTCCAAACAAAGTCACAAAAATAATATTCAGATCCATATGTTTAAAAGCATTGTCTCTTCTGCTAGACCTCAAAAGTCAATTGTATCTGGGTTTTATTATAATTGGTTTTTAAACATTCTTAACTAGATTTAAGGCTAACTGTATCTGGCTTAGACTTATTGGAATGGTTTATAATGCCTAAACATGGATTAGAAGGACCCTCCCACCTCCCCTCAAAGAATGTCCTGGTGTGCTTGCTCCAGGTTGAGACAAAAAAATAGCCAGGAATAATCCACAAATCTAGAATTTAACATTCTTAGAATTTTCTGAAGATCTTTTGAGCCTCGTAAAGAATTCAGCTGTTTAACCAGCCTTCTTCTTAGTAACTTACTTCAGAAAGAGATGTCCCTTGGGTATGGTATGGTAGATATAGTATAGTATAGATATGGTAGACACAGGGCCAGATTCAAAGAAGATCTGACTGACCATGAGTGACATATTTAACATCCCATTCTTATAGAGAAGAGACAATTCTATTCTGGTAGAGGAATTTTCCTTTTTCCAATGAATTCAAACATCTAGCTTCTATCCCTTCTGTATCTAATTACAACCTATTAATCAGCCAGACTTGACAAGTACCTAATAAGTCTCAGGCACAGTGTAAGTTGCTAGGAATATAAAGATCAACAATAAATAAAGAAAATCATCCGTGCCCTCAAGGAGCTTATTTTGTTTCAGGGGAAACAATATGGACACATATAAGAATATAGAGAATTCACATAAGATACTTAAGGAAACTACAAGGCTAATCACAACCTACCTAGGATTCAGGCTCCCCACGGAAATTATAAGTTTACTAAAGCATAAATGTGAAGAAATTTTTAGTGTTCTTTACAAGAGCATTCTGAGTTTATATTTAACCCAGGCTCAGTGGTACAGGAAACAAAGACTGGGTGACAAATTACTGAAATCTAACATCAAAGGCCAACCATATAGAACCAGTCCTGCCACCTGGACTCATTGTCTGAACAGCCATCTGAGGACTTACACTTAGTGCCCAGGAAACATCTGACCAGAGGTGAGGCACTGAGTCTACTTTGCTGTCACCTCTCAGGGCTGGCTGACCAGAAACTGGGTGGAGGAAGTTCCACTTTCACTGGGAGTCCGTGTCCAACAAATTCCAAGGCCCTAGATCATTGTTGGATAGAGTTTAGATCCTTAGAAATCATCTGGTCCAGGGACAGCCAGGTGGTATGGTGGATAGAGCATCAGGCTTGGAGTCAGGAAGACTCCAGCCTTAGACACTTACTAGCTATATGACCTGGGCAAGTTACTTAGTTCCTATTTGCCTCAGTTCCTCATCTGTAAAATGGAATACATGGAAGAAGAAAATAACAAAGCACTCCAGTATCTTTGTCAAGAAAATCTGGTGGACCATCCACGGAGTCACAGAGAATCAGACATGATTAAAAAACACAAACAGTCTAGATCCTGCATCTTACATAGAAGGAAACCAAGGACCACAAAGAATAAATAATTTGTCCAAAGTCAGGAGGAGGAGTAAACAGCAGAATGTTCCTGCTTCTAAACCTAGGACTCCTTCTACAATACAATGTTATCATCTCACAAAATATATATATAGCTTTTGGAGACAGATAAGACCAATGGTGACACACTAGAGAGAGTGATGGCTGGAATCAAGAAGACCTGAGTTCAAATGTGACCTCAGACATTTAATGGTTGTGTGACCCTGCTAATGTCACTTAATCTCTCCAAGACTTGGTTTTCTCATTTGGGAAGTGGTGATAATGATAGCTCCCAAGATTATTAGAAAGATCAAAAGAGATATTTGTAAAGTGTTTTGTGAATGTCAAACACAATATAAATGTTAGTTATATCAATATTGTAGTGTTGTGGTTGTTATTATTATTATTTTCCTTCATACTCTTATATCTCAAAGTACCAAAGATACAAGTTTGTAGTCCTATGTCAGATTAAGACCCCCATTTGCTCCTAGTTGAGACCCAAGATTATAGTTCCCAACTAAAAGCAATCTTTTAAACATCCTTTTCAAGGAAAGTGATCTATCTGATCTATGAAATTGTCCAGTGATCAATTCCAACTACACTGAGCAGAAAAAGCTTACAATCGATTGAAGCTACACGAGCAGATAGACCAGAAGTCTAGAAAGAGGAAAATATCACCATTTAAAAATAAATAAATAAATATAAGAGGAATTCACTCATTCAGTCAGCAAGCAGTTATTAAATTACTGTGCCAAGGACTTTGCTAAGCACTGAGAATACAAAGCCAAAAACAAATTAGTCTCTATCATCAAAGAGCTTACATCCTATTGGGAGTAAATAAACAAACAAAATATAAATATAATACAAAAAATACTATATACAGGTATACACACAAAGAAAATATTAACAGAATCCAAAAAATTCCATATATATACATATATATGTATTATGTATACATATATATGTATATGTGTACACACAAAAAGAGAGACAAAGAGAGAAAGAGAGAGACAGATACATAAATTCACACATACAAAGTAATTGAGGGGAGGAGGATACCAAGATCTCATGACAGAGAGTCTTTGATCTACATGTAAAGTACTTAGGGATGCTAGGAAGGATTACATTCTAGGCCAGTGGAATGCCTATGCAAAGGCAAGACTTGATGTGGGAAGTTATAAACAAGCAAGAACAGTTAAATCTGGCACAAACAGAATGTGTGCAAGAAAGAGAACAATAATGTGTAATAGACACTACAAAGTAGGCTGTTTGACAGACTGTTAATTTAGCCTTTGAAATGGCATGGGATCTCTCAGACCTGTGGAGGAAGAAGGAATTTGTGACCAAAGAAGAACTAGAGATCATTCTTGATCACAAAACAAATCATTTTTGTGATCAAGAATAATCTCTAGTTCTTCTTAATATTATCATTTTTATAATATTAAGTTAATAAGTTTTTGTACAAACAAAACTAATACAGACAAGATTAGAAGAGATGCAATAAGCTGGGAAAACATTTTTATAATCAAAGATTCTGAGAAAAGCCTCATTTCCAAAATATATAGAGAACTGACACAAATTTATAAGAAATCAAGCCAATTGATAAATGATCAAAGTATACAAACAGACAATTTTCAGATAAGGAAATCAAAATTATTTCTAGTTATATGAAAAGGTGCTCCAAATCATTATTGATCAGAGAAATGCAAATTAAGACAACTCTGAGATATCATTACACACCTGTCAGATTGGCTAGAATGACAGGGAAAGATAATGTGGAATGTTGGAGGGGATGTGGGAAAACTGGGATACTGATACATTGTTGGTGGAGTTGTGAACTGATCCAACCATTCTGGAGAGCAATCAAAAGGCTATCAAATTGTGCATACTCTTTGACCCAGCACTGTTACTACTGGGCTTATATCCCAAAGAGATCTTAAAGGAGGGAAATGGGACCCACATGTGCAAAAATATTTGTGGCAGCCATTTTTGTAGTGGCTAGAAACTGGAAATTGAATGGATACCCATTTATTGGAGAATGGCTGGATAAACTGTGGCATACGAATGTTATGGAATATTACTGTTCTGTAAGAAATGACCAGCAGGATGATTTCATAGAGGCCTGGAGAGACTTACATGAACTGATTCTAAGTGAAATGAGCAGAACCAAGAGATCATTATACACAGCAACAACAATGCTATATGATGATCAATCCTGATGGATGTAGCTCTCTTCAACAATAAGATGATCGAAACCAGTTCCAATTGTTCAGTAATGAAGAGAACCAGCTACATTCAGCGAAAGAACTATGGGAAATGAGTGTGGACCACAACATATCATTTTCACTCTTTCTGTTATTTTTTGCTTGCATTTTTGTTTTCCTTCTCAGGTTTTTTTTTTCTTTCTAGATCCTATTTTTCTTGTGCAGCAAGATAATTGTATAGATATGTATACATATATTGGATTTAATATATAATTTAACATATTTAACATGTATTGGATTACCTGTCATCTAGGGGAGGGGGTGGGGAAAGGAGGGGAAAATTTGGAAAAAAAGGTTTTGCAAGGGTCAATGTTGAAAAAATTACCCATGCATATGTTTTGTAAATAAAAAGATATAACAATAAAGAAATTTTTTAAATAAAACTCAAATATAATTTTTTTCTGGAAAAAAAAAAGAAATGGCATGGGATCTTTGATAATCTTATAGATGGAGATACTTAGAAACTACAAACTGGTAAGGCAAATTTTGAGAAAAAAAAGTAATAAAAATGTAATTGGACTCAAAGTCAGGAGAAATCTGATTTCAAATCCTACCTTCCAACATTTAAGCTTTGCAGTCAATGGAACATTACTTAATCTTTGTGAGGTCTTTTTTTTTTTCCAACTACAAAATAAGGAGAATACCTACAGTCACAGAGTTTTGTGAGCCTAAAGTATAATGTATGTAAAGGATACTACAAACAGAGGTAACTAAATAGTACAGTGGATAGAGCACAACCCTGGCTTCAGGAGGACCCCAGTTCAAACTTGGCCTCAGACACTTAACGCTAACTAGCTGTGTGACCCTGGGCAAGTCACATAACTCCAAATGCCTTGGGGGAAAAAAGTAAGCTGCAAACCTTTTTATCTAGCAAAAAATGTAAAATAGATAAATAAAGAAATTATATTTAGAAAAAAGAAATAGGTGATCACTAGTACAAGGGTTTACTATGAAATTATAACGTCAAATTAAGTTCATTTCCTGTTTTGATAAGACTGATTAGATGTCAGATGCCTTAAAATCAAGATTTATTACATTTCTTCTTAATTCTCAATATCCCAGAATCACAAAATCTCAAAGTTGGATGATACCTTGGACCTGAGAGGCCACCTAATCTAATACACACCTCAACAAGAATCTGTTATACACACTCCAGATAAAGATGTTTTTGCTAGAAGACATATATTCTTCTAGCAAGCAAACTAAATATGACCTTTTACAGCTTTTAATTATCTCTCCTAGTTTTGCCCTTTATGATTAAACAGTATAATGTGCATTTAATCCATTTTCTATGTGACAGCCTTTAGATACTTGAAAACAACTATCAGCTTCTTCTCAAAAAAGTCTTTTCTCCAGAGTAAACATCCTTGGCTGCCTCAAACAACCCTCATTTAGCATGATGATGATATAATCTTTGATAGGATTTCCACCTTGTTAACTTCCTTTCTAAAACATGGAGTCTGGAAGTGGAGGCAATACTCTAGATGAGAAATTATCACAGAAAGTGACACTTTTTTCTCCCTAGTCTTATACATCATCATCCCTTTTAGTGAAATTTAAGGTCATATCAGCTTTTTCTTACTTCAATCTTTCCTCATTTGTGTGAGGAACACAGGCAAGATGATAGTACAATTAGATGAAGTCAGAATCAGTTAAACAACTATACCAGAAGAATGTTTATTTAATTTCTGTGTTCCAAGAAGAGCCTTATTCTATTCAATATTTTTATCAGGGACTCAGATGAAAACATGCTTACCAAATTCACTGATAACATAAAGTTTTATAGAAAAATCAGAGAGAATCAGGACAATTTTTTGATAGACTAGAATACTGGAGCAAAATAAATTACATTTGATTCCTCTTAAGTTACACAAATTCTCTATTTTGCTTTTAAAACATCAAATGTACAAATACAAGATAGGAAAAACCTGGTTTGAAAGAAATTAATATGAAAAGGCTTTGAGGGCTTTGGCTGGTCAAAAAAAATACTTACTAAAATACCTAGTGCAAGCTAGAGACTGCCTTAACAAAAGTACAGCATATAATCCTACTACATTTATTAGACTATATCTGGAATACTTTAGTCCAGTCCTAGCTCTAACACACAATAGTTAACGAATAGATAATCTACAGAAGAAAAGATTTGGCTCTGAACATCGTAGCAAAGCAGAACTCTACTCAAGATAAAGAAGAATTGCAATACTTGCTAGCCAGCATTCATAGAACACTCAAGTTTTGCAAAGTGCTCATGTGTTCTCACAACAATGTAGGTTGTTGTTATTACCTCCTTTCTACAGACAAGGAAACAGAAGCTAAATGATGTTAAATGACCAGCTCAGAGTTATACTGTAACTAACAGTCTGGGGTCAGAATTTGAACTCGGGTCTTGCCAACTCTAAGCCCAGCATTAGCTATCCAACAATGGATTTAGTCCAACAAAGTAAAGAAGCGCTTTATCTCTCAGATGTTCGAGAGGCAGCTCAAAAACCCTTTGTTAGGAACAGAACAGAGGAGATTCCTGAATGGGTAGAATGTTGGACATGATCATTTCTCAAAGAACCTTTCCTCTTCAATACTCTTATAATTCAACGAGGTCCATCTCCAGCAATACCTAGTTCTGAGGACTCTATTGTCAATCACCAAAATTAAAATCTTTCAATTGTTCCTCTCGAAGAGTTCATCTAGGGGACATCACCAGCTGTGCTACTTTTGTCCTGCCATTGAGCTTCAATGACTCAGGAAAAGAGACTAAGGCTGATGGACTTTGCACAGCTCTGCTTCATTTCAATCCAATTCACTCAAAAGTCAAGACATCATCCCGGGATGTCATTGGTTCTCTTGCAAGAAGGAAGGCTGAACAAAAACAACATGGCAACACAAGAGCCTGCAGGGATGGAAACTAATCGTGTCTGTGAAGATGCTTAGTCATTTGTGACTCCGGGTATTTCCTTTCATCCCTTAGAGCCAATCTACTGTTCTTACATGGCATTTTTAATTTTTATAACTTCTTTTCTGTTGCTCCTAAAACAAAAGGCCCCAGGTCTATTTCTTCTCCCTCTCTATAGCTAGATCTTCCTGAGAGAGATTAAGAAATGCTTCAGTGCACATATTTTGAAGCCTTATTTCTCAAGCCAACTCTTAGCCATAATTCAGTTTAACAGCTGCTCAACAGGTAGATAATCTAACAAACAGATCACTTGCCATATTCAGGGTAGATCATCCAAAGTCAGTCCTGTGAGGGCTTCAGATTTAAGGGGGCTTGCTTTAAAATGACAATATTTAGGATCGGGGAGGGGGGGAAGGAGAGGGGAAGGGAGAAGGCTCTCATCTAGGTTTTATAACCAATATTATAGAAATAGAAAATAGGAAAATTCTTTTAGAGATTCCAAGATATTATTGGTTTTTAGCTCCCAACAACATTCTTTTTCCCAAAGAATTACATCTAAAACTAAACAGTTCTTGCTTACAACTACTTTTTTTTGACAATTCATTTCTTGGATGAATTTTTTGGTCTCTTTTTCATCACAGTGTTAGATCCAGGCCATTCTACTCATGCCTCTGTCTGTATTGTTGCTCAGCCATTTTGGTCATTTCTAACTCTTCATGACCCTATTTGGGGTTTTCTTGGCAAAGGTACTGGAATAGTTTGTCATTTCCTTCTCCAGTTCATATTACAGATGAGGAAACTGAGGCAAACAGAATTAAGTGACTTATCCAGGATCATACAATTAAGTATCTGAGGTCAGAATTGAACTCAGGAAGATGACTCCTGACTCCAGGTCAGGTGCTATGCATTATGGCACTACTTATAGCTGACTTTCTGCCTTTATGCAGTCCCATCTCTGACGCATCCCAGACATTTATTCGGAGACATATCCCTCCTTTCTTCAGCTATCTCTGGGAATTGAGGCTCTTTCAATGCCATGTTTAACCATGCTGGAATTACTTGTATTATCAGGAAGTTCTTTCTTATATCTAACCTGACTTCCCCCTGCTATAATTACAACTCATTTCCTTTTTTTCAGGCTTTAGAACCAGAAAGAGAACAGCATGTACAACCTGCAACAGAATTACTCTGCATTGATATCTAGGCATTAATAAAAACCATCTACAGCCCTCTCTCCAGTCCTCTTATCTGCATTTATCTATATTGTTTGCCATATTTTTTCTTGTTATTTTCATAGTTTTCAGTGTTCAGGACTCTTAAAGTTATCCACAATTCTAAAAAGCTACGAAAGCAACAATAAAATGATGTCCAGGAGCCTGCACACACAGGACTGGCCCTAGTCAAAGCAATGAAAATATTGAAACCTAAATTCAGTATCACTATTCATCTGTCAATTTTCCCATCTTTCCCCTTCACCAGTCCATATTCCCAAATATCCAGGGCTCTGCCCATAGAATCTAGAATTAAAAGGTTGCTGAGCGTATTGCACTCAATGTTTTTATTTTTATAGAGGAGTAAAGTAAAATGCAGAGGTTTTGGCTTGGCCAATGTCACACAGAACACAGAAGAGCAAGAATTTAAACCCATATCCTCTGATTAAATCTCTATACTTTCTCCACTATACTGTAATAAATCTTTCAATTTTGCTCAGGCCATCACTGTCACAATGCAGCACAAAACAAAAATAGAAATAGAAAAGTATCTGGCATCAGAAGACTTGGGTTCAAATCACAGTTATTTACTTATTTGCATGACCTCAGGCAAATCACTATATCTCTCTGCTCAGTCTTGTCATCTATACACATATGTAAATCAGAACAATAAATAAAAGGTTCTTTCCAGTTCCAGATTATATGATGTTCTGTGAAGTCATTTCTAATTCTTCATGATCTTATTTGGGTTTTCTTGGCAAAGATACTAGTTTACTTCCTTCTCCAGCTCATTTTACAGATGAGGAAACTGAGACAAATGAAATTAAATGACTTATCCAGGATCATAACTTAATTATAAATGATATGTTTTTATCTATAAAAGCAGGTTGATGTGCTGCCCTTTTCAGAGGCATCTGCATTTTGGGAGAATATCTGGAGAAGGCAATACTTAAGGAAATTAATCCAGCTGATCATGCCATGCACTCCTTTAGTCTGCTACTGGGGATGCTGAAGCTGATGGATTTCTTGGAATTAAATAAAATAAAAGTAGGCTAATCATTTCTAAGTCTAGTGCCAATATGTTGTAATGGGTCGCCGGGCTAAGAGAAACAAAAAGATTCAAGTTTAGGGAAAAAAAAAGGCAAAAAAAAAAAAAAAAAAACCAGTAGTAGGAAAAGGAAAAAAGAAGGCAGGAAGGAAGGAAAGAGAGAAGGAGGGAAAAAGGAAGGAAGGGAGGGAGGAGGGAAGAAGGAATCCAATAGCACCCATGATATTCTGAGTAAGAGAATTCTGACAGATATATTCTCACGCATCTCAAATCACAGAATACAAGTAATTGTTCACTTGTCCTGGTCAAAATCTCCTATCTCTTTTCCTGGAGGTCAAGATTGCTTCCTCTTGTTCTCCAAGTTTTTAGTTAAGGGCAGCTAAGCAGCACAGTGGCTAGAGCATCACATCTAGAGTCAGGAGGTCCTGAATTCAACTATGACCTCACATATTTATAAATTATGTGACAGTTGAAGGCAACCTAAGAGCACACTGGTCACAGGAGCAAGTAAGCCTTAGAAAAAAAACAAATCTGCCCCAAAATTTATAAAACTCAAAAAAAATCCACATTTCCCCTCAAAAAAATCCTTGAACACCACAGGAAGAAACATATGTTACTACTGTAGTCTTTATATCTTATTGACTATTACTTTATTTTTAATTTAAGGGAATCAGATTTCGTGGATGTGGGTATTTCTTACATCAATACAAATCGAAACCTTTGGACCCTTCACATCCTTTGCTATTCCTGACATATATTTCAACAATTCCTTCATTGGGACCGACCCAGTGTGCTAAAACCTTTCTCTCATTTTACTAGTACCTTGAGCAGCAAGAATGGTACAGTGGGATCTTTTATGTATGTTATCTTATCCTTGCTCCATGACTGACTTACCTCCCTTTCCAGGTCTATACATCATCTATATCATGTTTATACCATTTTTCAAATGCACATTGCCATTAGTAACAAGTAACAATATTTATAGCATTATGAATATTTCATTACCCTTTGGATTTGTAATTTACACTTACAATTTCATTGCTTCTCATTTCCCATCATATTAATTCAATTTATGAAATACATATCCACTTTAAAACTCTTGACTGGCATTTTAAATACCTCACAATAGGTCTGATCATCTAATATAAAATTAACTTTCATCCTTATGGAAAATGAATGGATGCCCATCAATTGGAGAATGGTTGAGTAAATTGTGGCATATGAATGTTATGGAATATTATTGTTCTGTAAGACATGACCAGCAGGATGAATACAGAGAGGCCTGGCGAGACTTACATGAACTGATGCTAAGTGAAATAAACCAGGGAGATCATTATATACCTCAACAATGATACTGTTTGAGGATGTATTCTGATGGAAGTGGATCTCTTCGATAAAGAGAGCTAATTCAGTTTCAAATGATCAAGGATGGACAGAAGCAGCTACACCTAAAGAAAGAACACTGGGAAATAAATTTAAACTGCTTGCATTTCTGTTTTTCTTCTCGGGTTATTTTAACCTTCTGAATCCAATTCTCCCTGTGCAACAAGAGAACTGTTCGGTTCTGCACACATATATTGTATCTAGGATATACTGTAACCTATTTAACATGTAAAGGACTGCTTGCCATCTTGGGGAGGGGGTAGAGGGAGGGAGGGGAAAAATCGGAACAGAAGTGAGTGCAAAGGATAATGCTGTAAAAAAATTACCCAGGCATGGGTTCTGTCAATAAAAAGTTTAAAAAAAAAAAAAAAACTTTCATCCTTAAATTCAATCAAGTGATTATCCTCTTTATTTCCTATTCTACTTGGAACTATGTTGTCCTCTAGAATTAGGATGGTCGTCTCTTCTCTTCTCAATATTATTCATCCTTTAAGGTTCAGTTCAAATACCTCCTCCTGCAAGAAACATGAATTTGAATCCCAGTTCTGCCATTTATAACCTCTGTCACCTTGGACACAATTCACCTAGCTCAGTTTCTATATATCAATTCATCTATAAAATTATGTCACTTTAAATTCTAAAGCGATAAGCCTTTATTCTATTCTATATTCCCTATATCTACTCCTAGTCAAAACCACCTACATCTTTACTTTGAATACAATGAAGAACTTGACTATATAGTCAAGTCTCAAGAATTATCACATGGATCAGCTCAAGTTTCACCTACAAGAAACACTGTTCTGTCCATCAATATAGCCCTTTTACCACCTAGTGTAGAACCTGATTATAGATTACATTATTATTCTACGTGGTTCTATCTTGTCTCTGCAAACAGATGTGAGTTCCTCAGGTGAGGGGCTAGATTACATCTCTCCAGTATCCCACAGAGCCTCATTAAATGAGATATGAGTGCCGTAACTACTAACTGATGACTCCAAAGTCCTTCCTCCTCCCTTGCAGAATCCCTAGCCCACCTTCATTTCTCCAACACAAGTACCCAACTATGGGTTCAATTTACCTCTCCTCCCGTACGCGGGGGCTCAGGAACCGACTTGAATCATCCTCATGGCTGCTCTGCTGGCTGCTCTGCTGACTGCTGGAAAGACAGACAGGTAGACACAATCAGTGAGAAGCTCTGATCAGCTCTGGACACACCCGATGTAATCAGCAGATGGGAAAAAGGAAAAAAATTTAAATTCAACTCCCTCTGAATTTAGCCACCCAAGTCCAAAGGGGATAGTGGAATACTGATAGGCAGTGTTTAGCACTGTAGGCACTTCATAAATACTGACTGGCTTACTGACAGTGCATATGCTGAATGACATGGACCCAAAAGAAGTTCAATCCACCACACCTATCCTCCTGTCCTCTGCCTTTATGGTTTTGGGGAAAGGGTGCTATTCTGCTACACAAAGCAAGTATTCTCCAACTTTCCCAATACAAGATGCAGAATCATAATCCCTTTTTCTCTTCTCTCCTATACAGAAATGCACAATACTGGGTGTAGATCTCAGGTGATCCCAGGGCTAAAAAGAATAGAAGGGGCCATTGTGTGTATTTGTCTACATCCAACAAAGGTTATAGCTAACCCATTCTTAAATTAGTTAAGGACAAATGAGAAAAAAGATCTCTCCTACATTTAAAAATTTCTAAGAAATGCAATTTCTTTCTTTCTTTCTTTTTTTTTTTTTTTTTTTGCTAAGGTGATTGGAGTTAAGTGACTTGCCCAGGGTCACGCAGCTAGGACATGTTAAGTGTCTGAGGTCAGATTTCCTGACTTCAGGGCTGGTGCTCTATCCACTGTGCCACTTCTGCTCCAAGAAATGCAATTTCATAAACTCGTCTCCTCTCTTTAGCAAATCTTAAACTCACAAATGCTTCCAGATAATTTATTTGCAATTCTGTTACAATTAGATAATCTTTGAAGTTTCTTCCAATTCTAAATTTATTATCGTATGAACTCTCCAACTGGCCTTACTAAAAAATTAATTTCTTGCCAGTCTCATTATGAGAATTCACTGTATAATTGATAAAACTTACATTACTTGTTCCAAAGATAACATACAAACATCTAATAATCTCAGTAACATAATCCAATACCAGTAAAATACAGCACAGCTAATACCATTACAACAGAAGCATCTAGACAAAAAAAAAAAAAAAAAGATTTATCTCAGTGTCCTGGTAGATTAGCAATGGGGCTTACATTTGTGAAACTCAGCTAAATCCTTACAACACATTTTGAATAACATGCTTGGGTACCTATTTACTGTCAGGTCATATTTCATCAGAAAGGCAAGTGATTGTTTCAACACGGGTTAGAAAGTTTCAATTACGCTATCTTTTAAGCTGCATCCAAGTCCCTTCACTTCAAATATTTTATCCATTTCTATCAGAAAAAAATCTTCAGCTAGTGGATAAATAGAGCCTGGGCCTGGACTTCAAATTCAGTCTCAGACCCTGCCTGGGCTGGATGACCCTAGACAAGTCATTTAATCTCTCTAATCGCCCAACAAAATGAATCCACTGGAGAAGGAAACTCTTCCAATATCCTTGCCAAGAAATCCCAAATGGGATCACAAAAGGTTTGAAATGACTGAACAACAAAAATCAGAGAAAATTTACCTGAACTTATAAATCTACCTTCATAATAACACAAATATAATTCTAACAGTTTTGCTATTATTTCACCTTCCTCTTTCCTCTCCTCTATTTAAAGCATTTTTAAATCCCAATTTACTATTTTCTCATATTTCATCTCTAATCTTTGTAGAATTTTATAGCAGGATATTCATTTTCACAAAATTCCTCCATAAAAAATGGGCTGTAATCATTTACCTGTTCTATTTACCAAGCATCCACATTCAAGTGAGACTACAGAAAATCCCTTATTGTATAACTCCAAAGGACAAAAAGTTCCAACTTCACTTCACTGACCTCACATTATAAAGCTGAAAGATGATCAGACACTGGAGCACAAAGAGAAAAGCTAAATATATTATTGGGGTAAGATCCCAAGGATCTAACCTTAGCAACAAGGGTAGTGTTAGACTTGAAATTAGACCCAAAAAATCATATATTGTCCCTGAGTCTCAACTTAATCATCTCTAAATAGGAAGAATAATAGTTGCGATATCTACCTAAGAGGGTCCTTGTGAGACTGAAATGAGATAACAAATGTAAACTATTTTCCAAACCTTCTTACTATTGTGATTACTGACTGAATTAATGGCTACTTGAACTAATCAAAAAATCCAAGATTAATTTGAATGTTGTGATTTTGGTTTCTAAGGATGTGTGGTTAGACTCAGTTTGCTATTTTCCAGAAATATTCTTCTCTACCTCACTATTCTTAACTATGAGTCTGAGCTTTGCAGATAAAAATTAAGGAAAGCATATTTGGGGGATTTAAGGTAAACTCCTTAACCCACTAGATGTCAGTATTGGCTTCCAAACTGGGGCTAGAAACCTAACCTGTACAACAGAAACTATAGTCATTAGAAATACAAAGGTTTTATTTAAACATAAACCCTCCTAGATTACTTTCTGCGCCATCCATCTACTTAGAAAATAATGTTTCCTGATAATAGCAATTAATTATCTTTTTCCTAACAGTTATAAATCAAATTCTAAATAATAGAACTACAGAGGAAAAAAAAAGAGAAAGAATGAAAGAGAGGAAGGAAGGAAGGAAGGAAGGAAGGAAGGAAGGAAGGAAGGAAGGAAGGAAGGAAGGAAGGAAGGAAGGAAGGAAGGAAGGGAGGGAGGAAGGAAGGAAGGAAGGAAGGGAGGGAGGGAGGGAGGGAGGGAGGGAGGGAGGGAGGGAGGGAGGAAGGAAGGAAGGGAGCGAGGGAGGGAGGAAGGAAGGAAGGGAGAGAGGGAGAGAGGGAAGGAGGGAGGGAGAGAGGGAGGGAGGGAGGGAGAAGGGGAGGGAGAGAGGGGGGAGGGGGGGAAGGAGGGGGTAGGGAGGAAGGAAGGGAGGAAGGAAGGAAAGAAGGAAGAGAGAGAGGAAGGAAGGAAGGAAGGAAGGAAGGAAGGAAGGAAGGAAGGAAGGGAGAGAGGAAGGGAGGGAGGGAGGGAGGGAGGGAGGAAGGAAGGAAAGAAGGAAGGGAGGGAGGAGGGAGGGAGGGAGGGAGAGAGTGAAGGGAGAGGGAGGGGAGAGGAAGGGGAGGGGAGAGGAGGGGAGGAAGGGAACAGAAGAAGGAGAGGGAGGGAAGAGGTAGGGAGGGGGGGAGAGGAGGGAGGGAAGGAAGGAAGGAGGGAGGGAGGGAAGGAAGGAAGGAGGGAGAGAGGGAGGGAAGGAACAGAAGAAGGGGAGGGAGGGAGGGAGGAAAGGGAGGAACAGGATTTATTGAGTACTTGCTGTGTGCCAAGCACTGTGCTTGGGGATACTAATACAAGCATGCTAACAATCCTTGCTCTCAAGAAGCTTACTTTCTAATGCAGGAAGACAACACAAAAAGGAGAGTTAAAAAGAAAGAAACAAGGATATGGTGAGAAGACGGCCTGATTTTAATTAACATCATTTATGTAGTGTTTTAAAGTTTGCAAAAACTCATTATATATATTCTCCCTCCTTTTTTCTTCAAAACAACTTTTAAGAAGCATCATAGTATAGTGTACAGCTATCCTGCCTCAGAGTCAGGAAGAGCATGGGTCAAGTCCATCTAGACACATACTGGTATATCTGTCTAGGTGAGTGACTGAACTTTATAATGCTTTTAAGCCAGTGGTGTCAAACTCGAATAAGACAGTGTCAATAGAGAACTGGTCTTAGAGTCGAGAAGATCCAAATTCAAATCCAACTGTATTTGATACAGTTACTTGACTGGATGACTCTGGACAAGTCACCCATAATTATCTTGACAAAGCAAAAAACTAAAAATAAAAAATAAAAGCTTCTAATAGAAATGGATACTTGGAGACGGCATATTGATTTTTGAAAATCATTCATTTAAAAAATTAATATTAACAAAATAAACCAAAACACCAACTATACAAATAAACATTTCCTAATTACATTCTAATGTGATTTATTTGACATGTCTGTTCTAAGCAATTCTCTAGGACTCTATGAACCAGAGGGAAAAGTTTCTGGTATCTATAAAATCACAGGTCTAAGTCCTCCCTATCTAATAATTCTGTGAAGTAGGCATATAATATTAATCCCATTTCACAGGTTAAGAAAATAAATTCTGGAAAATGAAAAAACTTGCAAATGTCATGACAGTTAATCAATAGTAATGAGAATTCAACTCAAGATCTACACTGACTCCAAATAGAATGTTCCCTCTACAACCATATCACCTTTCTGGAAAATACATAAAAACCAGAAACACAAAGAGTCATGGGGATTTTTCCTAATAAGGATCCCTAGAACTCTGTGGTATTTTGTAAATACCATTACCTTTTAGTAAATAAGCTTTTTTAACCACTTACTCAGTACTAAGCCCTCCAGATACCAAAAACATAAAAACTCCCTGCCTTCAAGGAGCTTACATTTTAATAAAGAAGACAAACTTCAAATAATTATACAAACTATATATAGGATAAACTGGAAATAATCACACTAGGAAGGCAGAAACATTTAGGAACAGGGAAGAAAGACTTCTTTCAGAAGGTAGGATTTTAGTTAAGACTCAAAGAAGTATGGAAAATTTGTAGTTGGAAGTGAGAATGTAGAATGTTCTGAGTAGGGGGGTAATTACTGAAAATGAACAGATCTGGTAGATGGGGTGAACTATTCAAGGAATAGCAAGGCCAGTCCCACTAGATAACAAGAGTACAAGGAAGAGAGGAAAGTATAAGACAGAAATGTAGGAATGGGTGAAGTTAAAAACCAAAACAGGATTTTATTTTTGATCCTGGAGATAATGAAGTCACTGAAATCTAACTAGGTAGGAGGTTTGTTAAGATCCCTTTGGGTAGAGGATGGTTTATTAAATGTGGTTAGACAAAACAGTCCTCCGACTAGAGTATAATAAATAGAACCATAGGTCCTATCTCCATGATGTCAGACACTCCCCTTCCCTCCACTGTTTCTTGGTTCAGGCCATCCCAAGGAAACCATCTGCGCGGTGGGGCAGCCCCACGGCCCTTCCCGACAGACTTCTCCTACCACCCCATGGCCTGGTACCTTACCTGAGGTTCTATGACAAATCAGTCCCCTGACATCACTGTGGAAAAAACAAAACCCCACACCAGGCCCTGAGAAGAAAAGTAGGTAATGTCAGCCCCAAGGGCAGACTCCTGGCAAGATTAGACTGTCTCTTTTTTTTTTTTTTTTTTTTTTGGGGGGGGGGGTAAGAGATAAAGCCTGAAAGAGGATGATGCCTTGGAGCCAGGCCTGTGGAGGGCCAAGCAGTGATGAAAGGCACTATTAATGGGCCTTAGGAGGAAATTCCAAAGGAACCAACAGGATTTAAGCTGCAGACCGGATGACTACAGAAAGGCTTAACACAGATATCAGGGACTGTCATGTGTAAGAGGTTCTGCAGTTCAGGACGGGATAGCAAGAGGGATTTAAGTTAGATGGGAGGAAGAAAGGGGTGACTTAAATGGGCTATAAGGTAGTGAATGGAAGGTTAGGAAATCGCTTCCTAGAGAAAACCTACCTTACTTATCCTATATTCACAAAGTAGTCCCAAGAGAAATGAAGCTCAAGGAAACACTGCATAGCTTTGTTCTTCCCCAGCTTGCAGGGGATCAGAACCAAAATACCCATAGAGATAGGTGGGTAAATATTTAACAAGTGGCTCTTGAACACAAAGCAGGCACACACAATTATTAACATTTTCTCCAGCACTTTCCTTTTTTTTAATAGTATTTTTTCTAGTTACATATTAAAGGCAGTTTTTAATATTTATTTTTTATTAAAGCTTTTTATTTTTCAAAATATATACGTGGACAATTTTTCAACCTTAGTCCTTGAAAAACCTTGTGTTCCAATTTTTCCCCCCATTCCCTCATACCTTCCCCTAGATGACAAGTAGTCCAATATATGTTAAACATAACATTCACTTTAAAGAAAATTTTGTTCAAATTTTCTCCCTTCTTCCCTTCCTAAGATGGTACTTAAGCAATGTGATATAGATTATGTACATTCTTCAGCATTTTCTTAAGTCAACAACATAATAAAGCAAGCCCTGATTTGGAGGTTTGTCTATTTCCAAATTATAACAATAGATTCAAAAGGAATTGGTTCCAGCACCCTTTGCCAATATCAATAACTACCCAAAGAATTAGAAAAAGACCTTGTAATCTTACCAGAGAATCAGAGAAAATCATTGATAAAACAGTCAGAGTCCAAAAAGGCTACTCAAGTCTTTTCCTCATTTAAAGATCAACTCACAGGCCACCAACCTTCTTCTACTACAGTAATGACCACTTTCTCCCTAAGACTCATACATTTTTTTGTTTGGCAACTCTCTTTCATATTCACTGATTTTGACTATTATCGTTGACTATATTGTTGAATTTGTTTTTACCATGTTTAACATATATTGGATTACTAGCCATCTAGGAGAGAGGGAAGGGGCAGGGAGGGAAAATTTGGAACATAAGGTTTTGTAAGAGTTAATGTTGAAAAATCCATGTATATGTTTTGAAAATAAAAAAGCTTTAATAAAAACTATAATCATTTGTTGATGTGTCTTGTTTCCACGCTCAAGGGGCATTTAGAGTGCCAGAGGTCAAGAACAGCTGAGTTCAAGTCCTACCTCGGATATTTCCTAGCATATTGCTCACTGCCAGGTTTTTTTTTTTTATCTATAAAATGGGTATCATAACACTTGTATGTACTCCCTACCTCCTACCAAAAAAGGTTTGTTGTGTGAGATAGGACTCAAATAAAATAATTTATATCAATGCCATTATTACTACTAGAATTCAAGGAAGTTTGAGAAGAGCAAGGACAATATATTATATAAATTGTTTCTACTCTAGCTACCCACCAGAATTCTGCACATAGTTCCAAGTTTAATTAAATGACTCCTAACCCACTAGACAGGATCTTCAGGGACTTTAGCCTCTGCTCTTCAGCCATGAAACTACAGGGAAGTACCAGCAGAAGTCAACTAGAAAATGCCCCTTGTCCCCTAAGAAATACAATTCTGCCACCAAGGAATGTGAACATACCTAATATGTCCCTTGAACCTGAACAGATCAGAGCTTAGGAATATCAAATCATAAAATCCGAGGCAGAGATGAGCCCAAAAGGTCATGTAATCTCTCATCCTACCTCCAAGCACGGACACATGGCTGATCACTGATGACAGGTCAGAATGTCTTCCTGTGCTGAATTATTTCTTCCTCTTTGAATTCTGGAATTTGCCCAGATCACAGAATGTTAAAACTGGAAGAGACTTCAGAAATTACCCTTATTTTATGGCTAAAAAAAACTAAGACCTAGAAAGGAAAAATGACCTGCCTTGAGGTCAGGCCCATAATAAATAATAGGGCCAGGTTCTGGCCTAGGTCCAGTAAAGTCAGAACCAGTACTCTCACCTTTTCCTACACTTCTTCTCAGGTAGGAGATAAGCCGGTGGAGGAAAGCAAGTAACAAAGGAATAAAGAAGTAGGCAAATTGTTCTTTGTAGCTGAGGGGGGTGTATAAGAAATGCTAAGAAAAATAATAGCTGACATTTATAGAACACTTAAAAGCTTTGTAAAGGGCTTTACATATTCAATCTCCCTTGATCCTCCTTCCAAGCCTCTGGTGTGGGTATTATTATCCCTGTTTTATAGGGGAAAAAAACTAAAACTCAGAGAGGTTAGATGACTTATGCTTGGTTACACAGCTACTAAATGTCAGAAATATGATTTCATCCCCAGTTTCTCTTAACCCCTTCTCCTATATCACACTGCAAAGAAAGACTTTTGGAGTGTCTGATATCTTACACAGTAGGTCTAGGAAATCTCAAAATCTCCCCCAGAAAAATTACTATCTATTTGGATACAGCACTGAGTGATCATTCTCAAAAAGCTAAAACAACCTCCCAGCTCACCACAATTTAATTTAATGTTTTGTAGGCATGAGGTGCTAGGTTACTGTGGAGTGGGCAGAGAGAGCCTGAAGTTCTGGTAACATTGGCAAGCAGAGAAGGGCCTTGATAGGGATCAGCTCAGACTTACAGTATCATCCCTGTGGAGGTCTTGGGTAACCCCACCTTACTGTATCCCATCATAAAACCAAGCTGTCAATCCCCACTCCAGGTTAAATTTCCCTCATAATTCTGCCCATGGCCTCCCCCTCCCCCCGATCTTTGCTGAATCCCTTTTGGGTCAGCATTTTTCTCTTTCCCCCTCCCCCATGCCTTGTTAGAACTAACTAACCCAGCCAGCCAGTCAATGGAAGGTGTATTCCCTTTCTCCTGGGAATTGTGAGTTCCACCAGGAAATTTATCTTTTCCTTGATAAAGATCTGCTCATCCAACTCTATTTCATATTTACCATTCCTGATGTCTATTGTATCTCTTTATTTTGTCTATAACCACTTCTCACAAATAAACCTATCTTTTGGGCAAAGAGAAAGGCTATTGTGAATTCATTTCATAATCAAACAGCAACATTTGATGTCTACCTCAGTCTCATCAGTAGACTTCAGAAATCCATCTCCTTGCCCAAAAGAGAAAAGTCTTAATCTGTCCCAGAAAGATGTCTATCATGTTTATACCAATTTTAATTACAACTTTCTTGGGTTGCCCAACATCAATCTCACTATACCCTTTGATTTAGGTCATCTCCCTTACCAGTGCTGTTGTCACCTCTTTATTATGTCTGTTAATTATATTCTCAGCCTATGAGACAACAAGGATGACTTTACTTTCTGCTGTTTCTTTTTCCTAAGTCACCTTTCTTTAACATAAAAAAAAAACCCAAACCCATATACTTTCTGACTTTACTTTCTGCTGTTTCTTTTTCCTAAGTCACCTTTCTTTAACATAAAAAAAAAACCCCAAACCCATATACTTTCTAACAAATAAGGAAAGACCCCTCAAAAAAAATTTAACATAAAATTATAACTTGTTATAGTTTGTTTTTTAAAGTACAGTTGAATTTTAAAAGGTAGTAACAAAATTGTCAATATTTGGCTCATGTACCCTTTTGAACTGTTTTGATTTGTTCTTTTTTTTTGCATGTCATGCATCAGTCACTTCCAAGTAAATCACTGTTCACACTCCCATCTCCTTCTAAAAATACATATGTTAAGAAAAACAAAGCAGCAGGTTGGACGTGAAAATGTACGTCTCATTCTGTACTTCTAATTGTTTATCATACTTCCTGCAGAGAAACATGTTACCTCCCCAAATGACCTTTTCAAGCCAGTCTATGAACAGATAAGAACAGGTAAATGTCACCTAGTCCAATCCTAAACTATCAGAGACTAGATACCACAGTGCTCAGTAAAGCAGAAGCCATAGCTACTTTTCAGGAGCTAGTTTGCATATAATTAAGTCTTATTAATAAACTCAATTAATCCGAGCTGGAAGGGCCAACCAATACACACAGAATGGGAATGTCTTTTCTAATGATACTTTGTCTCTGCTCCTAATTGGCTCTGCCCCACACTCCCTAAAGTTCAGTTTCATTTTTCCATTCCAGCTTGCTGAATACCTTAAAACCAACAAATGTCATGAAAAAATTGTGTACATAAACATTGTTTTTGTTCAGTTGTGCCCAATTCTTCTTGACCTCATTTAATGTTTTCTTTCTTTCATTTCTTTCTCTTTGATGGCACCCCCAGATAGAGTTCTTTGCCAAAGTGGAGAACTATAGTTTTTGTTTTGTTTTGTTTTGTTTTGTTTTTTTTTTACTTTTTCTTAATTTTATTTAATAATAACTTTATATTGACAGAATCCATGCCAGGGTAATTTTTTACAACATTATCCCTTGCACTCGCTTCTGTTCCGATTTTTCCCCTCCCTCCCTCCACCCCCTCCCCTAGATGGCAAGCAGTCCTATATATGTTAGATATGTTGCAGTATATCCTAGATACAATATATGTTTGCGGAACCAAACAGTTCTCTTGTTGCACAGGGAGAATTGGATTCAGAAGGTAAAAATAACCCGGGAAGAAAATCAAAGATGCAAATAGGAGAACTATAGTTCTAAAACATTGCATACATTATCAGATTTTTTTCAACACTTGGTTAGTTTTGCTAAACTGTTTTTTTCCCTCTTTTGAAAAATTCTTATAAGGCATGGCTAACTCAAAAAGGGATGAAAATATTGGGAAATATAGAAGGAAATATTGGGAAATATAAGTGTTAACAGACAAAAGATATTAAAATTTAATTTCAAAATTTAGTATCTACTGTATGCAATGCAGTGTAAGGTAATAGTATACACACACACACAAAAAAAGCATATTGTCTCTGACCTCAAATTGGTTATAGGACGAACCTTCTAACTAAACAACCTAGTTCAGAAACAATCTCAACTCCCGGTATAAAGTTTTTCTCCTGCCTGTTCCAAGGTACTAAAACCTACCAGTCTAGCCTTCAGAACACAACTTTCCCTCACCCAGAGTTCATATCTCATCACTCAGGATGTACCAACTCTCATTTCTGTCTTTGTTTTGCTCTTAGTTTCTTTTTACTTTCCCAACATTGCCTGACGGCACCTTCAGATGTGGAAAAGAATAGAAACTTAAGTCAATTACTCTAGCCCCTTATATTAAAAAAAAAAAAAATGGTATTAGGGAAGAGAGGATTTTGAAACTCAAGCTGCTAAAGATAAGATCCTTTTTAATTTTCTGGCTTCCAAATATCAATAAAAAGACCACCTATAAGAGTTAAATAAAGTTTATTTCTCTCATAAGTATTGAGATTTTTCACAAGCTAAGAATCACTTATTCACAGTGAAATTTTTATATTCTCCCTCAACAGTCATACATAAAACCACACCTATCCCATGCTAGCTCTCCAAATAGTTTCTAAGTCTGGTGAGTGAGAAAACTGGTTGTAAAATAGTTCCATTTTAACTAGCTCCAATGGCTCTCATTTTAATAAAAGGCTCTATCTCCACTACCCACCTCCTTGCTTGATCCCAGTTTGAACAATTAAGTCTTAGGAGCCACCGCAAAGGGTAAACACAAATTAACTAGGTCATTTAATGGTAAACTTTGTAGCACCTACAGAGAGAGAAAAAGCTGGCTAGAGGTGGAATACCTGATCATCAGGCCTATTACAGGTCTGACCAAACCCTTGGGGTAATGAAATTCCCAAGGGGAAGTCTACTCCTCCCCACTAGAAGCATACCTTCCTCCACCTCACATTTAGAGAACTAGGGAAAGGGGAGGAAGGGAGGAACCTGGTTCTTCTGAGAAGAGCCCAGAATATGCAGACTAATGTCCTGTCAGACCGTCAAGTCCCTGAGTTTACATTTTCCCTATAAATCTGCTTATGGTCCATGCCATCTTGGCTGCCCTCTGGGTCACTTTGTCTCATAG
Source organism: Antechinus flavipes (assembly GCF_016432865.1). Classification (NCBI taxonomy): domain Eukaryota; kingdom Metazoa; phylum Chordata; class Mammalia; order Dasyuromorphia; family Dasyuridae; genus Antechinus; species Antechinus flavipes. The sequence goes on along the minus strand of NC_067400.1, from coordinate 380,914,391 downwards.
TATCTTTTCCCCTACAATTTCCCATGACACAAGGTGTTTTTCCTAATCCCATTATGTTTTATGTGTCTCTTTTCAAATCCCATTTCTCCTCCTTAGACTAACTAACTAATCCCTTTTAGGATTTAGCCCACCAGCTAAGGACACTCCAACCTCATGGAGTATTTCCTTTCTCCTGGATAACTGCAAGTTCTATTGGGGAACTAGTGTTTTCCATCAGTAATTAATAAAACCGCTGTCCTTGGTAGCTATATGCTCTCCCAACTCTATTTCATATTTACCATTCCTGTTGTCTAATGTAACTCTCTATTTTGTCTGTAACAAGTTCTCTTAAATAAACTGACTTTTGACAAAAAAAAAAAAATGTGAATTCTTCACATAACCAAACCCCACCATCTGGTACCTACATCAGCCACATCAATTCTAAGTCAACCATCTCTTATTGCTATAAATGAGAAAGCTGAAGCCTAGATTCTCCAAAGCTCCCACATGTAATAAGTAGCAAAACCAAGATTTGAATTGGGATCCACCCTACAGGGAGTTCTCCATCTTCTGGCTTTCTGCAAATCTCCCTTCCCTCCCACTTCTCCTTCAACATGAAAGGAAATAAATTCAACTGTTTGCTATGCATACACACATAAGAACAAAATAGATTATTAATAGAATAATAGCATTTATTTACTGTCCCCTTAGACAAGCTTCTAGTACTCACCTTGGAGAGCACACATCCCTCAAGTTGGGAACTACACAATCATATCATTTCCCCTTCATCTTAAACATATCTTTGAAATTTCTCCTAGATTCCTTTCTCACCCGAAATCTCTCCAGTCTCAAGTGTCCTTACTTTCCCAGTCCCAGATCCTATCTGCCAATTATCCCACCCAGCCTTGCCCTTTCTACCCCCAACCTACTGGGTATTGCTAGTTGGAAAATATCTTCATCCTGTGTAAAAAAAAAAAAAAAAAAAAATCACAAAGGGGAAGAGCTTTCAGCAGCCTTCCTCCTCCAGATGTGCCCAGCTACCAAGAAGTTCAATATGAGATGATTTCACCCATGAGGGAGGGGCTGATAAGCAAGGAAGTATCACCTCGGAATGCTCTAATTGGCTGTTTTCCTTAATGAGAAAGGCCTCAGGCTCTCCTGCAGGTGAAATGGCCCTCCCCTCCAAGTTAATTGTGGCAACTACTTCCCTTCAGGATTTTTAGTTCAGTTCCACTAAACAAATATTTATTAAGATACGACTATAAGACAGTTAAAAGATGACTCCCTTTCCGTATTTTTAGTTTGGTTCCATTAAATAAATAGTGATTATGATTCTACTATGTGACAGTTAAAAGATGAAACAGTCCCTTCTAAATGCAGAAGAGGAAAATGTGAAATTTATATAAATGAGCATCTTATAAGATATAAGCAGCCAGGGAAAGTAGTGGGTAGAGTCCTGGAATAAGGAAGATTTAGTTAGCCACATGAATTCAAATGGGACCTCAAACTAGCTGTATGGGTTCTGGACAAGTCACTTAAGCCCAACTGCCTCCTCATCCTCATCCCCCAAAAAAGACAAGCTTAAGTATGCACTTTATCCCATAGTCAATCGGGAGCCAGTGAAAGTTCTGGGGCTGGAGGACCAGGCAACCAAATAAACATGTCAGAAAGAAAACTTTGGCACCCATATGAAGGGGGACTAAAGAGATATTGAGTCTGGAAGCAGAGTTCAGTTAGGAGTCTAGATCCAAGTCCTGAAGTAGGGTGGCTGCTCTGGAGCCAAGGGTGACGCAAAGGATGCTATTTGTTTACCCAAGAAAAAAAATGAAAATAGTCTTCAAATTAAACCTCTGGCCCTTAGTCAATTTTCCTGGAAATTACTGTTGGAGAGAGCAGGGTTGGCAGCAGAGGGTAAGCCCTAGGTCTCTTAGTTATGACAGTGTATTGCATCCTCATCAACCCCCCTCTCACTATTCTTTGGCAGCTTTCTGGTGATTCCAGCCATCCTTAAAGAGCAGACAAAAGACACTGTTTGGATAATTCTAAGCACAGTCGAGTGAACCAGGACCCAGAAGAACAGGCTTCTAGACTCAACTTTTCTACAAGTAGTTTCACTTTTTCTGTGATTAAACACGTAGGCCCTCTACATGATTATAAAGTCATGGTATTGGTCCACATGACCAGTAAGGAGTCTTGATTTTGGGATTTTAAAATCCAAGCTCTCCCAAAATAAGCTTAGCAACCCCCAGAGAGAAACTAAACTTTGATGTCCCTATTGGCCTCTAGGCCATGAATCTTTGCTCCAGAAAAAGAATTATGTAAATCAACTAGGATCAGGGGAAGAGCAAGGAGTTACAAATGACAGAACTGAGGAAAGTTTGAAAGAAGTCCCCCCAACATTTTACTTTTAATTTTAATTTTTGTATTTTTAATTTTTATTTATTTTAAAAAATATTTTTGAGTGAAAAGGGCTGAGTATGCTGATTTCTCTGTCTTTACACCTTCTCCTTCTGAATACCTGCTTTTTTTTCTTTTCCTTCTTGCTTTTCTTCTTCCTTATGCCTCTTCCCTTTCCCAAACCTAAACAAGTCCCTCTAATAGTCCCTTTCATGAGACTGGACTTTTTCATTTTCTCCCTCCTCCAGAAATTTCCCCACTCATACCAGCTACCTTTTTGAACATGCCCTTGATTTTAGTTCCCAAATCTGTCCAATTTTAAACTATAGAATACACCCCAGTTTCTTAAACTGTAGTTCATGATCTCAAATGGGGTCTTATAAACTGAATGTAGGGGGTCATGAAATTGTGATTATTAGTAAATGTTAGATTTATAAATCTATTTTATATATCTATATACCCAGGATCATGTAAAATTTTCTCCAGTGAAAAGAGATTGTGAGTGGAAAAAATTTAAGAAGCCCTGGTCCCTCTCCTCCCCTAGCCAAAGGCATATAATATAAAGGATTAACATGTATTGCCCCATCCCTGTCATTATATAGTATCTGCTTCTATTCTCCCCCCAAATCCAAAAGTATCCCCAGAAGGTAGCCTCACCTGCCCCAACCCTCCCAGGTCTCCTCCCCAAGAGACCAGCTTTTTGCTACCAAATTCTTCAATCACAGTGGGACCTCAATCAGATTTAACATATACACATGTTATAATACCAGGGATGTACAGAGAAAAGAGCACTGGATTTGGAATCAACAGCCTGCATTTAAATATTGGCTCTACAAATACTACCTGTGTGGCTCCTTCACTCTGAGACTCTGTAGAATTAGGCGTAATTTCCAAGGTCTTTCCCAGCTCTGATACTATGGACCTATAACTAAATGATGATCCCTTTTAGTTTTATGATTGTGTAATTCCAGTGACAGATAGATGGGAGATGCATAGAAACACACACATAAGATGTACTCTGAGGCACTCACACTCTGAGTGACCCAACCAATAACAATATTAGCACCTTATTCGCCAGATAAGCAATTATAGGAAGGAAGCTTCAAGTAACCCATACAATGCAAATAATCCACTCACATTAAAACAGGAACTAAAAAAAAAATCACAGAATCTGCTTAGATGAAAAAGAGCTGCTCTTTCTTCTTCCACTTGCACATCTCCCCATTTCTAGCCCTGTTTCAGAAACCCAAGGCTTACCTCCTTATTCTGAGAATCAATAGTAAAAACTAAAAAACATCCCAAGTGGGGCGTTCTTCCTACCTTAGCAGCCTCCACTAGCCACCATCCCCCATTCACCCCTGAAGCAATATTCTGGGTTTAAATCTTGAGCCGGCAAACCTGCACAAGGCTTCAGGAAACCCCCCAGCTCTGCTCTGACTCTGAGGCCGGACAGCATACAGGGAACTGCTTCTACGTTCTAGCCTCCTGGCTGAGAACTGGGGTGACAGGGCAGGAGTTAATGTTAAACTTAAATCCTCTCCCTACTGGAGCTTTAACTTCAGGCCTTGCCCATATTTCCCAATCAGAATTCTCCCTCCATCTTCTGTCACAGAGTTCAGCGCTTACCCAGGTGGGTGACAGAGAACAAGACTGTTATGCCATAGTTTTCTTTAACTGTCCTGACTCAGTTTCCCTGCAGTAGTTTCCCTTGTCTCAGTTTCTTTATCTGTTCTGTGTCAATCCCCTAAACTGTAAATCTCCTTCTGGTCCATTAAGACTGAGGACCAATTACTCTAAGGTTATAAATTGTTAGCACAAGCAAGATAAACAAGAGAGTAGACCTCCTAACTCTTTTCTGTCCTCAAGAATTTACAATATCCCTCTAAAATATTTCAAGATATTTCACTGACATCTTTATCTCTGTGTATTCAGACATCCTGTTTCTGGGTTTTTTTGGGTTTATGGCCTCCCCCATCCTGACAGAGGCTTTCCTGCGTTTTCCCTCTTCTTTGTCTCCAAAAGGTATTTAAGAAGTGGGGTTCCTCCACTCAGCTGGAGGCTGGAGGCTAGAAGCTGGCGGCTATATGCTGGACGCTGGATTCTTTGGGATGACAGTTTCCTCCAGCTCTGGGATCAATATGGATTCCTTGGTCCCGGTATATCTTTATCTCTGACTGGATAATTTGAGACAAGAGCCCTGTCCAGTCAATTTTACTCTCCCATTAATAAAATATTAAAAACTCTCTAATCTCTCTCCTGCCTCAGTTTCTCCGGCATTACAAAAACATGGTCTTTCTCTTGGGTCTCTCTCTTTCTCCTTCTACTCAAGTCAAAAGGCGGTTTTGTTCAAACTTGGTACCTACTTGCTCGTCATCGAGGAGGCTGTGGTTGAGACTGAAAAAGGAGGCAGGCCCTGCCATGAGCTCACAGGAGGAGATGCTCTCACTTGACTGAGGTTACATATTTTCCAAGAACAGTGTGAAAGACTGCTCTTGGCTCACAGCTCCTTCTAAATCTAGACAGTTTAATATTTCTCCTCCTTTTCCTGAATGAATTTGAACAAGCAGTTTATGCCCATTACCCTCATTTTTCTTTTTCTCCACTTATTTCCATCAGTTTTGTATGATAATAATAGGTAAAATGCTGAAAATGAAGTTAATAAAAATAAGATTTCAATCTCATCTCTAATATTTACTAGATGTGTGACCTGAGTTTCAATTTCCTCACCTATAAAATAGCGATAACAGAAGGTGATTGAGAGGCCCTCCAGGGCAACTGAGGCTCAAATGAAATACAAATACAAATGAAATAAATACAAAGTTCTTTGCAAACCTTAAAGCACTACATAAATCTTTATGACTGTTATTTTTTATCTCATCCATTATTGGAAACTATTTCTTAGTGATGGCCTCCAGTTTCCTGTTCTAACAACCTTTTCTCAGTCTTCATCAACCTGCAAAGTATCAAAGGCTATTTTGGGGGACTGAAGTATATGTGATTAACATTGTTTACAACTTGAGATCTTTGAAACATTTAGCACAACTCAAACCCCCTGCACCTGGCTGGGTGGGCCACTTCATCCTGTATTACTGTTCCTTACAGTTAACTACCCAAGTAAGAACTAACTCAGCCCGTGACACCTAGACCAGAAATTTGTATAAATATGAAATATTTTTATCTAGCTTGCTATTAGACCCTAAGTAAGCCTGGCTCACTGTTTGTGATAAAATCTGTATTGCCTAAGAACTGATTTGCTCCCTGAAATTCTTTTTATGAGACCCCCAACTGATCCTAATCAATCCTCATCGATCAACTTTAATCTTTCTGCCATATCTGGAACCCCTCAAAAATATTTCCACAATTCTAAAGCACTACATTTTCCAGAATCTTACTCAATCTCTAAAAATCCCTTTTTATTGAATTCCCTGGCTTCTTTCCTCCTGTCCACCAATTTGAATTGTTCCCCAAGGCTTACTTCTTGGCCCTTTGCGTCTTCTTTACTTTTTCCTTATATAAACTCTAGATATTCTCATGGCTTCAGAAATTGCCCCCACTCTGATAATTTCCAAATCTACCTCTTCAGTTTTATCCTATCACCCAAGTTATATTTCTACATTTACATTCTGCATCTATTTGGCTAATGTATATCTCCATTTATGTGTGTAAATGAAGGTCTGCAGCAGCATTCAATTCAAATGTGATATTTAATTCAGCAAGTATCTATTAAGAGTTTTGTGTACCAAGCACAATGTTGAGCAGCAGAGATACAAAGGTAAAACAAAAACAATTGTTCCTATCCTCCACCAGCAGCCTGAAATTTAATTCATCATATTCTGTCATTATATCAGCTCTGCCCGGATATGTCCCTGTATATAAATAAAATCACCGTTCTCCCAGAATCTTAAACTTGAAACCCTAGAATCATTCTTGGTGGATCTCTCTCATGTCTGTTCACAATCTCTAGTCACCAAGTCCTGATCTCTGTAACATCTCTTGTATCTGTAATTTCTCCTTTTCTCTCCATTCCCATAGCCACTGTACCTCAGACTCATCACCTCAATCCGGAATTATTACATGAATCTTTCTGATTCCAGACGGGATGCTCTATTTCCTGAACCAATCCTACTAAATCAATTAGTGGGGAATAAAAAATGAGGATTAAGATAGTGAGTTCTCTATAAATACAAGTATTCAGGAAGAGACCAGATGAGGATTATGTAGCCAGGAATCTTGGAAGTAGTGTGTGGTCACTGGACATGGCAATATATTAAGCCTATTCAGTAAATGCTTCTTGTCTGATTAATATTGACTTATATGAACTAATAGCAAATCAGTTATTTATTCCATGTTGAGCTCCCTTTTCTGTGGGACTAGAATTTGAAAGAGCATGAGATTAATTTGGTTATAAAAGAAATCAAAATTTATGTCTTTATTTTCTAAGAATCAGCTATCCAGCTGGAGATACACCCCTCTCACCACTACCTCCAACACACACACATACGTATCTCTCCCCCACAAACACATCACTGTACAGAGAAACTTACAAATGAATGCAATTTATGTAATAAAATCTTAGCCTTAGTACTATGCACCTATGAAATCAAGATAAAATCAGAGCATGATCCAGGTTCACTAGGGATGGGATCTTGAAAATGCTTTTAGATGACTGGAAGTAAGATGCGAAGAGCCACAGATGGACATGGAGATGTAAAAAAGTCTATTACAACAAGATATACTTCTTAGGCCATCACCACTCCTACTTTAAATGAGCATGGGTCAATAAGAAGTTAAGGACATAGGATATCTGTTAGTTCCATGAATCAGAGGGGCAGGAGGCAGGAGTAAAGTCCCATCTGATTGACACTTAAACAAATGTCTTAACCAGCTATGTATTACCCTCTGCATTAGTTTTGAAATCTCCAAACAGACTAATATTGAGTATTAGAAATGGAAAAAATCTAGAAATAACCTAATTCAACTACCCATTCCCTTTTTAAAGATAAAAAAAACTTAGGATCAAATAAATTGGAAATCTCATTCTATGGCAAATTCCTAATTATAACCATGTGACTGAGCCCTATTCTTTGCTAGCACTCCACACTGCCTCCCCATTTTAAGATTCTAAGAGAAGGAATTGTTTTATTTTTGGTTGGGTGTCATAAAGTGAAAGTTCAAGAAATAATAATTTAATAATTTAATTTAATAATAAAATAAAACAATAATATTTAATAATAATTCAATAATTTTCTTTTGTATCACTGTCAATGACCAACACAATGCCATTCTAATAAGTCAGCAAGTTTGATTAATTCCACTTGGAAAATGTCTTCCTATATAACAAGCATTGGATTAAGCATTTTTATAAATAATTGTCTTTTTGATTCTTTCAACAGACCAGGGAGATAGGTGTTACTATTATTCCCATTTATCAGTTGAGTAAACTGAGGTCAAATGACTTACCCAAGAATATACAGATAGTAAATGACTTGAGTCTGGATTTGAACTCAGGGCCTCTGATTCAAGGCCCAATTTTTTATACAATGCACCACCAGTCCTTTGCCCAATCTATCATGTTAGCTTTCCATTTAGTCTCCCTACCTTCTAATTTCTATCTTTCTACTCCCAATGGCTACCTATTACTTTCATGATAAACAATGGATAAAATCAGGAAGACCAGTTCAAATCCATCCTCAGACACTTATTAATTCAGGGCTAGTCATTTAATCTGTTTTCCTCAGTTTCTTCAAGTGTAAAATGCAGATGATAGCACTTACTTTGCAGAACTGTTGCATAAGGATAAAATGAGAAAATATTTGTAAATAGTGCTTAGCAAAATGCCTGGCATATGGAAGACCTTCCTTGCTGTTCTTTACATTGCTTCCATTTCCATTCCTAAACCCAAGCATCTTCACTTGCTGAAGGCATCAAGTGCCTCTTTATTCCACCTGGCTTCCCAGACTTCCTTTGAATGCTAGCCAAAATCTCATCTGCATAAAGTACTCCTTAATGCTACTGCATCAGATAGCTGGTTGTGCAATGGATAGTGTTCTTGCTCCTTGAACACTATCAAGTGTTCCTTGAAATCCTGATTAAAATCCAAACTTGGATACTGATTCGCTGTGTGATCCTGGACTGGTCACTTAACTTCTATTTGCCCCAGTTTTTACAAATATTAAATGGAGATGATAATAATAGCACCTGCTTCAAAGGTTGTGAGGATCAAAAGAAACCATATTTGTAAAAGCACTTAACATACAGTAGGTACAATATAAATGCTTGTTCCCTTCTCTCAGTGCCTTCCTCCGAGATTATCTCTAATTTCTCTTTCTCTGTCTGTCTTTTGTTTCTGTATCTCCCTCTCTCTGTCTGTCTCCTCTTTCTTTTTCTCTCTGTTCCTCTCTCTCTGTCTCTCTCCTCTGTGTATTTGTCTCCTTTTTCTCTGCCTCTTTTTCTCTCTCTCTTCTTTCTTTCTTTTTCTCTATCTCTCTCTCCTCTCTCTGTGTATGTCTGTCTCCTTTCTCTCTGTTCTCTCTCTCTCTCTCTCTATATATATATATACATATATATAGATAGATAGATATAGATATAGATATAGATATATAGATATATATACACACACATATATATGTATATATTCATATATGTGTGCAAATATGTATGTGCATTGTCTGTATATTACTACCCTCCTCCATTAGATTGTAGGCTCCTTGAGAGCAGGGACCATGTTTTTGTATTTCTTTGTATCTTAGTGCCTGACACATAGTTAATACTTAATAAATGCTGACTGAATGACCCTCTGGAACCTTTTGCAATCCTGCCAGTGAGAAGGATTTTTGCTCATCTCTGTACTGCCACAGCACTTTATTAATGCTTACCTAGGGACTTAATCCCTTTCTTTCTTGTATTATGCTTATTTGTACATCTCCTTAACGGATTGTAAACTGATTAGAAGGTAAGATGAATCATGGGAACTCAGAGTTGGAAAGAACTTCATAGTTCATCTAAAATTAAACAGGGATTCTTAACCAAGGCCCATGCATCCCCATGATACTTGTGGATAGTTTTCAGGGGATCTGTGAACCTAGGTAGGGGAAAAAGTTACATCTTCATCTTAACTAAAATAAAATAACAATCATCACAAGTCTAATATCTCTTCTATTTAACAGTCCTTCAAATACATCTCCCCCTAAGTCTAGAAATCCTCAATTTCTTCAACTCATCAAGTATGATAAAAGTTTTGACTTCCCTAACCAGGATCATCCTTCTAGCTGCACTATCAGCAGCCTTCCTAAAATGTGACAAATAGAACCATAAATAACACACTAGATGTGGCAAAAGGCACTAAGACTTTAAATTCCTTCATTCTAGATGTCTTTTAATCCCATTCAACAAACTTTTATGTAGCATCTATGATTTGTAAGAATGAGAGGAGATGTGGTAAAGATGACAATGTTTAAAGATGAACACAAAAACCTGGAGTGTTAAAATCATATCTTGTTCAGTATAATAAGCAAATTTATAAGGAGTCAGTATAATGGGGCAATAGCAGGAAGTAAGATTGTGATGGGGAACCTAGAAGTCAAACTATTCCAGAGATCAATGGGACAAAAATTTACCAAACTCATCACACATTAACCAAAAATCAGATCTTGATCATATGGTAGAATCAGGGGAAACTATCTAGACTCTGCTATCAATGTTTTTGATTCTATAATAGGACAATTTCAGACAAGTTCTAGATATCCCCAGAATTTTTAGCTGATGTAGACACATTAATTTTATAAAGTTTTACAAACAACTTTAAGATGATTTATATATGTTAATAAACTAACCCAATCTGGCATAGTTAACAGTCAACGTTTTCCCCCAAACTCTATAAAATGAAACCTCAAACTCTTGTCCTTTCCTCCCCAATATTCTTCCAATTCCATTAACTCCATGCTGTTTAATGCTCCCACCTTCCCTAGTGCTCCATGATTATAGGAAGCAATACTCTGCTTCTCACTCTTGCCATCATCTTCCCTACCACTGTCTGCCTTCCTTTAAGGCATCCCCTGAACTTCCCATCATATGTGTCCTAAACCCCTTTTGCCACTTATCTTCTCTGCATTTTCTGTGCTCTTTGCCCCCAGATCTTCTGTACATTATTAAAGTGTAATTACCTCTCCATTTCTTATTACCAGTTGTAGTTTTTCCTGTTAAGAACCCAAAGGACCAGACATGCTTACTCTCATTTCAAAATTTCATAAATTGATTATTAGTTCACCTGGGTTCAAATCTTGCCTCTTGATTTGCTATCACTAAGCCTTTCAGGCAGCCTTCTAATAGCTCTAATTTGAGATTTCTGTACCAAATTATATTTAAGGAACTGTGCAAGGTACTAGTTGGAGATATTATATATGTGTGTATGCTCACAGATATATAATTATGTGTGTATGTATATGTGTGTAGAGAGAAAGATAATACATGCTAGATTGATAACTGATACCTGATAAATAGGTTGTGAAAGATCTCTAAAGATGCAAGGTGGAATGGTGGAAAGAACCAATTTGAGAGTAAAGAGAATTTAATTTTAGTCTCAGTCATGTCACTAAGTACTGTTGTTATATAATTTAGTCAAGTCATTTAATCTTTCTGGCCTTAGGATCATAGGATAATGGAATTGGGAAAAATAAAATAACAATAACCTTCAAATGAATCCAAACTATTTTACAGATAGGAAAACTGAGGTTTATAACCTTTAGGTAATTTCCCCAAGATCACAGAGAGAGAGAGAGAGTCAAATTCTAAATTCAGCAGTCTTTTTGCACTATACCAGACTGCCTCTTTCTGTTTCTTTATCTGTCAGACAACATTCTAGCTACCCCATAGTGTTTTTTCTTAATTTAATTTTTTTCAACTAACAACTATATTTTTCCTCTTCTTCCTACTTGTCAATGGCCTATAGTATTGTGAAAAGCTTCAAGTTCTTCACAATTTTAAAGGGTTAGCTATTTTCCATCAACTTATTTTTGTTTCTTCTTTGTATCTCCAGCATAAATTTCACATATGCATGATTCCTTGCCTCTGTCTCCTCTCCCCCTTTAGTTAAAAGCTCCAGTTCAAAAGAAATCATGGTCAAGGAATCTACCCTCAAGCTCCACCCAGGTGGGGCTCAGCACAGTGTGCTGACTACACAATTCCCTGGTTTATCACTGTTTTAAATAATCAAAAGCCATTTTGGAGTGGGGGACAGCCTCTAACCTTCGTACTTACTGGGATATAAAATTCTGTAGCACCCCCAAGAACAGCTGACTAATTCTGCTAAATTCCCTCCCCATCTTCCCCAAAGTCCAAGAAGAATGAGTACAGATAGCAAATCTTATCAAGTTCCAGGAACCATAGGAGGAGCTAGTACTAAGGAGACTTTGACCATGGGCCCAGCAGGTCTCCAGTCAATTCAAACATTCCTCTTTTCTATCGTTTATCATGATTCTCCTGGTTTGTGAATGGCAATGAAGAGAGGCAAGAGATCTAAGCACCAGTATTGGGAAGATGGGATGAAGATGTGGGGAGATAAAGCATTATATTGCCATGGCAAACCTGGCTCCAAAAATAAAATCCTCCCTGATCTGCTGCAGAAAAAGAATTGAATGACTTCCACTTACAAAAGGGATAAGTACTAAGTACCTTGGGACAGTGCCTGGAAAACCACTCAGAGTCAAATTCAGTTCCCCAAGTGTTGTAGTCATTGGAGAGACTCTAGGGACCTTTTTCCTCTAAGAAGATACACTGTGATAGGATCTGCTCAAAGTGAGAAGCATCCACCTTATCGCATTGCGTCTAAGTCCCTTTGGGGCAACAATAAGGAAGGAGAAGACATGGTCTCTGCTCTCCTGAAGCTCACCATCTCATTGCTATTTTTAAAAAATATTTTGACAACTACATTTCAATATAATTGGTTTCTTTCCTCTCAAATTGGCTAAGATGACTGGAAAAGGTAATGATAAATGATGGAAGAGATGTAGGAAAACTGGGACACTAAAACATTATTGGTGGAGTTGTGAAGTAATCCAACCATTCTGGAGAGCAATTTGGAATTACACCCAAAGGGCTTTCAAACTGTATATCCCCTTTGATCCAGCGTGTTTCTATTGGGCCTATATCTATCTCAAACAGATCTTAGAAGAGGGAAAGAGATCCACATGTGCAAAAATGTTTGTGGCAGCCCTTTTTGTAGGGGCAAGAAGCGGGAAACTGAGTGAATGCCTATCAGTTAGAAAATGACTAAATAAGTCATGGCATATACATGTAATGGAATATTATTGTTCTATAAGAAATGATCAGCAGGATGATTTCAGAGAAGCTTGGAAAGATTTACATTAACTAATGTTGAGTGAAGTGAGCAGAATCAGGAAAACATTATACACAGTAACTATAGAATTATGTGATGATCAACTGTGATGGACTTGGCATTTCAAAAATGAGGTGATTCAAGGCAATTCTTATAAACTGGTGATGAAAGGTGCCATCTGTATACAGAGAGAGAATTATGGAACATGAATGTGGATCAAAGCATAGATTTTCATCTGTTGTTTGCTTGTTTGTTTTTTTTCTTCCCTGTGGTATTTTCCCTTTTGATCTGATTTTTTTTGCACAGAATGACAAATATCAGATTGTTTGCTATCTTGGGAGGTAGGGAAGACAAGAAGAGAGAAGAATTTTAAACACAAGGCTTTGCAAAGTTAGATGTTAAAAACTATATTATATATCTGGAAAAATATAACTGGTTTATTTTCTAATTCTATATATTTTATGCATTTAATAAAATAATTATGTGTATAATAAATAATAATAATAACAATAATAATGCATTTAAAAGCATTTTTCTTCTAAGAGGTCAGACTCTGTGGGCTTCATCAGACAGCTAAAGAAGACCATTACACAAAAAAAATTAAGAACCTCTGACCCGACGGAAAAAGAATTATCATAAGATCAAAAATTGAGATAAGCCCCAAACTCAGTATTCCCAAAACTGAGTGCATTTCCCAACTCCTAAGTGATCTTGTGGTTCTGCTCACTTCACTCAGCATCAGTTCATGTAACTCTCTCCAGGCTTCTTTAAAATCATCCTGCTGATCGTTTCTTATAGAACAATATTATTCCATAACAGCCGTATACAACAAACTTATTCAGCCATTCTCCAACTGATGGGCTTCCACTCAGTTTCCAATTCCTTGCCAGTACAAAAAGGGCTGCCATAAACATTTTTGAACATATGGGTCCCTCTCCCTCTTTTAAGAGAGGAGCCTAAGAGTTTCATTTAGAGAACTGGACCTAAACTCAGAAAGACCTGGATTCAAATCTCACCCTCAACACTAATTCTTTGATCATAAATGAGTCATTTAACTTCTTTAAGCCTCATTTTTTTCATCTGTAAAATGAGAATAAAAAAGGCTCTCAAACTGACTTTTACATAGGGTTGTTGTAAAGCTCAAATAATGTAATTTTATTTTATTTATTTTTATTTTAAATGTAAATAATATTTTATTTTAAAGTATCGATTAATATTATATTATAATTAGTATTATTGTATTTATTACCAATACAAATTAATCAAATAATTATTTATTAATATTATTATAACTCTCACAATAGGATCAGAGGAAATGGAATTAGAGATCCCCTTAAAAATCATCTAGTCTAGTTGTTTCATTTTATAGGAAAGGAAACAGATGAAGTGACTTATCTAATGTCAGAAGAAGCTAAGAAAAGACTTGAGTTCAGGGGCTCTCATTACAAATCCAGTAAATGTTCTCTCTACTACAAAACAATCATGTTCTTCCCCTATTCAAAAAGTCATCTGGTCTTTTCTGCCTCCTGAATAAAATCCAAATTCCTCAGGCTAGCTAGAATCTGAGGCCCTCTACCATATGACCCCAGCCTATCTTTTTTCAAGCCTTATCTCTTAAGAGTCATCTCCATGTACCCTAGGCTCCTGCCAAATTAGACTGCTTCACGGTTCCCTAACATAGTCTGGAAAGTCGAGAAATAACACTGACAAGCCTCTCTTCATTTAACAAGGCTGAATTTTGGACAACACTCAGAGCCTGTCATTAAATCTGTACTTGAACCTTTTCCAGCATGGTAGGGGATGTCAGAGATTTCATTCCAAAGATTGAAAGAGCCTTCAATAGCACAGGACTATGTCTTTATCATAAGCGAGCATTAGAAAAAAGGCTTTTGTGGCCTTGTGCAAAGGAAGTTGTATAAAAGACAGTTTCAAGGATGAAAACAACTACAAAAAGGGGTTGGCCAGTCATGAAACAATGAGACACAAGAGATGGATGGGAATAGTGGTTCACAGATATCCTCAAAACCTTAAAGAATAATGGAAAAATTTCAAGCACATTGGGTAATTCCTCTCTAAGGGGTTATATGCAACAATTACATTAAATGAGAAAGAGATGAAATCAAAGATCCATCCCAGAAAAAAGCACCAAAGTACACAAAATATTAGGTAGTAATTACTCTCTTTTCAAAAGGGCTTTACAAAAAAATTCATGATGATTTTTTTTAAAGAATGCATTTAAAAGATGATTCAATTTACCAAAAAAAAAAAATCTTGTTTTACACAGGGTTGTTTTTTTAAAAATATATCTTATCACAGAAGGAAGAGACATTGCATGCAAATATTTAAGGCACTTAACCAGTGACAGGCACATAATAAGCACTTAATAAGTTCTAGTTATTTGATTAATTGATTGATTGATTGATTTAATAAACCATGACTTTTCCTTAGTCCACCTGGAGAAGAAAACTTAATAGGCTCAAAAGTTTTTTGCCTCTTAGATAATCTCTCCTAATGGAGTAAAGATAAGGAAAAATAAATCAAAGTCCTAACTGAGAAAGAGCCAAACCATTCTCCCTTCTAACAAAAGTAAGAGACAAAGCTTCATATTCTCCCTGAGCTGTTGGTTGAAGACCTTATTGCTATCAGGAAGGAATATTGACTATTAGCACAGATAAAGCCCAGAGAACTAGGGCTCAATTAGCAGCTCTGCCACTTAGTGCCTGAGTGTTCTGGGGCTTCAATTTTCCTATCTGTAAAAAGAGGGAATTGGACATGTATGATCCACGTGGAAAGGCCATTAAATGGAGAATCAAAAGGCATTTTGCCTTGCCACTGGTCCAGGAAGTAGCCTTGGACAAGTAGCATGACTTTAAAAAGCACTTTATAAATATCTATGGCACATTATGTTAAGTTGGAAGAGTTATAAAGATGTATCCTGTATAGATCTTGTTTGGACACTTGCAACTACCAGGTATTATGCTAAAAGAGGGTTTCTGTTCTCAAAGAGATTACAATCTATTTGGGGAAATATGAAAAGGGCTTTACTTGAATATAAATCAGAAAATACACATAAAGGAGAAGTACAAAGTGCTACAGGAGACTTAAAGAGGGAGATATTCCTTTGGGGAAGAGGGGGAAGAAGGGGAAGAGGAAGAAGATAAAAATAGATGCAGAAAGTCACACCTGAATTGAGCCTTGAAGAATAGAAAGAAATTGATCAGGCAGATGGAGGATTCAGTTCTAAGCCCAGAGGTCTAAGTTAACAGAAATAGACATGGCCATTGTAGAAATATGGTTAATACAGTTATCCCTTTCATATCATGGGGCGTTCTGTGACTGGAAAATCCATGCAAAATCTTTTGGCTCTCTCTTAGTACCAGAGAAGAAGTCTGAATTATTATAGTATTAAAAGATAAAATAGGTTGTTATTATATGATACTATACATATATTTTATGCATTTCTGAGTTTCTAAACTTTTTCTATATCATCTGCAGCCTCTACAATACTCTCAAAAAATTCAGTATCGAAACCAAGATAAAGGAAGTTGCAATGTAGAAGGGATGACTGTTCTCCAGTTTAGCTAGTGACTAGTATCTGAAGGAAAAGTAGGGTGAATAAAGCTGAAAAAGAGGTTAGTGGGTGGTAGCTATATAATGGAAGATCTTGAATGACAGGTTAGGAAGTTGGATTTTGCTCAATAAGTGTGGGAAACTATGAAAAGTTTTGAGCCATAGAATGACATGAACTATGAATCAGAAAGATTACTCTACCAGAAGTATATAGGATAAATTGAATTAGGGAAAGACTGGAGGCTAGAAGAGGCAATTCCAAGACCAGGGCATTAATTTAGGAATGAGGTAATAAAGACCTGTGAGGATGGAAAAGAGTGAATGGACAAGGAAATATTTTAGAAGTCCACTCAGTAGGACTTACCCACTAATAAGATATAGGTAGTGAGGGATACAGAACTAGGAGATAGGTTTATTTAATAAAAATAAAGTAATTGGGAGGTGAAGGACATTAAAAGTTCGGCTTCCAACATATTAAACTATGAGGTGCTATTTGAGCAGCCTATTAGAAATGCTCAGCCAACACCCCTTGGGAAGGGGTGGGATGGGGGTGTCAGGAAGGAGTGAAAGATTTCATAGCTGTGACCATATTAGTAACAGGAAAAGCCTTAGAAATATAGGAAGAGGCTAAAGGAGAGAATACAAAGGGAGGAGTAGACTAGAGACTTAGGGAGCTCCTACATTTAGGAATTAAGAGGGAAAAAAGAATCCAGGAAAGGAGGCAGAGTAGCACACCACAAGGTGCAAAGAAAGTTAATTGGATGCACTGATACAGTCAGTCCTAAGAACTTGAGTTTTAGTTCAAGCTCTTTTTAGTAAATCCAAGGGATCAAGTCTCTGTGAGTTAAACCTATGTGAACTCCTTTCATGAATAGTGAAATAAGGAATAGTATTATTCATTTGCATAACCTACCTCATGGGGTTTCTGTAAGGAAAGCAGTTTGTGAAAAATAAAATGCTATGCCAATGTAAGCTTTTATTAACATGTCAGAAATATATGGTCCTATAAGGAAACAAGAGAAGGATTCTTAAGATATTATTCAATCCTAAGAGGTCATGAAAGACAACAAGTTTTAATATCTGCCAGAAAGAATATGGCACTAAAAGGTGTACAAAGTGCTTTATATAGATTATCTCATTTAATTAGCATAAAGTGAGGCTCATCAAGAGCTCTTCCAACTTCTCCCCAATTTGCCACTGACCTATGGGGAAAACATATGTTCTACTGATTTTTTAGAGAAGCAAAGAAGAAATGTAGGAGCAGCCATGACAGAAACCCCTGAAACCTCTGTCCCATGTATTGGGATGTGCCCCAACTGCTTTGGAGATGCATTCTTCTTTGTTCATTATTCCTGACTACATAATACTCTATCTGCCCATGTTATATAATTTCCTTATCTGAAGGATGAAGGAGTGGGCTAAATAAGTTCCTTCAGCTCTATAATCTTCTATTGTTTCCCAGCCTCAACAAATGGACTTAAGACAATTCATAGTATTTATATAGCATTTTAAGCATGACAAAGTATTCTTCTCACAACAACCTTATGAGGTAGGTAGGATGATCATTCTATTGTCTCCACTTAAAAAATAATGTTGCCCAGAATTACACAGTGACTTAGTGGCAGAACTCCAATTTGAACTCAGATGTCCCAGACCCCCAACCACACCACACTGACTCGCCAAGGACAGGCAGAATACTTAAGGAAGATTAGAAGAAAAGCTCACAAGGGAACTCTGAATTAAAGAGTGGAATGGTCGACACCTGAAAGTGGCAGGCCCACCACCAATGACAATTTCTAAGCTCCATAAAAGAGATTTTGGTTAAACAGACAACTTTTGAGATCACTGACAACTCTGAGTTACTGTGAGTGTGAAAAAGTGCCAGCCAGCAGTGGTGTAGTGGAAAACACATTACCCTGGCTTTTCCCATTAACTAGCTGTTTGACCTTGGGAGCCTCTGACCTTGAGCTTTCTGAAGGGATTAGAACAGTCTCTACAAGCAAGCCCTCTTAGTACAAACATTCTACAAAACCAAAATCTGTAGGCAATGTTCTGGTGTCCTGGGAAATGGTCAACTTCAGGAATTTCCAGAGGGTCAAAGTCATCAATCTATTTCTATTTCTTCTTTCTTTTCTGTCATTTATTAAGGGCAGTCACATACCTCAGCCCCCAGTCCTGGGCCTCCAAGAAAAGTGTTTTTCCGTGGTTGCAAAAGAAATGAAATATGTGGGCTGTTCACTGCTGCTCTGGTCCCCTCACCTCTGCCCACTCACTTCCTTTCCCTAAACCATAACCCAAAAAAATCCAGATTGAAAAACTACGGCAACTCATTGTGAGGAAAAGATCAGCAAACGAGAGAGAGAAAAAAGCTGAATCTGAAAGGTACCCTCA
The DNA here is from genome assembly GCF_016432865.1 of Antechinus flavipes. NCBI lineage: Eukaryota > Metazoa > Chordata > Mammalia > Dasyuromorphia > Dasyuridae > Antechinus > Antechinus flavipes. The sequence continues at coordinate 380,895,721 of NC_067400.1, read as the reverse complement.
CCTGGCATTCAAAAACATGGGAAGTCAGAGTTGAAAACAGGAGAAACTTATCAGATCTACACTAGCAGACCTGAATTCTAGTCCGCAATTTTCTGCTAAAATGCCAGGTGACCTTAAGTCGACAGACTACCCAGTCTTTCCTAACCAATACCAGGGACTGGATTATCCACATCACAGGATTTCAAGAGATTCCAGAAATCATAACAAAGGGCTTCCCAACCCTTAGACAAAAACCCTAACCAAATTTCAGGCCTTCTGCATAAAGCTAAGGTCTCTTATTGATCATGGCCATATTGCCAGTTTCTGCTCCTTCTCCACCTTCTAACCCATCTGCCTTGGAAGCAAGCCCCTCCCATTTAACCTGGGCTGCAGGACATGGCCCTGTCAGCACAAATGCAGACACGTGAGTCTGTGCTCTGGGCTCAGTACAGCCTGTGCAGAGGAAATGCCTTGCCAACTGGCCACTCCAGGGACTTTGAAGAAAACTTGGGGCTTTCCTGGACAGAGATGGCATGGCAATTTGTAGGTGGTTCTTGGGAAAACTAGCCTCATGAGGGAGAATGGGGATCGCATCACCAGTACCACAGCTACCATTTGTACATCTTGGTCTCTCATGCCGTGCTTGACATAATCAGGAAATCTAGCCACTAAAGTAACTGTCAGAGTCAAATTCCCACAAACTAGCCTGATCTACATGAATCCCCCTGGGGTTACAGAGAGCTCAGTTTAAGCTTGTTTCTTTCTGCAGCCTCTTCTTCTGAAAGCCATTCAAGATTGGTTCTTTCTCATTGGGCAGTCCACTTGGATCTATCATTACTGCTCTCCTTTTATATGCCTTACAGCCACAGCAAGTGTTTTCCAAAGATTAGGCATTCCCCATGTCTTCATTCAGGGCCATCCCCATTTTCCTTTTTCATATTCCAAACTTCCAAAACCATTTCTTCCAGGAATATTTTTCTAATTAACCCCACATTATCAATTATTTCTTTAAGCTATGACTGCCTCAATACATCTATTTTTATCATATGAATAAAAGAATTTTAAATGATTAAAATGAAAGGCATTTAAATTTTTATTTGACTTTGTTCTTTCTTTGGTAATATTCTATAAAGATACACTTCATTTATATTACTTACCGATTGTCTTGTTCAACAATCATTTGTTATTCTTACCTTTTCACATTTACCTGGAAGCAGCTTAAGTGGTGCAATAGAGTACCACCCTGGAGTCAGGAGAATCTAAGTTCAAATACAGCCCTACACTTTGATATTTACTAGTTGTGAACTCTGGGCAAGTCACCTAATTCCCATTGCCTCTCAAAAACAAAACAAAAATATCTATTTTAGATTTAATAGGATATAATTGAAAGAACACTAGCCTAAGAATTCATTTTTCTAGGGTTCTGGCTGTCATTCTGCCAGTTACTTGCTGTGTAATGCTGGGCATCTATTTTATTTTTTTTAATTAAAGCTTTTTATTTTCAAAACATATGCGTGGATAATTTTTCAATATTAACACTTGCAAAACCTTGTGTTCCAATTTTCCTTCCCCTTCCCTCACCTCCTCCCCTCGATGTTAAGTAATCCAATATATTTTAAACATGGTAGAAATATAGGGAATCTATTTTAGATTTAATAGGATATTGGAAAGAACACTAGCCTAGGAAGCCATTTTTCTAGGGTTCTGGTTGTCATTCTGCCAACGATTTGCTGTGTGATGTTGGGCAGGTTATTTCCCATGAGCTGGTATCAGCTCTGTTATCTGTAAAAATTAGAAATCTGAATCAGATGGTCTAGGTCCCTTTCAATTCTAATATTATATTAGTCTTTAGTATCTGAAACAGCTACGTGGTTCAGTGAATAGGATCTGAGGTCAAATCTAGCCTCTGATACTTACTAGGCTGGGCTAGTCATTTAGTCTGCCTCAGTTTGTTCATTTATAAAATGGGGATGGTATTAACACCTACCTCCCCAAGTTGATATGAGAATCAAATGAGATGTTTTTAAAGTTCTTTGCAAATATCAAAGCACTTTAAGTAATCATTATTATTATTCAAGGTACCTATTTTATTATTACTTTGTATCTGTTATATACCAACAGGTATGTAACTAACATACTTTTCTCATTAGACTAGGAAGTCACCATGGGAAAAGATGGTTTCTCTATCTTAGTGAATTAAAAAAGCATTTTTTTTTCTCCTTTGTTCTACTGATAGGAGAGTAAAAAAAATTAAAGAAGAAATAAAATTTAAAAAGAAAAATAAAAAGAAATATCGATTAGTTCACCTGGAGAATAGACTACATCATTATATATAAATCAAAATTCCAACATGCCAATTGTACCAGGTTGGCACCAGAAGGATCCCATTCATAAATTCAGCAGTAATTCAGGGGGAAAAAGTTCTTAAAGATTTCCTGTGTAACCAAGTGGAACCCTCAGGGGGGCTTGATGTTAAATGTCTTCTCTTGGCCACAGCCTAGAGAGCTGGAAGGGAGAAATAGATATAATAAAGGGACAGAGAATAATTAAAGTGCTGTTGTGCACAAAAAAATATGATAGAGAAGTCACCCTGGGGTGGAGAGCAACAGGCAAACTCCACCTACTTCTGCTTAGGATTCAGTAACCTTCCATTTTTATCTTTTGGAGATAAACTGGATTATTCTTCTAAAAGAGTATTTTTTGGGGTATATCCAAAATATGGCCTTTGATTTCTCTCAAAAAACAAAAAACAAAAAAAACTAATGTAGGCCATTGGTTTTGCTTTGAGTTGTTACTACATCTAGAACATATTACTAAGGAGAATTGGAAGTTTTCAAGTTTTCTGGCATTGACTTAAATAATCAGAGAGTCACAAGTGAAATATATGTCAACTGGTCCAACTATCCCAAGCTAGGGTAAGAATTTTCTCCAAGAATGGGCCTGAAAAAGTCATCTAATAGCCCCTAATTTCTTAAAATGTGGTTCGTGACCTTATATGCAGTCTCATAATGAATGTGGGGATTGCAAAATTATTATTTTATTATCAGTAACTATTTTATTTGTATACCTATTTTATAACTATATACCCAGGACCACATAAAAATTTCTCAGACAAAAAGTACAAGTAGAAAAAGTTTAAGCTATGTTCACAGATTTTTAGTGATAGGGACCCTTACTTCCCAAGGTAGCCAATCCATTCAGAAGCATCTATCTAGATCACATATTTATTTTTTTAAATAATAGCTTTTTATTTTCAAAATATATGCAAAGATAGTTTTCAACATTCACCCTTGCAAAATCTTGTGTTCCAAGTTCTTTCTCCCCGCCCTTTCCCTTACCTCCTCCCCTAGACAGCAAGTAAGCCAATATATGTTAAACATGTATTCTTCTATATATATTTCCACAATTTAGATCACATATTTAGAGGCATCTAGGTGCTACAGCAGATAGAGCATTAGGCCTGGAGTCAGGGGTTAAAAATCTAGCCTCAGACATTTTTAACCAACTGTATAACCTTGAGCAAAGTTACTGAACCACAGTTTGCCTCAGTTTCTTCATCTGTTAAATTATAATAATTTAATATAATAATATTATTAATTAAAATAACAGTTATAATAATTTAATATTATTATTTAATAATAATAGCACCTACTTCTCAAGGTTATTTTGAGGACCAAATGAGACAAATAAAGCATTTATCGTAGTGCCTGGAACATAGTAGATATTACATATAAATGCTAAATATTATTGCTATTAGAGCTGGAAGCTACAGGGTATAACCCACCTCATTTTATAGATGAGGTACAAAGAGGTTAAATAAATATGCTCAGGGTCATACAGAAAATAAATGTCTGCAGTGGAATTCGAATCCAGGCCTCCTAGACTCTGGGTCCATTATGCCAGGGCTGTCTCAGGCAATTCTATAGGGGAGTTCTTTGTGGCATAGAGCCTAAATCTTCTACCCTTTTCCCAAAATCTGCTCTCAGGGCCCAAGCAGAAGACATCCAATTCCCCTTTCAAATGACTCCACTAAAAACAAGTTTTAAGGAAGCTTTATGTTTATAAAGCTTAAAACTGCACTGAGATATTTGGGAAATTATATATATTTTTTCTTTCCCCAGGATACCCTGCATATAATTCAAACACTGAAAAGGACAGATATTATGTCCTCCCTTAATCACTTCTTCATCTGGATTAAACTTCAGTAGTCCTTCCATTGATCCTTCAATGGACTATTTTTGAGACCCCCTCATCACAGACTCTCAGCTTTTCAAAGATCAACAATCCAATCCTTTCTGGAGTGGGAAATCACTCTATGATATGCCTGACAAGAGGTTATGCAGTCTCTGTTTATGTACACTTTTCAGGACAACTAAATTGGCCTTCCTCACCATACATCAGTTGCCCACCTCTAAGTCCTTGCATTAATGTATATCATGCCAGAAATACACTCCTTCCTATTACTATTATTTAGAACCTTTAATTTTCTTCCACATTCAGATCCAACACTTCTGACACAAGGCAGATCTCCTCCTGCCAACTGCTAGTCCTACTTCATTATTTTGAGTTTGTATTTTTTGTCATATAGTTATATTGGCACATTCTATTTCCTATTGTAGAATGCTAATTCCTTGGGAGCAGGAATTATTGCATTATTTAATGATATAAGACATGATATTTTTTAAAAGATCATTGAATGAAAATCTCCAATAATCCTATCATCTTCTTCTGAATGTAATTTGTAAATTGATGTTTTCAAGTTGTCATCCCCAATACTACTTCACTTGGTGATCTTGCCAGCTGCTATTGTTTCAATTATTATTCTGTAGAGATGACTCTGGTATCTATTTATCTGACTCTCTCAAACTCCAATCTCACATATAGACATCTCAAACTGGATAACCCAATTAAAATCAACATGCCCAAAACCCATCATCCTTCCCCCCAAACTCTCTCCCCTTGCAAACTTTTGGAATTACAGCTGTTTTCACCTAAGTTTCCAATCTAAATATATCCCTTTACTCTTCACTCTACTTCACCCCCAATATATAATCAGATATCAAGTCCTGCCTTTTCTACTTTTCTATCTTTTATACATCCCTTCACTACTCCTTTATTATCTCATGCCTAGACTATCATTCGAGTCTGCTGGCTGGTCTGCCTGTCTCAAATCTTTCTACACTCCAATCCATTCCCTATTCAATTGTCAAATTGATCTTCTTAAACTTAAGGTCTGACCATGGGTCCCTATTGCCTCATAGATCAAATATAAAATCCCATTTGGCTTTTGAAACCATCAAAATGCAGACCCTTTCTAGTTTCCAGCCTTCTTATCCCTTACTCCCTTCTCCAAACTCTGTGATCTAGTGACCTTAGCTTCTGTTCCATTTCTCTACTACAGCTATTTTCATAGACTGTCCTCCACACCTAAAATATTCTCCCTCTCCATCTCCCCTCTGGCTTCCTTCAAGTTCAGCCACAGTCCCAACTTCTTTTCTCATTCCTCCTTAATCCTAATGCCCCCAAATTTATCCTGTATATATCTTGTTGTACAAAATTGTGAACTCCTAGAAAATAGGGACCTTTTGTCTTTACAGATCCAACACTCATTAGTACAGTGCAGGGCACATAATAAGTGCTTAATAAATACTAGTTGAATGACTTGCAGCTTATTAATGATATCCTTCTTAAAATATCTTTCTCAGGCTCTAGATGCATGACAAACTATAACATTTACAGTGTAATATCTGCAGTGTTCTCAAATATCATATACCTATGTCATCTGCAATGTTCTCAAATTCACAGAAAAAAGAACTCAATCTCAACTAATTTTGTGAGATAACCAGTAGTTCAGATTGAATCTTCTGCAAGGTTGTCTCCTACAGAGAGAGCAGAAATACAAACATATCACAATTACTTTTTCTTCTTTCCCATCTCATCTTGGGACACATGAGCATACACAACATCACAAGGAGGGAAGTGACAGCTCTGCCCTTTTGGAATGGCTCAGTTTCTCTCTCACTGTTGATCCAATAACACCCAAAGACAACAGTGGATACCTTCTTTTCTCCTGCTCCTTAAATATTTCCACTAAATGCTGAAAATGGTCACGCAATTTTTCATAAAGGAGCTTCTTAATCTCTTTCCTTCCCCTGCCCAGCTCAGCTGGGATTCCCTAGCAACTGTGCTATCATAATCAGGGTAAAGTACATATAGAGGAACTTATCATTTTGAATACAAAATCAGGCCTCTGATTTCACTGATATCAGAAATTAAACATATATCAGGACTGATATGCAATTTACATTCTTCAAAGAGCTCCTGGAGCATGGGAAGGATGAGAAAATCATCCATAGCATTCTATGCTTCTAATCATGTCATCTAGGATCCCATTAACAGGTTTTGTGAGATTTTTTTGCTGTTAGTCACATTGTTTATTAATGTTCTGCTTATAGGTCACTAAAATGCCCAGATCTTTTCCTTATAGTTGTTCTGTAACTCCCACATCTGTACTTGTAAAACTAATTTTTTCAACCCAAGTATTATATATAGTACTTTGTATTTTTTCCTACTAAGTTTCACATTATTTCATTTGGCCCATTACTTTAGGGTTTGAAAATATTTTAGGATAGTGATTTTGTCATATACTTTGCTAATTAACCCTACTATCTGTAATGGCACCTGAAAACTTGATAAAAATGTCAGATATGATAAGTATAACATATACCATAAAAATGAAAAAAGAATAAATTCCTGAAGCACTTCACTGAAGACCTACTTCCAGGTTCATAATACTCTGTTAATCAATTTTAGGGTTCCACACATTCAAACAGCTTCAAATCCCTCTAATTGTACTATCACCTTGTCCAAAAAGATATCATGAGAGATTTGGTCAAATACTTTCAAGGAATTGCCTTGCTATACCAGTGTAGTAATCCTCTAATAAATGGAAATTAGGTTAGTCTAGTATGGTGTAATCTAGACAAACTCATGCTAACAAAGACTGATCATTGATTCCTTTTTAAAATGCTCACAAAGTCCCCTTTAATAATGTGATTAGAATTTTGAAAGAATTTAAAATCAAGGGGCATCTAGATGGTGCAATGGATAGAGCATGAGTCCTGAAGTCAGGAGGACCTGAGTTCAAATCTGACCTCAGACATGTAACACTTCCTAGCTGTGTGACCCTGGACCAGTCACTTAATCCCAACTGCCTCAGCCAAAAAAAAAAAATTAAAATCAAAATTCTCATATTTGAAAATCAAGATGACATTAGTCCCAATTCTGCAGTACTTTTATTTGCTGTATTTGTAAGATCACCAGTAGTGCCTCAGCAATCACCCCTTACAAATTTGTTCAGTCTTCTAGAATGAAGCTCAACAAAACTTAGTGATTTGAAGTTATTGAGGGTAGCAGGTAGATGATCTCTATCTCCTCACTTACTTTGGATGGCAATTCTCAGCCATTTTTTGGTTCTATATTTCCTATTTCAAATATTATTATTTTTAGTAGGCAAAAAAAAAACAGAAGCAAAAAAGGAGGGAAGTACTTTTGCCTTTATTCTACCATCTGTTATCATTCACCCCCATCTACCCCATTTAAGCTGTTATAAGGGAGCTAGGAAATACAGCATCATAGCTTTATCATTCTCTTTGTCCTAGAGATTCATCTCTAAGGAAATAAGGGGGAAAAGAACCTTATAAAAAATTCATTCAAAAACTGGTATCTCAGTCCTAATTCTTAGATCCTGATCCCTCAACTCTGAGATATCACTACACCCCTGTCAGATTGGCTAAGATGACAGGAAAAAATAATGATGAATGTTGGAGGGGATGCGGGAAAACGGGGACACTGATGCATTGTTGGTGGAGTTGTGAACGAATCCAGCCATTCTGGAGAGCGATCTGGAATTATGCCCAAAAAGTTATCAAACTGTGCATACCCTTTGATCCAGCAGTGTTTCTATTGGGCTTATACCCCAAAGAGATACTAAAAAAGGGAAGGGGACCTGTATGTGCCAAAATGTTTGTAGCAGCCCTTTTTGTAGTGGCTAGAAACTGGAAAATGAATGGATGCCCATCAAT